>NC_051308.1:106049342-107249342 GCF_015220235.1 Choloepus didactylus
TGACCACACTGGGCACCTTACTGTTCCTTGAACAGTGCACTCCAGAGTTAGATACTTCGCAAAAGTTATTTCCTCTTCCCAGAATGTTCTTCTCCACTTGCCTGTAAGACCAACTCCTTTAGGTCTTTGCTTAAACTTTATCTTCTCAATTAGTCATATCCTAGCCATCAATTTAAAATTGCATCACCCACCATCCCCTGCATTCCTGATCCCCCTTCTCTGCAGTGTTTCTGATTTCAGTAACATACTATATCATTTACTTAGAAATCATGTTTATTGTCCCTCTATCCCAGGTAGAATGTGAACTTCTAGAGGGCCAGGACCTTGTATTTTTGGTTCCCTGATGTAGCAGAAGAGCCCAAAGTGCCTCACGTGTAGTAGGCACTCAATATATATTTGTTGAATGAATGAGTGAGTGAGTAAATGAATGAACTGTGGCCACCTTTCTCAAGGACTTGTCAAGTGACTGGATAGATTTAAAGAGCCTAAATGTTAATAGCCGATAGTGACTTATTGGTCTATTCCTGAACTGGATATCGTTTGCATTTTTATTTTCCAAAAGAGTATTGGAACTTTTTGAGCATATGATTTGGCCATTTTCTCACAGGCCAGTTTAGGGGAGATTTGGAAGACAGGTAAGTCTTTGGGATCCATAGAAATAATCCCACAGAAGTAACTATATGTTTTATCTAGGAGGAAGGCTAATCCTGCAGTAATGGTACTAAAAATATAAAAGATGTTGATCTTGGCATAGTACTTTGCAGTTTACAGAGCTCACTCAATCCCATTACCTTATTTAATCCTCACAGCAACATTTCTTCTTATCCCCATTTAACTGATGAGAGACAGAGCCCAGAGAAATCGATGACTTTCTGAAAGGTATACAGCAAATGATAGAAAGGTCAAGTGGCAAAGAAATTTCACCATCCGCGTTCAGTGTCCATTTTCTTAATATCCCTTTTAAGATTAAATCAGGGTTCCCTTTTATTGTTGTGCCCTTTGGAATTTTGTGGGAAAGTATGCAAGAGACAGGATTTTCTGACCAACAGCAAATTAGGACATTTCACTGGGGTCCTAATATACAGCTGGACCCCATGGGAGCAAGGCCATGTGATTTTTCATTCAGATCAAAAAATTTTGTACAGGACTTGCATAAGAAAGAGAAAAATAACTTTTTTTTTTAAATAGCATTTCCTAGTCCCCTCCAAGTTTTTCTGCACCCACAGCCATGACAACCATAAATATAATAATAATAGTTACATATATTGTACACATCATTTGTCATGAACTATTCCAAGTGTATTGCATGTGTTAATTCACTTATAGCTCACATCAACTCTATGAAGTAGTCATTATCATTAGCCCCCTTTTTTTCTTAAAAGGTCCATAAAAGTTAAATAACTTTAAGCACATTTCATAGATAAGAAGTGGTAGAACTGGAATTTGAATCCATGTGGTCTATGCTCCAAAGAAGTGCTGTCCAAAATAAAATATAGCCACAGGTGTGATTTTATATTTTCTAAACATCACATTAAAAAAAGAGAAACCAAGTCAATTTTATTAATGTATTTTATTTAACCCAATAAATGCAAAATATTAAGTCATCAATAGAAATCATGTAATTACTTTGTCCTCAATATGAATAAGCATGTAATCCATACAAAATATATTAATAAGCTATTCAACACTTTTCATACTAGGTTTTCAAAGTCAGGTGTGTGTCTTATTCTTGTAGCACATCTCAATTTGCATGCTAAATTTTAATCAGAAATACTTAATCTGTATTTAGATTTCATAAAATTTACAGTTGAAACAGTAGATTCACATAGCCAAGTTATTCCAATCATACTTAAAAATTTCTAATAATGGAATCAAGTATTGGAATTTCAATTAAAATTGAATACAATTTAAAGTTCAGTTCCTCAGTCACACATTTCAAGTGCTCAAGTGGCTGTTGTTTTGGGCAGTGTGGCTCTAGAGCCATGCCTGGAACCACCATGGCATATTTCTTTGATTGACAGGGAGAGAAGCCCTCCTGTTGCTGTGACTGCCCAAGTGTCCCTATCCTTGAGTAGTCTCTTTCCATCTTCTCCTTGTGAGCTTTCCCTGATCTTGGCACTTCATTCTCATGTTCATCTTTAATATTTCAAATACCCCAAATTACACAGCCCTACTTATCAACTTGAGGAAAGGAGAAAAACATTATAAAGCCAAAGGGAGATGTAGGTTTTCCCTATTAATGTTGACTAAAAGATAGATAAGAAAATTTAGGAAGAGGGAGGGCTGCATATTATCCAATCCTGGGGAAAAATATTAGCTACAGTAGTTTTTATGCCAAACTCGGTTTGCTTGATCAGGTTCAGAAATAGTGCCTCCAGTTAAAATTGAAACCCTCTTAGTATCCTCCTTTTGTTAATGTGATTGTATTTGAGAGACAGAGATAATTTGTAAGAAATCAAAAGGAGAAAGCTACACCTAGAATTTCCTTTCACATTCCAGATTTGGTCTTCAGGGGAAGAAGTACCTGCCCCTCTGAAGCCAGGAAGACACTGAAGAGAAAATGAGAGGAAAAGCAGAGACCTGAGAGGCAACTGAAAGTGGGGAGGTTCAGAAGTGAGTTTATCTTCTGGTGTGTTCTAGCTAGTGGTAAGAATCAATGTAAATATCTAGATAGTTATTATTTTAATCACCTCACTCATGTGTTTCAGGCCCAGAATCGCAAAGTAACGCATTGAGGACTATGGAAAACTTTTAGGTTCTTTTCTTCTATTCTCTTCTCTTGCTCTAATCCTTCCCTTGGGGAGGTGCAGAGAGAAGCTGGCTCTCTGGCCATATTGATCTATAGTAGTCTTTGCTGCCCTGACTGACAGCTTCCCTGAGATGAACTCTATGCTAGTGGTTATTGTGAGCCCATACTGACACAATAGACTAGAAAATCAACATGAAAATTGTAAAAATTTTTGAGTATATGTGATATCATCCAAGTAACGTACGATGAAAGCATGGTATATACCTAGCTTTCGTGCTGATGGAATAGCTCACAACAGCTAGAATGCAGTTCAGCCTGGGGAAAGGTATCATCCATGTGTTTGTTATTGACTATCTCCCTCCGCTGCAGCTCTATGGGACGAGAGACTTTGTTTATATTATTCTTTTCTATATCCCTAGCACATTGGCCAACACCTGGTACTCATTTATTAAATAAGGAAGCAACATTCAGCTTAGATGTCACTATGTCCAAGAAATTTTCCCTAACCCCTGTCTTCTGTAAAGTCTGAGTTAGGGATTCCTCACTTTGCACCCTGTGTTTCTCTATCATGGATTTTTTTACACTATAATCTTATTGCCTGTTTACTTACCTTTATCTTTCTCTACATCAGCACAGCCCAACAGAACTTTTCAGTGCTGGAAATGTTCTGTATCTTTGCTGCCCACTGTAGTAGCCACTAATCACATATGGCTACCAAACACTTGAAATGTAGGTAGCGAGACTGAGGAAATATATTTTTAACTGTATTTATTGTAATTAATTTAATTTTAAATCTAAATGGCCACAAACAGCTACTCATAGCTGTATTGACCAGCACAACTCTAGATTTTAAGCTCTATGAAGTAGGAGACGGTGTCTGTCCAGTTTTCTGTTATATTTCTTGGGGTCAGTATAGTGCCTGGAATATAACAGGCACCCAATAAAAAAGAAAGTTGGATGTATAACCTGCAAACCTGCAGACTGTGTGTCTCTCAGAGGTTGATACCTTGTGCTGTGAGATGGAGTTTGAATATGAGAAAATTCCATTTCAAAAGTCTTGGATATCTGCAGTGATGAGTTGAAGAGATTTAAGTTACTATTATTGGATGTATGAAAGTCCTTCAAATGTGATCTACTAATAGTTGTTAGGCTTAAGGTAGCTGAATTTGTGAGAGAAATTACTTATTCTGCCTCAGCTCTGAACTATACCATAGAGATTTTAAAAATGTATTTTCATAAGCTGCTTGAAGATCCACAAAATGAGAAAAATGAAGGAGATCCCTACTGGGAATGAAACATTACCTCAGAGTGGAGTGGGCATCTCATTATTTCTCCTTTGTGGCTGAGTGGTTTCAGTGCCTGCAACTTCTTGAGTTGAAAAATTGATTTTTCCAATTTAGTAATGAGAGCTAACACTTATAAAAGTATGTGCCACATAACAGGCACTAATCTAAGTGTTTACCATGCATTAGCTTATTTGATCCTTACCACAACTTTATGATATTCTTCATTTTACAGATGAGGGAATTGAAGCATAAAAAGAATAAGTGACTTGCCCAAGGTTTCTCAGCTAAGTGGGGAAATGAAGATTCGAACTCAGACATTCTGGCTCCAAAGTCCATTCTCACCTATATTGCCTCTTGTATAATTATTTGTACTGTCTCTCTATACTTCTCATTACCCTAAAATGTTTTGCTGTGGCTGTGAAATTGTGTGTGTGTCTGTGGTGAGAGTTTCCTAATGATGGTGTTTTCTAGGCAGTCTAGGAGATGAGGGAGCTGGAATGAATAAGGAGTTGGATGATGTAGTTGTGGTCCAGTGAAAAAGAATTTACCTTGGATTAGGAGCCTCTGTTTTCTCATGAAGCTCTCAGAAATGTTCCTTACCTTATAAGTAATTATGGAGGCTATTAAGGTCAAATAAAATATGTATATGAAAGGGCTTTATAAACTATAAAAGGGTTGCATCCTAAGTCGGAGTGGCTGTCTGAGAATCTAGGGCTATTACAGAATGTCAGATTTCAGGGATTAGAGTTACAGAATTTAGCAGTTTGCCTGAGAATGAGGGAATATTCTTAGGAAGCTGGGAGAATTAGCATACCTCAGCAGGAGTCAGTAGGAATAGCTCTTCTGTATCCTGCAGAGATTCATCATGTCCTAGGGAGAAAGAGAGGTCTGGTAGCATCATACTTCCCCAACTTTGTCTTCTTCCTTATAATCCCAGATTTTCTGTCTTGATATTGCCTCAATCCCAATGCCTTGGAAATCATCCAAATCACAAGCAGGAGAGAGATTCAAGGATGATAAATTCTAGAATGACTTTATTTCTGTTACCAGAGGCCAATTAAGTCTGTGAATAGAAAGTCACCTCCCGGGCTACCTTGGAGCAACCTAGATTAGACCTCTGTTCTCATGGTTGTTAACTCCTATGAAGAGCTATAGGTTTCTTCCCCTTGGTTGTTTCAGCTCTGATGCTTTAGTGAGAGGCATCTGTGGCCACAGGGTGTCTGCTTGAGAGTACTGCTTGTTGTTCTGGCTATGATCATACCTCAGAAAGAACTAGTAGGCCACAGAAATTATGAAAGTTTAGAGAGACTTCCTTAAGAAGAGATAATTTTACATATCTCTTTTATACTGGAATGAGGAGACCGTGTTAGATAGCATCAAAATCCATAAAAATTTTGAAGTGAAAATAAATGGAAATTTATTTATTAAATCTTAGGTTATTATTCCCATTATATATGTGGTACAACCAATACTTAACTAAGCTCATACCATGAAGTACAATATGTGAACATTATTATAATTTTCTTCACAACATTCCTGCAAGGTAGGCATTATACTTCCACTTTACAGACCAGGCTCAGAGAGTCTAAGTACTGTGCCCAACAACAAATAGCTAGTCAATGCAAGAGACAGGATTTGAAGATGTGTAAAAATTTTAAATTTCTTGCTCTTTCTGCTGTACCAAGTTGCTTCTCTTGAAGCAAAAACGAGAAAGCTTGCACAACTAATTAAAAGAAGATTTTCTTTTTAGGGTGCAGTAAGCTTGTGGATGGATAGCATCAAAATTATGCTTTAGTTTCAAAAGAAAGTTAATGTTTCATCCAGATTCAGCACCCTTCTCTTTGGTAGCCAAGTATTCCTAGAGCCCAGGTATATTCTACCAATACTAATGACAATTTGGCTTTATAGTAACAGGAGATTTTATAAAAAATGGACAGGTGAAATAATGTGATGTTTCAAGTTTTATTGAGATTTAAAAATGCAGATTCACTTCCATGCTTTCTGCATTTTTTTCCGATTTTTTTTTCAAAATGAACATCTACAATCAGCAATATAAAATGCAAATGGAGACTTTGATGTTTCCTTTTCAATGTCCCTGCCTCCTTCTAGGAAATCTTGATAGTATACAATGTATAATATTGCTAATCAAGTTTTAAAAATTTTAAATGCTCCTAGCCATTACATACTGTCATAAAGGCATCCATTATGATATTAAAGGTAGGTTTCTCTACTTCAAGGAAAGTTTGGTACCGTAAAGATCTCAATTACATAATCTTTCTATATGAGGTGGAGTAAACTTAGGTACATATCAGCAGAGGCTGGAAAGAGGAAGATAAGAAAAGGTGCAGAATGTAGAAGAGAGTGTTCTAGAGAACTTAGCTGGGGAAATATAGATAATAGACGGGCGCTATCGTTAATATAGAGGCCCTGTAGGCTGGGATGGCAGAGAGAGGACATGAGTGCTTTCACCATGCCTGTCCCCTGAGCCCTCCATGGGGACTGACACTTCACAGCTCAGAAGCATTCTCACAAAGCGTCTCAAAACAGAGCTCACGCAACCACTCCCAGCTAGTCAAAGTTGACCCTCATGATGAAAGCTTTTCTCCATCCAAGTTCTAATTTTTTACTAGCTTGAGGAAAAGATTGAATTATTTTCCAAATCTCTTGGTATACAGAGGAAAAGAAAGAGGGAGCAGTTTCAAAAGTTCTCTGCCCTTTGATTTAGTTTGACTAAGTAAGTTATGATAGATTATAAAACATGTATAACAAAATACCACTTTTACCACAGTTACATTAACTTATAGACATTAATGAAAATGATCTGAAAGGATTTTCACAAATGTGTTAATTAATAGAGGTGGTCTCTCTGGATGGTAGGATGAGTGTTTTTTTCCCTACTTCGCTTTGGCTACATTTTCTGATTTTTCAGTAATGATTTATATTGCTTTATTAATAACAACAAAAACAAAAGCAAATTAGCTGAATGAAAGAATATATAAAATTTTTTTTGTGTATTCAGGTTGTTTTATCTTTTTTTTTTTTCTAGCATAGGCTGTCTAGAAAAGGGATAACTGGCTGAAAATAGACATACACAGCAAAAAGAGCAAAATCCTTAATCCAAAAAATTGATTTAAAAAATTTAAACCTTCATGAAGTGTTGCTGTTCTAGTTTCCTAGACTGCTCAAGGAAATACCATGCAATGCTTTGGCTTAAACAATGGGACCTTATTTGCTTATGGTTTTGAGGCAAAGAGAAAGTACAAAATGAGGCATCATCAAGGCGATGCTTTCTTCCTGAAGACTGTGGTGTTCTGGGCTGGCTGCTGGCAATCCTTGGTTCTTGGCTTGTCACATGGCAAGACACATGGTGGCATCCTTGTCCCTTCCTTCTCTTCCGGGTTCTGTTGATTTCAGCTTCTGGCACCTCCCGCTGTGGCTTTCTCTTTCTGAATTTCATTCTGCTTTTAATGGTCTTCCAGTAATAGCTTAAGACCCATCCTGACTGAGGTGGGCCACACCTTAACTGAAGCAACCTCATTAGAGGGTCCTACTTAAAATGGTTTCACACCCACAGGAATGGATTAGGTTTAAGAACGTGTTTTTTTCCTGAGGACAAACGGCTTCAAACCACCCCAGTTGCATTAAGCTTCATAGTGGGTCAAAGTTACAGTTCTTAAAAAACCTCATGGAGGACATTTGATTTCTTAAGATTGTTAAATACTGAATAGATACGTGAATTTTTAAGCATGTGTTTAAGACCTAAAGGTATAACAGCATGTATAAATACCTATGTACCCATCATGCAATTAGCATTATTGCTTCTGAAGCCCACTGTGTGCCTCTCTCCAACCCCAACCAACTTCCCACTCCTCTGAAGTAACTACTATCTTGAATCTTGTGTATTTTTATCTCTCTGCTTTTAAGTTTTGTATAATAAACAATGTATTATTTAATTTTTTATATTTATACTTTAAATAAATGGAACCCAATTATATGTCTTCTTCTACAACTTGCTTTTACCTACTAAATGTTATGTTTCTGAGATTTGCTTATGCTACTATTGTAACTGTCATTAATTTTCACTGCTGTGTAATACTCCTGTATGCCAATATACCACAATTTATTTGACCATTTTATAGGTGGTTTTTATGGTGGTTAAGTTCATGCATCAACTTGGCTAGGTTTTGGTGTCCCAATTTTTTGGTCAGGCAAGGACTGGCCTGATTTGTAGTGTGAGGATATTTTGTGGATTTGAATCATTAGATCATTAGTCAGTTGATTGTGTTTTTGACTGGTTACATCTGTAGTAAACAAAGGCAATTGCCTTTGGCAATGAGACAAGTCTCCTCATTCAATCAGTTGAAGGCCTTAAAGGGAGAAGCGATTATTTCAGCAGTCAGAAAGAAGGAATTTCTATCTCTACTTCAGCCAGCTAGCTTCTTCTGGGGAATTCATGGGAACTTGCATCAGAGTTCCCATCTTGCAGCCTGCCTTATAGAATCCAAACTTGCCAATCCACATGGTCACTGTGAGCCAATTCCTGTAATTAATCTCATAATATTTACAATATATACATATACCTTTACTTGTATCTCCTGTTGGTGCTGTTTTCCTGGAGATCTCTGATTTATACAGTTACTTTTCTCCCCTTTTCTCAAACAGAGCTGATAGAAAGTTTCTCTAGGACTGGGACTGCTGTGTCGTAGGATATGTACATCTTCAAAAGTAATAGATAATGCTAAACCATGTTCCAAACTGGTTGTATCTCCTTATACTTCTCTTTTTAGCAGTGAATATTTTCCAATTATCTACATCCTCACCAATACTTTATATTTGTCATACTTTAGTATTTGCTTCTCTTGTGGTTGGTAAATGGTATCTCATTGGTAAGGATTTCCATATGTTTTTTTGCCAGTTGTGTTTCTTCATTTGTAAAGCACCTGTCTCAGTTATCTATTAAGTTCTCTATTGGGTTATCTTTTTCTTACAAATTTATAGGATTCTTTGTGTATTCTGGATACAATTCCTTTGTCAGTTACGTGGGTCTGCACATACCTTCTGCCAATCTTGGGCTTGTTTTTTCCACCTTCTCTGATATGCTTTAATCAACAGAAGGTCTCAATTTTAGCGTAATCGAATTCATCAGTCTTTTCATAATTTTCATTCTATACCCTTTACTACTCTATTGTTATGAAACTATTGTTATATGTTTTCTTCTAGAAGTTTTATGGTTTTGCCCTTCACGTTTAAGGTTTCAGATCCACTTGAAATTATTTTATGTGTACTGTTTCATTTTTATTCCATATAGAAATGAGAATTACTATTAAGACAATTCTTCCCTATAAAATATGCACATAAACATTTGATATTTTCTTTCTGTGTTCAATAATTTACATTTACGAAAATAAATCTTGTACATTTTTGGTACCTATTTTTTCTAGTCTTATTTGATTATTTAAGATATCTATTGTGTTAACAACAACATATGAGCTTTCCCTTCCATCATTGTGTTTCAACAGATCTAATAAGTATTTTCTGTACCTTTATCTGAGTGCATGTTAAAAAAGTCTTGCTCAGAACCAAGACCTGGGCACCTCTTGCCAGATCATACTTCCAAGCTTAATTCTATTCATGAATAAAGCTCTAGAGATGCACCTTTAAAAGCAGCTACAAATCTACCTATTGATAACATCTTTTTTTTCTAGCTCATCTGTACCAAATGTTAAATCCAAAAAATTTTCCCTAGAATCCAGTGTGTTCTGACTACTTCATTCCACTGACACTTAAGAAGTACAGATGCCTTTTAATACTTTGTAACTTGGGGATGATTGAAATAAAAAATGTTAGACCTTGTGTACTTATATATGCTGTCACCAATACTTTTGCCTTTTGTAAATGTCATGAAAGTGTGTGTATATGTTAATGTCCTTCAGTATTTTATTTATGCCAAAGTAGATCCGTATGTGGTTAAGATTTCAGGCTCTGGAGACAAATTACCTGGGATCAAATATGACTTCTCTACTTGCATCTTGGGCAAGTAATCTATCCTATCCATGCTTTAGTTTCTCTATCTGAAAATGGGTTTAATAATTGTTTCTATCACTAGGGTTGTAGTTGGGTCTGGAGAATACTGTGGTTTAAAGATTCACTCTCCCTCTCAGCTTCCTGAGGCGGGTCTGTCTATGTTCCCCTACCCATCCCCACTCTTCACCATGTTCTTCCCCTCTCCAGAGCTTTAGCCTGCCCCAGTCTGAAAACGTGGGCTGAGCAGAGAACAGAAGCCAGTCCACAATATGTTTTGTGGGGTTGAGCATATGCCTACTTTTGCTAAAATTGTTAGCTTCTATCACAAACCTCTACTGCATATATGTTTATGAAATTTAGACACATATGTAGTAACTTACTGTTTTCAGAAAATAGAAGATAGTGAACCATTTCCTGTGTCATATCCTTCTTCAATACCATTTTGGTGGCTGTTCTCTCAGTTTTGCATGATCACATAGTTTCAGTTAAAAATTGAGTTAGGATGAATTGCCATTTATTTAAATCTGAGCTTATAGCTTTATTTCTTAAGGTAAATACCAGGGAGAAGAATTGCTGGTTTATAATTATTAGCAGTTTTTTCAAGAATCTTTAATTCACTGTAAGATCACTGATCTAGGGATTTTACTTCACTTGTTTCCTTCCTTAATTTGAACCCTAGAAATAGGGCTATTTTTAGAGTGCATGTGTCCTTGAAATAGTCAGCCCCTTTACTTCCTCCAGCCCTGCTACCTTGCATAACTCCATAAATGAGTTGCATTAAGGGACATCATTCACCTTCTATTCTATGTGTCTGAGGTCCTCCTTTATTCCAGCACATTTTTAAAATAGGTTACATCATTTGAAATGTCCACCTCTTAAACAGGGCCTTTTGAAAGAAGAAGGACAGAACCACCTCTTTTGCTTTGGAAATTATTGGGATTTTGATGAATGCATATTCATATATATATGCATTCATATGATTTTTTAGCACCTTCTTTGCATCTCCTGAGTTACCCTCCAAATTAAAGGGCAGCAAGAGAAGCAGACCTGAGCTGCTTGGCTTGAGTCATGCTATCCTACAGATTGTTCTGAATACTGAGATAATGAGGATTCATGTAAATAGTATACTTTTTAAATACATAATTGTATTCATTGTAATCAGTTACACACTTTCCACTCTCAAGCATGTAGGATAGTATTGTAACTTGTGAATATTCAGTATTCCTAGGAATTCCTTCTACCCTTCAACAATGGGCATAGTTAAAAGGATCCCTGCCTGTAATAAGCAAAATGAGAGAAAGGCAGAGCTCATCAAGACACATCTTGACAGTTGTTCTATCGCTGACCAACTCTTCTACTCAGCTGTTTTTTCAGTGTTATGAAGCCACACATAGTATTAATCTGACTGAATGTAAGCTCTACTGTCCTCCACAACTGTGAGAATAAGAACAACTGAATATAGGAACTTTAACCTTTATCCCACCATTCTCTTTCCAGCTGAACTTTTTAGGTTATTTTATCTTTATTAATTATTTTTTACCCCTTTTCTAAGTTCAGCCTTTCCTTTGGAATTTACAAGTCCCATTTTTTTTTTTTTTTTTTTTTTTTTTCCATTTTACCAATGCTTCTGAGTCATTCTTTTTTTTTTTTTTTTCCCCTTTTAAATTTTTATTGGGATTGTTCAGATACCATACAATTATCCAAAGATCCAAAATGTACAATCACTTGCCCCTGGGTACCCTCATACAGCTGTGCATCCATCACCACACTTAATTTTTGTTCAATTTTTAGAAACTTTTCACTACTCCAGACAAGAAATAAAGTGAAAGATGAAAAAAGAAAAAAAGAAAAGGAAACTCGAATCCTCCCCTATCCCTAACCAACCCCCCTCAATTGTTGACTCGTAGTGTTGGTATAGTACATTTGTTACTGTTTATGAAAGAATGTTGAAATACTACTAACTGTAGTATATAGTTTGCAATAGGTATATATTTCTTCCTTATATGCCCCTCTATTATTAACTTCTAATTGTATTGTCATACATTTGTTCTGGTACATGGAAGTGATTTCTAGTATTTGTACAGTTGATCATGGACATTGCCCACCATAGGATTTGGTTTTATACATTTCCATCTTTTGACCTCCAAATTTCCTTCTGGTGACATATATGACTCTGAGCTTCCCCTTTCCACCTCATTCACACCCCATTCAGCACTGTTAGTTATTCTCACATCTTGCTATTAACATGTCTGTTCATCTCCAAACATTTAAGTTCATCCTAGTTGAACATTCTGCTCATACTAAGCAACTGCTCCCCATTCTTAAGCCTCGTCCTATATCTTGGTACCTTATATTTCATGTCTATGAGTTTACATATGATGATTAGTTCTTATCAGTGAGACCCTACAATATTTGTCCTTATGTGTCTGGCTTATTTCACTCAGTATATTGCCCTCGAAGTTTTGTCATCAACCCATTTTTTTTTTTAATATGGTTTTGTTCACTCACCATACATTCCATCCTAAGTAAATAATCAAGGTTCTCTGTATGGTCATATATTTCTGTGTTCACCACCTTCACCACTATCTATATAAGGGCTTCTACATTTCTTCCACAAGGCAGGAGAGAGAGTCAAAGAAGGTAGAGAGGCAAAAGAAAGAGGGAAAAAAAATGGCAGCTAGGAAGCAGCAAAAGGAAAAATAACCTTAAATCAAAGTAGAGTAAAGAATCAGACAATACTACTAATGTCAAGTGTCTAATATGCCTCCCCATCCCCCCCTTATCTGCATTTACCTTGGTATATCGCCACTGTTACATTAAAGGAAGCATAATACAATGATTCTATTAGTTACAGTCTCTAGTTTATGTTGATTGCATCCCTCCCCCAATGCCTCCCGATTTTTAACACCTTGCAAGGTTGACATTTGCTTGTTCTCCCTCATAAAAGAACATATTTGTACATTTTATCACAATTGTTGAACACTCTAGATTTCACCAAGTTACACAGTCCCAGTCTTTATCTTTCCTCCTTTCTTCTGGTGTCTCACTTGCTCCCAACCTTCCTCTCTCAACCGTATTCATAGTTATCTTTGTTCAGTGTACTTACATTGTTGTGGTACCATCTCTCAAAATTGTGTTCCAAACCACGCACTCCTGTCTTCTATCACTCTGTAGTGGTCCCTTTAGTATTTCCTGTAGGGCGGGTGTCTTGTTCACAAAGTCTCTCATTGTCTGTTTGTTGGAAAATATTTTGAGCTCTCCCTCATATTTGAAGGACAGCTTTGCTGGATATAGGATTCTTGGTTAGCGTTTTTTCTCTTTCAGTATCTTAAATATATCACACCACTTCCTTCTTGCCTCCATGGTTTCTGCTGAGAGATCCGCACATAGTCTTACTAAGCTTCCTTTGTACGTAATGGATCGCTTTTCTCTTGCTGCTTTCAGGATTCTCTCTTTGTCTTTGACATTTGATAATCTGATTATTAAATGTCTTGGCGTAGGCCTATTCATATCTCTTCTGTTTGGAGTACGCTGCGCTTCTTGGATCTGTAATTTTATGTCTTTCATAAGAGATGGGAAATTTTCATTAATCATTTCCTCTATTATTGCTTCTGCCCCTTTTCACTTCTCTTCTCCTTCTGGGACACCAATGACATGTACATTATTGTACTTTGTTTCATCTTTAAGTTCCTGGAGACGTTGCTCATATTTTTTCATTCTTTTCTCCATCTGCTCCTTTGCATGTAGGCTTTCAGGTGTTTTGTTCTCCAGTTCTTAAGTGTTCTCTTCTGCCTCTTGAGATCTGCTGTTGTATGTTTCCATTGTGTCTTTCATCTCTTGTGTTGTGCCTTTCATTTCCATAGATTCTGCTAGTTGTTTTTTTGAACTTTCGATTTCTGCCTTATGTATGCCCAGTGTTTTCTTTACAGCCTCTATCTCTTTTGCAATATCTTCTCTAAACTTTTTGAACTGATTTAGCATTAGTTGTTTAAATTCCTGTATCTCAGTTGAAGTGTACGTTTGTTCCTTTGACTGGGCCGTAACTTTGTTTTTCTTAGTGTAGGTTGTAATTTCCTGTTGTCTAGGCATGGTTTCCTTGGTTATGCAAATCAGATTTTCCCAGACCAGAACAGGCTCAGGTCCCAGAGGGAAGAAATATTCAGTATCTGGTCTCTCTGAGGATGTGTCTTAGACAATTGTTCCACCCTGTGATACCTCAGGTCACTGTGCTTTTGTGCCCAGCAGGTGATGCCTCTTAGCCTATAATTCTTGACTGGTGTGAGGAGGTATGGCTGTGTTCCCCCAGGCTCTGGGGTCTGGTTCTGAATTGAAAGGGCCCCACCCTTTTCCTCTTAGAGAAGACAGACCCCCTAGGGGGATCTATCTTAGACCTCCTTAGGGGGAGGTCATTAGCATTTCAATGGTCTCTCTCTCTCTGCTTGTGCTGTCTCCACCCTTCTCTGAGTCACAGCCCTGGAAACTGAAAATGACTGGGGCTTTCTCCACTGAGCCGAAAAAGAAACAGATAGTCCCCTTCAGACCTAGTCCAAGGTGACCCTCCGGCTCGCCAAGGTCAGTTGTCACCCAAAGCCTCTGTCTCTTTTTTGAGGACTCATACCTGTACTGAGCAGTTCACACTTGCTACTTAAAACCCCAGTTGGAGCTCAGCTGGGAGAGAGCTTCTCTCTGGCACCACGAGGCTTTGCAGCTCGGGCTATGGGGGAGGGGTCTCATGACTTGGATCCACAGGTTTTACTTACAGATTTTATGCTGTGATCTTGGGCATTCCTCCCAATTCAGGTTGGTGTATGATGAGTGGATGGTCTCGTTTGTCCCCCCTGCAGTTATTCTGGATTCTTTACTAGTTGTTTCTGTTTTTTTTTAGTTGTTCCAGGGGGACTACTTAGCTTCCACTCCTCTCTATGCTGCCATCTTGCCCCGAATTCACAAGTCCCATTCTTGAGGTTTAACGTTGAGACAGAGAATTCTCATTTAATAGTGATTCATCTTCCTTATCACAGCCCATGTCTTTACTCTGATGTTTCCATTCTAAGAAGAGACCACCAGGGAAGGAACGTCAACAGGGATCCCAGGAATGTGTGATGGTGCTGAAAAGCAACAGAGTATTTTGAGTTTGAACCTTTGAGACTAAAACACTTCATGCTAATGTGGTATAAGTAAGTTTTTCCCAGTAAAAAGTTTAGCATCAACTTAAAAGAGAATTTTTCCCAAGAAGAATCAAAATATATTTTCCCATTGGTTTCCTACAGTTAACCATGCTGTGCACACTTTTGATGCATGGCATGGTCTATGTCTCCAGTGACCATATCAGAAGACTAGGTGAACAGCTCAAGGAAAACACAAACAAAAAACCTTTAAATGCAACCTTGTAGGAAAGATAGAGTTTTCACTATAAGGATTTGAGGTAAGGTTTTGGAGTCTGTCTGAAGTGGTCATAGAAAACATCTAATTAGCCCCTTTTATTTAGAGATGAAAAAAACTGAAGGGCAGTGTATTTATGTGACATGATGACAATTACAAAGTTAGAAAATGTGAAATCATCATACTCTTCTACCGGCATATGAGAAGGACTGATTCATGAATGTCTGATTCCTGTATTTTTTTACCTCCCTGTATGTTTCTGTACTTTGTATTCATGCACTTTTCTGGTAGCTTTACTTTGCATTCCTGCATTTTATTTTAAGTGACAGTATTTGTAAATATGAAGGAAGTTAAGAGATGAGTATTTGCTTAGGTTGTTTCTCCAAGAAAGGGATTCTGTCTGTGGGAGGTTTGTTGGAAGGTGTTTTGGGGAACACTACCTCTAAAGGAGTTGAAGGAAGCAGGATTGGGCTGAGGGAGAAGTTGAACTGTGATGCATTGTACTGGGGGCCTCGAAAACTGGCTACTGGAGAGCTGGATTAGGCTCCATAGTTGTCCCTAATGAGGTAAGGGGTGGGCCTTTGACCCTCCCCATCAGCCAGTCCCTGGCTATGGGCTGCCCCCAGGGAGGGGCATAACCTTGGTTGAAGCAGTGCCCTTCAGCTTAGGGAAATCCCAGGAGACAAACTCACCTGCCAGCAGCCAACACTCCCTGTAACTGGGGGAATGGGTGCTTTGGGTGTGGGGGTCAGGGAATTTGGGTGAAGCACTACAGCCTCAGTCCAGTTATTGGAAGTGAAGAATTACCTGACTGAAAACCAATACATAGGGCCAAGATGAAAGAATAGTGATGTATGGAAAACCCAGAAGAATAAATTTATAGTGGAAAACAATATGTAGAGTGTGTTATGGTTCTTGGCTCAGGGAAATGTCCTTTAGTGGCCATTTTTGTTTGGGCTGGTACAGCATTTAAAGAACTAAGCAGAGTGGTCCTATATTTTGTTTAGTTTTGGTCTGCATCCAGGAACCATAGGAGAAATCCAGCAACCTGAGAGTAAAAGGAAGAAACTAGGAAAAGAACTTCTTATGGAAGAGCCAAATACAGAGACTGAATGGGGAAACCTGGGGTTGGACAAACAATTCAAAATGGGGATCTCTCTAAGCAAGGCTCTATATCTACCTCCTGTGCCTCTATTTGTTGATTCACGTTCGTTTTTATCCTGTTGGTTACTGAGATGAACTTTGTTTTGTCATGAGGGGGCAGTGTTGTGTCACATTTAAGAGCATGGGCTCTGCCATCATGCTGCTGAAATTCAAACCCTGTTTCTGCCGCTCACTGGTTGAATGATCTTGGGCTATTCACATAACATGTCTAAGCCTCTCTCTTCTCATATGTAAAATGGGAATAATAATAGTACTTACTTTGCAGGATTGTGACGTACATAAACTGGAATAATGCTTGTAAGCACCTCAGAGATTGCTCTGGTCACTCAGGCCAGAAGTTGCTGTGAAAACCCTTGACCATCTCATATTTATAGCAATCCTTAACGAGATTTTCTTAAGAAGGATATTGTGGTTTTTTGAATGAAAGACAGAGGCAGAAGATAGATGTAGTGGGTCGGCCAACAGACCAAAGTCAACTGTGAGAATAGAGATAAACTTCAGAACAGCTGCTCTGGGCCATCAACACATAGGGGAGAAAAGCTGCAACTAAAATTTGGACAGTACACTTTTATTGAAGTTGGGGCTGCGTGGAGGGACATCAGCCCTCCAAAGAGGCATCTATATGTTTTGGTATTTAGTTGAGAAAATCAGGCTGAAGCTGCAGGTCATGTGCTTGACATGATGAACCAGTGAATGTGAGGCTCAACTGGTTTGTGAGGCTTCTAGTGCCTGGCATACCTTCATTCTGTAGTTTCAGGGCATGTTCCTTTATTTGAAAATCACCCTAGCCACATGTTCAAGACTTGTGGGAACCAGGTATCAAAGATACAACTCTTACGTCTCATGCTCATCATCCCATTTGTCAGAGAGTTAGGGTTAGGTTTAGTGTTAGGGAGCCTGAATTTGTCACCTGTGAACCTCAGCTAAGTCTTAATGTCAGAATAATCCTATGCTTTTCTATTCTTTCTCCTCTCTCTTCCTAGTGGCCCAGTTAAGACCAACCCCCAACTTATCACCAGCTTCATTAACTTTTTAAACCATTTTCTAATTTTCCCTCATCCACTTTGGCAAATGGGAAATAGAAAAGAAACAAGAGTAAACTGTAGAGTTTCTTATTAGGCAGAGAAACCTGAGGATCAAAGGACCACTTTGACACTGCAGAAAAGCTAACCCAGCTGTACTACTTGTCACTAGTAAATTAAAAAAAAATATACTCACCAGAGGAAGGAAAAGCCTGAGGTTGCTTTTCATAACACACAAATGACATGATAGATTATCATTAAAAATTCATCAGTAACTGATTAATATAAATGATAGTTTGTAAATACTAAAAAGCACCGTTCTGATCCCCATTGTTCTTGTATTCAGGTACACTGCTGCAGTTAAACACAGGGATGGTTCCTTCTGCCAGGCTTCATGTTAATATTTATAGGTTAACTTTGTTTCAGGTATAGTGGTCATTTTAAATTTTTTATCACAACCTCACCTGACTGCCGTCACCCCTGACTCACTGGGTGACGAGTGAGGAAGACACACTGGGAATGTAGGCAAAGACATATGATTCAGAAGCTGGAAAAGGTCTAAGATCTTTGTATTGTCGATATGATAACATTGAGTAGATGTAGGGGTCAAGGAAGCAGGAAGACTGGAAAAGACTGTGAGGTTTGGAGCTTAGGTCATTGGGAGAATTGTGGTTCCATTAGCAATAAAGGAGAAGTCAGGAGAAGGTAGTTAGGGTCTAAGATATGTTGAGTTTGAGTTTTTTTGATACATACAAATAGAACTGTTAGCACAAAGTTTTGAATGCAGACCTTGAGTTTTAGGGTGGCAGGAGTGGTTGTGGTTGGTCTTGGTGATTTGGATTTGGAGTTATTGTATACCTGTAGTATATAAGAATCATATATTGGACAAATGTGCACTCAGTGCCTGTGGTGATATTTTATTATTTTGTTTTATAGATGCTGTGTTAAACCAGGTAGATTCAGTGTCTGCCCCTACAAAGTTTACATTTCATTGAATAAGGCAGATGAGCAATAGACTTTATAAGACAATATGATGATAATAATAATGCTGATGATATTACTAACAGTAGACAGTATTTACTGAGTGCTTTCTATGTTTCAAATATTTTGCTTAGTGCTTTAGCTCTTGTACTCTTCACAATACCCCCATGGATTAGGCACTGTCAGCCTTCAGTTGGTTAAGACTTGCCCAGGGTCACACCAGTTGGTACAGTGTAGCACGGCACCATAGCCCATATGCTCCTTTGTTCTCTGTTGCTGCGATGGGCAGTACTGGGTATGATGGGAACAAAAGTAGGAGACGAGCTGGCAGGATTTGAAAATAATTTTGGAGAAATTACTTGGAGAAAGTGAAATATAAAGAGATCTAAAGGTGAGTAAGAATTAATGAAATGATGGAGGAGGATGAAATAGAGGGCAAGGTACATTTTGGTTACCATATTGGGGTGGAGGGACATGGCCCAAGGCCCATTCACAGTGCACTCTGGACGAGACAGCCAAGAAGAGAAGAGAGAGGACCCCAAAGCACAAGCAAAGCACCCGTGTTCATGAGGTGGGAAGAGGAAGACACACTGGGAATGTAGGCAAAGACATATGATTCAGAAGCTGGAAAAGGTCTAAGATCTACCTTCAGGGCTTTCATTTTTGCCCCACCAATGTTGCCTTTTTATCTACTCCCTGTTTTAGTACATTGTGACCCAACCTAACTAAAAAAAATCATGGAACAAAGGATAAAATTGGGAGGAAATGAATAATTATCTAATGGATGTTTTCCTAGCAGTATTTGCTGGATCTGAACCACATTCTTCTTGAAATATTCTGTCTTGGCTTCCACGACCCCTTCAGCTCTTGCTTTTCCCTACTGCTGTGGCCTTTCTTTGTGACTGTCCCTTACTGGCTTTTCCTCTTCTGCCCAGCAGCTCTCCTCCGAGCTCCTCATGGCTCCAAGGACTCCCTCTTCTCACACTCAGTGTGCCCTCCCTGGACAAATTGATCCTGTCCTACAGACCCAAATGCTTCTATATTCTGATGCCATCCAGAGTATTTTCTAGAATTCTGACCATTGATCTAAGCTCCCAGGCTCATATATTCAGTTAAAAAACTCTGTTTACATATCCCCCAGGCACCTCAACCTCAATACTTACAATACTAAACTCACAGTCTCCTTATCTGCCCTGACCTACACCTCCCCCAGCATTCCATTTTTCTGTAACAGCACCATCATTCACCTACTTTCCTGAGCTAGACACCTGGCAGAAATGTTTGTCTCCTTGTCTCTTTTAAATGGGTTTATAATGGACATATTTCGTATCTGTGGCTGCCCAGCATCCTTTAAATAACCTTTCTTTACTTGGGGAAATTCACATGTAACAATCCCTACCTCTTCAACTCAGAAGTCAGAACACAAATTCTCATTTCTCTTGAGCCCCGATGGATATGTGTGGCCTAGGCTTCCCCAGTCAGATGCTTGCAAGTGAGATTTGATTTGATAGTCACCGACATGAGGACCATCTCTACATACAGCTTCCACTTTGCTGATACAACTGGTTCCAGGAGTGTCTGGGTTTTAGGGGACAGAAGCAACTGCAAGGCATAATTTCTGATCCATAAGTGACATTTAGCAACTATGGTGAAATCAGGTTTGACATCCTGTGTGTGCTGGCAGAAGCAGTGAATTTACTCACTGAGAACAGTTCTGCTGTTTGGTTTGGTTGGGGGTGGGGTGGGGATGGGAGAATGTGGTATTTTGTTTTTTATTTTTCTATGAGCTTAGACTTGACTCCATTCTTTCAGTATTCCCAGTGATATCTCTGAGGAGTTACTATTCTTTAATAAAGCCCTTTTCTCCTTAAACTGGCTGGAGTAGATTCTGTTGTTTGCAACTAAGAACCTTGAACAAAACCTTTTTAAAAATTTTGCTTCCTCTCTGGTCAAAAGCTTTACTGTGGGCTTCATCTCTGTTGTATAGCAGGTGCAGGAAAGGATGTGGTCAGGGGGAACTAGAGATAGGTGGGGTCGGGGAAGTGCAGGACCAGACCCTCTAGGGTTTGTTTATTTGACCTGTTTGTACTCCTAAAATGAGTTTCTGTATATTGGATATGTAAATTTTGTCCAAATACTCTGCAGAGGGCAGTGATGGAAAGGGAATGGACATTTTAGCAGAAAAAAAACTGGGCTTAAATTCTGTCTCCACCACTTACTAACTGGGAATTGTTGAGCAACTGACTTAACCACTCTAAATTTCAGTTCCTTCATTCATGAGGTGTTGTTACTTTATTTGCCATAGAGGGTTGTTGCAGCATTATATAAGATAACTGGTGGAAAGTATCTAGCGCTTTGCGGCAGACTGATAAACATTAGTTGTCTGTGCTAGAGACAGCCAGAACCCCTAGAGAATCCTCTACAAGTCAATACAAGAAGTATTGACTATTTCATTCCCTTTGCCTGGAATTCCACCTTTTGTATTCCCACTTATTAAAACCTGACACTTTGTTATAGGCCAAGACCTTTTTTTCCCTAATGGATTCTCCCCAAGTTATCTTTGCTGGAAGTAATTAATTCTACGTTGGAAATGCTATTATATCTTATTGTCGATAACCTTTGGAATAAATGGCATAGAATATAGAGCCTTCGGATGCAAAGTAGGAAGATACTTTAGTGAGCATCTAGTAGAGCCCCTTATGTTTTACATTTAATCTTATTTAATGTATATATTTATATATATAGATTAAAATTCAAATAGTATTACAAAGATGATAATAAAAAGAGTAGTCCCCTGCCCCATGACTCCCTGCTTCCAAATCTTACTCCCCAGAAGCAACCTTTTAGCCTTTTCTAATAATATGCTTATAGTCCTGTTTTTCAATTTTAGCCATTCCATTATCTATTGGTTTTCAGAAACAAAAGATGAAAATTTACTTTTCTAACACCCCTGCCCCACACCTTACAAATACATGTGATTCCATTCTCCTCTTCTCCCTATATAGTCATTGTGCTGGTTAGGATGTATTATGTCCCCCAAAATGCCATTATCTTTGATGCAGTCTTGTGTGGTCAGGAAATGTATTGGTGTTGATTGGGTTGGAGACTTTTGATTGAATGTTTCCATGGAGATGTGATCACTCAATTGAGGGCGAGATCTTTCACTGGATAATTTCCATGGAGGTGTGGCCCCACCCATTCAGCATGGGCCTTGATTAGTGTACTGGAGCACTATATAAGCTCAGACAGAAGGAGCAAGCTTGCTACAGCCAAGAGGGATGCTTTGAAGAACACCCAGGAGCTGAGAGAAGAGCTGAAGATGAGAGACAGTTGGAAGATGGCTGTTGAAAGCAGATTTTGCTCTGGAGAAGCTAAGAGAGGAAAAACGCCCCAAGAGCAACTGAGAGTGACATTTTGGAGGAACTGCAGCCTAGAGCGGATGTTCTGGGAGAAAGCCTTTTTGAAACCAGGACTCTGGAGCAGATGCTAGCCACATGCCTTCCCAGCTAATAGAAGTTTTCTGGACACCATTGGCCATCCTCCAGTGAAGGCACCAGATTGTTGGTATTACCTTGGACACTTTATGGCCTTAAGACTGTAACTGTGTAATCAAATAAACCCCCTTATGTAAAAGCCAATCCATCTCTGGTGTTTTGCATTCTGGCAGCATTAGCAAAACAGAACAGTTATTTCACAATTTTTAGTTAAATCAGTGTTTGATGTTTTATATAATTATAATCCATTCTCCTCTTTTCCCTATATAGCCATTTCACAATTTTTGGTTAAATTAATGCTTGATGTTTTATATTATTAGAAGTATGTAAATATAACTGACAGTTAAACCACGCAGTGTATTATGATTACATTTCCTTCCCTTTGCATTAATCTTTTTCTAAAGTTAATGACACTTCTTTAATAGTTTATTCAAATTTTTAGGTACTTATCACTAATTCTTTCCAAACTTCGAGAATTGTAAAATTAGTTTCAAAATAGTTACCTACCACCTGCAACACACACACATACCACATGAACCTTTTCCTTTAAAAATATCCCTCCTTGAGTTTTCTGTCCTCTTGGAATTTTCCATCCTCCTCCTTCAGGGCTGAAGCTGGGCAAGTTGTTTCTTAGGGAAGTCAAGGTTCAGAGATTTCTTTTCACCATTGTCCCAGG
Organism: Choloepus didactylus; assembly: GCF_015220235.1. Classification (NCBI taxonomy): domain Eukaryota; kingdom Metazoa; phylum Chordata; class Mammalia; order Pilosa; family Megalonychidae; genus Choloepus; species Choloepus didactylus. The sequence continues at coordinate 106,072,121 of NC_051308.1, forward strand.
GATTTCTTGAATAATTATGCTTGTTCCTTACACTTACTGATAATTAATTATCAGCTTGCTATAGAATACCCGGTTGAAAATTGTTTTCCTTCAAGTTTTAAAGGAATTGCTCTATTCTCCTCTAATTCCCAGGGCTTCTGACAAGAAGGCCAATGCCATTCTTATTCCTAATCCATGGATGTGATCTATTTTTTTCCTCTGTTAGGTTTTAAGATCTTCTCTCTCTTTGATGTTTTGTAATTTAAAGCATAGTTCCTTTGTGTCTATTATCTCACTTATTCATTGAACTCAAACAGCTAGTAGTTTATTATTAAACATCCTTGCATAGCCTCTATATTTGTTCTCCCCCCCCGCCCCGCCCATCTTTTGTCTTCTAGGTCTAGCTCTTTCAGAGAGCTCCTCAATTTTATCCTCTATCACTCTATTAATTTTAAAATTTCTCTATCATATTGAAAAATTAAAAAAATTCTTTTCTGTACATTTGTTTATTGTTCACTTTTGTTAGCATTATCTTTTTGTTTCATCTATGCAATTCCTTGAAATAAATTCTTTATACACATACACACATATATCCTGTTGGTTCTGTTTCTCTCTAGAACCCTGACTAGTACAGATTTTGGTACCAGAAGTGAGGTTTGGCATGTCCACTAGTCACATTTCTGCCAAACCTGATGCTCACACAACTGAAATGCTCTAACCCTTTCCCCAGAGAAGGATGCAAGCCCTTGGATGATGTTCACTCTTCTTTGTGATATCCCATAACTTATATATTATAATGTAAACTTAGTACAACTAATATTATTTGATAAAGGGATAAGAAAGGGAGGGAAGGAAACAAAGATATTTTGCTATTTATACAAATACACCCACAAACATATTCATAACAAAATAAGGAAGAAATACCTCATCATCATTATAGTCCTCATTTCTGTAACTGGTCATGTGGTTCTAGCTGTTATTTATAGTGACCTTTCACTACCATTTCCATATTCCCTTTACTCTCAGTGAGCACTTCAGCTGGTCATAGTTCTTTTTCTTGTGGGGAGACCGGAAGCTTCATTCCTGAAGTGTCTCTGGGCCATTGGTAGTCCGTTCTTCAGGTCGGGTTGTCGTAGTTTTCCATCGACTTAAATTTCATAGAAGGCCTAAGGAACACCCTAAGGGATCTCATTATTCCAGACACATTCTTCCTTACCTCCATTGTGTAGTAGCCACCAAGTTTCCCCTTGGTGATCAGGATCCATCACTGCAGCCTGATGATTCAGAGGCAGGAGAAGACCATAGTGGTCGGGTGGCAGTCTTAATTTCCAGTTCAATGCAATCATTGTTGTCTTTCCTGGTAGAAGCACTCCTCCTTTTGGAACTGAGACCTCTAGACCAGCAGAGAATAAGGTCGTGGGGATAGGAAGCAAAAATTTTGCTAGTGAAAATTTACAAAAACAAGAAAGAGGATGAGAGGTTACCGTGGGCTGGAGGGAGGGAGAAAGGGGAGCTGTTGTTTAAAAGGGAAGTTTCTGTTTGGGGTGATAGAAGAGTTGCAATAATGGTAGCTGGTGATGGTAGAACAGCATTGTGCAAGTAATTAATGACACTGAATTGTACACTTGAAAATGGTTAAAATGGAAAAAAAAAAAAAAGCTAGTGAATCACTGAAGGTAGTAGTGAGTGGTACCACTTCCATTCCATCCCTTGATTCCTGGACCTGTGAATCCTGGCTATGGGAATAATACCACCATGCATTCACTGATTTAGAGAATATAACTGGAGATATTCTCCAGGTTCTCCTGGAGAACATTGTCCCAACCCTGCAAGGTACTGCCACTTAGCTGGCAGGCTACCAAATACCTAAGTCAATTGTGGCCATGGCGTGGAGTAAACAGGAGCCAGCTCACTTGTCCAGATTTTGTCTTGCTGCCATAGGTCCAGTAACACGCATGCTAACTGTTCTGACATTTTTTCACCCTTATTAACCCCTCTCTCTAGCTAAACTGATGTGGTTTGAGCAACTGAATGCCTGCCTCTGCTACACTGCTGTACATTTCATCCTTCTGAGAATTAGATTCCCTAATTACCTTGCTTGATGAAGTCTTCGACTATGACTCCCTCGCCCAACAAGGTGGATTTTCATATACTGTACCTGCTGTTGAGTAAGATCTTTCTGTGAGAGGTCAGATAGCTCTAAGTGTGACCCACATTCCACCTGACTCTGAATTTTGCATCCTGCTTGAAATCTTGGTTTAAATCAGAGAAACTGTGTAACTTGGCCAAGCAGACACAGACAATAAATGGTAGAGCCTGGATTCATTTACTTCTGTTTGCTTATAACGGTCATGCTCTTTCTGCCTTTAACAAGAAAAAGGTTTGAGATTTGTCATGTAGCATTGGATTGTCTATTACTGACATATCTCAAACCAAATTCAAATGTCATGCCTCTTTGGATGTGGTGCCCTGGAGTGCCTCTTCTCTCCAGAAGAACCAGCCCTCCTTATGTTTCCTTGTTCTTCCCCCTACTTTAGCCTGCAATCCTGAAAATCTTCAGCCCACTAGAGTTATGAATGTTGGGATCAAATTGTGAAGCTAAATCAGTGCTGATGACAGCAGATTAGGGACATAGGAAAATAGGAAACCAGAGAAAGAGATAGGTAATAAATATTTAAAGAGGGTATAAGGAGTTGGGCCAGGAACCAACCAGTTACTTTCTGCCCAAAAGCCCTGAAGGCATCTCTAACACAATGTATCAAAACTTCTCCCACACTTACCTTTTAATCTACTGTAAGCATATTCTACCTTCCTTATTTTCATTTACTACCTATCTAATTTTCCAGACTAGAAATTTAAGATAAATAATTATTTGCTCTCTCCCTTTTTACCTACAATTGTTAAACGGTGCCTGTGGATTATAGGCAATCAATTTCCTTAAGCTGTAACCCCTTCTCTTCCAGATTGCCACTTCTTTTTATAATTCTTCAAATATACTATAAATTCAAGAACCAAATATAAACATATTGGCCAGATGTGAGAGCAATTTAGATCCACTGTAGAAAATACAGTCCTTTAGCCAGAACAGAACTTGACAGGGCACAACAGCCACATATCTGCATCTGTACAGGACCTCATGCAAACCTCCAACCTTTTTCTCATTAAAGGCAGAAAGAGCATAATGTTGGTAAGCAAACAGATGTAGACTAATCCAGGTGCTACCATTTACTGTCTGTGTCTGACTGGCCAGGTTACATAGTGTCTCTGATCCTCAATTTCCTGGTTTGTAAAATGGGGATAATAATATTATCTACATTAGAGCATTGTTATATTGATTAAATTAGTTAATTAATTTATTCCAAAATGTTCACTGAGCTGATGCTCTGTGCCAGGCACTGTTCTAGATGCTAGGAAAACAGTAGGAAATAAAATATACAAAGATCCTTACTTGATAGAGCTTACATTTTAGTTGGTGGAGACAAAAAATAAATAAAATAAAAAAATGAAATAAATAGAATGTAGAGTAGATAAATGGTGATAAGAACAAGCCATATAAACTTGGCCAAATATCTTCCAAGCAAAAAGGACAGCAAATACAAATGTCTTTGAAATAAGAATGTTTCTGGAAGGTTTGAGGAACTGTAAGGAGGCCAGAGTGGCTGCAGTTGAGTGAGCAAGAGAGCAGTCAGAGATAAAGTGAGAGGGATAATGGTCTTATATGGCCATACTGGTCATTTACAGTAGATGCCCATTCCAATTGGGCAGCTGTGCCATACAGTGCTTGTGCACTGTATGATTTTTTTTTAATTTAATTTTACTGAGATTGTTCACATACCATACAATTAACCAAAGATCCAAAGTGCATAATTAGTTGCCCATGGTACCATCACACAGCTGTGCATCCATCACTACAATTTTTTTTTCAATTTTTAGAACATTTTCATTACTCCAGAAAAGAAATAAAGACAAAAAAAAAAAAAAAAAGAAAACTCACATCCTCCCATACTCCTAACCACCCCCCCCCATATTGACCCATAGTATTGGTATAGTACATTTGTTACTGTTGATAAAAGATTGTTAAAATATTGTTAACTGTAGTACATAGTTTGCAATAGGTATATATTTTTCCCTGTATACCTTTCTATTAACTTCTAGTTGTAATGTCATACATTTGTTCTAGTTCATGAAAGAGATTTCTAATATTTGTACAGTTAATCATGGAGATTGTCTGCCACAAGATTCACTGCTTTATATATTCCCATCTTTTAACCTCTGACTTTCCTTCTTGTGACATATGTGACTATAAGCTTTCCCTTTCCACCACATTGACATACCATTCAGCACTGTTAGTTATTCTCATAGTAATGTGCCACCATCACCTCTGTCCATTTCCCCTTAAGTTCAACCTAGTTGAATAGTCTGCTCATAATAAGTAACTGCCCCCCATTCTTTAACCTTGTTCTATATCCTGGTAACTTATGTTTCATGTCTATGAGTTTACATATTATAATAAGTGCATATCAGTGAGACCCTACAATATTTGTCCTTATGTGTCTGACTTATTTCACTCAATGTAGTGCCCTCAAGGTTTCTTTCATCAATTTTTTTAAAGATGGTTTTGTTCACCCACCATACTTTCCATCCAAAGTAATAGTCATATATTTATGTATTCACTACCATAACCACTATCTATGTAAGGACATCTCCATTTCTTCCACAAAGAAGGAGGAAGAGTCAAAGAAGGTACAGAGACAAAAGAAAAAGAAAACAAAAAAAAACATGACAGCTAAAAAGCAACAAAAGGAAAGATAGAGTTAACCTAAAGTAGAATAAAAGAATCAGACAACATCACCAATGCTTTGTGTCCCCCTCTTATAGGCATTTAGCTTTGGTATATTGCCTTTGTTACGTTAAAGGAAACATAGTACAATGTTTCTGTTAACTATAGTCTCTAGTTTGCATTGATTGTATTTTTTTCCCCATTACCACCCTATTTTTAACACCTTGCAATGTTGACATTCATTTGTTCTCCCTCATGTAAAAACAGATTTGTACATTTTATCACAATTGTTGAGCACTCTAGGTTTCACTGAGTTATACAGTCCCAGTCTTTATCTTTCCTCTTTCCTTCTCGTATCCCACATGGTCCTAACCTTCCTCTTTCATCCATACTCACAGTCATCTGTGTTCAGCATACTTACATTGTTGTTCTACCAAAACCCAAATTTGTGTTCCAAACCTCTCACTCCTCTCTTTTTCTATCTGTCTGTAGTGCTCCCTTTAGTATTTCCTGTAGCTCAGGTGTCTTGTTCACAAACTCTGTCATTGTCTGCTTGTCAGAGAATATTTTAAACTCTCCCTCATATTTGAAGGACAGTTTTGCCAGATATAGGATTCTTGGTTGGCAGTTTTTCTCTTTCAGTATCTTAAATATATCACACCACTTCCTTCTTGCCTCCATGGCTTTTACTGAGAAATCTGCACATAGTCTTACCAGGCTTCCTTTGTATGTGATGGATCGCTTTTCTCTTGCTGCTTTTAGGATTCTCTCTTTGTCTTTGAAGTTTGATAATCTGATTATTAAGTGTCTTGGCATAGGTCTATTCAGATCTATTCTGTTTTGGAGTATGCTGCGCTTCTTGGATCCATAATTTTACGTCTTTCATAAGAGATGGGAAATTTTCATTGTTTCCTCTATTATTGCTTCTGCACCTTTTCCCTTCTCTTCTCTTTCTGGAACACCCTTGACATGTACATTCATGCATTTCATGTTGTCATTCAATTTCCTGAGACGTTGCTCATATGTTTGCATTCTTTTCCCTATCTGTTCTTTTGAGTGTAGGTTTACAGATGTCTTGTTCTCCAGTTCCTGAATGTTTTCTTCTGCCTCTTGAGATCTGCTGTTGTATGTCTCCATTGTGTTTTTCATCTCTTGTTTTGTGCCTTTCATTTCCATAGATTCTGCCAGTTGTTTTTTCAAACTTTTGATTTCTACCTTATGTTCGCCCAGTGTTTTCTTTACAGTCTTCATGTCTTTTGTTGTATCTTCCCTGAACTCGTTGATTTGATTTAGCGTATTTCTTTGAAAATCTTTAATAATTGTTTCATTAAAGTGAAACAGTATCCCAACTGTATCTTGATTGAGGTGTTTGTTCCTTTGATTGGGCCATATCTTTATTTTTCCTAGTATAAATTGTAGCTTTCTGTTTTCTAGGCATCTGGTTTCCTTGTTTACCCCAATCGGATTTTCCCAGACCAGAATGGGTTTAGATTTCAGAATAGGGTTATATTCAGTTTCAGGTTTCCCTGAGGGTGTATCTTAGAAAATTGACAGACTTTCCTGTGAGGTCTCTAGTTGCCGTGCTTTTCCTAACCTGCCCAGCAGGTGGCGCCTGTCAGCCTGTTGCTTCCAACTGGTGTAAGGAGATGTGGCCCCTTCAGTTTCTGTTTTGGCTGTTTTTCCCCAGGCTCTGGGGTCTGGTTCTGAAGGGAAAGCTGGGCTCCATCTCCTTATTCTTAAGGAAGATACACCCCCTAGGGAGTTATCATCTGCATTTGAATAGTCTCTCTGACTCTGTTATCTCCATCCCTGTCTGTATCAGAGCAGTGTGAACTGAAAATGGCTGCAACTCTCTCCTCTGAGTCCTCAGGTTGAGAGAGAGAAAAAGGGACAGAAAGCCCCCTTTTAGAGCCAGTACATGGCCCCCCAGTTTCACTTGTTGGCCAGAGGTAACACCTGGTCTTCTGGGCTGCCCCTCCCAGGACAGAAGAGTCTTCTGTTTCTTCAAGGTCAGTTGTCACTAAAAGCCTCTGTCTGCTTGTTGGGAGTTTGTAGCTTGTATTCAGTGGTCCACATTTGTTAATTAAAACCCCATTTGGAGCTTGGTTGAACTATATTCGCTCACTCAGAGAGTGCCGCTCTCTAACACAGTGAGGTTTTGCAGCTCAGCCTCCCAGTACAGTTTCGCAGTTTTTACTTATAGATTTTATGCTGCAATCTCGGGCATTCCTCCCAATCCAGGTAGGTGTACAATGTGTGGACAGTCGTGGTTGTCTCCCAGCAGTTGTTGCAGATAGTTTACTAGTTGTCCTGGTTGTTTATTAGTTGTCTGTATGATATTTTAATACCGCTCCTGCTTATGGGTCTGTTAAGGAAATTGTGTATGAGAATAATGCAGCATAGTCTATGAAAGTAGGCATAGTGAAAGTTAATGAACTCTTGGAATAAAGCAAGTGATTATTTCTAGAAATTAAGTTTTAATTTTAAAAAGGCAGGATTAGAATATTATAGTGGTTAGGAATGAGGATAGATTTAGAATTCAGAAAAAACTAACAGTCATAGAAATTCTATGAATGGATGACATTTCTGATTTATTCAAGCTACTGTTCTCTGACCCTTATTCAAATTGACAGTGAATACCTCTCTGCCTTTGTCTTTGTGTTTTCCTCTACTTTACTCATTTTATCCAAGATGCTGCATTTTCCAGGAAGTCTTCTCTGTTGATCCTTACTAGATTGATAACTCCTTTACTCTACTTTATTTCGGGACCTCCTTTTTTTGCTCTCATGGTTTCTTCTGATATTATTTTACAATAAAATTGGAGATGAGACATTCTTTATTGTTGCAAATAGTGAATCCCTACCCTAAGCATCTAATTTTGGGGATTCTTAACTCAAATTACTAAAATCTATAATTTACTCATATTTACTCAGCAAAAGGGGCAAAATGTATTGGAACTTAGACTTGGTTTTTTTTTGCTTGGTTTTGGGTCTTGATATATTGAAAAGAGCAGAATAATTTGCAAGTGATAAAGAGACAGTGGTTGATTTTGGAATTTCCTTTCCTTTAAAGTGTCAGATTTGAGGCTTGAGAATTTTTGGTCTAGGGGAAAAAGTTCTGGTGTATCCAAATAAATGTTCCTGTTTCTTTAAAATATTTAAGATATCAGCTAATGGGTTTTTGTTTTTGTTTTTTTTTCAGGAAAAAAAAAAAAAGCAAGGGAATTATGGATATGCAAGGTGGTAGAAAGTTAGTGGAGGAAGTGATTACCATTTTGGCCATTCCCTGTTCCCCAGCCAATTATATAGATGGCTGGCTGCTCTGCAGGCTCATGGCCAAAAACTGATTTAATCATTTCACTCAGGGATTGTAGCCTCAGGATCACCAACTAACAAAGCAGAGAATGGAATCCCTTTGAGAGCAGAAATCTGACTTCTCCAGGATTTGGAATATATATGGCAAGTTACTGTTTCTTAGCCTTATGTTGGAATCTAGGCTGTGTGATACTGTAATTGCAAAAATGTACTGAGATAACCAGGATGAAAGTATGACCAAAGCCTAAATAAATATTGTATTCTCCAGTTAAAAAATCATGAATAAAAAGAACAATAAATATTCCATGATTTGGTATCATCTTTCTTTGGAAAAGAGACAAACTGAACAAACCGAACTGCTTTGAGTTTCTTTATAATGCACCGTGTTTTACTTCCTTCCTAGAATCTAGTTTACTGGTGCAGTGGAACCATAAGAAGTTGGATTATTCCCTTTTCCTATGGAAATGGATGTTTCTAAGCCTTTAACTTGAATGTATTTTGATGTAAAGCTCTTAGATTTTAACAAGCCTTCTCAACCTTGTTCCTCTTTTGAAATTATTCTATAAATAGAACTATGATTTGCCCACAGCTCTGTTCTGGGTTTCATTCACTTTTTTTTTTTTTTTTTTTTTTTTTAATCATCATTTTATTGAGATATATTCACATACCACGCAGTCATACAAAACAAATTGTACTTTCGATTGTTTACAGTACCATTACATAGTTGTACATTCATCACCTAAATCAATCCCTGACACCTTCATTAGCACACACACAAAAATAACAAGAATAATAATTAGAGTGAAAAAGAGCAATTGAAGTAAAAAAGAACACTAGGTACCTTTGTCTGTTTGTTTGCTTCCCCTACTTTTCTACACATCGATCCATAAACTAGACAAAGTGGAGTTTGGTCCTTATGGCATTCCCAATCCCACTGTCACCCCTCATAAGCTACATTTTTATACAACTGTCTTCGAGATTCATGGGTTCTGGGTTGTAGTTTAATAGTTTCAGGTATCCACCACCAGCTACCCCAATTCTTTAGAACCTAAAAAAGGTTGTCTAAAGTGTGCGTAAGAGTGCCCACCAGAGTGATCTCTCGGCTCGTTTTGGAATCTCTCTGCCACTGAAGCTTATTTCATTTCCTTTCACATCCCCCTTTTGGTCAAGAAGATGTTCTCCATCCCACGATGCCGGGTCTACATTCCTCCCCGGGAGTCATATTCCACGTTGCCAGGGAGATTCACTTCCCTGGGTGTCTGATCCCGCGTAGGGGGGAGGGCAGTGATTTCACCTTTCAAGTTGGCTTAGCCAGAGAGAGAGGGCCACATCTGAGCAACAAAGAGGCATTCAGGAGGAGACTCTTAGGCACAAATACAGGGAGGCCTAGCCTCTCCTTTGCAGCAACCGTCTTCCCAAGGGTAAAACTTATGGTAGAGGGCTCAACCCATCAAACCACCAGTCCCCTATGTCTGTGGTCATGTTAGCAACCATGGAGGTGGGGTAGGCGAATACCCCTGCATTCTCCACAGGCTCCTCAAGGGGGCACTACATCGTTTTTTTTTTTTTTTTTTTTTTTTTTCCTTGTTTGTCTTTTTTCTTTTTTTTTTTTTTTTTAACTTTCCCTTCTTTTTTCAAATCAACTGTATGAAAAAAAAAGTTAAAAAGAAAACAAACATACAATAAAAGAACATTTCAAAGAGACCATAGCAAGGGAGTAAGAAAAAGACAACTAACCTAAGATAACTGCTTAACTTCCAACATGTTCCTACTTTACCCCAAGAAAGTTACATACTATAGCAACATTTCAGTGAACTTGTTCCTACTACATCCATCAGAAATTAACAGACCATAGTCATTTCTGGGCATCCCCAGAACGTTAAATAGCTTATCTGTTCTTCTTGGATTATTGTTCCCCCTTCCTTAATTGCTCTCTACTGCTAGTTCCCCTACATTCTACATTATAAACCATTTGTTTTACATTTTTCAAAGTTCACATTAGTGGTAGCATATAATATTTCTCTTTTTGTGCCTGGCTTATTTCGCTCAGCATTATGTCTTCAAGGTTCATCCATGTTGTCATATGTTTCACCAGATCATTCCTTCTTACTGCCGCGTAGTATTCCATCGTGTGCATATACCACATTTTATTTATCCACTCATCTGTTGATGGACATTTGGGTTGTTTCCATCTCTTGGCAATTGTGAATAATGCTGCTATGAACATTGGCGTGCAGATATCTGTTCGTGTCACTGCTTTCCGATCTTCCGGGTATATCCCGAGAAGTGCAATCGCTGGATCGAATGGTAGCTCTATCTCTAGTTTTCTAAGGAACTGCCAGACTGACTTCCAGAGTGGCTGAACCATTATACAGTCCCACCAACAATGAATAAGAGTTCCAATTTCTCCACATCCCCTCCAGCATTTGTAGTTTCCTGTTTGTTTAATGGCAGCCATTCTAACCGGTGTTAGATGGTATCTCATTGTGGTCTTAATTTGCATCTCTCTAATAGCTAGTGAAGCTGAACATTTTTTCATGTGTTTCTTGGCCATTTGTATTTCCTCTTCAGAGAACTGTCTTTTCATATCTTTTGCCCATTTTATAATTGGGCTGTCTGTACTATTGTCATTGAGTTGTAGGATTTCTTTGTATATGCAAGATATCAGTCTTTTGTCAGATACATGGTTTCCAAAAATTTTTTCCCATTGAGTTGGCTGCCTCTTTACCTTTTTGAGAAATTCCTTTGAGGTGCAGAAACTTCTAAGCTTGAGGAGTTCCCATTTATCTATTTTCTCTTTTGTTGCTTGTGCTTTGGGTGTAAAGTCTAGGAAGTGGCCTCCTAATACAAGGTCTTGAAGATGTTTTCCTACATTATCTTCTAGGAGTTTAATGGTACTTTCTTTTATATTGAGATCTTTGGTCCATTTTGAGTTAATTTTTGTGTAGGGTGTGAGGTAGGGGTCCTCTTTCATTCTTTTGGATATGGATATCCAACTCTCCCAGCCCCATTTGTTGAAAAGACCATTATGGCTCAGTTCGGTGACTTTGGGGGCCTTATCAAAGATCAGTCGGCCATAGATCTGAGGGTCTATCTCTGAATTCTCAATTCGATTCCATTGATCTATATGTCTATCTTTGTGCCAGTACCATGCTGTTTTGGCAACTGTGGCTTTATAATAAGCTTCAAAGTCAGGGAGTGTAAGTCCTCCCACTTCGTTTTTCTTTTTTAAAGTGTCTTTAGCAATTCGAGGCATCTTCCCTTTCCAAATAAATTTGATAACTAGCTTTTCCAAGTCTGCAAAGTAGGTTGTTGGAATTTTGATTGGGATTGCATTGAATCTGTAGATGAGTTTGGGTAGAATTGACATCTTAATGACATTTAGCCTTCCTATCCATGAACATGGAATATTTTTCCATCTTTTAAGGTCCCCTTCTATTTCTTTTAGTAGAGTTATGTAGTTTTCTTTGTATAGGTCTTTTACATCTTTGGTTAAGTTTATTCCTAGGTACTTGATTTTTTTAGTTGCTATTGAAAATGGTATCTTTTTCTTGAGTGTCTCTTCAGTTTGTTCATTTCTAGCATATAGAAACATTACTGACTTATGTGCATTAATCTTGTATCCCGCTACTTTGCTAAATTTGTTTATTAGCTCTAGTAGGTGTATCGTTGATTTCTCAGGGTTTTCTAGATATAAGATCATATCATCTGCAAACAATGACAGTTTTACTTCTTCTTTTCCAATTTGGATGCCTTTTATTTCTTTGTCTTGCCGGATTGCCCTGGCTAGCACTTCCAGCACAATGTTGAATAACAGTGGTGACAGCGGGCATCCTTGTCTTGTTCCTGATCTTAGAGGGAAGGCTTTCAGTCTCTCACCATTGAGTACTATGCTGGCTGTGGGTTTTTCATATATGCTCTTTATCATGTTGAGGAAGTTTCCTTCAATTCCTACCTTTTGAAGTGTTTTTATCAAAAACGGATGTTGGATTTTGTCAAATGCTTTTTCAGCATCTATTGAGATGATCAATTGATTTTTCCCTTTCGAGTTTTTAATGTGTTGTAATACATTGATTGTTTTTCTTATGTTGAACCATCCTTGCATGCCTGGAATGAACCCCACTTGGTCATGGTGTATGATTTTTTCAATGTGTCTTTGGATTCGATTTGCAAGTATTTTGTTGAGGATTTTTGCATCTATATTCATTAGGGAGATTGGCCGGTAGTTTTCCTTTTTTGTAGCATCTTTGCCTGGTTTTGGTATTAGATTGATGTTAGCTTCATAAAATGAATTAGGTAGTGTTCCATTTTTTTCAATGTTTTGAAAGAGTTTGAGTAAGATTGGTGTCAGTTCTTTCTGGAAAGTTTGGTAGAATTCCCCTGTGAAGCCATCTGGCCCTGGGCATTTATTTGTGGGAAGATTTTTGATGACTGATTGGATCTCTTTGCTTGTGATGGGTTGGTTGAGGTCTTCTATTTCTTCTCTGGTCAGTCTAGGTTGTTCATATGTTTCCAGGAAATTGTCCATTTCTTCTACATTATCCAGTTTGTTGCCATACAGTTGTTCATAATATCCTCTTATAATTTTTTTAATTTCTTCAGGATCTGCAGTTATGTCACCTTTTTCATTCATTATTTTGTTTATATGGGTCTTCTCTCTTTTTGATTTTGTCAGTCTAGCTAGGGGCTTGTCAATCTTGTTGATCTTCTCAAAGAACCAACTTTTGGTGATATTTATCCTTTCTATTGTTTTTTTGTTCTCTATGTCATTTATTTCTGCTTTAATCCTTGTTATTTCTTTTCTTGTACTTGGTTTAGGATTGGTTTGCTGTTCATTTTCTAGCTTCTTCAGTTGATCCATTAGTTCTTTGATTTTGGCTCTTTCTTCCTTTTAATATATGCGTTTAGTGCTATAAATTTCCCCCTTAGCACTGCTTTTGCTGCATCCCATAGGTTTTGGTATGTTGTGTTCTCATTTTCATTCGTCTCTATATATTTAGCAATTTCTCTTGCTATTTCTTCTTTAACCCACTGATTGTTTAGGAGTGTGTTGTTTAACCTCCAGGTATTTGTGAATTTTCTAAGTCTCTGATGGTTATTGACTTCTAATTGTATTCCATTGTGGTCAGAGAATGTGCTTTGAATAATTTCAATCTTTTTAAATTTATTGAGGCTTGTTTATGTCCCAGCATATGATCTATTCTGGAGAAAGTTCCGTGAGCACTAGAAAAGTATGTGTATCCTGTTGATTTGGGATGTAATGTCCTGTAGATGTCTGTTAAATCTAATTCATTTATCAGATTGTTTAGGTTTTCAATTTCCTTATTGGTCTTCTGTCTGGTTGATCTATCTATAGGAGAGAGTGATGTGTTGAAGTCTCCCACAATTATTGTGGAAACATCAATTGCTTCCTTTAGTTTTGCCAATGTTTCTCTCATGTATTTTGTGGCACCTTGATTGGGTGCATAGACATTTACGATTGTTATTTCTTCTTGCTGAATTGCCCCTTTTATTAGTATGTAGTGGCCTTCTTTGTCTCTCAAAACATCCCTGCATTTGAAGTCTATTTTATCTGAGATTAATATTGCTACACCTGCTTTCTTTTGGCTGTAGCTTGCATGAAATATTTTTTTCCATCCTTTCACTTTCAGTTTCTTTGTGTCCCTGTGTCTAAGATGAGTCTCTTGTATGCAACATATTGATGGTTCATTTTTTTTGATCCATTCTGCGAATCTATATCTTTTAATTGGGGAGTTTAATCCATTTACATTCAACGTTAAAACCGTGAAGGCATTTCTTGAATCGGCCATCTTATCCTTTGGATTATGTTTGCCATATTTTTCCCTCTCTCTATTAATATCCTTTATTGTACCCATACCGAATCTCTTTAGTACTGAACCTTTCTCCAAGTCTCTCTGTCCTGTCTTTGTTTCTCTGTCTGTAGGGCTCCCTTTAGTATCTCCAGTAGGGCAGGTCTCTTGTTAGCAAATTCTCTCAGCATTTCTTTGTCTGTGAAAAATTTAAGCTCTCCCTCAAATTTGAAGGAGAGCTTTGCTGGATAAAGTATTCTTGGCTGGAAATTCCTCTCACTCAGAATTTTAAATATATCGTGCCACTGCCTTCTCGCCTCCATGGTGGCTGCTGAGTAGTCACTACTTAGTCTTATGCTGTTTCCTTTGTATGTGGTGAATTGCTTTTCTCTTGCTGCTTTCAGAACTTGCTCCTTCTCTTCTATGTTTGACAGTGTGATCAGTATATGTCTCGGAGTGGGTTTTTTTGGATTTATTCTATTTGGAGTTCGCTGAGCATTTATGATTTGTGCATTTATGTTGTTTAGAAGATTTGGGAAGTTTTCCCCAACAATTTCTTTGAATACTCTTCCTAGACCTTTACCCTTTTCTTCCCCTTCTGGGACACCAATGAGTCTTATATTCGGACGTTTCATATTATCTATCATATCCCTGAGGTCCATTTCGAGTTTTTCAATTTTTTTCCCCATTCTTTCTTTTATGTTTTCATTTTCCATTCTGTCATCTTCCAGGTCACTGATTCGTTGTTCAACTTCCTCTAGTCTTGTACTATGAGTGTCCAGAATCTTTTTAATTTGGTCAACAGTTTCTTTAATTTCCATAAGATCATCCATTTTTTTATTTAGTCTTGCAATGTCTTCTTTATGCTCTTCTAGGGTCTTCTTGATTTCCTTCATATCCCGTACTAGGGTCTCATTGTTCATCTTTAGTTCTTTGAGTAGCTGCTCTAGGTGTGTCTCTTCTGGTCTTTTGATTTGGGTGCTTGGGCTTGGGTTATCCATATCGTCTGGTTTTTTCATATGCTTTATAATTTTCTGTTGTTTTTGGCCTCGTGGCATTTGCTGACCTTGATAGGGTTCTTTTAGGGTTTGTAGACCAGTTGAAGTCCTTATCTCTAATTTATCAGATCTACAGCTTCGTGGAGTACACTTTCTCTAACTAACCAGCAGGTGGCGTCCACGAGCCACCTGTTCTCCACAAGCCAGATCTCCCCTGCTTAGCCTTTTTGGTGAGTGGGGGAGTGAGTCTTGTGGGGCCCAATTGGTGTCCCAAGCTTGCGTGTGTAGTTGGTGTTGCCTGCCCTGTATGTGGGGCGTGTTTCTGGGCAGTCGGGGAGGGGGGGTGGCCCTAACAATCAAATCTCCCTGATGATCCTAGAGTTTTAAAGCTACTGCAATAGTCTAATCCTTCAGTTCAGTCCTGCCACAGTTTGTCTCTGCCACTGACCCACAAGTCTTTGGTATTGGCGTATGGCTCCTGAGACTTGCAAGTGGGCCCCTCTTCCAGGCTGTGCACCCCGGGTCCTCTGTTGAGGGATGACTGTGCTATGTCGCAGGTGAGTGCCGTCCCCCCAGGGCAGTTCTGGGCTGCTGGGCTGTGTTGGGAGGCTCCCAGTCTGCTCAAATGATGGCTGAATGGGGCTCTGTTAATTCACACTGCTCCCCCTTCCCAGCTCTGGGACATTCAGCTGAGGTTGCAGGGAAGGCTAATATCCACGCCCAGTTTTGTGGTGTGTGCCTGTTATTTGAAGCACTTCCGTCACACTGGGTTGTCTGGGGCAGCTCTGGGCTATGGGGCTGGCGATGGGCAGGAGTGTTCCCTGTCCACCAGGATGGTGGCTGTGAGCGGACACCCCCCTTTTCTTGGGAAGTTGTGTTGTTTAGTGAATTTTCTCAGCCACTGGATTATTGCCTTTTGTCTCAGAGCTCTCTTAGTTCTGCTCTTGACTTGACGTGCCCAAATTTCAATTCTTTGAAGCTTTCTGTATTGAGCTTCTTAGAGTAATTGTTTTAGAAAAAGCAAAAAGGGTTTAAAAAAAAAAAAAAAAAACGGCCCTCCTCAGAGATCTAATGGGTTATTGAAATGCTAATAGACAAAGCAACCAGGGCCATTAAGGAAAAGTGCCCAGGGCAGAGAGATCAGCCTTGCTTCGGGATTTGCATATGCGCCTCAAGGCCTGATCTCCGCCCTTCCCCTTTCTGTGTTCACCAGAACTCCAAAAATCCTCCGCTTTTATTTTGGAGTTTTTCGTGTTGTTTTTTTTCTATGCTTGTCTCCTCTCTGCTGGGCTGGCTGCTCTCAGAGTCTCTGGTGTCTGGCCTCAGTCTATCTATGGTTGGAGTTTGAATCAGTAGAATGAGTTTCCGGTAAGAGCAGCCACTGCAATTCTCCCTTCTCCTTCCTGGAGCTGACAGCCCCTCCTCCCCCGGGACTGAGCCTGGCAGGGAGGGGCGCGGGTCCCCTGGCCGCAAAAACTTACAGATTTCGCTGATCTCAGCAGTTCCACGTTTTCATGAGTGTTGTATGAAGTATGCCCAAAGACAGATTGCTCTGTGGTGTCCAGTCCACGCAGTTCCTGGCTTTTTACCTACTTTCCTGGAGGAGTAACTAAAACATACAGCTCACCAGTCTGCCATCTTGCCCCGCCTCCCTTCATTCACTTTTAACTACTCACTGCTTTCCATTTATGCTGCTCCTGGCTTGAAAACCCCTCTTAGAGGACAGATACTGATGAGATTTTCTCTATCTGAGTTCAGGCAACTCTGGCCCTTGATAAACCAAAATCAAATGAATCCAATAGAGCACAGAAGGTAGGGGTGGCCAGGGTTGAAGTTCAGACAGGAAAGTCTAGAAAGGTGATTCAAAAAATGTTTATTGTGTGCCAAATACTATTATAGGTGATAAGAGTAAAGCAGTGAACAGCAGACCAAGTCCCTGCCCACATGGCACTTCCATTCCAGTTTAGCCTGACAATTAAAAATTAAACAGACACCAATAACATATATATTTTATTGTCAAGTAGAAAGTACTATGAAGAAAAGTAAGCAGTGTAAGGTAACAACGAATAATGGAGTTATGTGCTATTTTATACAATGTTGTCAGGGAAGGTCTATCTTAGAAGGGGACATTTGAGCAGGAATCTAAAGTGAGAGCAAGCAATGCATATATATTCTGGGTGAAGAAATGTAAATGATCTAGGCAAAAAAAAGTTGCTAATATTGGAATTATAAAAGGGCTAGATATTTGGGGGTGGGGTACCTTCCAAATCACAGTTAGTAACATCAGCTGTTCCCTCCTTCCCTCCTTCCCTCTTTCCTTCCTTCCTTCCTTCCTTCCTTCCTTTCCTCCTTCCTTCCTTCCTTCCTTCCCTCCCTCCCTCCTTCCTTCCTTCCTTCCCTCCCTCCTTCCTTCCTTCCTTCTTTCCTTCCTTCCTTCCTTCCCTCCCTCCCTCCTTCCTTCCTTCCCTCCCTCCCTCCTTCCTTCCTTCCTTCCTTCCCTCCTTCCTTCCTTCCTTCCCCCTGACCTCCCTTCCTCCCTTTCTCCTTTTTTTATTTTTCTTTTTCCTCTCCCCCACCCCCAAAAAACATTCCACACTCTCTGAACAATAAGAAGGCAGTTGGCACTAGAAAGAGCAGAGGGCTGGATCCAGAAGACTTGCGTTCAAGCCTTGATGTTTGCGTTTACTAGCTGTGTGGCTGCAAGTAAGTCATTCCCCCTCAGATAACCACATTTAACTTGTAATAATTGGGAGATCATAATAAATGGCAACTGCTGTGTCAGGCACGCCTTGCTGGGCACTTTATATTATCTGTTCTCAAAGCAACCCGGTAAGGTAGGAATTATCCTCATTTCAGAGATAAGTAGGTGCTCTATCAATGTTTCCTTTCCCTTCCACCTTCCAGGCTCTGTGTGAAAGCACTTTGTAAGACACTAAAAGTTGGGCTATTATGCATGTTATATCACCCCTCTCAGTCTGCAGTGTGTGCCCCTGGGGGCATGAGGCCTCTGAATAGATATAAGTGTTGTTTACCCTATGATAAATACTTTAGAAATTCTTTGACTAAAAATATATTATGGAGAAATTGCAAGTTTTAGGTTTATAAATAAAAAACAAAACTTCAGAGAAAAAACTGTCTTCCTCCCTATATAAAATGTGACTAAAATGTGATTATATTTTATCTAATAGGGTTATAGTAGGATGAAATTCTTATAGACAAGTAGAAAACATGCCCAGCTAACTGTGAGCATATAATAGGTGCTCACCAAATGTCAGCTGTCTTCTTCCTTGTTTTTGGTAGGACTGGCACATTTAGGTGGCTCTGGCATTACAAGTATTTCACCTGTGTTACTTCTTTTAGAAATGTTCTAGGTAATAGTTGAAGTTAAACTTTTGAACTCTATATGTGTAAGTAAAGTTTCTCCAGCCCTCTGCAGCTTGTAGGAAAAAAAAATAATAAGGCCAATTAATGGTAATGATTCAGAATTTATGAACCTTGACTCTACTGATATGGGTGTTCAAGCTCCCCTAACAGTCACAGTCATAACTTGCTCCTTGGCTGTGTCCTCCACCCCATAGGAAGCTGCTCTGGAAGTCACTAAGTGGGACATCTTTTCATGTGTCTATTGGACATCTGAGTAAATTGCTTTTTCATTCCTTTTGCCCGTTTTTCAAATGGACTGTTTATCTTTTGCTTATTGATATGTGGGTCTCCTACACTCTGAATACACAATCTCTATTAGTTATATACTTTGAAGATATCACATTATCTGGCTTGTATTTTCACTTTGTTCACTGTGTCCTTTTTTAGAAAGAGATTTAGAATTGCACATAATCAAATTTAAGTTTTCCTTCCTGGCTTGTACTTTTTGTGCCTTGTGTAAGAAACCTACCCCTTCTCAATGTAATAAGAAATTCCTACATTTTTTCAAATGGTGTTACTATTCACATTTATGTCTTTCTACATTTATATATATACATGCACACACACACACATATGTATACACATATATAAATTATATATTTTATGATGTGAGATAAAGACCCAATATCATCACTCCCAATATAGATTTGTCCCAACACTTTCTATAGTTGGCCATCCTTTCCTTGTGATTTATGGCACTTTGGATCTATACTGTGTTCTCCTTTACATGCAGTTCTATTACCACACTCTCTGTTGTTATCTGTTAGTCTATTTTTCCCTGTGCCACTATCATACTGTTTTAATTATTATACACAAATAAGTATCTAGTAGGTCTAGAGCTTCTTTAATAATCATCTTGAAATTTGGCTTAGGTATTTTGATCCGTACTCTTTGATGTGAATTTTAGGATCAATCTGATAACTTTTATGGAAAATGTTTGAGATTATGTATGACATTTATAGGTTAATTTGAGAAGAGTGCCATCTTCATGTTATAAATCTTTCCATTCAAAATATCACTTGTATCTCTGTCTATTTAGGTCTTTTTAAAATATCATCCAATAAAGTTTTATAATTTTCACTGTAAAGGTTTTACACATTTTTTTTGTTAGATGTTCTTAAGTACCTTGCAGTTTTGTAGTTATTAGAAATCATAACTTTTTATTCGTTGTTTTTTTGATTGTGTGTTACCGAAATAAAGAAATATACTTTTTGTATATTGATTTCATATCCAGAAACTTTGCTGAGTTATTAATTCTAAGACTTTTTTAATTATCTTGGATATTACACATAGTGAAATATCTACAATGTGGGGTTAGCATTGAGATAGATAAACAGATCAATAAGAACACAATAAAGAGCCCAGAAATAGATCCACTCATGTGGTAACTGATAATGATGCAAAAGCAAGTCAATGGAGAAAGGATATTCTTTTCAATATATGTTGTAAAACCCCAAATTACAAGATTTTTAGAGGAAAGCACAGGAGAAAATCTTTTGATCTGTGTTAAGCAAAGATTTCTCAGGCATGATACCAAAAACACAATCCATAAAAGAACAAATCGGTAAATTTGACTTCATCAAGTGTATAGATATGCCAACATTTATCAAATTTTGTACTTTAAAGATACTTACTTTGTTGAATATCATTTAAGCCTTCTTGATAACTTTGTGTAAAAAATAAGAAGAATATATTCTGTTCTCTAAGAATTCCGGAGACACGTATAACCTTTGAAGATATCCTTTCTGGGCAACGGTGACAATTTCCCTTAAGAAGTTCTTACTTAGATTTCACCCAAATCTCCTTTACTGTACTGTAAATATTTTACTTATTTTCATTCTACAAAGATATTAACATCACATCTTGCTTAGTATTTGAATGTAGAATTCATTTTTGGTGGTATAACGTTATGTTTTGAATTTCTTATAGGCTGATTCCAAAGTCGTGAAATGGAGAGTGAATATAAGGAAATCCTGTTATTAAAGGGCCTGGATAACATCACTGATGAGGAACTCCATAGGTTTAAGTACTTTCTTACAGATGAGCTGCCGATCTCCACAGGCAAGTTAGAGAATGCAAATAGGACTGAGGTGGCTAATTTGATGATTCAAAATGCTGGTGCAGTCTCGGCTGTGATCAAGACCATTCATATTTTCCAGAAGTTGAATTACAGGCATGAGGCAAAAAATCTTCAGGAGGAGAAGGAAAAAGGTAACGTGGGAATATTTTCACCTCCCCAGTCCATCTGTCTAGCTAATCCAGGACATTTCATTTTATGACATCAGTGATATAATGCCCCCAGTGCCTGTTGGAATGTATTTGCTAACTTGATGTATTTGCTCCTTTGACCCCTTTACTGAGAATCACTAGAAAGTGTTTGTTACTGATCTTACAAATCCCTTCCAGTATGTTTGTCATCTCTTGCTCTAGCTATAGAGTTACCACTTACCATTTCATAGACTTTCACCCTGTGCTGTCTTTTTCTCCAGACTGCTTTGCAGTGACAATGAACAGAGGAATTCAATGTTAACTTCTCAATGCACAGCTTACATAAATATGTAATGTTCTTCAAAGTTTACAGAAGGCTTGGAGATAACATAAAGGAATTATAGCTCTGAAAATCCTTAAATGGGAAATTAGACACATTTGCTCCTGCACACAGACTGGCCATCCCTCTCCTTAGGCACAACATGTTATGTTCTCAGTTAATTCTCCTTTCTACAGTGGAAGTCTTGTTTCCCAGATTCTCTTGTAATTCATAGGTTGCCTCTCCTTCTCTCTACTACAACTGCTACTGACAATATAAATTTATCCAAACAAAGACTTAAAAATATGATTAAACATTCCCCAATAGCCTGGCAGTGGAGGGAGAGTCTCAGGGGGCTCAGAAGCTGGACAATCGTAGGTATTGGTGGCAAGAGAAGCAGCATTCAGAACCCGGTGCAGAAAGGAATGAAAACAGACAGAACTCAGAAAAGCACAGAAATCAAAATTAAACAACTTTGTTTCCCCACAGCATCAGTCATCTGCACTGTCCAATCTTGCCCAATTAGAACAAGCTTAATCAGACATGGATTGTGGCCAAACTTCACCAACCATTCCTGGTTTTTTCCAATAGCAATTCTGTGCTTATTTGGAGTTTTCTCAATGATGAAACTGTCAGAACCATTTGTTGTGCCTTCTTTTAGTAGGACCAGATAAAAATATGAGCCTAAGTGTGATCCTTCCTCTTTGGACATACTCTAACCTGGCACTGCTGCTCCCCATGTTCACTCACCGATTATGTCTGCTACAAACCAGTTATCATCTTACAGGGCATCAGCTTCATCGTGATCTGGGTGCTGCTCATGTTTGGTCAAGGTCTGATGGCCATGCAGGTGCTGGTGGTCACCTATGGCTTGGTCTCTGCCACCAAGGTGGCCTCCTATGCCTACGTATAGTATGGTCAGCCCGGACATTACCAGAGAGTGAGCAGCTACTGTAGGAGTGTGACACTGGTGGCCTACATGGCAGGCTCTGTGCTGGCCCAGGTGCTGGGATACCTGGCCAATGTGCCATACCTTGACCTCAACATCATATCCTTGGCCTCTGTCTCTGTGACCTTCCTTTTCTCCCTTTTTCTACTGATGCCCAAGAAGAGTATGTTCTTTCATGTAAAACCCAGCAAAGAAGCTCCTCAAAGGCTATCAGGAAAAGAAGCTGTCTTAGATGAGCACCATAAGGATCACCGACCAGTCCACCAAGAGTCTGTCAACATTTCAGAGCCTGAGGACGATGGCTAATTAGGCAGCCCAAAGCCAAAAATGTGGCTTAGAGAGTTTTTATCCAGTGATTTCAAGATTTGAGGGAGTGCTACTCCTCAAAGCACCTTTTGTTACTGGTCCCTCTGGTGGGCTTTATCCACAGCAGGTTTTAACCAGGTTTTGAACTATGTTTAAATCCTGTGGGATTACAAGTCAGCATCCCAAAGTTCTACAATATATAACAATAGTGGATGCACTTTGTGCCGGTTTGAATGTATGTCCCCCAGAAAAAGCAATGTTCTTTGATGCAGTCTTGTGGGGCAGACATATTAGTGGGGATTAAGTTGGAACGTTTGGATTAGGTTGTTTCCATGGAGATGCGCCCCACCCAACTGTGGGTGATAACTCTGATTGGATAATTTCCATGGAGATGTGGCCCCGCCCATTCAGCATGGGTCTTGATTAGTTTACTGGAGCACTATATAAGCTCAGACAGAAGAGGTGAGCTTGCAACAGCCAAGAGGGACACTTTGAAGAATGCACATGAGCTGAGAGAGGAGCTGCAGATGAGAGACAGTTTGAAGACAGCAGTTGAAAGCAGACTTTTGCTCTGGAGAAGCTAAAAGATGATGAATGCCCCAAGAACAACTGAGAGTGACATTTTGGAGAGAAGCTGAAGCCTAGAGAGGAACATCCTGGGAGAAAGCCTGTTTGAAACCAGAACTCTGGAGCAGACACCAGCCACATGCCTTCCCAGCTAACAGAGGTTTTCCAGACATCACTGGCCACCCTCCAGTGAAGGTACGCGATTGTCAATTCCTTACCTTGGACAGAGGAACATCCTGGGAGAAAGCCTGTTTGAAACCAGAACTCTGGAGCAGACACCAGCCACATGCCTTCCCAGCTAACAGAGGTTTTCCAGACATCACTGGCCACCCTCCAGTGAAGGTACGCGATTGTCAATTCCTTACCTTGGACACTTTATGGCCTTAAGACTGTAACTGTGTAACCAAATAAATCCCCTTTTATAACAGCCAATCCATTTCTGGTGTTTTCCATTCCAGCAGCATTAGCAAACTAGCAACCTTTGGAGGTGCCCTGGCAGCCTTTGCAGTAGGCTACGTGAAAGTCAACCAGAGACTTTTGTGAGTGTTAGTTAGCACTGGGGATCTTCTCAGCAGCAGATGCAGGTTCTCTGTTTCTCAAGCATTACACAACTCATATTTGGGTGTGCTTTGCTGGTCTTTTGATATTCAAGTCAAGTTACATGTTTCTTATAACCATAGCAGCATTTCAGATTGCTGTGAATCTCAGCATGGAGCACTATGCCCTGGTGTTTGGAATCAACACCTCCGTGGCCTTGTTGATCCAGACCATCCTAACTGTGACCATGGTTGATGGCCAAGGCGTGGGGCTTCCGGTCGCATTCAGGTTTGATTCATGGAAGTTACTTCTCAGTCTTTGTTAGAATTTTCTTAAAGGGAAGCATTGATATAATCTATTCAGCCAAATGCAAAACAAGAATGTTTCTCCCCTACTGATCAGAATCCACATGGACTGGTTGATCCAGAGCCTGATATGAGAACAGTAACACGTTTTTAGCCGAGTCTCACCTAAAATGGAATCAAAGGACAGGCGACTCATTGAAAATACATGGTGTTTTGTGTATGTACTTTGTATTTTAATGTTTTGTCCTAGATTAAGATACTGTGAAAATGGAGAGCGGATGCTTAATGTATGCATAATTTTAAAATAGATTGGGTTTAAATGTTTGGAAACAGATAGAGGTGATGGTAGCTCAATATGGTGAGTGTAATTAACAGGACTGAATTATGAGTGTGACTGTGGTTGAAAGGGGAGGTTTAAAGTCAACTATGTCACTAGAAGGAAATCTAGAGAATAAAACATGGGACTGTATAACACAGTGAACCCTATGGTGGACGATGGTGGTGGTTAAAAGTACAAATGTAAAAATGATCTTTCATTAACAAGAACAATATATGTCATTATTGGAGGCAGTAATAGAGTGGTATATGAGAAAAATTGCACCTATTGCAAACTATGGGCTATAGTTAAAAGTAAACATTTTAATATTCTTCCAACAATAGTAACAAATGTATTACACCAGTGCTAAGGATCAATGGTGGTGGGAGATAAGGGGTATGGGATATTCTGGGGATTTATTTCTCTCCATTTTTTTTTAACATTTTTTATTATGAAAGTTAACATATATGCAGAATAGTGATAACTTTCAGAGTAGGTTTAAGTAGTTACAGAGCAAATTTCGAACTATGGTATGGTTGCAGTTCCAAAATTTCAGTTTCCTCTTAGCTGTTCTGATACACCAGAGACTAAAAATAAACATCCATATAATGAAAAACAAAAAATATGATTAAACAGATTGCTGAACTGTCTCCATCTGCAGTACATTCATTTGGTTTACCTTTCTCATTTTGTTCCCTAGAACAATTGATATATTTGATATATCCTTACTTTATGTCTGAATGATTAAAAAGGGTCAATAAAGGAACATTTCATCTGTCACCTGAGGATTCTCCCAAATGAGAGCTTCCAAATGCAACAATTTTAGGATTCTAAGTTCAACTCTAACAAAAAGTAAAAATCATCTGACAGCTTTTCTGTGGTACTGTGTGTGTGTGTACTCAACATGGATAATGTGACTTCTGTCACATGATTTTTTTTTTTTTTTTTTTTTTGAGGGAGAATTGGAGTTTATTTTTTAATATTGGAAAAACATACATTTGTATGTATACTATATTGGTTAAATTTGACCAGTGGTGATTTCTTTTTTTTTTTTTTTTTTTTTTTTAATCATCATTTTATTGAGATATATTCACATACCACGCAGTCATACAAAACAAATTGTACTTTCGATTGTTTACAGTACCATTACATAGTTGTACATTCATCACCTAAATCAATCCCTGACACCTTCATTAGCACACACACAAAAATAACAAGAATAATAATTAGAGTGAAAAAGAGCAATTGAAGTAAAAAAGAACACTGGGTACCTTTGTCTGTTTGTTTCCTTCCCCTACTTTTCTACACATCCATCCATAAACTAGACAAAGTGGAGTTTGGTCCTTATGGCATTCCCAATCCCATTGTCACCCCTCATAAGCTACATTTTTATACAACTGTCTTCGAGATTCATGGGTTCTGGGTTGTAGTTTGATAGTTTCAGGTATCCACCACCAGCTACCCCAATTCTTTAGAACCTAAAAAGGGTTGTCTAAAGTGTGCATAAGAGTGCCCACCAGAGTGATCTCTCGGCTCATTTTGGAATCTCTCTGCCACTGAAGCTTATTTCATTTCCTTTCACATCCCCCTTTTGGTCAAGAAGATGTTCTCCGTCCCACGATGCCGGGTCTACATTCCTCCGCGGGAGTCATATTCCACGTTGCCAGGGAGATTCACTCCCCTAGGTGTCTGATCCCACGTAGGGGGGAGAGCAGTGATTTCTCCTTTCAAGTTGGCATAGCCAGAGACAGAGGGCCACATCTGAGCAACAAAGAGGCATTCAGGAGGAGACTCTTAGGCACAGATATAGGGAGGCCTAGCCTCTCCTTTGCAGCAACCATCTTCCCAAGGGTAAAACCTGTGGTAGAGGGCTCAACCCATCAAACCCCCAGTCCCTTATGTCTGTGGTCATGTTAGCAACCATGGAGGTGGGGTAGGCGAATACCCCTGCATTCTCCACAGGCTCCTCAAGGGGGCACTACATCTTTTTTTTTTTCCTTGTTTTTCTTTTTTCTTTTTTTTTTTTTTTTAACTTTCCCTTCTTTTTTAAATCAACTGTATGAAAAAAAAAGTTAAAAAGAAAACAAACATACAATAAAAGAACATTTCAAAGAGACCATAACAAGGGAGTAAGAAAAAGACAACTAACCTAAGATAACTGCTTAACTTCCAACATGTTCCTACTTTACCCCAAGAAAGTTACATAATATAGCAACATTTCTGTGGACTTGTTCCTACTATATCCATCAGAAATTAACAGACCATAGTCATTTCTGGGCATCCCCAGAACGTTAAATAGCTTATCTGTTCTTCTTGGATTATTGTTCCCCCTTCCTTAATTGCTCTCTACTGCTAGTTCCCCTACATTCTACATTATAAACCATTTGTTTTACATTTTTCAAAGTTCACATTAGTGGTAGCATATAATATTTCTCTTTTTGTGCCTGGCTTATTTCACTCAGCATTATGTCTTCAAGGTTCATCCATGTTGTCATATGTTTCACCAGATCGTTCCTTCTTACTGCCACGTAGTATTCCATCGTGTGTATATACCACATTTTATTTATCCACTCATCTGTTGAAGGACATTTGGGTTGTTTCCATCTCTTGGCAATTGTGAATAATGCTGCTATGAACATTGGCGTGCAGATATCTGTTCGTGTCACTGCTTTCTGATCTTCCGGGTATATACCGAGAGGTGCAATCGCTGGATCGAATGGTAGCTCTATATCTAGTTTTCTAAGGAACTGCCAGACTGACTTCCAGAGTGGCTGAACCATTATACAGTCCCACCAACAATG
Source organism: Choloepus didactylus (assembly GCF_015220235.1). NCBI lineage: Eukaryota > Metazoa > Chordata > Mammalia > Pilosa > Megalonychidae > Choloepus > Choloepus didactylus. The sequence continues at coordinate 106,098,733 of NC_051308.1, forward strand.
AATAAGAGTTCCAATTTCTCCACATCCCCTCCAGCATTTGTAGTTTCCTGTTTCTTTAATGGCAGCCATTCTAACCGGTGTTAGATGGTATCTCATTGTGGTCTTAATTTGCATCTCTCTAATAGCTAGTGAAGCTGAACATTTTTTCATGTGTTTCTTGGCCATTTGTATTTCCTCTTCAGAGAACTGTCTTTTCATATCTTTTGCCCATTTTATAATTGGGCTGTCTGTACTATTGTCATTGAGTTGTAGGATTTCTTTATATATGCAAGATATCAGTCTTTTGTCAGATACATGGTTTCCAAAAATTTTTTCCCATTGAGTTGGCTGCCTCTTTACCTTTTTGAGAAATTCCTTTGAGGTGCAGAAACTTCTAAGCTTGAGGAGTTCCCATTTATCTATTTTCTCTTTTGTTGCTTGTGCTTTGGGTGTAAAGTCTAGGAAGTGGCCTCCTAATACAAGGTCTTGAAGATGTTTTCCTACATTATCTTCTAGGAGTTTTATGGTACTTTCTTTTATATTGAGATCTTTGGTCCATTTTGAGTTAATTTTTGTGTAGGGGGTGAGGTAGGGGTCCTCTTTCATTCTTTTGGATATGGATATCCAACTCTCCCAGCCCCATTTGTTGAAAAGACCATTATGACTCAGTTCAGTGACTTTGGGGGCCTTATCAAAGATCACTCGGCCATAGATCTGAGGGTCTATCTCTGAATTCTCAATTCAATTCCATTGATCTATATGTCTATCTTTGTGCCAGTACCATGCTGTTTTGGCAACTGTGGCTTTATAATAAGCTTCAAAGTCAGGGAGTGTAAGTCCTCCCACTTCGTTTTTCTTCTTTAGAGTGTCTTTAGCAATTCGAGGCATCTTCCCTTTCCAAATAAATTTGATAACTAGCTTTTCCAAGTCTGCAAAGTAGGTTGTTGGAATTTTGATTGGGATTGCATTGAATCTGTAGATGAGTTTGGGTAGAATTGACATCTTAATGACATTTAGCCTTCCTATCCATGAACATGGAATATTTTTCCATCTTTTAAGGTCCCCTTCTATTTCTTTTAGTAGAGTTATATAGTTTTCTTTGTATAGGTCTTTTACATCTTTGGTTAAGTTTATTCCTAGGTACTTGATTTTTTTAGTTGCTATTGAAAATGGTATCTTTTTCTTGAGTGTCTCTTCAGTTTGTTCATTTCTAGCATATAGAAACATTACTGACTTATGTGCATTAATCTTGTATCCCGCTACTTTGCTAAATTTGTTTATTAGCTCTAGTAGCTGTATCGTCGATTTCTCAGGGTTTTCTAGATATAAGATCATATCATCTGCAAACAATGACAGTTTTACTTCTTCTTTTCCAATTTGGATGCCTTTTATTTCTTTGTCTTGCCGGATTGCCCTGGCTAGCACTTCCAGCACAATGTTGAATAACAGTGGTGACAGCGGGCATCCTTGTCTTGTTCCTGATCTTAGAGGGAAGGCTTTCAGTCTCTCACCATTGAGTACTATGCTGGCTGTGGGTTTTTCATATATGCTCTTTATCATGTTGAGGAAGTTTCCTTCAATTCCTACCTTTTGAAGTGTTTTTATCAAAAAGGGATGTTGGATTTTGTCAAATGCTTTTTCAGCATCTATTGAGATGATCAATTGATTTTTCCCTTTTGAGTTTTTAATGTGTTGTAATACATTGATTGATTTTCTTATGTTGAACCATCCTTGCATGCCTGGAATGAACCCCACTTGGTCATGGTGTATGATTTTTTGAATGTGTCTTTGGATTCGATTTGCAAGTATTTTGTTGAGGATTTTTGCATCTATATTCATTAGGGAGATTGGCCGGTAGTTTTCCTTTTTTGTAGCATCTTTGCCTGGTTTTGGTATTAAATTGATGTTAGCTTCATAAAATGAGTTAGGTAGTGTTCCATTTTTTTCAATGTTTTGAAAGAGTTTGAGTAAGATTGGTGTCAGTTCTTTCTGGAAAGTTTGGTAGAATTCCCCTGTGAAGCCATCTGGCCCTGGGCATTTATTTGTGGGAAGATTTTTGATGACTGATTGGATCTCTTTGCTTGTGATGGGTTGGTTGAGGTCTTCTATTTCTTCTCTGGTCAGTCTAGGTTGTTCATATGTTTCCAGGAAATTGTCCATTTCTTCTACATTATCCAGTTTGTTGCCATACAGTTGTTCATAATATCCTCTTATAATTTTTTTAATTTCTTCAGGATCTGCAGTTATGTCACCTTTTTCATTCATTATTTTGTTTATATGGGTCTTCTCTCTTTTTGATTTTGTCAGTCTAGTAGGGGCTTGTCAATCTTGTTGATCTTCTCAAAGAACCAACTTTTGGTGATATTTATCCTCTCTATTGTTTTTTTGTTCTCTATGTCATTTATTTCTGCTTCAATCCTTGTTATTTCTTTTCTTGTACTTGGTTTAGGATTGGTTTGCTGTTCATTTTCTAGCTTCTTCAGTTGATCCATTAGTTCTTTGATTTTGGCTCTTTCTTCCTTTTTAATATATGCGTTTAGTGCTATAAATTTCCCCCTTAGCACTGCTTTTGCTGCATCCCGTAGGTTTTGGTATGTTGTGTTCTCATTTTCATTCGTCTCTATATATTTAGCAATTTCTCTTGCTATTTCTTCTTTAACCCACTGATTGTTTAGGAGTGTGTTGTTTAACCTCCAGGTATTTGTGAATTTTCTAAGTCTCTGATGGTTATTGACTTCTAATTGTATTCCATTGTGGTCAGAGAATGTGCTTTGAATAATTTCAATCTTTTTAAATTTATTGAGGCTTGTTTTATGTCCCAGCATATGATCTATTCTGGAGAAAGTTCCATGAGCACTAGAAAAGTATGTGTATCCTGGTGATTTGGGATGTAATGTCCTGTATATGTCTGTTAAATCTAATTCATTTATCAGATTGTTTAGGTTTTCAATGTCCTTATTGGTCTTCTGTCTGGTTGATCTATCTATAGGAGAGAGTGATGTGTTGAAGTCTCCCACAATTATTGTGGAAACATCAATTGCTTCCTTTAGTTTTGCCAGTGTTTCTCTCATGTATTTTGTGGCACCTTGATTGGGTGCATAGACATTTACGATTGTTATTTCTTCTTGCTGAATTGCCCCTTTTATTAGTATGTAGTGGCCTTCTTTGTCTCTCAGAACATCCCTGCATTTGAAGTCTATTTTATCTGAGATTAATATTGCTACACCTGCTTTCTTTTGGCTGTAGCTTGCATGAAATATTTTTTTCCATCCTTTCACTTTCAGTTTCTTTGTGTCCCTGTGTCTAAGATGAGTCTCTTGTATGCAACATATTGATGGTTCATTTTTTTTGATCCATTCTGCGAATCTATATCTTTTAATTGGGGAGTTTAATCCATTTACATTCAATGTTATAACCGTGAAGGCATTTCTTGAATCGGCCATCTTAACCTTTGGTTTATGTTTGCCATATTTTTCCCTCTCTCTATTAATATCCTTTATTGTACCCATACCGAATCTCTTTAGTACTGAACCTTTCTCCAAGTCTCTCTGTCCTGTCTTTGTTTCTCTGTCTGTAGGGCTCCCTTGAGTATCTCCAGTAGGGCAGGTCTCTTGTTAGCAAACTCTCTCAGCATTTGTTTGTCTGTGAAAAATTTAAGCTCTCCCTCAAATTTGAAGGAGAGCTTTGCTGGATAAAGTATTCTTGGCTGGAAATTCCTCTCACTCAGAATTTTAAATATATCGTGCCACTGCCTTCTTGCCTCCATGGTGGCTGCTGAGTAGTCATTACTTAGTCTTATGCTGTTTCCTTTGTATGTGGTGAATTGCTTTTCTCTTGCTGCTTTCAGAACTTGCTCCTTCTCTTCTATGTTTGACAGTGTGATCAGTATATGTCTCGGAGTGGGTTTATTTGGATTTATTCTATTTGGAGTTCGCTGAGCATTTATGATTTGTGTATTTATGTTGTTTAGAAGATTTGGGAAGTTTTCCCCAACAATTTCTTTGAATACTCTTCCTAGACCTTTACCCTTTTCTTCCCCTTCTGGGACACCAATGAGTCTTATATTCGGATGTTTCATATTATCTATCATATCCCTGAGGTCCATTTCGAGTTTTTCAATTTTTTTCCCCATTCTTTCTTTTATGCTTTCATTTTCCATTCTGTCATCTTCCAGGTCACTGATTCGTTGTTCAACTTCCTCGAGTCTTGTACTATGAGTGTCTAGAATCTTTTTAATTTGGTCAACAGTTTCTTTAATTTCCATAAGATCATCCATTTTTTTATTTAGTCTTGCAATGTCTTCTTCATGCTCTTCTAGAGTCTTCTTGATTTCCTTCATATCCCGTACTATGGTCTCATTGTTCATCTTTAGTTCTTTGTGTAGCTGCTCTAGGTGCTGTGTCTCTTCTGGTCTTTTGATTTGGGTGCTTGGGCTTGGGTTATCCATATTGTCTGGTTTTTTCATATGCTTTATAATTTTCTGTTGTTTTTGGCCTCGTGGCATTTGCTGAACTTGATAGGGTTCTTTTAGGGTTCTTTTAGGGTTTGTAGACCTATTGAAGTCCTTATCTCTAATTTATCAGATCTACAGCTTCGTGGAGTACACTTTCTCTAACTGACCAGCAGGTGGCGTCCACGAGCCACCTGTTCTCCACAAGCCAGTTCTCCCCTGCTTAGCCTTTTTGGTGAGTGGGGGAGTGAGTCTTGTGGGGCCCAATTGGTGTACCAAGCTTGCGTGTGTAGTTGGTGTTGCCTGCCCTGTATGTGGGGCATGTTTCTGGGCAGTCGGGGAGGGGGGGTGGCCCTAACAATCAAATCTCCCTGATGATCCTAGAGTTTTAAAGCTGCTGCAATAGTCTAATCCTTCAGTTCAGTCCTGCCACAGTTTGTCTCTGCCACTGACCCACAAGTCTTTGGTATTGGCATATGGCTCCTGAGACTTGCAAGTGGGCCCCTCTTCCAGGCTGTGCATCCCGGGTCCTCTGTTGAGGGATGACTGTGCTATGTCACAGGTGAGTGCCGTCCCCCCAGGGCAGTTCTGGGCTGCTGGGCTGTGTAGGGAGGCTCCCAGTCTGCTCAAATGATGGCTGAATGGGGCTTTGTTAATTCACACTGCTCCACCTTCCCAGCTCTGGGACATTCAGCTGAGGTTGCAGGGAAGGCTAATGTCCACGCCCAGTTTTGTGGTGTGTGCCTGTTATTTGAAGCATTTCCGTCACACTGGGTTGTCTGGGGCAGCTCTGGGCTATGGGGCTGGCGATGGACAGGAGTGTTTCCTGTCCACCAGGATGGTGGCTGTGAGCGGACACCCCCCTTTTCTCGGGAAGTTGTGTTGTTTAGTGAATTTTCTCAGCCACTGGATTATTGCCTTTTGTCTCAGAGCTCTCTTAGTTCTGCTCTTGACTTGACATGCCCAAATTGCAATTCTTTGAAGCTTTCTGTATTGGGCTTCTTAGAGTAATTGTTTTAGAAAAAGAAAAAAGGATTTTAAAAAAAAAAAAAAAAAAAAAAAAGGGCCCTCCTCAGAGATCTAATGGGTTATTGAAATGCTAATAGACAAAGCAACCAGGGCCATTAAGGAAAGGTCCACAGGGCAGAGAGATCAGCTTTTCTTCGGGATTTGCATATGCGCCTCAAGGCCTGAGCTCCACCCTTCCCCTTTCTGTGTTCACCAGAACTGCAAAAATCCTCTGCTTTTATTTTGGAGTTTTTCATGTTGTTTTTTTTCTATGCCTGTCTCCTCTCTGCTGGGCTGGCTGCTCTCAGATTCTCTGGTGTCTGGTCTCAGTCTGTCTATGGTTGGAGTTTGAATCAGTAGAATGAGTTTCCGATAAGGGCTACCACTGCAGTTCTCCCTTCTCCTTCCTGGAGCTGACAGCCCCTCCTCCCACGGGACTGAACCTGGCAGGGAGGGGCGCGGGTCCCCTGGCCGCAAAAACTTACAGATTTTGCTGATCTCAGCAGTTCGACATTTTCATGAGTGTTGTATGAAGTATGCCCAAAGACAGATTGCTCTGTGGTGTCCAGTCCACGCAGTTCCTGGCTTTTTACCTACTTTCCTGGAGGAGTAACTAAAACTTACAGCTCACCAGTCTGCCATCTTCACATGATTTTTATGAATATTAAATGAGACCATGTAAGTGATAATATAGAGCACATAGTGCTCTACAGATGTAACTGTTATGTTGTATCTAAGGCACTTTAGAAAAGGACTGGTTATGGCATGCATTTTTTTTTTTTTAACTTTTATTTTCATTGTTAGGATTGTATGTAGTTCTTAGAGATTGCCACAAGGTGGCAGAAACAACACATAATTGCCCAAAATAGCCAGCCCTGTAAGTGCTTTTTTGACTCTGGGACAAAAGCCAGGAATCTAGGAGTGTTGTCAGATATGGGCTGAAGATATTTAGGAATGGTCTTTTATTTTTCTTTCCAAATCAATAATTCATTCTTTTCTCAGACCGAGATGGTACCAAATTTCTCCTAATGCAATTCTTCCCCCATTTAGGTGTTCTAATGATCCTGGGATATTAGTAGATGGCTAGATAAAAATTATCCAGTCTTGGACCAGGTTAGAAATTCATAGATGAGTGGTAGCTCTGTAACCTGTATAAGAAGTTGGTTAAGATCCTTTACAGCTCTAAAATTCCAGTCGAAGTCATTCTTGGGCCTACTTTGGATTTAACAAATTCATTTATGCCCCATGTTGCTCCAGTTATGGTAGGAAACTAGTTTTCATTTCCTGAGGTTTCGTCTTTCATTCTTTATTGAACATTCTTTGGATTTTCAAAGCATGGTCTCGGCAAAGGGTACAGGAGCCAAGTGGCGGGAGACCAGCAGGGGCGGGTACTGGAGTCCACGTCACTACCCTAATACCTTGTCATATGTTGGTTTACTTGTACTAACTGCTTTATTTTCTTGTTTTTTTTTTCTTAATTTTTTTTCATTCTTGATGTTTTCCTAGTTTTTAACCAGTAGTTTTTATAAAATAAAGTTTTCCCACATTTTCAAGTTGCTTCCCATGGCAGAGTTTGTTAGTAATGAGCAAGACTACTATTGTTAGAAGCAAAATCTCTTCATGTATCATTACATTCCTGTACCTACATGACTCTAAAGGTTTACCCTACTGCCATAATAAGCTAGTAAAATTGTAAGTGTGTATGTGTGTGTACAACACCAAAGCAGGTTTTTACTCAAGAAAATTGTATTTTGTTCCTGAGAGGAAGTGATATTTAAATTTTCTCATCTGCCTATGATCATATCCTCTTTAATTTTTTTTAACCAGTTGATAAGAAATATAAAACAAAAAAAGAAACAAAGCTAGTGGAAAAGAAGAGACAGCCTGAAATGAGTCCTGGTCCCTCTACAGCCACCAGAAATGATGTCGTGGAACAACGTGTTGTACCGGAAGTCTCTCCTCATATTAAGGTAGGATGGGGCAAGTCAAGTGGTCTTAAGTAGTTCTTAGAGCTTCCTTCAGTCACTAACCCTGTCATTACCCAGCATGAAAGTAAAGAAAGCAAGACTGTAAGAAAGGTTTGGCTATCAGAAAGAGAAGTTGCTTCCAATTCATCTGATTAAACACCTACTGAGCCCCTAATCTCTTCCAGGCACTGCGCGCTTTAACACATTGCCACAAGTGGGGTTCTATAGTGAAAAAAATCTAAGATGGACAGTTGTTTTCAGGAAGTGTATTGGAAAGGATTAATACCAGAAGAAGTAGGATAAGAAGGAGAATTTGAATGTCAGTGCAGTTGCAACAAAGGCCTCAGCCCATCCTACAGGGAGTGTAGGTGCTGAGAATGCTTTTCAGAATTGTCACGATCTGGACAGAGGGGAATTGGGCTGCATGCACCTGCATTGACCAAAGTGAGGCAGCCTCTTCAGCCTGGAGTAATTCCTGGAAAGGGACTCAGCCTGTGGGAGAAGGGTTGCTTTCGTACAACTGGGGAGGAACAGACAACATGGGAGGCTCATCACAGAATCCAGCACACACATGCAATTCCATTTCCTGTGAAGCAGGGATCATATCATTTTATAGATTTATTAACTTAGGGAAACTGACTCCGTGTCATTTCCTTCTGTTTGTCTAGAGCAGCTGTTTCCTACGTGTTGGCAAATTTTCAAGGACTTGGCCCAAAACCCTTTGAGTTGTCAGGGAGACTAGATTCAGGTGTAAGTCGTGCCTTCCCATCATACGTAATGAAAGTATGCGTTATTTAGTCTGAAAGACCCAATTAAAGATATATGGTGTCAAAGAGAGCAAACCTAAGTGAAGCTGACATTTTCCTGCATTAACTCCAATAGAATCTCAGCAGTCCCCGTCAGGAGTCCCATATGGACAGGCATTTCCTACTCTCCAGTTCCCATCGGAGGCTCCATTCAGAAACTCCTACACTTGGCCTCATAAGCCTGTATTTTTTCTGTATTTCCCTTTGGTTCTGGATAGCTAGTTGCTTTTTAAACGTAGTATTTGCTTTTGTGGTTGATGATAAAAGTAATATCTCTTGGCTCTTAATTTGGAAAACAGGAAAAAAAAGGAAATAAAATTACTTGTAATCCTATCATCTAGAGAGAAACATATTTGGTATTGTAAAATGTCTTACTTGTATGTATGATTTATTTATTTATCCAGTGAGAAATAAGATTATATATTCTCTTTGGAGTCTTACCTTTTTGTGAGTTAATTAAAACAGTTTGTCACATTATTACTCTAAAGAATTTTTTGACATTAGCATAGTGTTGTATTATGTGACTATACCATAATTTATTTCACCAAATCCTTATTTTTGGATATTTAAATTTTTTAGTTTTAAATAATTATAAATAAAACAATTTAGTTATTTCACATAAAACTTAGTGTGTAACTAATTCTTTCTAAGGTAAATTTATTGAAGTAAAATGGGTTCTTCTTTTCAATTCCCCCTTTAACTCATAAGAACTCTGAACTAGGTCTCCCTCTTACTCGCATTTTAACTTAATCTGCACTTTTATTATGCACAGGGCCATCCTTAAGAACTGGGGAGTCAGGTCAGGCCACTGAGCTCCCTTACATTTATACCAGAGTGAAATGAGTATTCCGGCAGACATTGATGGAGGACATGGACATCGTGTGCGCTAATAGAGTCAGTAGAAGAGGACGGGCACAGTCACCATCTTGGCCTTAGCAATATTTCAGGGATCTGATGGGCTCTTTACATATAAATGTACCTTTGAGCCTCTGGTTATCCCACTCCCATGCCTCTAATTCAACTTCCTGAGTTACTATTTATTTTTATCATAGGTGTGGGGTTCTTAAATGTAGGACCTAGGATGAATGCTCTGGTTCCTAAGAGCTGTTAAATAGCTATAAAATAATGAAGATATAAATGTTTACCTCATGATTCCATATTTTGCTGCCTGCCCCCATTTTTTTGCCATGTATTCCCAAGCATGTAGGAAATCTGTGGGGAACCAGAGGTTAATGTGAATGGCTGCTTTCTTCCTTCTTTGCTTCCCATGAAGGGAGTAAGCAGAGTTTACCAGGGACCAGTATTGTTGGCTAACTGTGTTTTACTCTGACTCAGGATATAACTTAGGAACAGGTATTAGAAAGGGTGAGTAATAGCTGTTCTGTCTTCTATATTTAAGAAAACACCAAGCACCTAATAATAATAGGGGCTAATGTTTATTATGCAGTATTGTATACCAGATACATTTATAGATAAGGAAAAGGAAACACTGGGAGGACAAGCAGCTGGCTCCAGGTTACATAATAGATGGAAATGCAAAGATTCCGGCTTAGGGAAATCTGGATCCAAACCTGCACTCTCAAATACCATCCTATATTGTCTCCTCTGAACACAGGACTTAATATCTCCTCCCTGTATTGTCTTTTCTGTCTTGATAATTCTAGGTCTCACATCTTTTCCTAACCTCTCTATAACTCTTCCTTTTACTCTACCTGTCGTAACTGGCTTCATGAGGTCTAACATTGCAGGTGACGTGAGGTTTTCTTAATAGTACCTTCTTTACTCATAACTTATGTATTTGTTTCTTTGCCTTCTTCCTGAGCAGAAACAGACGGTGGTCCAACAGGAAACTACCAGAGAAGAAGGGTTGCAGAAAGACCGTTTAACAGTCACAGTTCTAAAAGCAATGAAGCCATTCGAATTTGAGACCCAAGAAGGGAAACAAGAGATGTTTCATGCTACAGTAGCTACTGAGAGTGAATTCTTTTTTGTAAAAGTTTTCAATACAAGGCTAAAAGATAAATTCATCCCAAAGAGAATAATTATAATATCAAAATATTATTGGCACGTTGGCTTCCTGGAGGTGAATAATGCTTCGCTTGTATTTGATGCTAAATCTGACCAAAAGATGATTATCCCTACTCACATTACCAGAAAAGCTGGTGAGACCCCAAAGATAAACAAGCTTCAAACTCAGCCCCTTGGAACAATTGTGAATGGGGTCTATGTGGTCCAAAAGGTAAGTTCCTATACATAATTTTGTGTTGATTAGTAAGAATGACTTATTTTCTACCCTGATCTTGAAGGAACTTTAGAAATATGTTTCAGTATATTTATATAAAGAAAATACTAAAACAAATAAACCCAAGAAACTAAAGTACAGTAGACTTAATGATATGCCCAAACTCAAATACATTAAAAGCATTTTTATTCTCAAGAAGTCATCACATTCCTGCTTCAACATCTTTTTATCCTTGTAGCTTCTAAAAACAGGTTTCCTTCATACGCTAATAATATTTAACCTTTGGTTTATTATTATTGTACTTTATTTCAAAAATGACTTTATTTCAAATGACTATTTTAAATGACTGTTGAGATGCCTAGTGGTGTTCACATGCACCCAGTGAATATTTTGCCCAGCAAAGGGAGATCAAGTGTCTGTGATCTTTACCCAGGACAAAGGCTTCCCCTGGTCCTGATACTCTCCAGGCAAAACCAATGTGGCATGGTCTTGCTGCTCCAGAGTCTAGACATGACTCAGAAGACACCGATTTAAATATAGAAGCCTTATCTGTGTGATGTCATCACGGAAAGCCACCAGCACACTTGGGAGTCCGGTTCCGAGACCTCTCACTTAGATGGTGTCAGCCCATGGTTGTAACCTAGAATCAGAGAGAACACCACCATTTCTGTGTATTCTGTCTCCTCAAGACATTATCCAGGCTCATCTTTTATTTTGAATATAAGAATGAAAATAACTGTTGTTGGATAATAAGTAATAAGCCAGATTAATTGACCTGGAAGACCAATAAATTGGGCAGGATTAAAAAACTGTGATTAAATGAAGAAAGTAGAAGAAAGAATTATTAGAAGTGAATAATAATAAAATATTATGACTGAGCCTCAGGAGAAGTAGCTTTGTATGGCTACTTTTTCTGGTTTAGGACAGGGCGTAAAGGGCCTGAGGAGCCAGAGAGAAGCAATCTACTTAGCTTACATCCAGGAACTCTAGGATAAGCTCTTTTGTGTTGAGGTTAGTGGCAGAGGAACTGGTAGATAGCCTCTGTTCTCCTGGAAAATTCAAACAGAAAACGATCTTGGATAGGAAAGCCACATTCATTACCTCAATCCTGAGCTTTCAATTTGGCCACGAATATATATATTCATCAGCCCATAAAATTAAACTTCAAATACTTTAAGTCTCATAGATAACTGATCAGCGTCCTCTTCTCTTTTGACTGGACTTGATTGTGAATTATTTCCTTTCTCTGGTTCCTTATTCTTATTAGGTTCTTTATTGGGTCTTGCATTCTTGACACTCATGTCTCATGGATTTATTACTTTAAATGAGTATTTCCAATCCAAGTGTCTTCCTTTCCCGTGGCTATCTTGGCTACTGACCTGGAGAAGCCCCAGCTTCTCCGTCTACCAGTTGTTGCCTTGCTGGGTCATCCTGGCCTCCTGAAGGAAGATAGACTGGAACTGGAAAGAGGTTCTCAGGAGGAAATATGTTCTCTGTAAGATACGTCTTCCCTGTCTATCTGAATTTGCTTATATTTATTAGGTATATACCTGCCAGTTTGAAAGTTGAATTTTTTTCCCTATTTTTTTTTTCTGACATTTGATTGATTTAGCATTCCTCAGTTGGATTATCAAAGGTTGCATATTGATTTTATTTTGCAGAAAACAGAAGGGAAGAATCGTATATTATTTGAGATGACTGACAACACTGACAGGATGGAAGTATTGGTGCGTGGACGATGCGTCAATGTCAAATGTGAGGAAGGAGATAAACTTAGACTTACTTTCTTCGAGCTGTCAAAGAGTGGAGAAAAGCTGCAACTGAAATCCGGAGTTCACAGTTTCATTAAGGTAGGAACTGCATGGAGGAAAGTCAACTCCAAAAGGGTGATATTTTGTGTTTGCTTTTCAGAAAGCTGACAGATGCTGTTTAGCAGGCTATGCTGTGGAAGACCCTGATATTTAGCATACCTGCATCTCACAGAACTGAGGAACCTCCTTTTTAGGAGATACACATCTTAGAAATGCAATTAAGAGGACATGAGCTTCAAAAGGCAGAGACACACACACTCTGATACTCACACAGCCCCACAAAGAGTTCCTTTGTCACACTGATAGTCCAATGCAGACAACTTGTCCAAAGTTGGACACATCATTCTGAAAAGTGTACACAAAATTAAACACAGGTCATACAAACCTTGAGGAGTCATTTTTTAGAGCCAGTGTAGCCCATCCCTGCCCCTATGAGAGTCCAGGGTGATTGAGTTCAGTATAAATTCCTACCCCTGCCCTTTCAACCCACCCTCAAACCTACTGCCCTTTGGTCCTCTTCCCCATGTATCTGCATCATTTGCACCAATCCCTGTGTCTCTTTGTAAGAGTGACTAGAAGCTTGAGGCATCTGCATATGTGCCCTTATTAAGTAAAAATGTATATAGCAGGCTGGATATTAACTTCAGGAGAGTGATCCAAGGATGAACAATGGAAGGAGAGAATTTAGTGAAAAGAGGAAAAGGAGGACAGAGTCAGTTCAAGCATAGGAGTGTCTAATCAGCTGCATCTCAGACTGTGTATTTTTTTTTCCTCCATCCAGGTTATTAAGGCCAAAAAGTGAAATGAGAAAGACTGATCAGATCAAATGGTCTACACAGCATTTAATTGAAGAATACCTGATACAACCACTTCAGCCAGATTGTTAGCCACCTGAAGGCAGCAGTTCACAGGCTCCCCACAAAATTAGTCAGAATAAGATATCTCTTGAGAAAAATTCCAAAATCTTGAACACTTATCACAATAAAAGTCTGTTTCTCATTCATTACAGCCTCATTGTCTGGTTTAGTTCATGGTAGGAGTAGTGCTTTTGTAGTAGTAGTGAATATGTAAATTCATATTCGGAGATATTGTGGCTGTTCAATAAAGATCTGTTAATGAATGAATGAAGTGATTAATGGAAAATTTTCCTATATTGTACAAGTCAATATGAGCTAAATATATAAATAGCCAAATTCACAGGAGAGCAAATATGAAATGGTAGTAAACATGAAAAGATTGTCAGTGTCACTAACAGTCAGAGAAGTGCAAACATACAATAAATAAGATTTTGGATTCCACTTATGAAGTAGAAAGCTGGAAAGAACCTCACTTCCACCCTTACAACAACAAAATAAAGCCAGATAATCTGCAAAATTGATTCTTAACCAATCAGAGAGATGACGATGTAGGCAAGTACCTAATCCAAAATCTAAGAAAACATAAACATCTCCAAGGAGAGAAGTCCTTGCTTACCTGGGGACACAAGATACAGCACAGGATAGTATAATTCAGCTAAAAGTTTTAATGAATTGCTAGAGGTTGAGGATGAATGGGCAAAGAGTATACAACCACTGGAAACCTCAATCTTAAGGAGAATTTGCACCTGCTTAAATACTGTTCTCAATGGACCTCACTAGAGGGTCATGACAAAGATCAGGGGAGGGTCTGGAGGAAAGAAACAGCAGCCACTGTGGGAAAGGAATGAAACTCAGCCTGGATTGTCCCCTACAGAACCAGAGTCTTAAAACTCTGGGGGAAGGGCAGCAAACTTTGTCAGCTTTAGAGCATGGTGAAGACACATTGCAACAAAGAGAAGTAAGCAGTAAAGTTTTTCTATTCCTGGGAGAAGGGCAGAATTTTCTGGGAAACAGAATATTAAGGGTGTCTTTTAGCTGAAGAAGGGACAGAATCTCAGTGAAAGTCCCACCCTCAAGATCAAAGGACACAGTGCCTGCCCAAAACAGGCTGAATCAGAACAATGGAGAACTCACCTGTACTCTTCTCCCACCCTGGTTCTTACCACCATGCTAACCAAACATCAGATAATAAGTCACAACAGTTTACTTCCAGGAAAGAGTCAAGGGCATGTAATGAAGCATTGCCTTAGGTACAACTGTAAAGGGGAAACTTACAACAAATAGTGAGGAAGACAATGAGACATAAACACAATGTAGAATTAAAGGAATTTTAAGCCTTTGGTGCACTGAGAGAGGGTAAACACAGCAACAAAAAATCACAAACTGAGCACTATTCTTGACCAGATTGACTCAACACCTCGATAAAGTCACAGCAAAAGAAAATCCATGCTCATTTACAAGCATAAAAACTAAGTACCTCAATCTCTACCCTAGATGGCTTTCAACAAAAATTGTGAGGAAAACAAACACACACACAATGTTAAGAGATAAAAAAATGAAAAGAACCAAAGTCAGATACAGTATACATATCTGAACTTTCAACAAAAATTGTGAGGAAAACAAACACACACACAATGTTAAGAGACAAAAAAATGAAAAGAACCAAAGTCAGATACAATATACATATCTGAACTATTAGAAACGGAATGAAAATAGGTGGGCAACATGCATAATCAGATGGGACAATTTCAGTAAAGAAATAGAAACTATGAAAAAAATCCAATGGAAATGCTAGAAATGAAAAAAAAAGAGTTACTTAGATGAAGAATGTTTTCAACAGGATGTCAGTAGACTTGACACAGCAGAGGAAAGAATCAATGAACTTGAAGATAGATCAATAAAAATTACCCAAAATGAAACACAAAAAGAGAAAGGAGTGGATAAAAAACAAACAAACAAACAAAAAAAAACATAACAAAAACAGATCAGAGCATCCAAGATTTGTGGGATAATTTCAAGTTGTTTAAAATATGTAGTCCCAGAAGGAAAAGCGAAAAATAAAATGGAGCATAAGGAATATTTGAAGAGATGAAGGCTGAGAATTTTTCAGAACTAATGGCAGATACCAAACCACAGATCCAAGAAGTTCAGAGAACATTGAAGCAGAATAAATAATAATAGTAATAATAAACCACACACACACCTAAACATATCTTTTTAAAAATACTAAAAAACAAAGACAAAAACCTTGAAGACAGTCATAGAAAAAAGATACATTATATACATGGATACAAATATAAGAATTACAGGAGACTTCCTGTCACAAACTATGCAAGCCAGAAGGCATGGATTAACATCTTTAAAATACTGTAAGGAAACAAAAAAGCTATCAAACCAGAATTTTAAACCATATAAAAATACTCAAAACCAGAATTCTAAACCATATGTAAATACTCAAAACACCCAGCATACCTATACTAAAAGAAATTTTAAAGGACGTTCTTTGGGCCAAGGAATATAAAGCCACACAGAAATTTGAATCAACACAAAGAAAAGAAAAGAAGTACTCTCAAACAATACTGGTAAGAATGAAAAATGGTACAACCATGTTAGTAAACAGTTTGGCAACTTCTTAAACAGCTGAAAAAAATACATCTAGAATGTTAAATTATGAGGAAGATGCAGACAGAACAACCACAAATCTCACACATTACTGGTAAGAATGCAAAATATTACAGCTACTTTGGAAATAGTTCGGTAGTTTCTTAGAAAATTAAACATACACTTACCATAAGAACTTTATGATCATGAAATGAAAACTTACGTTCACACAAAAATCTGCATGTTAATGTGTAAAGTGGCTTTATTTGTAATCACCAAAAACTGTAAACAACCCAATTGTCCCTCATCTGGGTCATGGATAAACAAGTTTTAATACATCCATATAATTGAATTCTACTCAGCACTGAAAATGAAAAAATAACTGATTCAGCTACATAGAGAACCATAAAAATACTATACTAAGTGAAAGAAAACAAACCCAAAACTCTACATACCTTTTTATTTTGTTGTTATTATGTTCTGGAAAAGCTAAGTTATAAGGAAAGAAAACAGATGAATGGTTGCTAAGGTCTTGCGATTGGGGGAAGAGTTGACAAAGTAGAATGAAGGAAATTTATATCATGATGGACCTGTTCTATGTCTTCAGTTTTGTGGTGATCACACAATTAGCTTGCATTTGTAAAAACTCACAGAACTCTTCATTATATGCGTGAATCTTACTGTATGGATATTATAACTTAATTTAAAAAAAAATGGAAAACTTTGCATCAAGTTGGAAGATAGTTATGGATATTTTAAATATTCTTTTAATTGTATTACTGATTTATCTAAAATAAGCACCTGTTGGTTTTATGATAAATAAGATGAACCTTCTTTTTAGACATTTACAAAAACTAGGTCTGGGATTTTACAAAATGGCTATTTCTTGCCCATTAGATTAATAATATCCAGGGATTGTGAATGTGACAATGATGTAATTTTTAAGAACAATGTTCTCAGAAGTATAACTGGTACATCAATTTGGAAATATTAAGAATTATGTTCATATTCTTTGACCCAGACATTACAGTTATAGGTATTTATCCTAGAAATATGTTGACCTATGGGTAATAACTGAATATTGTTTTTAATTAGGAATAATTTAAAACAATTGAAGTGCCCAGCAGTAAAAGAATAGTTAAATAAGTGATGATGAATTTGTTATTGAGCATGACATAGTTTAAAAAGTACAAGTTTGATTTATATGTTCTATCATAGAAAGATTTCTAAGACATATTGGTAAATAAGAAATGCAAATTATAGACAATAATGACAGTATTTTATTGATTATTTACATTAGCTTACTGCTAAGTGTTTTATATAGATTGCTTCATGTAATGTCCACAACAGGTCTATTATGTAAATACTGTTACTAGCCTCATTTTACAAATGAGGAAACTTAGGCATACTAGTTAAATTTCTATAAACAAAGCTGTATTTCATTATGTATAGATATGCATATATATGAATAGAAAAAGATCTGGAAGGATACACAGTAAACTGATGATTTTCTTTGGGTATAAAAGTGGGGTGTCTGTTTTTCAACAATAATTTTGAATTATTTGAATTATTTAAATTATATAACAGTCAGAATATAATAATTTGGTTTGTGGGTGAGTAAAAACAAATGAAAAGAATGAATTTTGAAATTAATCATGACAATTTTAAAACATATAAAATGTATAAAAAATAAAGTAATGAACTTATGCATCCCACCAAAAAGATTTATAGGAAGAATATTGACAATACAGTTGGGTGTGCCTCTTCTAATTATAGTCATACTGTGATAATCTAGAGATACTCTCAGAGATATTTCTCTGCCTCTAAACTGTCTTCAGAGCACTGATACAAACCACATTTCTAAGATGCCTGTGGCAGCAGATAAGCATCTCTGTGAGCTCTTGTGACCTTTACTTTGGATGACATACTTCAAATCTAGGGGAATCCTCCTTACTTTGCTTTGCACCCAAGGAGGGGCTATGAGATAAGGCAAGAGGCAAAACATCAGATAGAGTGGGATCAAAGCATTAGAGGATAAAGCTATTTATGTGTAAAAATCAAGGAGATGAACTATGTAGAATTGGGCATCATTTTATGCTTATCGCATTTAGAAACACCCTGTCCTGAGAAGTTAGAAGTTCAAAAGTGAATCAACATGACATTAAAGAAAAAAAAAGACATTGGACAGGTTCCTTAAATGACTCATTGTCTAATTCTTAATCACCATCATCTACATAGTAAAGAGTAGTCAGTTACTGAAACTTTATAGGAAGTAAGATGAATATGAAAGGTATTGGCATCAGAATGCAAGAAGTTTTTTTTCTCAGTGTCCATAAATCAAGTTTTTATTGGGAGGAAGTTTCAGCGTCTGTGATCTTTTCAGGGTGAAATCTGTTTCCAGATCTTGAACCACGTCAATATTCTCATTTGTAGAGAATGAAGAAACTGGATTAAGTAACTTCTAAAGTTCCTTCAAAATCTAGTTCCCCAAAATGATGATAATTATTTTGAAATATATATTGTAATGCTATTGGAAGTTGGGCAAAGAAACAAAAAAATATCTAAATCTTACTTTTGGCATCTAAACCTACTGTAATAAAAGACACATAATCAGAAAGAAAACACTGAAAGGCAAAACAACACATTATTACTTTTATCTTTGGTCCCAAACTATCGTTATTACTTGTATCTTTGGTCCCAAACTATAAGGCAGAATTCTAATGCTTCTTTTCCTTAAATTAGTTGGTAATAAATAGCCTCAGACCATCAAAATGTCCCTCACGATCTCCAACTTACCACTTTTCCCCACCTCTACCCCAAATCAGACCAATATGCCTGGATTCTAAATCGAGCTCTACACTTTGTCATCTATGTGCCATTAGGAAAGTGACTTTGCCTTTCTGTTCCTCGTGTTTCTCATATAGGGAAAGCTATCAACCTTCTGGAGCTAATATGAAGATTGACAAAATAATTGCAAAATACTAGGTACCAAATATGTGATCAGTAAATTCACTGGAAATTTCACTTTTTAGATAGCTACCTTCCTTACCATATATCCACCATTATTTTACTCCAGAGTAAATTAATTGTTCTTCAGTTTTTGCCTAATGCAGGTCTTTACCTGGGACAATTTTCTAATAGAATCTCTGTATTAGAATGTGATAACCAGGAAATATTGGCTGGGGAGTGTACCAGTTTGTATACATTATGTCCCCCAGAAAAAGCCATGTTCTTTGATGTAATCTTGTGTGGGCAGATATATCACTGTTGATTCGATTGTAATTCTTTGAGCGTTTCCATGGAAATGCACCCCACCAACTGCAGGTGATTACTCTCATTGGATAGTTTCTGTGGAGGTGTGGCCCTGCCCATTCAGTGTGGGCCTTGGTTAGTTTACTGGAGCACTATAAAAGCTCAGACAGAAGGAGCGAGCTTGCCACAGCAAAGAGGGACACTGTGAAGAACGCACATGAGCTGAGAGAGGAGCTGCAGATGACAGACAGTTGAAGACAGTCATTGAAAGCAGACTTTTGCTCCAGAGAAGCTAAGAGAGGACAAACGTCCCAAGAGCAACTGAGAGTGACGTTTTGAAGAGGATCTGTGGCCTAGAGGGGAACATCCTGGGAGAAAGCCATTTTGAAACCAGAACTTGGAGCAGATGCCAGCCACATGCCTTCGTAGCTAACAGAGGTTTTCCAGATGCCATTGGCTATCCTCCAGTGAAGTTACACAGTTGTTGATGTGTTACCTTGGACACTTTATGGCCTTAAGACTGTAACTTTGTAACCAAATAAACCCCCTTTATAAAAGCCAATCCATTTCTGGTACTTTGCTACTAAGGATTGTTGGTACTTGAGAAAATGAATGGGACCAGATATTTCACATCAGACAGAGCTAGAAATGCTTCTAACATATAGGAATGACTTTGTGCAAATCACCAGAAGTTACCTCTTTTTGCAGACAAATTACCCAATTATGCCCCCTCAGGGAAGACCAATTCTGAAAAGAGACCTCATTCTGGGCTAAAGCAACCCTGCACCACGGCATGGGGTTTGGCAATTGAAGCACAAGCTGGATTTCAGCCCCCATCTGCTTTCTTGGCTGTGTTACTTTGCCCAGGGAATAGTCTGCTTATTTTTGGCAAGGACTTTATCCTCTAAAGATCATATCCAGAGTAGAACTCCAAATATTGCTTAGAGCCTGTGTGCTCCACCTGATTTGCAGGCCAGACACTCTTTGCTTTAAGCAACTTACAAAAGGAATAGAGACTCTTGGGAAGCACTCCTTTAGGAAAAAATAAAATGCTCTTTATTTTTTTCAAAAGTTACAAATGCAAAAAGTTACAGATGCAAATATGGTATTTAGACAATAAAAAAAGTATAAAGAAGAAAATTAAAAGAACCTCTAATACCATTACCTAGAATTAATAGTTGACAAATTTCAATCATATATATGTATTTTCCATTTATAGGTCTTATCACCATACACATCATTATTGAAAGCATCAAGATTTTTAGAAAGAGGACTCTAGTGATGTTTGCATATTTGAATCAGGATTGAGTGGGTGTTTCTTGCTTTTCTTGGCCTTGATGACCTTGAAGAAGAAGACACAAAGGTAGACCAATTGAGATTCAGCTGGTCACAAGTTTCTCTCCTAACTCCTTTAAGGTTATATTACGGTCCTTTGAGTCACCACTCTCCTCCCTTGGCTCAGACCCTAAAATACGATGTGCACTCAACCCAGTATGCACACAGGTGGGCTGGGCAGAAGATGCCAGAGAACAACAGGAAAAAGGTGGAAGCTGGAGTACCCAATGCTAATACTTGAGGAGTATATTCTAATTGGGGGCAGAAAGGTGGGAGGAGGTTATAAAGGGTATCCCTGATGTAATAACATTGAGAGTAAGAGTTGGGAAGTTTGGACTGATGGGCCTGAGAAATGGAGAGATCTAAGAGCATTTGTATTCCTGTATACCTGGCTGTGTCAGCACTTGTGTTTAAACTCTTTGCATTTCAATATTAGCTTTGGTTCGTTACCAAGAATCCCAGATGGATTTATGTGTGAGGGTGTAGTTTGTGTTCCTCATCTTTTGAAAAAAAAAATCATTATCTGGCTGCTGCTTCTTCCACATCTATCAGATTTATCGTTTTCTAAAACACCATCTGCTGTTTCAGTGTTAGGTTATTATATACAGTGTTGCTTTTCTCCCCAAACTAACTACAGTGTATTGAGTGCTTTTGATTTGATAGTCACTGCGATAAGTGATGCTTATGCATTATCTTATCAAATCTTCAGAGCTACCCTCTGAGATAGAAAATATTTCCCCACTTTACAGATGTGGAAACTGAGGTTCCTAGCATATAAGTTCTTTAGTCAACTAGAAAATTAGAGCCAGGATTTGAAATAAATCTGCCTTAAGCAAGCCTAAATACTTATTAAACTATCTCCCTCCCTTGGTAGTCTACCAATTTTTAAAATATTTGGCTTAGGTATCATATCCTTTTGAAGGCCTCTTTGAATTTTCTCTTTAATATGATTAAAATTTTCCTTCTTTCAAGAAAAAGAGAAAGAAAGAAAGCAAGCCAGGAGGGAAAGTGGAAGGAATGATGGAAAGGAAAGAGGGGAGGGAAAGAAAGAAAAAAGGAAGTAAGGAAGGGAGAAAGAGATAAAGGAAGGGAGAAAGAAAGAGGCAGAGAAAGCAGGAGGAAGGGAGGGGGGGAGAGGAGAGATAAAGGAGAGAGAGATAAAGAGAGATTTTGCATACTTTATAGGGCAAGGCTTAGTTCTTTAGTCACCTGCTGAACTCTCTAAAGTCTAATTTGCCACTTTGGAAAAAGGATGTTCTCCACCCAGTTCCTACCTTGATGAAACTGTGAAAGCCAGATTTCAGCTGATACTTATCCACACTTAATGACAATTCAAAGCAGATGAGTTTAAGTTTGTCACCTTTCTCACAGTTGATTTTGGTCAGTCGTCCATAGATAACTACTTCCATCTTCCCAGTATTATCTTGTATTTCATAGAATGTGCATTTATCCCTCACTGTTTTCTGGAAAAAGAAAATTAACATCCATCTTCTGAGAACTAGTTGGAGAATTTCCACATCTGTTGAGTATTAATGGAAACATTTGTCTCTGACAGGGTAAATACAAAATATAGGTCGAGAATTACACAGTCACTGTGTAGCTTAAGATAACTTGCTCAGAAAATGCTCCCTTTTGAGCCCTCCTAGCCTTCCTCATTCCAGCTCCTTATCTGCCTGACTCTTAGAAAAATCAATTTCTTTCCTTTTTTTTCTCCTGCTTCCACTTCAGGAGAGCTGGTATTTCTTAAGGAGCCTGTATACAGAGGAATCTGGTAATCTCATTAGGTTTCTTGACACCCATCCTGGAACAGGGAAGGGAGGCATTCAAAGCTCATTATGAGTGAGAGGAAGACTGCTGCAAGTCCTCATCAAGTAGATTATTTTATCCTACTATGTAATTCCTTCTTCTAGCTTCTCTATTTATTCACTCTTCTCCAACCTGCCCACCTTCTTGGAACTACATCATCTAGTCCAAATGTTCTATTTGTCTATCTCACCTACACCTTTACTTGCTAATTCTACAAATGCACATATACTCAGCCATTTAAGCAGATTGTAAAGAAAAGAACACAGATAAAACAAGGAGCCACCCTAGAAGACATATATAATGGAGTATTAAACAATACTTTACACAATACTTTACGCAAAAAGTAAGGACAGCTGAATTTAGAGTTTACATGGTTTGTTGAGATTGAAAGACACACCTTAATTCTAATAATTCAGAAAATTTCACTGCATTGGATTGTTCATATTTATAAATTGAGGAATTAAACTACATGATTTCTCTAGTTTTTTCAATGTCTATATTTCTCTTATTATTTAATGTCGAATTTCTTAATATCCCACCGTCTTCTGCTGAATGAATAAATGAGACAGAGGTAACATCTCTCTAGTGTCCAGATGATTAGAATCCTAACTGATGGACATAGTTGCATTCTAGGGGAGAATAGACCATTAAGTTCTTACTCCAGCTGCTATAATCAGAATCTGAGCTTTGGAGAAAAATTATTTATTCAAAATTAAAATAAGGTTGTTGCTAATACAGATGGGACAGAACTCAAAGAAATAAAATCCTCAGAAGATGTATGTTGGTATGAATTCTGCACTGTTACAGACAACTATGGCTGTGACTGGATCATCATATCTGATAAAATGCCAAGGTTCCCTGATGAATCTCTTTCTAGATAATTTGCATGGGAAGAGAAATGTTAACAGGTTACCTATCCTATATCCTGAAGTGGGATGACTCCACTCTATTAAAACTGACCAGTGGGGCTTGAGCTCACAGTTTCAGTAAATTGACCAAACTCCTTTTGGTAAATCAATACTTTTAAATTCTGGTGTTGTTGAAGGAAATTGTACAAAACAATGATGTGAACTTACCTTATGCACCATAAACACCCCATTCACAGATGTTCCTGGAGTTTGCAAGCAAAGATGATTGATTTTAGGGGTTGCATTTGCATTTCTAATAAGGCGGTTTGGGACCTCCATCTTTTGGTCAGCATTAACATAAGACACTGATGAGAAATTGTACAATTCCAGGAAGCCATTGCGGCCAACATAATCTGATATGGCAATCACCCTCTTTGGGATGAACTTCTCCTTCAAGTTGACATTAAAAACCTTCACTTGGAAGAATTCACTCTCGGTAGCCACTGTGGCATGAAACATCTTTCTCTCCTCATCTGAGACCCCATATGCAAATGGCTCTGTTGCATTCAGCACCATCACTTCTTTGGGGCCCCTCTGGACACCCTCTTCTCTGGAAGCTTCTTTAGGCAAAGTCTTCAATCTTCGTTTCTACTTAGAATGGACAGGCCAAAAGAACAGGCACAAATAAACAGGGAATACAGAGTTACTCTCTAGGGAGAGCCATCTCAGGCTCTCTGTTGAGCCTCAAGAAACACCACAGTTGGATGGAGTTGAGGTAATGTTAGACAAAGATGGCTCGTGCAAATGAAGAGAAAATGATAAACTGGTATAATTTCACTCATGGAAGAAATGGAGATTTTAAAAATCAGATCTATATAAAGAAAGGAAGACCATTCAAGAAGAAATAAGTGAAGGTATAAGTGAAGGTATTTTTGTTGTTCTTAACTGATCTGACAGATAAGTTTCTTCAAATAATAATAGCAACAATATATTGAATTATTACAGCTTATGGATAGGTGAAATGAATGAAAGCAGGAAGAAAGAATTGGGAATACTCTGTTATAAAGTACCTTCACTGCCTATGAAGCAGTGTAGTATTATTTGAAAGTAGACTTGGATTAATTGTAAATGTATATTGCAAATTCTAGGGAAACTACTAAAACATGAAAAAAGAAGTATAGTTGATATGCTAAGAGAGGAGAGAAAATGAAATAATATAACATGCTCAATTAAAATCAGAGAAGGCAGAAAAATAGTGGAAGATAAAGAAAGAAATGACAAAGGTAATGAATAGAAAACAGATAAAATATGGTTGATATTAATCCAACTCTATCAATAATCATTTTACATGTGAATGGTCTAAAAACACTAACTAAAAGACAGAAACTATCAGAATTAATAAAAGAAGACCCAATTATATGTTGCCTACAAGGAACCCACTTTACATATAAAGGCAAAGAGAGATTAAAAGCAAATTGATGGAAACAAGATATACCATGCTAACACTGATCAAAAGAAAGCTGAAGTAGCTATATTAAGTTCTGAAAAAGCGGATTTCTGAGCAAGCAAAATTATTAGAGATAAAGAGGGGCATTGCATATAAAGGGGTCAAATCCCCAGGAAGATACAGCAATGCTTAATGTGTATGTGCCTAACAGCAGAGCATGCAAATACATGAAGCAAAAAGTGATAGAACTGCAAGGAGACATACACAAATTCACTATCGTGGTTGGAGATTGCAACACCCCTCTGAAAGTAATTGACAGATCCAGCAGGCAGAACATCAGTAAAGACACAGTTCAACTGAAAAGCACCATCAATCAACTGCATCTAATTGACATTTACAGAATACTTCATCCAACAATAGCAGAATACACATTCTTCTGAAGCTCACATAGAACATTCTTCAAGATAGACCATATCCTGGGCCACAAAGCAAACCTTAACACATTTAAAAGAATATAAATTATATAAAGTATGGCTTTCAGACCACAGAATAAAACTAGATATCAACAGCAGAAAGACAGCTAGAAAAATTTAAAAATATTGGAGATAAAACACCACACTTCTGAATACCACATGAGTCAAAGAAGAAGTCTCAAAGATACTAAAAAAAAATGTTTTGAATTAAATGAAAATACAACTTATCAAAATTGTGGAATGTAGCAAAAGCAGTGCTTAGTGGGAAAGGTATAACATTGAGTATATACATTAGCAAAGAAAAAAAGATCTAAACTCAACAATCTAAGCTTCCACCTTAGAAGACTAGAAAAGTAAAGCAAAATAAATCAAAACAAATAGAAGGAAATGAATAAAAGCTAGAGCAGAAATCAATGAAATCGAAAATGGGAACATAACAGAGAAAATATCTATCATGAATGTAGATGCAAAAATCCTCAACAAAATGTTAGCAAAGTGAATTCAAGAAGGTTTTAAAAAAATTATATACCATGACCAGGTGGGATTTATTCCAGGTACGTAATGCTGGTTCAGTATATGAAAATCAGTTAGTGTAATCCATAAAATCAAAAGACTAAAGAAGAATAAACATATGACCATATCAATAGAAGCAGAAAAAGCATTTGACAAAATCCAATACCCATTCATGATAAAAACTCTCAGCAAACTATAAATAGAGGGGAACTTCCTCAACTTGATAAAGAATATCTACAGAAAGTTTATAGCTAACATCACACTTAATGATGGAAAACAAGTCTGGGAACAAGGCAAAGATGCCCTTCTCACAACTTCTTTTAAACATCATACTGGAAGTCCTAGCTAATGCAATAAGACAAGAAAAAGAAAAGATATGCAGACTGGGAGGGTAAAACTAAAACTGTATTTTTTTCTCAGATGATATGATTGTCTATGTAAAAAATCCCAAAGAATTGAAAAAAAAAAAAAAAAAAAAAAAAAAAAGAAAAACTCCTAGAAAAAATGAATATTTATGGCAAGGTTGCAAGATTAATATACAAAAGGAAATTGCTTTCCTATCCATTAGCAATGAACAATTGGAATTTGAAATTAAAAGCACATCATTTACATTATCACCAAAAAATGAAATACTTAACTATGTCTAACAAAATTCAAACAAGATTTATATGAAGAAAACTACAAAACCCTAATGAAATAAATTAAAGAAGAACTAAATAAGTGGTGAGAGATTTCGTATTCATGGATAGAAAGACTCAATATTATAAGATGTCAGTTCCTCCAAAGGTGATCTCTAGATTAAACACAGTCTCAATCAAAATTCCAACACATTCTTTTGTGGATATTGACAAACTGATTATAAGGTTTATATGGAAAGTAAAAGTTCCAGAATAGCTAACAAGATACTGAAGAAGAATAAGGTTGGAGAAGTGATACTACTTGTCTTCAAGACTTACTATAAAGTTAAAGTGATCAGAGTGTGGTATTAGAAAAAGAATAGACAAATAGATCAATGGAACAGAGATATACTGCACAAATATAGCCAACTGATCTATTAAAGGCAGCAAAAGCAATTCAATGGGGAGAGAACAGTCTTCTCAACCAATGGTACTGTATCAACTGGACATCCACATGCAAAAAAGAGAGAGAGAGAGAGAATCTAGACACAGACCTTACACCTCTCATAAAAATTAACTCATAATATAGACTTAAATGCAAAACTGTAAAACTTCCAGAGCTTCTCCTTGGATTTAAAAGAAATAGAGCTACATGGGGATACCATGGTAGGACTGGTTCTGGTTTCTAGACAGATTTGGGTTTGGTGATGACGTTTTAGATAGAATACTGAAAGCATGATCTATGAAAGAAGATATTGATAAGTTGTACTACATTGAAGTTAAAATCTACTCTGTGAAAGGTACTGTTAAGACAATGAAAAGACAAGACACAAACTGGGAGAAAGTATTTTACAAATACATAACTTATAAAGGATTTACATCCAAAATGTACAGGGAACTCTTAAAACACAATAACAAAGAAAAAAGTAACAATTAAAAATGGGCAAAAAATTTGAACAGATACCTCATCAAAGAAGATGTACAAAAGCATATGAAAAGATGCTCAATATCGTATGTCATTATGGAATTGCAAATTAAAACAACAATGAGATACTAGTACACACCTATTAGAATGGTTAAAATCCAAAACACTGAGAACATCAAATGCTGGAGAGGATGTGGAGCAGCAGGAATTCTCATTCATTATTGGTGCTAAAGCAAAATGGTACAGCTACTTTGGGAAACAGTTTGGCTATTTCTTACAAAGTTAAAAGATAGAGTTACCATAGGACCCAGCAATCATGCTCCAAGGTATTTACCCAAAGGAGTTGAAACTAATGTCCACATTGAAACCCACACATGAAAGTTTATAGCAACTTTATTCTTAATTGACAGAGTCGGAAGCAACTGATTTGTGAATAGATAAACAAATAGTAATACATCCATAGGATGGGATATTGTTCAGTGTTAAAAAGAAACAACTATCAAGCCATGAAAAGACATGGAGTAACCTTAAATGCATATTGCTAAATGAAATAAACCAGGCTGCAAAGGGTACATATGATATGATTCCAACTATCTGATATTCTGGAAAAGGCAAAATATTAGAGACAGTAAAAATATCAGAGATTGTGATGGATTCAGGGGCAGGAAGGGAAGCATGAATAAGTAGAGCACAGGATGTTTTTATGGCAGTGAAATTATTTTGTATGATACTGTAATGATGGATACATGGCATTATGCATTTGTCAAAACCCATAAAATTGTACATCACAAAGAGTGAACTCTATGGTAAACAATGGACGTTAGTTAATATAATATATCAATATTGGTTTATCAATTGCAACATTACTACCATTTCTGCTACAAGATGTTAATAATAAGGAAAGTGTCTGATGGGTTGGGAGGAGCTATATGGGAACTCTGTACTTTCTGTGCACTTTTTCTGTAAACCTAAAACTGCTTTGAAAAATAAAATTTATTGAAAAGAAAAACACCCACTATGTGAAAGAGCATGGAATGTTGAAAATAAATCCTAAGGTATGGTCAGTAAAAAATGAGGAACTGAGTGAATGGAATCTGGAATATTGGTGATGAACACACTTTTGTATTCACTTCTTCTCTTGCTCCTTCTTCTTTTCTCTCTCTCTCCCCCTAGACCAAAGCAAGACTGTAACCCTTTTGAGGTCAGGAACTTAGAATTTAGAAGGATCTCAAAATGCACTTTATTAATGAAAGTGAGATTTAATTAAATAAGGTATTGTATAGTAGGGGATCAGAGAAAAAGTTCTTTCAAGATTCTGATCACTAGTATGATTGTACTGTAGGGAGGAGAAAAGAAAGAGAATAGGAAGATGGTACCTTGGATAAGAAATTGCTGGAAGGAGTTGATGGAGGTATGTGAGGAGTATGGGGATGGCACCTCATTGTGGGTAGGCTTGTCACTGAAGTTTGTGGACACTGACTCTGCCCATGAGATAGCATCATTCTTTTGGAGTCATCAGTTTTGGTGACTGTGTCTTTCATTTTCTGAAGAAAATAAAAATTTTTATTGCACACGATTTAGTAGTAGAAGCACATTTTTTTAAAAAACAGGATCTTCACTGTGCCAATTTTCTCTGGAATCATAGCAGACATTCAGATACTTCAACCACTTTGCCTGCCTCCACCACACCCAGCATTATAAAGTTGATGGTGTAAACGGTAGAAGCTCAGATGATTTAAGCTTCATTTGTCTGGGTTGGGATACTGCTTGAACTTTTCTGTAAACTGGCCTATGTGAACTTGGTTAAATATACTGGTTGAGGTTAATATCTGATAGATAAACCCACCAGGTCATAATGGAGTAAGTCTCATACAAAGTTTGCTGCCCATATAAGCTAAACCTTTTTCTTCAAGCAAATATATAAATTGGTTCCTAATATCTGCTCTTCAGCCTCTAAGAAACCCAGCTTTCTGTCTTTAGGGTCCTCTGGTTATCACAGTGCTGGAAAGACCCTTTAAAGTTCGCAATCCCAGAGACAGGAATCTACTACCCTTAGGATCTATATCAGGCAACCAGAATCCTTCAGGCATACTCAGAACTATTCAAGATTTCACCTAGGCCATGACCATTACTTGGATTTTTATTCAAGCAAGAGTAAGAGTGTTTCTAAACTCATACATCTTGACTACCTGTACTTTCACTAATGAAAGCTCATTTCGAGTATTCATAAAACTAGGTCAATCAGCCAGTTTTTACCATTTCTAGTATTTGGTAATCTAATTTGTAAAGTGCCACTAGTTGATAGGGTGTTGATGAGAGAGCTGCTTGAAGTACCTGCCTGCGTAGTGTGGCTTTCTGATTAGAACACCACTGACTGCCTCTAAGCCAGGTGCCTCATTCCTCTTTAGACTTCCAGAACCTGGGTCTTAGAAACAACCCCCCAAATCAACACTGTCTATTCTGAAAATGTTTAAAAATAAATTACAGGCATTGTAACATCTGGGCTTTGGCTCTGGAGGCAATATATGCCCATTAAATGCTCGTTAGGAATTCAAAAGGATGGTTTTGAGTCCACTGTGCCATTCACTACCTCTGTGGCCGTTTTGAGATATATAACCTCCGTGACCTTAGTTTTCTCATATGTGTAAACACCCTCAGGAGGTGTTATGAAGAATAAATAAGATAGTGTATATGAAGAACACTGGTTTTGAATTTATCACCCAGTAAATGGTCATTTAACAGAAATATTATTATTGTCTTTGATATTCCATGGTCTATGCAGGGATTTTTGTGTCTGCTCTGATCTACAGATATATCATGCTTTATTCTGACTTAGTGATGTAAATCTTGTACCTGTATATGGTTGTGTTCTGGGAAGATTTCATTAAAGAAGTTTCTTAATTCACTTCAGTAGCATGAAGTAATATAATATCAGTGATGGGAGAATCTTGAACTCTTATTTCACAATCAGTTAAATCAAAAGCTTTTATCACAGGAGTAGGATTTGGATGCCTATAATATAATCTAGGGCTGGATAATATTTTTTAAACGGTAATCAATTATTTTCCCTCAGAGTAATTCTTCTACCTCTCCCCTGCCTGTTCATGATTATGCCACTTAGAATTCCTTGCTTCAGGAAAGACGTGACAGCAGAAAACAAAAGTAATAGTGATATGCTTCTGAAATTGAATCCAAAAAGCATAAAGAACCATTTCATAGAGAAAATCTTCAGGAGAACACCTAATGAGTCAGAGCAAGACTTTCCTGCGCACCAAGTGGGTCATAGAGCAGGCGGTCAGGCATGCAGCTTCCAGGCCTCCTATGGTGGGCACGGGACCTAGGGAAGAAATGCCTGCATGGTTGGTTTAGGTGCATGAGGCTGAGGAGGCAGGTGAGTCTCCACAGGATTCCTGTGTTCAAGGATGTTCAGAGGCAGCAGAATTATTCCTACGAGTGTAGGATGGTCCAAGCCACATATTCAGGCAGATGGGGTCTTACAAAGTGTCACACAGTCCCTTCCAAGCAAGTATGCATGCGAAATGCAGAGCTGTCTTGAGATATCCTCATATGTCATTGAAGGGGCAGAGAACCAATGGCCCTTAGGCAGCAGTGACTA
Source organism: Choloepus didactylus (assembly GCF_015220235.1). NCBI lineage: Eukaryota > Metazoa > Chordata > Mammalia > Pilosa > Megalonychidae > Choloepus > Choloepus didactylus. Next base: position 106,129,286 of record NC_051308.1, read on the forward strand.
GACAAGGAATTCCTCCTTGGCCACCCAGGCCAAGAGGCAAATAGACACAGGCTGCTAGCTCTGTCCCTCACGTAAGACCTGGAGAAACTAAGGAGAATATGTGCATCTTGAAACTAACAGCAAAAATAGCAACAGCAGTAACAATAATGACTGCCATGCAAAACCAAAAATTCAGAACCACTTTATTTAGGAAGCCTTATTCAATTGTTCTGTGCAGTGTGGTGAGGATGAGCTACAAGCTAGGTCAGAATTCATGAAGACAGTAGTTATTTAAAGTCTGCTTTGCATGTCCCTCAAGTCACCTTGGCAATCTGTCCAATCACCACAGATACCTTTAGAACCCCGAATTCAGGTTACCACAAGGGTCATATCAGTGCAGAACAAAACTTGGTCTACACAGTTGTGAACCTACTTCTCTCTTCTCTCCTCTTGGAGAGGGTACATATAATCCAAGCTTATTGTCTAGCAGGCTAGAAAAACATACATTTTTTTATAGTTATCGTAAGTGCTATAAGGAAATGTAAAGGGATCTGTAAAAGCAAACAATGGAGACCCTGATCTCTTCTGGGAAGGGTGTATCCGTGAGGACCTGCCCGAGGAAGAGATTCAGTCTGGCGCCTGAAGGTTGAAGGGATTTGGGTCAGTGATGAGATAGGAGCAAAGGATTCCAAACAAGGGAAATAGCATCTGTCAAAACACCTGATGTGTGAAGGAGTATAGAATGCTGAAAATAAATCCTGAAGTATGGGCAGTGTGCAAAAAGGGAAAGGCGTGGAAAGAAACTAGAAATTCGATGAATATACTCCTAAATTCATCTCTACTATGCTGGCCACTTCCCCCAACCCCCTCTCTAATCTCAGACTTACAAAAGACTGTAAAGCTTATGAGGTCAGGGATTGTTTCATAAATGCACACCTTGTAAATAGCAATGGTCTTATAGTCTAGTAGGGTCTCCACATACACATTCAATTAATTAATGAGGGATTTAATTAAATAAAGTTTATGTAGTAGGACAGGCAAGGAATGAGAACAGGAGGATGTTACCTCGGTTAGAGAACTGTCGGACGAGGTTGATGGAGATGCATGAGTAGTCTGAGGATGGTTTTCAGTTTGGAGTTTGCTGGCCTCTACAGTTTTTGGCAGCTGACTCTCCCCGTGGGATACCTTCATCCTTTTGGAATCAAGAGTTTTTGTGGTTTTGTTTTTCTTTTCCTGAAACTAGTTTTTTGTTGTTGTTAATAGTTTTCAATATCACATGAAGCACAACATCTTTTCATTACTGAGCAAATGATCTCTTTATTACTAGATTTTAAATACACTTAAAAGTGATGTCCTTGAGAACTCCAGGGAATTGCAGCCATCCCCTGAAGAGATGGCCAGAAGGCAAGAGATGGGCAGCTATGGTTGCTTTAAACAAAGAATATGGACAACTTAGTACATATCAATCCTCTACTCAGCTCTCTGGTGATGGAAAGAGCACTATACATGGATTTAGGAAATCCAAGTTTGAATTTAGCTTCTTTGAGTAGGCTTGGACAAGTCATTTTCCTAATGTGATTTTAACTTTAGAACTTAGGAAACTTAGTCACCTTACCTTCACCACAGGAGTATCCTTGACTGATTCAGATTCCAAAGCTTCATTCATAGTGTTTGTAGATTTAGCAGTAGTGGATTGATTCTGCGGGCTCTTTTGGACTGTCACTGTTCCTTTTGCTTTATATTTCCTTTTAACTGATACAGCAAAAGGAGGACATAGTAAACCCAGAGAAATTGGTCTAGGGTAGCATGAGACATTTTCAATACTATTTCTTCTCAGTCCCTGCTTCTGGGTCTGGGTAAGCTTTTGTCTACCTCCACTGCATTAGCCCAGCCTGGCCTCAGAGACCAGTAGTAGCAACCCAGGGACAGGTCATGTCTCGGGCTTCCTCGGTGGCTTCTTTACACATCCCCTGTGCAAAGAGCATGGACTCCCATGCATCTCACTAAAACCCTTTCTCAAACCCTCTTGTGCTATCTTTTGCTTTTAAAAATCTCTATTTTTAATGGTGCTTACTGGTAGATCTTTATCTGTGAAAGATCTGTTCTAAATACAGAAACCAGGGAAAGAAAATATTATCTGTATTTTGATGTGACAAACTGGTGATATTGGTATTTGATTTTTTAAAATATTTTTTGACCCAGTGATTTTACAATTACTGTGATCTTCACTTCTCTGAGAGGTAGTTTTCATTAAGTACCACCTTACCATTGTTACTCTAAAAGATAAAAATGGTGGAGTAAATAGTCTTAATAGAGCAGGTGCATTATTTGGCTTAAATACTTTTTTAAAAACTCATTTAGAGTAATTTCATTTTGTCATTTTCTAACATTTCTAATTTACTGGAAGCCTCAACTCCCTCTGCATTTTGTTCTTTATCCCCACCCCAAATTCATGCTCTAAGATACATTCAAACTCTTGGTAGGAAAGGAATCTAAAGTGGTCAACTTGTTGGCATCTGAGTTTTTTCCATTATCATGACTATCTGACACATAAACTGGGAAAGGGTTTTCTCTATTACCTTTGATTTTCTCATTTTTAAGTGTTCCAACAAGGCATTCAAGTTTTGGTATATCTTTAAGCAGTTCTATTAGTTTGTCCACACTGGCAGAACCTGGGAATTTTTCTTCTATCAAGTCAGCAATTTGAATTCTGTTATATTCTTCTTGCATTTTTCTAGTCAATTTTAAATCAGATTTCAATAAGGACTTAATTATGTTAAAATGATAATCATCGATGGCCTCTAATCCTTTCAGTAGAACAATTTTCTTGTATTCATTCGCCATCTCTCAAGTTATGTCTAAGCCTACAAAAGAAAAATGACGTGTGTTACATATTTATACAGACAGTTAAAAAGACTGGATATGCCTATTTGAGTGAGCAGCCCATGTCAAAGTGCTGTCCATGGGTGTGTGTGACAAAGATGGGCTATAATTGCTACTTGCATCATTAAGGAAAATGGACTAAAACTGCTGCATTAGAAAGTTTATAAGAACTGCTAAAAAATTCTCCCTTATTAATATGTGAGTAAATGAATAAAGTGAGAAATGAGTGTGGTAGAAGTTCTGGAAATAGTTGTCTGTCCACTCTTTTGAATCTGAGCTGTGTAGGGTCAAAGTTTCTAATTCCTTTTCTCATCCTTTATTTGACCTGGAGCCTGGCCTTGACTGTCTTCCTGCTGGTTCCTGACTCTTCCCACACATACTTGACTGAAGTGGCCTATAGTAGGATTCTCTACAAAAACAGAACTGTCAGGGCAAGCCACAAGATGGGAACTTGATGGTGACGTGGTATCCCCCAGGAGAAGCCACAAGTTGCGAACTCTGTGAAAATGATGATGAGTTTTCCAGGTAAAGCTAGCTGGCTGAAGTAGAGGTAGAAATTCTGCTTTCTGACTGCTGAAATCATTAGTTCTCTCTTTGTGGCCTTCAGCTGACTGGATGAGACGTGTGTCGTTGCTGAAGGCAATCTTCTTTGTTGATTGCAGATGTAATCAGCCACAGATGCAATCAATTGACTAATGATCTAAATCTGTCTACCAAATGCCCTCACAGTAACAATCAGGCTAGTGCTTGCTTGACCAAACAACTGGGCACCATAATTTAGCCAAATTTACACATGAAATTAACCATCACATGGCATATGCACAAAATGGGCTGCAACTTCTCACTGTATAAGAATATGTTTCTGCCATGGTACTGCAATTTCATTCTGGGGTACTGATCTTCGTCCACCTGGCTTTTCCCTAATTAACCCTCATTAGGAACATCATTTTTTGGGGATTGTACCAGATCCTTTGGGTCCTATGGATCTATATCACTGTCTGCTGTATTTCTCCCTGCTCCCTAGTACAGGATTGCAGCATTTTTGGCCTGGAATATTTTGACAGTTGCTGGATAGTTTTCCCTTCTCAAGCTTAATCACTCCAATAAATTCCTTTTGTACAGCCAGTTGTCTTTCTACAAAGACACAGTTCTAGCCTGCTTAGAATCTTTTAATACTTCCCAATTGCTTTTAAAAAACAATTCCTTGCTCCTTAGCACACTCCAGAAGCTCTTGAATAATCTGTCCCCTTTTTACTTCTCTTATTTATGCTCCAGAAATATAAAGTATACCTTGCTTTTGCAGACCCTGTGACATTGCTAATGTCTTTCATTCTGCCTGGAAAGCCATTTCCACCTTTCTTCCTCTAATTCCTATATAGCTGTTCAGACTCAACCAAGGCTTTGTCTTCCAGGAAGCTTCCTTAGCCTCCATATTGGCCTAAGGGCCACTGCTCTGGGCTTCTTGAGCACCTTTTGTACATCCTTGGTGGTGCTCCATGCATGGTACAGATTCCAATTTTCTCTTTAAATTCATGAATCCCTTTAGTTTAGAGACCATGTCTTTGTGCAGCTTTGTATAACTGTGGTGTTCAAATTCCTGGGGCTATGAATTGCTTCTTTCTTTAGAGTGCATGAGTGTCCTCCATTTGAGCAGGCCTATAGAGTGAAGGAGAAGTCCACCCAAAGACACATTTTAGTGAAACCGAAGAATATTAAAAACAAAGTGAGAGAGACAACGAAGATGGCAGCATAGAGAGGAATGGAAGACTGCTAGTCCCCATGGAACAATTCATAAATGACCAAAAAACCAGCAAATAACCTGGAACAACTGCAGGGAGACATACATGACTATCCACTCATCACACACCAACCTGAATTGGGAGGAATGCCTGAGATTGCAGCATAAAATCTGTAAGTAAAAACTGCCGACAGTGCCAAGAGCCGAGAGCCCCTCCCTCATGGAAGCCTCGTGGTGCTAGAGAGCAGCACTCTCTCAGCCCAGCTCCAACTGGGGTTTTAATGTTAACTGCTTAATACAGACAGTGAATCCCCAACAAGCAGACAGAGGCTTTTGATGATGACCGACCTTGGGAGAGTCGGGAGACATATCTGTCTCAGGATGGGGAGCCCAGAGGATTGGGTGCTATCTCTGGCCAATGGGTAAATCTGGGAGCTTCCTGTCCCTTTCTCTCTGAGTCAACCTGGGTGACTCAGTGGAGAAGCCTCAGCCATTTTCAGCCTGCAGGGCTGTGCAGTAAGGAAAGCCTCAGCCATTTTCAAACCACAGCACTCTAACCAGCAGGATCAGAGAAACAAAGAATCTATTCATACGCAAATGACCTCTCTGGAGGGGGCATAGCTTCTCAAGAGGAAAGGGAGGGGCCCAGCTCTTCTACCTGCCTTACATTCCAAAACAGACCCCAGAGCATGGGGGAGGAGAGCCGCAGGCCACACCCCCTTATACCAGCCCATGACAAGCTGACAGGCGCACCTGCCAGGCAGAAAAGCACAGGGTGTGTCAGTCCTCTAAGAAAAACCATCAGGGAAACTGGATACTGAATATTTCCTCCTTCTGGGACCTGAGCCTGTTCTCATCCGGGAAAACCTGATTGGGGTGGCCTAGGACGTCAGATGCCTAGACAACAGAAAACTACAACCTGCACTAAGAAAAACGAAGTTATGGCCCAGTCAAAGGAACAAACTTACACTTCAACTGAGATACAGGAATTTAAACAACTAATGCTAAATCAATTCAAAAAGTTTAGAGACAATATGGCAAAAGAGATAAAGGCAGTGTTTATGAAAACACTGGGCATACATAAGGTAGAAACTGAAAGTTCAAAAAAACAACTAGCAGAATCTATGGAAATGAAAGGCACAACACAAGAGATGAAAGACACAATGGAAACATACAACAGCAGATCTCAAGAGGCAGAAGAAAACACTCAGGAACTGGAGAACAAAACACCTGAAAGCCTACACGCAAAGGAGTAGATGGAGAAAAGAATGAAAAAATATGAGCAACATCTCCGGGAACTTAAAGACGAATGGAAATACAAAAATATACATATCATTGGTGTCCCAGGAGAAGAAGGGAAGGGAAAAGGGACAGAGGCAATAATAGAGGAAATAATCAATGAAAATTTCCCATCTCTTATGAAAGACATAAATTACAAATCCAAGAAGCGCAGCGTACTCCAAACGGAAGAGATCTGAATAGGCCTACGCCAAGACACTTAATAATCAGATTATCAAACGTCAAAGACAAAGAGAGAATCCTGAAAGCAGCAAGAGAAAAGCGATCCATTGCATACAAAGGAAACTTAATAAGACTATGTGTGGATCTCAGCAGAAACCATGGAGGCAAGAAGGAAGTGGTGTGATATATGTAAGATACTGAAAGAGAAAAACCACCAACCAAGAATCCTATATCCAGCAAAAATGTCCTTCAAATATGAGGGAGAACTCAAAATATTTCCTGACAAACAGACAATGAGAGACTTTGTGAACAAAATACCTGCCCTACAGGAAATACTAAAGGGAGCACTACAGAGTGATAGGAGAAGACAGGAGTGCATGGTTTGGAACACAATTTTGGGAGATGGTAGCACAGCAATGTAAGTACCCTGAACAAAGATAACTATGAATACGGTTGAGAGAGGAAGGTTGGGAGCATGTGAGACACCAGAAGAAAGGAGGAAAGATAAAGACTGGGACTGTGTAAGTCAGTGAAATCTAGATTGTTCAACATGTGTAAGTCAGTGAAATCTAGATTGTTCAACAATTGTGATAAAATGTACAAATACGTTCTTTCATGAGGGAGAACAAGCAAATGTTAACCTTGCAAGGTGTTAAAAATGGGGAGGCATTGGGGGAGGAATGCAACGAACATAAACTAGAGACTATATTTATTAGTCTCCCTTTAATGTAACAGAATTGTTGTATTAGGCTCCCTTTAATGTAACAAAGGTGATATACCAAGGTAAATGCAGATAAGAGGTGGGGATAGGGGAGGCATGTGAGACACTTGACATTGGTGGTGTTATCTGACTCTTTATTCTTCTTTGATTCAAGGTTATCTTTCCTTTTTGCTGTTTCCTAGCTGTCATTTTTTTTTCCTCTTTCTTTTTTCTTCTTCTTTTGCCTCTCTACCATCTTTGACTCTTCCTCCTGCTTTGTGGAAGAAATGTAGATACCCTTACATAGATAGTGGTGAAGGTGGTGAACACATAAATATGTGACTATACAGGGTACCATCAATTCTTTACTTAGGATGGAATGTATGATATGTGAACAAAACCATCTTAAAAAACAAAAAAATGGGTTGATGACGAAACCTTGAGGACAATATACTGAGTGAAATAAGCCAGACACATAAGGACAAATATTGCAGGGTCTCACAGATAGGAACTAATTATAATATGTAAACTCACAGACCTGAAATAGAAGGTACCAAGATATAGAATGAGGCTAAAGAATGGGGAGCAGTTGCTTAGTATGAGCAGAATGTTCAACTAAGATGAACTTAAATGTTTGGAAATGAACAGAGGTGTCGATAGCAAGATGTGAGAATAACTAACAGTACTGAATGGTGTGTGCATGAGGTGGAAAGGGGAAGCTCAGAGTCATATATGTCACCAGAAGGAAAGTTGGAGTCAAAAGATGGGAATGTATAAAACTGAATCCTATGGTGGGCAATGTCTATGATTAACTGTACAAATATTAGAAATCTCTTCCATGAACCAGAACAAATGTATGACAAGACAACTAGAAGTTAATAATAGGGAGGCATATAGGGAAAAAATATATACCTATTGCAAACTATATACTACAGTTAGTAGTATTTCAACATTCTTTCATAAACAATAACAAATGTACTATACCAACACTACGAGTCAACAATTGAGGGTTGGTTAGGGATATGGGAGGATTCACGTTTCCTTTTCTTTTCTTTTTTTTTTTTTCTTCATCTTTCACTTTATTTCTTGTCTGGAGTAATGAAAAGGTCTAAAAATTGAACAAAAATTAAGTGTGGTGACGGATGCACAGCTGTATGAGGGTACTGGGAGCAACTGATTGTACACTTTGGATCTTTGGATAATTGTACGGTATGTGAACAATCTCAATAAAAAAATTAAAAAACAACAACAAAAAAAAAAACAAAGTGAAAACTCTGAAAGCTTTCAGAAATAAAGAACAGTTCCCTTACATAGTTTCAAGAATCAGACTGAAGCTGATTGTCAACAGCAAAAGTACCTAAACAGTACAGTGGAATAATTTTTATATTGTGGTATGAGGTGATAAGAGGCTATGTTTAATCTTTATTCATTCCATTTAAATGTTAATATTCATATATATATATTTTGTTGCACTGGAATATTGATGCATTTAATTTTAGATTAGAGACCCAGGTCCCATTGAGGCTTCTAGTAATACAGTATTTCTAGCAATACTGTATTTCAAATGTATGCATTAAATAGTCCTTCTGAAGCCCCCATATTCTGAATTTCACAACATACCTAGCCCTGTGGGTCAACCTGTCTTGACAATAAAAGTAATTCTGAAACTAGCATTTTAATCTAGCCAAAATAAGATTTAAATACAAAGCCTCAAAAAAATATTCTGTATTAGGACTCAAAAGTTTAGAAATACAAAGACTCACACAGAGATATCTTTTGGAAGTTGTATTCATTATGATAATAATAAGTAAAGCCAAACTTTACTGTAGGCCAAATGATAAGTAAGATTAAGAAACTACTTGATTATGTCAATCTATGCCTTAAAATAAATCAAAGAGGCACAAAACAGGAAGTATATCAACATGGTGGGGGAGGGAGAAAATAGAATATGGCAATTCATTAGTGTACTTGTTTTTAAGGTGAAGATAAAGGTATAAATTAAAAAGTGATAAGAAGGTGTAAGGAAGCATAGAATATGTATCACAAATTGAAATAAAGAAAGATAGCAGAAACAAATCAATGTTAATTATCACAATATACATAAAGGACTTAACCATCTGAGAGACCACTTTTGTCAAATCGGATTTTTAGAAATCTCCTACATGTTGATGACAAAGACCATTTAAAGGTTAAGGGAAAAATAAATGAAAAAAGTTTTATGATGCTAAGAGTACTAAAAGCAAACCAGTTTATTTATATTAGTTTAGCTTTAAATAGAACTTAAAAAGTATCATCAGAGGAGGAATTGCAACACATGATAAAAGATTCAACTCCTAGGAAGAATCAACAGTTCTAATTATATATTTGCTTATAATTACTAAAATATATTAATGTAAATAATATCTTGCAGTATATTTCTTTCTCTCTCTATATATTTATATATATACTTTGACCATTCATTTAAATATTTGCATATATATACTTAATGTTTATAAATATACACATACATATCAATATAAACATATTCTGAAATTGGGAGAACTACAAGGAGGAAAAAAATGACAATTTTATGGTTGAAGATTTCAGTGTCTCTTAATTACTGACTGAACAAGTTTAAAAGTAATAACTAAAGATTAAGAAAATTAAAGCAATATAATTAAAAGCAAAATAACAAGTTTTAACATATTTCAACTTCTGAAACCAACATTTAAAATCTCACATTCTAGTAAGGTTCACTTGAAATATTATTTTATCAGGTCATACAGGAAGTCTAAAACAATTCCAAGAGTAGGCAATAGATTTAATTGACTCCCTCTGACTTTCCCCTCCATTTTTCCCCCAGAAAAAAAAAAAAAATCAGTAAATTTCAAGAAGGCAGAGGGTAATCCCAAAGGAACTGAAATAATAACTCTGGTACCTGGTGTCAAAAAGAGTTCAAAATAGAAATTAAACTGTCATATAAGTAGATCACGAAGTCATATTTTTACATAACTATACTGTGGAACCGAGAATTTATCTGCTGTTTGTGTGTGTGTGTGTGTGTGTGCATGTGTTCTAAAATTGAGAGAACGCCATATAATACAGCTTTATATGTACATTTATTTTGTACTTATTATTATATCATGATAATTTTGTCATACTACTGTCTAGTCTTTTCTCCAGATCCCCACCCAGAGACCAAGTTTCATCCTCAGCCTCCAGCCAAGACAAGCAAAGCCCTCCTCTAATTACCACCTCATGTCAATAGACACCAGGACAATTAACTTTCAAACTTGTCAGTCAAAAATGCACTTCCCTTTGTCCAGGTCCCAGCTGTTGTGGAATAAAGATGTCTATTAATTTGTCTGGGTAGGTGAAGGATTTGAATCAAGCAAGTGCTTGTTTTCACTTCTCTGAGTATCATTTGTGCCAGTCCTGTTTCTATCAGAAGGCTCCGTAACTATTTCTCCCCTGCCGATCTGTGTTTACCAACCAGGTAACCAGGTCTGGGTTCCCACAGGACTCACCTCACTGGAAACTTCTTCCACAATGGTATAAGTCTTGAGATCTCCTTCAGAAAAGCAGGAATCACTGCTTGTTTTGATAAAGTAGGAAGATAGATGAGTAAAATTCTAGAGATTTAACTGCAGGATGTTATAATCTCCTGAAGGGCAGAAGAAAAGGAACTATTTGGAAAGATAAGGGGGAAAAAGGCACTGGTGAGAGTTACTTAAAAACCTGACTAGCGTTGGCTACCTCATACTGTGCTATCTGTTAGGGAGAGAGAGTTAGAAAACAGTTTTGAGACTCCTCCCATCAGTGTTCTTAGCTTTCGATTTCCCTAGTTAGAGAAACTGAAGAGTTTCCTTCTTGTAAATAGCTTACAAAAGTCTTCCTGTAAATATCACAATGAAGAATTACAGCAGGATTATCCTGTTTTAGAATTTTTCTTTTCTTTTCCTTTTTCTTTTTTTTTTTGGTAACAGATGACCATAGTTGAATCAAGTTCAGCAAGAACTTTCTTATCCAGGAAACTTACCTAGGGCTGGTACAAACCTATACGGACTTGAATGAGTCACAAATACAAAAAAAGTGACGTGAGTCAGCCAGCTACTTCTCCCTCCTTTCCTGTCCACAGAGTGGCAGTGGCAGGAAGAGCCCTTAGAGGAGATATCTATTGCTATCAGTCTTTGCTGCATCGCCTGGATGGAGTCAAGTCTGCTGTGAAGTTACTTTTGGTTTAAATAGCACATGAAACATTCACCCAGTTGTTAACAGTTGGCAAACCTGGAGCTTGACAGAGCAGAAGGTCATTAAGAATATGTAAATTCTTGCTAGAATATATCAAAAAGAGTTTTGCATTAGTTACCCTCTTTTTTGATGTAAGATAAATTATTTTATTTTTTTCACATGCATGTTTTTATTTTATTACTCATCTAACCAAGCACCAGAGAAAGGGATGTCAGTCACAAGGTCTTTACAATCACACGATCATAAGAGAAAAGATATGTAGTTATATAATCATTACCAAAGCTCAAAGCTACTGGGTTACAGTTCAACAGTTTTAGGTATTTCCTTCTGGATATTCTAAAACACTGGACACTGAAAAGAAATGCCTATATAATGAGTCAGTAATCATAATCATTTGTTAAATCCTAACTTCTCAGTTACACCTTGTGCCAGTTTGGATATAGTATGTCCCTGAGAAAAAGCCATGTTCTTTAATGCAATCTTGTGGGGGCAGATGTATTTAGTCTTGATTAGGTTGGAACCTTTGGATTAGGTTGTTTCCATGGAGATGTGACCCACCCAACTGTAGGTGATAACTCTGATTGAATTATTTCCATGGAGGTGTGGCCCCATCCCTTCAGTGTGGGTCTTAATTAAATCACTGGAGCCCTGTAAGAGCTCAGACAGAAGGAACTCAGTGCTGCAACTGAAAGAGAGACAGAAAGACGTTTGGAGATGGCCAATGAAAGCAGACTTTTGCTGATGCTTTGGAGATGCTAGCCCAGAGTTTGCTCCAGAGAAGCTAAGAGAGGAAAAAACACTCCAAGAGCTATATTTTGAAGAATGCACAGGAGCTGAGAGAGGAGTTGGAACATAATCTTGGATCAGTAGATGCCAACCACATGCCTTCCCAGCTAACAGAGGTTTTCTGGATGCCATTGGCCTTCCTATGGTAAAGGTATACTGTACTGATACCCTAATTTGGACACTTTTATGGCCTCAGGACTGTAACTTTGTAACTAAATAAACCCCCTTTATAAAAGCCAATCTAGTTCTGGTATTTTGCACTAAGGTAGCATTAGCAAACTGGAACACACTTTCTCCCTCTCATTTGATCATCCTCTCAATCTTCAGGGCTATCTGGGCAATAACCAGTCTAACTTCTTCATGCTGAAAAAGTTTGTTAACATTATGGGGTAGAAGAATGAAACTGGTTGATGTTCTTGGAGAGACTGGCTCCTCTGGGTTTTGGGGCTTATCTGGCATAGGAGCAATCTAGAAACTCTAAGTTTCTGGAAAAAAACTTAATAGGTAAAAATTTTCTATAGTCTTAGATAGAGCCCAGGGTATTCCTTAGGGTTTTCAGAAATACTGCTGATTGAGGCTTGGCATACTGTGGCAATTTGAGATATCTGGCTGAAATTTGCATTAGAGTAATCTCCAGAATGACTTCTCAACTCTATTTGAAATCTCTTAGCCACTGAAACTATTTTATTTCATTTCTTTTCTCCCTTTTGGTCAAGAAGGCATTCTCAATTACATGATGCCAGGGCCAGGATCATCCCTGAGAGTCATGTCCCATGTGGGGGTGGGGGGTGGGTAGTGAGTTTATTTTCAGAATTTGGCTTAGAGAGAGGCCACATCTGAGCAACAAAAGAGGTTCTCTGTGGGTGACTCAGGCATAATTATCAGTAGGCTTATCTTTGCCATTACAGAAATAAGTTCTATAAGGGCAAGCCTCAAGATCAAGGGCTTGGCTTATTAAATGGGGATTCCTTAATGATTGGGAGAATATCAGGAATTCCCCAGGTGGGGAAATGTAACAATTCCACCATTTTTCTCCAGTCCCTCAAGGGACTGTTTAAATAAACTGATGAGACAGGTTAAGTTAGTGTGCTACAGAAAACTTAAATTTTGGTCATAATAGACATCTCTTCCTTTGATCTCACACAGAAGTTGAAGTTTTAGAATACAGACATTATCATCCTTTACTCTATATTCTGATTTACCTTAGTCCTAACCAGATAAACTTCATTCATATCTCTAATTGAATTCTGGTCTCTTTTTTCAGCTTCTTTGACAGTTCCTATATGGAGTAATGCTGGCATTCAGAGCTGCAGAGCTCTAACTCTGAGTCTCAGATGTTACACAGATACCCAAAGTTCCAGGGAACTACCAGGTTATACACAAAGAGCACAACAACTCAGAATTTATAGAAAACCGTTAAAGCTCAGGAATAAATTTGACTGCTGTAAGAGCTTACAATCTAGGTCCTAATTTTCTTATAAGCATTTTCCAAATGAAGCTATTTTCAGAAATAAAAACATTTGACAATTGACTTATATTGGGGTCATCAGCCACCAACCATAGCAGAAGTTTAGTCATGTCACCTTTACACATTTACCAGGATTATGTTAATTACAAGATAGGACATAAGTTATATGCTTGCCCTGCTTCTCCCTCTCTCTTTTGTTTTTTTTTAAGTTTTGTTCACACACCATACAATCCGTCCTAAGTGTACAATCCATGGCCTTTGGTATAATCACATAGTTATGCATTAACCACTACAGTCAATAAGAGAACCTTCTCATTTCTTCCAAAGGAAAAAAAAAATCCCATACTCCTTATATTTCCCTATTTTTGACATTTAGCTTTGATATAGTGCCTTTGATACCATTAATAAAAGAATATTACAATGTTACTGTTAACTATAGACCTTAGTTTACATTTTAATTGGATTTTTTCCATATAACACCCTATTATTAACACCTTGTGATAGTGATGCACATTTGTTCTAGTTCATGTAAGAACTCTTATATTTATACAATTAACCACAATCATTGTCCGCTCTGGGTTTTGTTAAGTTATACAGTCCTGGTTTTTATCCTCCAGCTTTCTTTCTGGAGACATACATGACTCTAGCTTTCCTCTTTGAAACATACTCACACACCACTTTGCTAATTACACTTACAGTATTGTGCTATTCATCTCCAAACCTCACAATGAGCCTTATTGAGCACTGTGTTTTCCTTAAGCATCAAATGCCCAATCACTATCCTCTTTCTATCTCCTGATAATCTTTGTTCTCAAATTCAACTCTTGGAGTTTGCTCATTCTAGTTAGTTCATATTAGTGATATCATACAGTATTTGTCCTTTTGTTTCTGTATTATTTGCTCAGCATAATGTCCTCAAGGTTCATCCACATTGTTGCATGATTCATGACTTTATTCCATTGTACAGCTGCATAATATTCCATTGTATGTACATAGCACAGTTTGTTTATCCACTCATCAGTTGATGGACATGTGGGCTGTTTACAACTATTGGCAATCATGAATAATGCTGCTATAAAAATCAGTGTGCAAATGTCTGTTCATGTCCCTATTTTCAGTTTTTCTGAGTATATACCTAGTAATGGGATTGCTGGATTATATAGTAATTCTATACTTAGCTTCCTGAGGAACTACCACACTGCCCTCCAGAGTGGCTGCACCATTCTACATTTCCACCAACAGTGAATAAATGTACCTATTTTTCCACATCCTCTCCAAAACTTGGAGTTATCTGTTTGTTTAACAGTGGCTATTCTAATAGATGTGAGACGAAATCTCATTATGGTTTTGATTTGCATTTCCTTAATGGCTAGGAAAGTTGAACATCTTTTCACATGCTTTGAGCCATTTATATTTCCTCTTTGGAAAAGTGCCTATTCATGTCTTTTGCACATTTTTTTAAATTGGGTTTTTGTCTTTTTGTTGTTGAGTTGCAGGAACTTTTTGTATATTCTGGATATTAAACCCTTATCTGATATGTGGTTTCCAAATATTGTCTCCTATTGAGTGCCTTTGTACTTTCAAAGTCCTTAGACACACAAAAGTATTCAATTTTGAGGAAATCCCATTTATCTATGTCTTCTTTCATTATTTGTGCTTTGGGTATAAGGTCTAGGAAACCACTTCCTACCAGAAGATTGTTAAGATATTTCCCTACATTTTCTTCTAAAAGTTTTATGGTCTTAGCTCTAGTGTTTAGGTCTTTGATCTATTTTGAGTTAATTTTTGTATAAAGTGTGAGATAGGGGTCCTATTTCATTCTTTGGATATGGATATCCAGTTTTCCAAGCACCATTTTTTGAAGAGGCTGTTCTGTCCCAGTTAAGTACACTTGGCCACCTTGTGAAAAATCAGTTGTCTATAATGAGAGGGTCTATTTCTGAACTTGATTTGATTCCATTGATCAGTATATCTATCTTTATGCAAGTACCATGCTGTTTTGACCACTGTAGCTTTGTAATGTGCTTTAAAGTCAGGTAGTGTGGGACTTCTCACTTCATTTTTCTTTATCATGATACTTTTAGCTTTTCAGGGCACCCTGCCCTTCCAAATAAATTTGATTATTGTTTTTTCTATTTCTGCAAAGTAAATTGTTGGGATTTTAATTTGTATTTCATTGTACCTATAAATCAATTTGGGTAGAATTGACATCTTAACTATATTTAGTCTTCCAATCCATGAATACAGTATGTCCTTCTATTTATTTAGGTCTTCCTTGAATTCTTTTAACAATGTTTTGTAGTTTTCTGTGTATAGGTCTATTACGTCCTTGGTTAAGTTTATTCCTAAATATTTGATTCTTTTTGTTGTTATTGTAAATTCAATTATTTTCTTGATTTCCTTCTCAGATTTCTCCTTACTAGTGTATAGAAACACTACTGATTTTTGCATGTTGATCCTGTATCCTGCCACTTTGCTGTACTCAATTATGAGTTCTAGTAGTTTTGCTGTAGATTTTTCAGGATTTTTCTACATGTAGGATCACGTCATCTGCAAACAGTGAAAATTTTCCTTCTTCTTTTCCAAGTTGGATGCCTTTTATTTCTTATTCTTGTCTAATTGCCCTAGCTAGAACTTCCAGCACAATGTTGAACAACAATGGTGACTGTGGGCATCCTTGTCTTTTTCTTTGTTCCAGATCTTAGAGGGAAAGCTTTCAGTATTTCCCCATTAAGAGCAATGTTAGCTGTGAGCTTTTCATATATTCCCTTTGTCATGTTGAGGAAGTTTCCTTCTATTCTTATCCATTAAAGTGTTTTCATTAAGGAAAGGTGTCAAATTTTGTCAAGTGCTTTTACTGCATTAATCAATCATGTGGTTTTTCACCTTTAATTTATTGATGTGGTGTATTACATTAACTGAATTTCTTGTGCTGAACCACCCATGCATACCTTAAATAAAACTCACTTGATCATTGTGTATAAATCTTTTAATGTGCTGCTGGGCTCCATTCGCAAGTATTTTGTTGAGGATTTTTGCATCTATGTTCATTAAAGAGATTAGTCTGTAATTTTCTTTTCTTGTAGTGTCTTTGTCTGGCTTTGGTATTAGGGTTCCTGGACTTTTCTTTCTTGGGAGTTTTTTGACTGATTCAGTCTCTTTACTTATGGTTGGTTTATTGGGGTCTTCTATTTCTTCTCGAGTCAACATTGGTTGTTCATGCTTTTCTAGGAAGTTGTCCATTTTGTCTACATTGTCTAGTTTGTTAGCAAATAGTTGCTTGTAGTATCCTCTCATAATCTCCTTTATTTCTGTGGGGCCAGTAGTTATGCCCCCCTTCCCATTTCTGATTTTATTTATATGCATCTTCTCTCTCTCTCTCTCTCTCTCTCTCTCTCTCTCTCTCTCTCTCTTTTTTTTTTTTGGTAGCCTTGCTAAGGGTCCACTGATTTTATTGATTTTCTCAAAGAAGTAACTTCTGGTTTTATTGATTCTATTGTTTTTGTGTCCTCAATTTCATTTATTTCCATTCTAATCTTTGTTATTTCTTTCCTTCTGTTTGCTTTAGGGTTAGTTTGCTGTTCTTTATCTAGTTTCTCCAGGTGAGCAGTTAAGTCCTCTATTTTTCACTTTCTTCATTAGTACAGGCATTTAGGGCAATAAATTTCCCTCTCAGCACTGCTTTCCCTGCATCCCATAAGCTTTGATATGTTGTGTTCTCATTTTTGTTTGCTTTGAGATATTTACTGATTTCTCTTGAATTTCTTCCTTGACCTTGTTTAAGAATGTGTGTTTTAGCCACCATATATTAGTGAATTTTCTACCTGTTATTGTTTTCCAGCGTCATTCTATTATGATCCAAGGATGTGTTTTATATAATTTCAATTTTTAAATTTATCAAGACCTGTTTTCTGGCCTAAATGTGGTCTATCCTGGAGAATCATCCATGAGCACTTGCAAAAAATGTATATCCTACTGTTGTGGGATGCAATGTTCTGTAAATGCTAAGTCTGGTTCATTTATCTTTTTATTCAAGATCTCTGTTTCCTTATTGATCCTCTGTCTCTATGTTCTATCTATTGATGAGAATGGTGCATTGAAGTCTCCAGCTATTATTGTAGTAGTGTCCACTTCTCCCTTCAGTGTTGTTAATATTTGGCCATGTATTTTAGGACACTCTGTCTAGGTGTGTAAATATTTATGATTGTTATTTCTTCTTGATGTAATGCCCCTTTTATTAATATATACTATCCTTCTTTGTCTCTTTTAATTGTTGTACATTTGAAGTCTAATTTGTCTGATATTAGTATATCTACCCCCACACTTTTCTGATTGTTGTCTGAATGAAATATCTTTTTCCAACCTTTCACTTTCAACCTGTTTTTATCCTTGGGTCTAAAGTGAATCTCTTGTAGACAGCATATAGATGGGTCCTGTTTTTTAATCCATTCTGCCAATCTATGTCTTTTGATTGGGGAGTTTAATACATTAACATTATGTTATTACTACAAAGGCAGTACTTTGTCTATCATTTTGCCCTTTTGTTTTTATATGTCATATTGTTATTTTTTTCACCTTTAGTTGCCCTTACTTAACATCTTCATTTCTGCACTCTTCTTCAAAATTCTTCTCCTGTCTTTTCCTATAAGCCTGTATTTCTCCCTTTAGTATTCTTACATTTGTTCATGATCTCTTTTAGTGTTTGTTTATCTGTAAATATTTTAAACTCTCCCTCATTTTTGAAGGACAGTTTTGCTGGATATAGAATTCCTGGTTGGCAACTTTTCTCTTAAATATATCATACCACTGCCTCCTCACCTCCATGGTTTCTGCTGAGAGATCTGCACTTAGTCTTATCTAGCTTCCTTTTTATGTAATGGATGCTTTTAACTTGCTGCTTTCAGAATTCTCTCATTGTCTTTGGCATTTGACAATCTGATTAGTAAGTGTCTTGGAGTCGGTCTTTTGGATCTATTCTGTTTGGGTATGCTGTGATTCTTGGACCTGAATTTGATGTCTTTCTTATGAGCTGGGATATTTTCAGTGATTATTTCCTCAACTATTCTTTCTGCCTCTTTTCCCTTCTCTTCTCCTTCTAGTTCACCCATAATGTATATTTGTGTGCTTCATGTTCTCATTCAATTCCCTGGGACCCCATGCATATTTTTCAATTCTTTTCCCTATCTGTTCTTTTGTATGTAAGATTGCATATGCTCTGTCCTCTAGTTCACTAATCCTTTCTTCTGCCTCTACAAATATGCTGTTGTATGTCTACATTGCGTTTTTCAACTCTTCTATTGTGTCTTTCATTCCCATAAGTTCTGCCATTTTTTTTGCAAACTTTCAAGTTCTTTGTGTTTTCCCAGAGTCTTCTGTATATCCTTTATCCCTTTTGCCACATTTTCCTTCAACTTGAATTGATTTAGAAGATTTGTTCAAACATATTTAATTAGTTTTTCAACTCCTGTATCTCACGTGCAGTTTTAGTTTGTTCCTTTGACTATGCTGTATCTTTATGCTTGCCAGTATGACTTGTGTTTTCTATTTGCTGTTGTCTAAGCATCTGATTTTCTTGATTAGTTTATTCTGGAAGTCTTTTTTTCTCTCTGTTGTCTTTGTTCTCTAACTATTCTTTGACATTTGGTTCTATTTATTCTGGAACTCTAGCATAGCTTCTTTTTAACTGCTAGCAGCTGTACTGTGGTAACCCTCTAGCTGGTCTGTAGATAGCACGAGATAATAACTTGAAAAGGGTCCCAAAACAGGTAATGTTGGTTGATGATCTGAGGTCATGAAACACTGTTTGTCTTAATCCAAACTGGGGTCATGGGGGAGGGAGTTGAAGTCTGGTTTTGGAAACTGCCTGAATAACTCCATCAAAGCAAGAATGTCAGAGAAAAGCAAGGAGAATCTGGAGTGACTGTCACAAACATCTGTGCATATTCATGGTTCTCTTACAGGCTTTAGATTACTGCTGAAGTTGATATGTGCAACTGGTGTTAAGGTACTTGGTAGAGCAGGACATTAGGAAAGATGAGAGAGGGCCCCGATCCAGAGGTCAGTGGATACAGGACACATGGAAGGAAAACCATGATTCAGGTATTTTCCTGTCCCCTTTTGGTAACCAATTCATGTGGTGTCATATCTATTGGGACTCCAGCATAAGACATGCAAATTGCTGTCACAAACAAGGGAAACTCAGAACAATGCCCCATAATCAACTGTACAGCTGGAATTTTAATAGACCAAAGAAATGCTAAGATATGCACACTTTTCCTGCACAATACTTAGGAAATGGCCAAAAATTAGTGATCTGTGCCATTACACAGAAAATTCACAAGTAGAGCATGCAAGGAATTCTAATATGGGGAGAAGCTGTCTGGATAAAACTGCATAACTTTTTATCATCTGAAGTAATCCACAAGGCCATTTAAAATTCTCAGGGAAGAGGCCTCGTCAGATTGATATCCTAATCAAGGTGTCAGCAAAGTGTAGCCTTATGACCCAAACTAACACACCATCTGTTTTTATAAATAAAATGTTATTAGAACACAGTTATGCTTACTTATTTGTGTATTATCTGTGGTTCTTGTTGTGCTACACCTATGGAATTAGTGAGCTAGCTGCAGCAGAGTTCATCTCAGCTGAAAAGCCTAAAGATTTTACCATATGATTCTGAACCAAAAAGAAATTTTCCAACATGTGCCATAATCCATCAGTCTAGGAGAGACCAGAAAGCACACAAGGAGAAAAGCAAAAGCAAAGAGAAAAACAATCACAGCAAGAAATCTCAGTAAGCCCTTTTTAAGTCCATATTAGGCGCAGGGACAAAGGCTTAGAGATAAGTTTTATGGTCTCAGAGAAGAAAATGGAATGGAAGAGTATTAATACCCTTATCCACCTTCTTATCCCTAATGGCCAGAAAAAGCCTATTAGTGTCAGAGCCTCAGCTAATCAAATTGATTTATGCATTCATAGAGTCATCAGTCACCTGAGTAATGTCCCTCCTCATTTTGTCTTCACAAAGAAATTGATAGGGTGATTGAGATTTGAATATTGAGCCAATCATGTATTCCTGAGCAATGATGCATTATCCTTTATTGCATATTGATGGGTTTAATTTTAAAATATTTAAAAATATTTTGCATTTATTTTTATGAGGGGTGTTGGCCTTTATTTTTCTTTTTATGTAATACCTTTATCTGGATTTGGTATGAGAGTAATATTGGCATTTCTAAAAGAGAGTGTTTAAGATTGTTAATATTTTATCCTTAAATATTTGATAGTCCTCTCCAAATATCTATTCCTGTAATTGCTATTGTAGGGAGGTTTTTGGTTACGAATTCATTTTCATCAGCAGATATAAGAATATTCAGTTGTCTGTTTCTTTATAAGGTAGTTTGGCAAGTTGTATTTTATAAGATTTTTTTTCCATTGGATCTAAGTAACTAAATTTATTGACATAAAGCTGTTTGTAATGTTCTTTGATTATCCTTTTAGTTTCTATAGGATCTGCTTTGTCATTCCCTTTTAATTTCTGGTATTGGTCACTTGTATTATCTTTCTTTTTTATTAATCTTGCTAGTTAGTTATTACTTCTATTAATATTTTATAAGAACCACACTTGGGCTACCTTAATTTTCTTTTGTGTGTGTGTGTGTGGTCCAAATACATTGACTTCTATCTTATTTTTATTACTTCTATTCCTTTGCTTGAATAATGTTTCCTTTGCTCTTCTTTTTTCTAGTGTTTTAAAGTGGAGATTTATACCATTTATTTTTACTCCTTTTTACTTTTATAATATAATTATTCAAAGCACTATTTTTCCTCCTTTGCACTGTTTCTTGCTCTGTCCCTTAAAGTTTTATGTCATGAGTTTTTTTTTTTAATATGATAAGCTTTTATTGTCCTTCAGCTGATATATTTTAATATATTTTATATTCTAATTTCAGTTTTTATTCCTCCTTTGACCTATGGAATTTTCTAAAATCTGTTATGTAATTTCTAAATACTTTGGAATTTTCTAGATACCTTATTGTTATTGATTTCAGATTTCGTTCTGTGTGTTTATGTAATATACTTAAGATTTTGGATTTGTTAATTTTCCTGAAACTTCTTGTAAGTCCCAGCATATGTTCTATCATGGTGAATATTCCATGTATAGTTGAAAAGAGTGTTTAGTATCCAGTTGTTCTTATGGTCGGTAAGTGATAATTGAATCATGATGACAGCATGTGTTGTTAATCATTTTCTAAATTCTTTCTTATTTTCTCTTCTCATTTTATTAGTTACTTATAGAGTAGCTTTAAAATATCCAACTAGACTTTCAGTTTCATCCCTGACATCTAAGAAGTCTTCTTGTCCGAAACAGTGCAAACAGGAAGAGAGTGAAGTATTTAGAGTTGTTTTCAATATTCTAGTTGAAAGAAAAGTAAAACAACCACCTAGAATTCTATATTGAATGAAACCATTGAAATTATCCTTTGTTATTCACAACAGCCAAAAGGTGGAAACAACCCAAGTATCCATCAACAGATGAATGGGTAAACAAAAGGTTGTATACATACACAATGGAATATTATTCAGCTGTAGAAAGGAATGAAGTTCTCATACATACTACATTGATGAACCTTGGAAACATCAACTTGAGTGAAAAAGCTTGGTACAAAATGACAAATATTATATGATTTCACTTATATGAAATACCTAGAATAAGCAAATTCACAGAGGCAAAAAGTAGATTACAGGTTTACAGGACTTGGGGAGCAGGGAGATAGGGAGTTATTGCTTAATGGGTGTAGTATTTCTGCTTGAAGTGTTGAAAAAGTTTTGGTAATTGATGGTAGCATAAGATTATGAATGTAATTCATGCCACTGAATTTTACACTGAAAGTGGTAAAAATGTAAAAGTTGGAGTTGTACGTATGTTACCATAACAAAAAGTTTTAAAAAAAGTGAAAGAGAAATTAAAGACTGTCTCAGAAAAATAAGAACTGAAGAAATTCATTGCCAGTGGACTTGCCCTACAAGAAATGTTAAAAGAAATTCTTCAGAGAGAAGGAAATGATACAGATCAGAAACTCAGATCTACATGAAAAAAGGAAAGAGCATCTGAGAAGGAATAAATGAAGGTAAAATAAAATCTTTTACTTCTCTAATTCTTAATTGCTCTAAAAGATAATGGTTTAAACTATTAGTAACAAAATTTGGGGTGATTTTAGCAATAATTAGCATATAATTAGGAGAAATGAGTAACACAAATGTCACAGGGATGAGAGAAAGGAATTGGGAATACCTGTGTCTTACAAAGTACCTGAGCTATATATGAAACCACATGTAATTTGAAGGTGGTTTCAGATTAGTTAAAAATGTATTTTGGAAACTCTAGGGAAACTACAAAAATTGAAAACTAGTATAATTGATGAACTAAGAGAGGGCAGAAAATTGAATCATATAAAGCATCCAATTAAAACAGGAGACAGTATAAAAAAGAGGAACAAAGAAATAAAGAGCAAATGCAACAAATAGAAAATAGTTACAAACATGGTATATCAATAGCCACTTTAAATGTGAATGGTCCAAATACATCAATCAGAAGACAGAGATGGTCGGAGTGGATTAAAAAATAAACAATACCAAACTATATGCTTTCTTTTTTTTTTTATCTTCATCTTATTGAGATATAGTCACATACCACGCAGTCATACAAAACAAATCGTACATTTGATTATTCACAGTACCATTACATAGTTGTACATTCATCACCTAAATCAATCCCTGACACCTGCATTAGCACACACACAAAAATAACAAGAATAATAATTTAAGTGAAAAAGAGCAATTGAAGTAAAAAAGAACACTGGGTACCTTTGTCTGTTTGTTTGTTTCCTTCCCCTATTTTTCTACTCATCCATCCATAAACTAGACAAAGTGGAGTGTGGTCCTTATGGCTTTCCCAATCCCATTGTCACCCCTCATAAGCTACATTTTTATACAATTGTCTTTGAGATTCATGGGTTCTCGGTTGTAGTTTGATAGTATCAGGTATCCACCACTAGCTACCCCAATTCTTTAGAACCTAAAAAGGGTTGTCTAAATTGTGCATAAGAGTGCCCACCAGAGTGACCTCTCGGCTCCTTTTGGAATCTCTCTGCCACTGAAGCTTATTTCATTTCCTTTCACATCCTCCTTTTGGTCAAGAAGATGTTCTCCATCCCATGATGCCAGGTCTACATTCCTCCCCAGGAGTCATATTCCACATTGCCAGGGAGATTCACTCCCCTGGGTGTCTGATCCCATGTAGGGGGGAGGGCAGTGATTTTGCCTGTCAAGTTGGCTTAGCTAGAGAGAGAGGGCCACCTCTGAGCAACAAAGAGGCATTCGGGAGGGGGCTCTTAGGCACAATTATAGAGAGGCCTATCCTCTCCTTTGCAGCAACCGTCTTCCCAAGTGTAAAACCTATGGTAGAGGGCTCAACCCATCAAACCACCAGTCCCCTATGTCTGGGGTCATGTTAGCAACCATCGAGGTGGGGTAAGCCAATACTCCTGCATTCTCCACAGGCTCCTCAAGAGATGGTCAGAGTGGATTAAAAAATAAACAATACCAAACTATATGCTTTCTAAAAGGAACTTGCTTTAAGTATAAATTCTCAGGTTAAAAGTAATTGGATAGAGAAAGATATATTATGCTAAAACTAATAAGAATTGCCATAGCTATTTTAATTTCATATAAAACAAACTTCAAAACAAGGAAAATTATGAAGGTTAAAAGGGGTCATTACATACTGATAAAAGGGCAACTCTCCAAGAAGACATAGAAATCCTGAACATGTAGGTACCTAATAACAGAATGTCAAAATACATGAACCAAAAACTTAGAGAACTGAAAGGACAAAATAGACAAATTCACAATTACTGTTGAAAATTTCAACACCCCATTTCAGTAAATGATGGCTCAAGCAGGCAGACTATCAGTAAGAATATTTCAGTTGACCCCCCTGTTCTAGTTTGCTAATGCTGCCAGAATGCAAAACACCAGAGATGGATTGGCTTTTATAAAAGGGGGTTTATTTGGTTACACAGTCACAGTCTTAAGGCCATAAAGTATCCAAGGTAAGTCATCAACAATTGGATACCTTCACTGGAGGATGGCCAATGGCGTCTGGGAAACCTGTTAGCTGGGAAGGCACCATGGCCAGTGTCTGCTCCAGAGTTCCGCTTTCAAAATGGCTTTCTCCCAGGATGTTCCTCTCTAGGCTTCAGCTCCTCAAAAATGTCACTCTTAGTTGCTTTTGGGGCATTTGTCCTCTCTTAGCTTCTCCGAAGCAAAAGTCTGCTTTCAAAGGCCATCTTCAAAATGTCTCTAAGCTGAAGTTCTTCTCTCAGTTCCAGTGTGTTCTTCAAAATGTCCCTCTCAGCTGTAGCAAGCTTGCTCCTTCTGTCTGAGCTTATATGGTGCTCCAGTAATTTAATTCAGACCCACCCTGAATGGGCGGGGCAACACCTCCATGGAAATTATCCGACCAAAGGTCTTGTCCATAATTGATTGAATCACATCTCCATGAAAATGCCCAAAGGATTCCAAAATCCAGTCAACACTAATATGTCTGCCCACACAAGATTGCATCAAAGATAATGGCATTTTGGGGGATGTAATACATCAAACTGGCACCCCCCCACCAAAGATATCTACGCGTTAACTCCCAGAGCCTGTGAATATGTTACCTCACATGGTAAAAAGGACTTTGCATATGTGATTAAGAACATCATGATGAGAAGATTATCCTGAATTATCCAGGTGAGAGCCCAACATAATCACAAGGGGCCTTATAAGGGAAAGAAGGTGACAGGAGGGTCAGAATCAGAAACAGATGTAAAGATTGAAGTAGAATTTGGTGTGATGCCTTTGCTGGAAGAGGGCCATGAGCCAAGGACCGAAGACATCTTCTAGAGACTGGAAAAGGTAAGGAATGCATTCTCCTCTAGAGCTTCCAGAAGGAACGCAGCTCTGCTGAGACCTTGATATTAACCCTGTAAGACCTGTTTTGGACATCTGACGTCCAGAACTGTGAGATAGTAAATTTGTGTTGTTTTAAGCAACTGAGTTTGTGATAATTTATTATGGCAGCAATAGGCAACTTAGGTCACAGGATATAAGGTTAATATATAAAAGTTGGTTGCTTTTCTAAGTATCAGCAATGAACAATTTGAATTTGAAATTAAAATATTCAACCATGATTACTGATTTGTTTTTACTCCATTTAATGATGTCAGTTTTATTCATAATTTTGAAACTTATAAATTATGAATATATATATACACACACACACATATAGACAGAGAGAGAGAGAGGGAGACAGAGAGAGAAAGAGAGAGAGGACAGAGTTGTATATTTATGACTTTAGGATTCTGATGAATTGCTTATATCACTGTGAAATATTCTTTGTCATCTCTTATAATAACCTGTCTTAAAATCTAGTGTGTCTATTAGTTATATAGCAATGCCAGCTTTGCTATGCTTAAAGTTTGCATGTTACATTTTTTCTATATTTTTACTTCCAATATAGTTGTGCATCTTTTGTAGACATTATGTAGCTTCTATAGACATTATGTGGCTTGGTCTTCCTTATTTGTCCAGTTGATACTCTTTCCCTTTAAATTAGGGTGTGTGATGGTTAGTGTTATTTGCCAACTTGGCTACACTGTAGTACCCATGAACTCAGTCAAACACTAATTTAGGTATGGCTGTAAAGTTTTTTTTGTAGATGTGATTAACATCTACCAGTAGTTGACTTTAAGTAAATGAAACTATTTTCAATAATATGTGTCAGTCTCAGCCAATCAGTTCAAAGGTCTTAAAAGCAAAACTGAGATTTCCCTGAGGAAAAAGAATTTCTGCCTCAAGTCTGCTCCTTCCAGCCTAACACTTTGCTGCGCTACAGATTTCAGACTTGCCAGACCTCACAGTTGTGTGAGAGTCAATTCCTCCAAATAAACTTCTTAATATACCTAAATATCCTACTGGTCCTGTTTCTCTGGTGAATCCTGACTCATACAGTGTTTAATTTATTTCTGTTTCATGTACTTACTGAATTAGTGTGGTTAAGTTCACAATATTCTTTCTTTCTTTCTTTCTTTCTTTTTTCCTTCTGTTTTTTGTTTTCTCTCTTGTGCCTTTCCTGCCTTTTTTTGCTGGGAGTGCAGGATGCATTGAATGATTTTTATCATTCAATTTTACTTCTTTTATTGGCTTTTTATCTATACCTCACTTTGATTAAGATTTTTGCATGTGCCTTTGAGTTAACACTACACATCCTTATCCCAATAGTTGTATTTATCATCAATACTGTAACACTTCATTCTCCACATTTCACTTTTGAACCCTCACACTTCTACTTCATATGTCCCTCTTCTTACTTCTGATTCACATTTCTTGCTGCATACTTCACACAACTCTTCACACTTTATGCTTCCCACTTCAAAAATACCATAATTTTATAGGAGCAGAGTGCTATTTATATATCCCCTGCTTTTGTGTTATTGTCATCAAATTTTTATTTCCAAATTTGTCATAAATCTCTTTATTTATGACAAATAAAAAAAAAACTGCTTATTTGCTCTAAACAGTTAGTTGTCTTTAAGGAAATTATGAGAAAAAATATTTTGTTTTTATTTACCATTTTATAAGCTTCTTTTATTTCTGTAGATCCAACTCTCTTCTTATATTATTTCCCTCATCCTAAAAAAGCATCCTATATATTTGCTTTCACTGCATATCATGGTTAGGAATTCTCTAAATTTTATTTTATCTGAAAATTTTCTGGTCTTCAGTCCTTTTTGTTTGTTTGTTTTGTTTTGTTTTGTTTTGTTTTGTTTTTGTAACTGGGTCCTCTATCACAACCAGAAGCAGAATTCAGTATTTATATTTTAAATGCAAATTTTAGACATTTTATTTTCTTAGATGATTTTTCCTGTTCCTTAGTGTGCTTCAATTCATTATTCTTTTCTTTTTTTTTTTTGTCATATTCATGTCTCTACCCGAGGCAATTTTGTTCTGGAGGCCACATATTTAGAGTGAGGTAATGAGAGAATATAGTTGGAGATCTAGTAAGGAAATTTATCTACTAGAGCAAATGAATGGGGCCAGATATTCCATGTCATCCAGGGCTAGGCAGCTTCTTGCATATATTAGTACCTTAGTACAAATCGTCCTTGGTGCCTCCAGGAGGACCCTTTGAGGGATAAAATTACAGGGACCACAGCCCTTCTCCAGGGTAATAAGATTTGAGGATTCACGTATAGGTTGGATTTCATTTCTTACATCAGCTGCAAGGACCAACCTGCCTATTATTAGGCAGAGCCCTGTTTAGGACTTTATTCTGGAAATCACATTCCAAATCCAGACCTCAATGCAGAAGACAAAGTGTGTGTCCCACCCTCAGTGCCTCACATGAACAACCACCACAGGCAGCTCACTGGATTAAAGAAAAAACATATCTGTTACTCTTGGAGAACCAGATCCCTAAAAAAAAAGGAAATTTTATTTTTTTTTTACACTATCAATGTTACAGATGCCAATATAGTATTCTTAGAAAATACAGGAGCATATAAGGAGAAAATCTTATAAATGCCATCAATCTAATCCACAACTAGGGTATAACAACTCTTAATATGTCTACTAAATCTATTGTTTAAATGGAAGGCTCATTAACAAAATCATTATTAATGCAACCTAATTGATATAGAAGGGGGTACATTACTTCAACTTTCAGATTTCTATTTAAATTGATTGGTTCTTGCTTTTCTTGGCCTTGATGACCTTGAAGGAGAGATAAAGAAAGACAAAATGAGAGTCCAGCAACTGAGCAAAATGCATCTCAGTCGCACTTCTCCCTTCACCCACACTGTCTCTCCTTCCCATGAGCTACATCATCCTCCCTCTCTCTTAAAGACGTTCTTTCTCTCTCACCCATTTGCTTGAATATATTATTCACTTTTGAATCATACAGCTCTTTCTAGTTGGGGTATGAGAAGGCTCCAGTGCACATTCCTTCCAATTAATCTCCCTGCCTCAAAACATGGCCTCTCTCTGATGCATTCCTCCCAATAACTGCAAAAATAATTTTTGCTAAAATGCATTAGCTACTGTAGCATGAAACGTGTTTTTTTTTTTTTTTTTCCTCTTTTCTAAGGATTCATATTTAAATAGCTCTGTTGCTTTCAGTACCATCACTGTCACTGGGCCTTTATTGGCAGCTACCTGGCATTGGGCCTGTGGTTTCTGGTTCTGTGAAGGATGGACAAAGGAGAATAAAGGAAAAATTTTGAGTAGGGAATATAGAGTCACTGTCCAGTGAGATAACTTAGTCACAGCACTGTGTCTCAATAACATTCACAGATGTTTAGAGCTGGGGCCAGTCTAGAGGGAAATTGCTAGACGGGGACGGAGAGAACATTATGCATTGGTACAACACCTAGAGGAAGTATTATAGGAGACAATAAATATGAAAAGCAGGGCACCTTTTTCTCATCAGAATAACCCTTCTGAAGTAAAGCATGATATTTAACAAGAGCAACAGAGAATGAGTGCTTGCTGAGAGCATTGTCATAAGTGATTTTAAGAAAGTTTTAGAATAAAATAATAAGTTTCTAATCTTCCCCTTGCCGACTTAATGAATCAAAGAATATAAAAATAAAGAAAATAAAATTTAATAGCATTGAAAAATGGAACATGGTGCCTACCACAAACAACACACATCAAGAGTTTTCAGAGATCACTTGAGTAGAAGGGACCGTTTTGAGAGTACAACTCACAGTGCCTCTGATTAAGAAATAGTGCTCAGGTAGGAACACATACAAGCAGAAACCCTCAGAGTCCCTTAATCTAAGTAGGCTCAGGCTAGAGTGTCTCAATGCAAGTGCTGAGGAGCCAGCATGTTAATGGAAAACCTGGGATTAAGGTGGTTTATATTTATTCTCCTTTGCCTACAGTATCCTGATCTTGAATTGCAGCAGCGCTCTTGAAATGGAAGAGAGTTTGTCTAATCCATAAGAGGAAGTGCTAGAGGCAAAGATGGGCCATGCAGTTCATAGAAATGAGGACATGGAGCCATGCTAGTCTCTTCTAGATACCAGTAGCCCATAGAGATCTTTGACCTGGGATATTACTCACCACAATCACCTGTGGGTGATTAGGCTTTACTGGGCTCTGACTTCCCGTTAACGTGACCAGTTAACCCCAGCACAGGGAAACACTTTGCCTAAAGCAAATTAGTCAATAACAGACCCATAATAAGAGTAATAGAAGTAATGATGATATGCAACTTGACAAGAAAGGTACTGGACCCACATGAAAATTTTACAACTACTTGGGGAGCCATAATAGAAAAATGGGGATTCAAGACAAGGATGTTCATTGCAGAGAAAATTGTAATAGGGGATATTTGAAAGTCAATCTATGGGAAATTAATTTTTAAATAAACTTTAGTACCTTCATGCAATTGAACACTTATATCCATTAAATAATGATTGCTAGTTCTATTTATGAACTTGGAAAGATGGTCATGTTAAAATAGGTAACAGAATATTAATTACTGTATGACACCATTTTCAGAAAAATTATGTTACATAGGAGAACATCTGAAAGTTTATACAGAAAAATGTGGTATAATCTAGATGTTGGGTCATTTAAATTTATTTATTGTTAGTTTGGTTGGTTGTCTGAATTTCCTGATTTTTCTAAAATAGTCATGTATTACTTGCATAGAAAGAAAAAAAAAACCCAGAGTGCTATAGATTTTGGAGGTGGTGTGGTTTTGTCAGTAATCTATGACTGCCATTGTGTGTCAAGACAAATAACCCCTTGTTTTGGAAAAAGGCTTGTTGGGGTTTCAGTTGGTTATTAGACTGTTACTGA
Organism: Choloepus didactylus; assembly: GCF_015220235.1. NCBI lineage: Eukaryota > Metazoa > Chordata > Mammalia > Pilosa > Megalonychidae > Choloepus > Choloepus didactylus. The sequence goes on from NC_051308.1 coordinate 106,159,448, forward strand.
TGCTTGAGGGACATAGAAAACAACTGATCAGTCCAATTTTTTTGAAGAGTACAACTTAAGTATTAGCAGAAACATGAAATTATAGATTGAAGCCCATTCCTTTCATTTCCAGATCTTGATTTATGGTCTTCTTTCTGCCTTGACTTTGCCAAACTCTAAACTTTTGTTTGTTTTTGTTCCCTTTAGGTCTCAATTTAGATATCATCTCTTTAACTATATTAAATGACTCATTTGTCCTTCATTAGCTGTACTGATTTACGTCTGAGTCTTTAGTTTTAATTATTTCATTGAATATATATATTTATTGAGAGTCTCCTATACAGCAGGCATTGGGATACAGGGGTTCACAAGGCCAATAGGGTAGCCCTATTCATAGTTGGGGGGTGGCAAACATCTATAAATCGCTGTTTATAGTGGTAGAAAATAAAAAAAAAAATAAGGTCCTACAGAAGTGAACATCATGAAAGTTTCAGTCATGCTGCTGGGGGAGTGATGGGGAGGTTCTCAGGAAGGATTCCCTGAGGAACAAATAGCATTGAGATCTCAAGGGTGAACAGGTGTGACCAAGTCAGGCTATTTCCAAGTAGAGGAAGCATAGTACGTGAGGACCCTGCAGAAGAAAGGAGCATGGTGTGTTGAAGAAACTTTAATAGATCAGTGAACAAAGCAAGAAGGTGTGATGGCGACTCGAGGGTAATGAACACACTGCTGTACTCACTTGTACTGCTAGGGACCCTACACCTCCCTCCTTCCCCAGCATAATACAGAAAACTTCTCAGGGCAGGAGATAACATCAAGTTCTCTGTATACTCCTTGTGTAAGCAAAAGACCAAAATGAGATAAAAATCCCAATATATACATTTGATTAACAACTAATTAGTAGGTTATTTAGTAATCTATTAGATTAATTAGCATTTGGAGTTATTTATGAATAGGAGACGAGATCAGAATTTTGATTGAATTCTGAGTCTTATATATTGAGTCCTATATTTTGAATTGAAGAAAATGGATTATTTATAATCTATTAAATTAATTAGTAATTAGAGTTGTTTATAAATAGGAGTTGAGAACAGAATTTTTATTGAATTCTGAGTCCTATATTTTGAGTCCTATATTTTGGGTTGAAGAAAATGGAGGAAAAGAGGAGCAGGAAGAATGTACCTCAGTTAGGGAAGTAGAGGGTGGAGTTGATGAGATCTGGGGAGGTGGTGGATGGCCCATGACTGCAGATGTGCTGGCTCCTGACAGAGAAGGGGGCTCCTGAGACACTCTATTTCTTTCGGTCCAAATCTTCTCTTTGGTTGTGTGTGTGTGTGTGTGTGTGTGTGTTTGCTTTTCTTAAAGTAGATTAAATTTTCCTGTTAATAGTTTTCAGTGTAAAATAAGCAGACTATATATATGTTCATTACTGTATGGTAGGTGTGCTGGTTTGTCTATTTATGTCTCCCAGAAAAAGCCATGTTCTTTAATGCATTCTTGTGGGGCAGACATAGTGTGGATTGGGTTGGAGCCTATAGGTTCAGTGTCCATGGAGATGTGACTCACCCAACTATAGGTGATAACTCTGATTGTATCATTCCCATGAAGGCGTGGCCCCACCCATTCCACGTGGGCCTTGTTTAGTTTACTAGAGCACTATATAAGCTCAGACAGGAGTGAGCTTGCTACAGCCAAGAGGGACACTTTGAAGAATGCGTAGGAGCTGAGAGAGGAGCTGCATTTGAAGATGGCTGTTGGAAGCTGATGCAGACATTTTGGAGAATGCCATTTTGAAATGCAACCTGGGAGCAAGCAGACATCAGCCACATGCCTTCCCAGCTAACAGAGGTTTTCCGGATGCCAATGGCCTTTCTCCAGTGAAGGTGCTCTTTGTTGATGGACACTTTATAGGCTTAAGACTGTAACTTTTATAAAAGCCAATCCGTTTCTGGTGTTTTGCATTCTGGCAGCATTAGCAGTAGGTTTACTTATACCTAGAAGTGTTTTCTTGGGACCGTGATGGAGTGCTGCCCATTTCCTGGCTGGTCTGTAAGAAGTGGGAGTAGATGTTTTCAAAAAACAAAGGGAGAGGAAAAAGAGATACAAATCATGCCTCTAATGACCTGTGTGTTGGAATGTGACTGACTTGGAATTAGAAAAACCTGGTTCCATGAGCATGGGCAAGAAATTATTTCAATCTGTTTGTTAACCAATCTTTGCAAAGGGGATGATGATGTCATATTTATAACAGGAATTTCCATTACATTTGTTATGGTGCCTAGCTCATTACCTGGCACAAAGGAGGTGATCAATAATTGTTTGATTTTGTAAATATGAACTGTGTGGTAGTATTAATGAAAAGTCAAATGCCTGAGAGGGGAGAGTGAGTGGAAGAGCCATAGAAGAAGTTCCTTCTGTGGACTTCAGTCTGCTCCTCTTCCTCAAGCTTACCTGACCTACAGCAGTCTCCCCTGCTATTTCAGATTCCAGAGCTTTACTTGTGGTGGGTGCAGGTGTAGCAGGACCTGCTTCTTTATACTTGTTCTTTCTCACTGGAGGTGTTCCTTTTGCTTTGATTTTCTTAGCAACTGACGCAGAAACAAGAAGCAAACAGTAAACCCAGAGAAGTAGGACTAGGGCAGCTGAAGCATTTTCAATACTATTTCTTCTCAGTTCCTGCTTCTGGGTCTGGGTATGCTTTTGTCTATCTCCACTGCATTATCCCAGCCTGGCCACAAAGAGACCAGCAGTAGCAACCAGGCACAGGCCCTGTCTCAGCCTTCCTCAGTGGCTTCCTTACACATCCCTGTGCAATGAGCATGTCCATCCCATGGTCTGGGCTCTCATGAATTTAATTCAAACCCTTTCCCAATCCTGTTCTCCTATTATTTCCTTTTAAAAATCTAACTTTTTCTTGAGACTAAATGGTGAGTCATCATCCATAAAACATCTGTTAAATGTACAAAACCAGGAAAAGGAAATATGGCCTGTGTTAGCAGTGTGACAAATGGTGATATTGACTTTTGACTTTTTTGAAATCTGATTTTTGTTTAAACCAGTGATTTTGCAAGAGTTTAAGTTCTTCATACCTCTGAGACGAATAAACTATTTATTTAAGTATGCCTCATTTTTGTTACTAGAGAGGATAAGGATGATGAAGTAAATAGCTTTAATAGAGCTTGTGTAGTTATTGAATAAATGTAAATATTTTAGAAATAAACCACTATATTTATACTTTTGTTTTGTCATCTTCTAACTTGACTAATGTACTGGCAGCTTTACCCTTTGACCTTTTCCTCTCTACCCTACCCCAAATATGGCCTCCAAAATGTACCTATCCCCTTTATAGGAAAGGGAATGCCCTAAGTTGACAGTTTGCTGGCATCTGAGTTAGCAACATTATCATCATTAGTGAGTCTTAATTTGGTAAAGGAATGAATCAACTATGATCAAGGCAGGTTGGAGAGGGTGGGCATAAAGTGGGATTAAGGCAGTCTTCCCTTTTACCTTTTGGCCTCACATTTGTAAGAGTTTTAACAATGTCTTTACGGGATGGTATATCTCGGAATAATTATATTAGTTTGTCAACACAGGCAGAGCCCGGGAATTTTAATTCCATCACATCAGCAATCTTAATTTTATCATATTCATCTTGTCTTTTTAAATCATTTTTAAATCAGAGACAAGTAAGGATTTAATTGTGTTAAAATGATAATTTTTGATGGCCTCTAATCCCTTCAGTAGAATAATTTTCTTGTATTCATTCCCTATCTCTCAAGTTATGGCTGAGCCTCTAAGAGGAAAATGACATACAGGTTACACATTCATACACAGTTTAAAAGACTGGGTATTCCTAGGTGGGTGCATCTGCCTATACAACCTGGGGGCAACCAGGGACCATAAGCTGGTGCTCCATAACCACTGAGTTCCATTTGGAGCTATCCAGCAAACATCAGGTCTATTAACCCACCCTGTCCCAAACCAGTCACTTTCATGTAATATTATGGCTTAGAGACATTGCTCTGGAGGCGGCCATCCCATTTTCCTTGTGCTGAAGGAAGTGTGTTGTTAGGAGTGGGTCCATTGTTACCAACAGAAAGGGGCTGCCTGGCTTAATCTACCGTACTCAGATGTTAGCCATCCCACCCCATCCCAAAGTTGTAAATGCCCCTCTTTGTCTCTAATAGTTCAATGCTCAGCCTTACTGTCTAAACATTTTGCAAGCTGAATTGCTCTCCCCACTGTTATATTGTCAGAAAAAGAAATTCAATGTTCTGGGGCTTCTAAATTAATTGGGCATTTCTTTGGATCTGTGTTAGTTAAGTTTATGGCATCTAGAATCCCTTATTGTTCTCACATCGTTTTGATTAATTTTCTTAGTTCCTTCCAGTCAGCTCCCTGGAGGGTGATATCCACCAGGGTAACCAGGAAACACCACATAGGTAATTGGCCACATACCCAACAATCTGATTGATTCATAGAAGCTGCATAATAGTATACCCATTGCAAAAAAAAAAAAAAAAAAATACTATTTTATGTCAGTTCCTCAGGCTACACTATAGTAGAGGCACAGAGCTAGGATATGTCCAAAGTACAAGTCAGAGTCGAGTGATTTTATATAGTAATCTATCTGTTTGGCTACAAGTGAAGGTGTTCCACTCCTTAGGCAACACACACATTTATAAAGTTTTGTATATAATTAATGATACTTAGATAAAAATAAATGCTCTAATATTTAGCATTTCTTGTCTGTTTTCTGAAGATGTGTTTTAAATCTTCTAGGGGTTTACATTGAATCTGTCTGTCAAAAGTCTGTAAGTTTCCCCGCCTTCTTCGGGGTTCTTGGCAGTTTGTTTTTTAATATTTGTCCTGTGAAGGAGTCCACAGAGTACCACTGTGAGTACCTTGTCCCATTAGAGATTACTCTACCATTTCTTCAGGGTATGATTCATCTTCCCTTTTTCCCTGGTAGATTGTGGTTCAAGATGCATGCAATTTCCAATGTATGTTCAGTACTTGTGACAATTTCTGCAAAATCTTTGATATAAACGATCCCCCCCATTATCACTTTATATTGAAATGGGAGTCCAAACCATGGGGTTATTTCCTTCAGGAGCACCTTGGTTACTTCTGGGGCTTGTTCTGTCCTGCAAGAAAGGCCTCTACCCATCCCGCAAATGTATCTAGTGAAAGGGCCCCACTTCTCAGTACTGTTTGTAGTTACCATTACATAACTGGCTTTTCTACGTCCTTGCTCCATGAAGCTGCTTCTATTAGTGTGCATCTCAATGTCTGGAAGTTCTAAAGGTTGGTTGACTAAATCTGAACAGCTGGAATAGACTTCAATTATTTGTATACAGTCATGCATAGATTCCCCTTCCCCACTTGGAAGTAAGGTAGCTGGGTTTAAGCTAGAAGAGGCTTTTAGAGTGATATTAGGATTATCTAGTAGACTAGCTTGATATCTACCCCAGCAATGGGCCAATATCCACCTTCCTGTACTAACACTGGCCATACATAGTATAGCATATGCACAGTGGTGGGTTGTCCTGAAGTGAATTTTCAGCTTCTTTGAGAGAGTCACAGGTGGCTACTACAGCCCTTAGGCATACTGACCATCCTTGGGTAGTTGTCTAACTGTTTAGAAAAATAGACCATGGCTTGTCTGTCATTTCTTAATTTTTGAGTAAGCACTCGTAGTCCAAACCTGTGTCTTTCATGTATGTAAAGGTCAACATGTTTTCTTGGGTCTGGGAGGCCTAGGGCTCTGTTCCAACCCAGCCTAGCCCCAAGACCAAAGAACACATCAGGCACAGGATTATACATGAGTTTAATAGGAGTTGCTTACAGGAGACATGTTTCCATGGCAGCATTGGCCAGCTGGGAAAGATGGAAGTCAGTGCTCTGCAAAAGCAGGGGATGCCAGGAGGTGATCTCTCTTTTTTTAAAAATTTCACTTTAGTGTGAATGTTCATGTTTTGCTGCAGAAATATTATTGTGTTTGGTCTAAGAATAATGACTTAGACCCTACTTAGACATCTGTTTAATACTCTGTGTATAATGTGTGCATTAAATATCCTTTCTAAGGTCATTCACATTCTGAATTACAAAGCATGAGGCCCCAGGATTCAGAAGTGATGCTATCAACCAGTCTTGAAGGAAAAAACAATTTGAAACCAGAATTTTATATCTACCCCAAATGGCATTTAAATGCAAGGGCCAAAACTTGATTATCTGATATTCAAGGCCTCAGAAGATTCGCAACACAAAGACATCCATCAAACGGTTTGGAAATAATATTCAATAAGAAAATAAATAAAGCCAAGAAATTATGCAAGCCAAATGGTAAGAGTGAAGAACTAACTTGATTAAGTTTCTCAATGCCTTAAAAATAAAGAATAAGCCCTGATCAAAGCAAAAGGACTCCAGTAATTTAAATAAGACCCACCCTGAATGGGCAGGGTCCATATCTCCATGGAAATAATTCAATCAAAGCTTTTGCAAAGGGTTGATTGAGTCACGTCTCCATGGAAACACTCAATCAAAAGATTAATGTCTGCTCTAACAACATTGCATTAAAGAACATGGTTTTGAGGGGATGTAATATACTCAAATCAGCACAGCCCTCCTCTCTATATATTCCTTTTCTCCAGATTCCAGCTATTTTCCTGGCATGATGTCTGAACTCTTACCTCCTCAGTTCAGTGTGACAGCCATGTACTGTTTTTGTTTTTGTTTTTTTTTTAACTTGCAAGCTTTTTTTTTTTTTTACAGAGAAATCATGCATAAAATACATGGTTCCAATATATCACCCTATTATTAGCCTCTTGCATTAGTATAGTATATTTGTACAATTAATGAAAGAACATTTTTATAACTGTACTATTAGCTGTAGTTCATGGTTTAGTTTTCAGGGTTTACTGTTTGTGCTGTAAAGTCTTATGGATTTTTAAAAATTTTTATTCCAGTATAATATTTGCAACTTAAAGTTTCCCTTTTAATCATGCAGATAATTTAGTGCTATTAATTACATTCACAAAGTTCTGCTACCATCACCAACATCCATTACCCAAACTTTTCCATCATCCTAAATAGAAACTCTGTACAATTAAAGCATTAAATTTCCGTTCTCTATACCCACTCAATATTTGTCCTTTTATGAATGGCTTATTTTACTCAACATGGTGTTTTCAGGGTTCCTCCATGTTCTCACATGTATCAGAACTTTTTTCCCTTTTATGACTGATTAATATTCCATTGTATGTATATACCATGTTTGTTTATGTGTTCATTGGTTAATGGACAATTCTGTTGCTTCCATCTTTTATCAATTGTGAATAATGTTGCTATGAGCATTGGTGTGCAAATATCTGTTGGAGCCCCTGCTTTCAATTCTTTTTGGTATTTACCTAGAAGTGTGTTTTCTGGATCATATGGTAATTCTGTATTTGACTTTCTGAGAAACTGTAAAACTGTCTTCCACAGTGGCTGTACCATTTTACATTCCTCCCAACAATAAATGACTGTGCCTATTTCTCCACGTTTTCTCCAAACTTGTAATCTCCTTTTTTTTTTTTTTTAAATAGTAGCCATTCTTGTGGGTATGAAATGGTATCATCTTATGTTTTGGTTTGCATTTCTCTAATGTTTAATAATATTGAGCATCTTTTAATGTGCATTAGCCATTTGTGTATCTTCTTTGGAGAAATGCCTATTCAAGTGTTTTACCAACATTTCAATTGGCTGTTTGTCTTTTTATTGTTGGGTTGTAGAATTTTTTTATATATTCTGGATATTAATTGGATATTGATTTCCAAGTATTTTCCCCCATCATGTAGGTTGTTGTTTGCTTTCATGATAAAGTCCTTTGTGGCACAAAAATTTTTAATTTTGATAGGGTCCCATTTACATAATTTTGTTGTTGCATGTGGTTTGAGTGTGAAGTCTAAGAAACCATTGCCTAACACAAGATCCTGAAGATGCTCCCTACATTTTCAGTCTTCAATCCATTTGGAGTTGATTTTTGTATATGGTCCCGAGGAAAGAGTCCACATTCATTCTTTTGCAAATGAAGATCCAGTTTTTCCAACACCAATTGTTGAGGAAACTATTCTTTTCTAATGAGTGGACTTGGCACTTTTATCAAAAACCAATTGGCCATCATGATTCTATATATAAAAAGTCCAGAAAAATCTACAATAATGCTGCTAGAGCTAATGAATGAATTCAGCAAGTGGCAGGGTAAAAGATCAACTCACAAAAATAATAGTGTTTATATACACTAGTGATGAGCATTCTATGGAGGAAATAAAAAAAATTCCATTTACAATAGAAAATAAAAGAATCAAATATATAGGAATAAATTTAACCAAGGATGCAAATGACTTGTACAAAAACAAAACAAAACAAAACAAAAACAAACCACAACTGCATAACATTGCTTAAAAGGAATCAAAGAAGACATAAATAAATGGAATGACATTCCATGCTCATGGATTGTGAGACTAAATATCATTAAGATATCAATTCTACCCAAAATGATTTGCAGAGTCAATACAATAGTAATCACAATCCCAACAGCCTCCTTTGCAGAAATGGAAAAGCCAATTATCAAATTTATTTGGATTGTTAAGGGGCCCTGAACAGCCAAAACCATCTTGAAAAAGAAGTATGAAGTAGAAGAACTCACACTTCTTGACTTTAAAGCTTATTACAAATCTACAGTGGAGAAAACATCATGGTACTGGCACAAGGATAGATATATCAACCAATGGAATCAAATTGAGAGTTCAAAAATAGATGCTCACATCTAAGGCCAATGATTTTCCTCAATGCTGCCAAGTCCACTGAATTGTGAAAGGAATATCTCTTCAGCAGACAGTCTTGGGAGAACTGTGTATCCATATACAAAAGAATGAAAGAGGACCCCTATCTCACACCATATTCAAAAATTAAAATGAATCAAAGACTTAAATATAAGAGCCAGGAATATAAAACTCATAGATGAGAACATAAAGAAGCATCTTCAGGATCTTGTGTTAGGCAATGGTTTCTTAGACTTCACACCCATATACCATTCTATAAAAATACACCTAATGTAAACTATGGACTATAGTTAATAGTACAATTTTAATATTCTTTCATCCAGTTGTAACAAAGGTACCACAATAATGCAAAGTGTCTGTAGTAAAGAGGTACCTGGGAACACTGTAATTTTTACATGATTTTTCTGTAAACCTACAACTTCTCTAGTTAAAAAATGTTTTTAAAATAAGTTGGCCATGGAGGCGGGGCAAGATGGCAGAGTGGTGAGTGTAAGAAAGGAATAAGTTTTGTTTTCACATAGAGACAGCATGGAATAAGGGAAATGGAGGCAAAACCAGTTTAAACAAGCCCCAGACAAAGAGAAGAGAGAATCTGCCTGCTCCTTATATGGAAAAGTAACCATAGTTACTAGAATGTAAAGAGATATGAGGTAATATCAGAAGCGGGAACTCACAGCAAAAAAATAAAAATAAAAATTTGGGGGGGATAGGCTGATCAGTTCAAAATCTCAATAATGAGCTAGTTGGCTCTCTGGGATTGGCTGATCAGTTCAAAATCTCAATAATGAGCTACTTGGCTCTCTGGGATTGGCTGTACAAGTTAAAATTTCAAAAGATGAATTAGTTAGTGTTCTCGGATAGGCTGTAACCTCTGTAGTACCCAGTCAATGGGGAAACAGGGGAGGGACTTGCGAATTAGGAGTAGGAGATTTAAAGATCGCCATTCTCTTCCTCTGGCGCGCCAGCCTTCCACGTGTTTGGCTGGATGCCCTATCTTGCAAGATCGTAAACAAATTCTTTTCTCCTCCAGAACTGAGAGAGTGTTTATTCCCTTACAGGTACCGCTTTATTTCCGACAACTTGGTGGCTCGTCCGGGATATGAAGCTTTGGAGGGGGACCCCCGAGGTGGACAAAGGGAAGGCGCGCCCCGCTGATTGAGCGGTCTCGGACTCCGCCATTGGGGGCCCCTCTCTGGCAGCTAAAGCGCCCGAGACCAGATGCTTGGATCTGCCAGTTGTGGATGAGTAAAGGGGGAAAAGGAAAGGCTTGCCTCTGTTTGACCAGGCAACTCCATGCACGGACCAAGGTAAGGAAAGTAATATATTGCCTTGGTGGTCGGGAATTCCTGATGAGTCTGGAGCTGCTTGTGTGTGACTGAGACGTGTGACATACTGCACGAAGTGAGTGTGGAGTCTCAATCTGCGGTTCCCTTCTCCCGTGAGGGAAAGGGCCAGAGATGGACGAAGCGAAAGGAACTGAGAGAAAGAAGCCCAGACAAGACTCAGGATGGGAAATAGAGGCAGTTGGCTGGCCGGGGAAGAAGAAAAGGGGGCACCTATAGAGTCCCTCGGGGACATCCCTCCAGATAGCTCACTAGGTAGGATGTTAAAATATTGGACCGATAGCGATCGGACCAAGGGAAAGGACAAAAAGAAAATGATTAAATATTGTTGTTACATTTGGACTGAAGAAAGCATTTCACTGCCAGATGTATTCTGGCCAAAGTATGGGACAGAGGAGGACTGGCTCTGTGCCAACCTTGTAATTTATGTTAATGAGAAGAAACCCTTTTCTAAGAAGGAGTCTGATTATGCCATGTGCTGGCTAAAGAACAAAAAAACTCCCCTCTACCCTGTGAAAGATAAAAACCCAAACTTGGAAGATGAGTTGGTAGAATCTAAACCCTGGGACCCCTTATTAAGCCTTCCTCCTCCCTACTATTCTCCTCCTCTCGCAGGGCAGAGATTGTTAGAGTCTGAGGACCTAATAAGGTCCGCACAGGTTCCAGGGGAATCAGGAGGCCCATCGGCTCCAACTGCCCCACCAGATATGACCCACCAATGGTTGAGGAAAGAATTAACACAGTGCAAAAAGGATGTACAGAATTTTCCATTTCCAAAAACTCTTGAAGGAAAGAGAGTAAGGGAACATCACCCCATTAAATCCCTTTACCCCTTGAGGGAGGTGCCTATGGGGCCAAAGGAAGTTGGGTATGTAAATGCCCCATTAACGAGTGCAGAAGTAAGAAATTTTAAGAAGGAGATGAAATCGCTAATAGAGGACCCAATGGGGCTGGCTGAGCAAATAGATCAGTTCCTAGGCTCTAGCCTATACACGTGGTCTGAACTTATGTCCATATTAAACATCCTCTTTATGAAAGAGGAGAGAGGAATGATAAGAGGGGCTGCTATGAAAGAATGGGAAAGGCAACACCCGCCAGGGCAAGGGGTGATGGCAGCAGAGCAAAAATTTCCAAATACTGACCCTGATTGGGATAATAATGATAAAGAGGATAGGGCACAAATGAAGGATCTCAGAGACCTCATTGTAGAGGGAATAAAATTGGCGGTACCCAAATCTCAAAATTTGGATAAGGCCTTTGAGGTAAATCAAGAGAAAGATGAGTCTCCCTCTGCTTATCTACAAAGATTGAGAGAACAAGTAAGGAAATATTCAGGTATGGACCCTGATGACCCTGTAACCCAGGGAATGTTAAAGGTCAGCTATGTGAAGGGATCTTGGCCTGATATTCAGAAAAAGATCCAGAAAATAGATGAATGGATGAATAAGCCATTGGAGGAGTTATTAAGGGAAGCACAGAAAGTATTTGTAAGAAGGGAGGATGAAAAACAAAAGCAGCAGGCTAAAGTCATGATAGCCACTGTTGACCGCTTGGTCAAGAAAAGATTAGAAACAGGAAATGGGGGATGCAGACAGAGGCAAGATAGGGGAGGGGGCTGGGCTGATTTAAAAAAAGGAGCAAGGAAAATGCAGAACTCTGCAGGGTGTTCATTGTGAAAAGCCTGGCCATTTCAAAAGGGAGTGCCCAGACTTACAGAAGGAGGGTAGCTGGAGAATGGTGCAGGATCTAAGGGCCATTAATAAAATTGTCCAGGTTCGACACCCTGTAGTTCCTAATCCTTACACTCTCCTGAGTAAAATTCCCCTCCATCATAAGTGGTTTAGTGTAGTAGATTTAAAGGATGCCTTCTGTGCCTGTCCCCTTGATCCAGAAAGTAGAGACCTGTTTGCCTTTGAGTGGGAAGATCCCTTCAATGGGTGAAAGCAGCAATACAGATGGACGGTCTTACCTCAGGGTTTCACAGAGTCCCCCAATCTCTTTGGGCAAGAGTTACAGAGGGTACTGGAAAAATTTCCAGTGCCACCTGAAATCACCCTTCTGCAATATGTAGATGATCTATTAATATCAGGTAAAGAAAGGCAAGTGGTGGCTCAAGCTACGAAAAATCTACTGAACTTTTTAGGGGAACAAGGATTAAGGGTATCTAAAAGTAAACTGCAATTTGTAGCAAGGGAAGTTAAGTACCTAGGCCACCTCATAAGTGAAGGAAAAAGAAAAATCCATCCAGAAAGAATCCAGGCCATAGTAGAGTTGCCTCTTCCTCAAACAAAAAGAGAGCTAAGAAAATTCCTGGCATTGGTAGGGTACTGTACATTGTGGATAGATTCTTTTGCATCTCGAACTAAAGGGCTATACCAAAAATTACTAGAGGAAGAGCCTGACAAGATAGAATGGGAGGAAGTGGAAATAAAGGCATTAAATGAACTCAAGCAGGCACTGGTGCAAGCTTCTGTTCTAGCACTTCCTTCCCTCGAAAAACCCTTTCATCTGTTTGTTACAGTAGATAAGGGAACAGCTTTGGGGGTCCTAACCCAATTCTGGGGAGGCCAAAGAAAGCCGGTGGCTTTCCTTTCAAAGGTTTTAGATCCAGTCTCTAGGGTGTGGCCTGGGTGTGTTCAAGCCATTGCAGTAACTGCCCTTTTAGTAGAAGAAAGCAGGAAATTAACCTTTGGAGGGGCATTAGTAGTTAGTACTCCTCATCAAGTGAGAACTATTCTGTATCAAAGGGCAGGGAAATGGTTAACTGATTCCCAAATCTTAAAATATGAGGCAATCCTAATGGAAAAAGATGATTTGGTCTTAATAGCAGATCATAGCTTAAATCCGGCCTCCTTCCTCTGGAAGGGGCCTGAGCAAGTAGAGACCCCTGAGCATGACTGTTTAGACCTAATTGAATACCAAACTCGAGTCCGACCTGACCTAAGGGATCTTCCCCTGCACTCGGGGGAAAGACTGTTCATAGATGGATCCTCCAAAGTCCTAGAAGGAGAAAGGCACAATGGCTATGCAATTGTAGATGGGATAACTTGTGAAGTAAAAGAAGCTAGCCGATTGCCCAATAAGTGGTCAGCTCAAACTTGTGAGTTGTATGCACTAAATCAAGCCCTCAAATTATTAGAAGGAAAGGATGGTACAATATACACTGACTCTAAGTATGCCTTTGGGGTAGTCCACACCTTTGGAAAGATCTGGGAAGAAAGGGGATTAATCAATAGCAAAGGAAAAGAACTGGTTCATGGGGAATTGGTGAAACAAGTATTAACCAATCTACCCTTACCTAGAGAAATATCAGTGGTGCATATAAATGGACATCAGAAGGGACCTACTTTTGAGGCAAAAGGCAATAGGTTGGCTGATGAAAAGGCTAAGGAGACCTCTCTCTACCCCCCTTTAAAAATAATGGTCCTAATACCCTCTATCCCTAAGGAATTTGGGGTCCCTACATTCTCTGCCAAAGAAGTAAAAGAGTTGAAACAGGAGCAACCTTAAATGATCAGGGGAAATGGTTTCCCCCAGATGGCAGACAAATGTTAAATAAACAAATAATGAGGGAGCTATTAGCAGTCCTACACCAGGGGAGTCATTGGGGGGTACAAGCCATGTGTGATGTAGTACTTAAACAATTTGGATGTGTAGGCCTTTATACAGTTGCTAAACAAATCTGTGAACGGTGCATAATTTGTCAAAAAATTAATAAAAAGTTTTTAAGAAAACAGGTACAAGGGGGAAGAGAGCCGGGCCTGAGACCATTCCAGAGCATTCAAGTTGATTATACTGAAATGTCACCAATCAGTCATTTAAAATATATTTTGGTAATTGTCGACCACCTCACTGGATGGGTGGAAGCCTACCCTCTATCCTCAGCTACAGCATTGGGAACTTCTAAAGTTATCCTTGAACAAATCATTCCTCATTATGGGTTAGTGGAAAATATAGACTCTGATAATGGCAGTCACTTTACCTCCCGTGTATTGCAGAATGTCATGAGAAGCCTGGGTGTCACTTCGGACTTCCACACTCCCTGGCATCCACCATCCTCTGGGAGAGTGGAAAGAATGAATCAAACCATAAAGAAACATCTTTCTAAATTAGTTTTGGAAACAAAGTTACCTTGGATCAAGTGCTTACCTATAGCTCTACTAAGAATCAGGACTGCCCCTAGAAAAGAACTGGGAATTTCCCCTTATGAAATGCTTTTTGGTTTGCCTTTCCCCAGGAGGACTGGAGAGCTCCCCTCCCTAGACACAAAGGATCTTTTTCTTAAGAATTATATACTGGCCTTGTCTTCTACTTTATCATCTCTCAGGCACTGTGGACTGCTGGCTCAGACCCCGCCTCTTGAATTTGCTGCCCATCAACATCAGCCTGGCAGCTGGGTTCTGATCCAGTTGTGGAGAGAATCCAAACTTCAACCGATCTGGGAAGGACCCTATCAAGTCTTGCTGACAATTGAGACGGCAGTCCGAACGGCAGAAAGAGGCTGGACTCATTACACACGAGTGAAGGGACCAGTGCCTGAACCAGACGATAAGTATCCAGCAACTCAACCTGAATCCTGGAAAGTGACTCCTACCTCAGATCCCCTAAGGATCACTTTAAACAGGCAACAGTTGAAAGAACATACTAGGAGGGAGGGAGGGCTGGATTAAACCCTGTGTTTGCATTGTGCTCTGTGTATAGCTTAATGATGAAATTGCTTATACTGATCATAATGTTCTATATTTAAGGAGTAATAGGTTCTGCTAAGCTGGTTATAAGTGTAGTCAAAGGCTTAAAGTCTCAAACTGTACAATTTGATGTTTGTCAAGTAATGAGCTGTAAAAATCTAAAACATCAGCAACAACTGAGGGAGGAATATAAGCATTTATGTAAGCAGACTGTTCAAATAGAAAGCAAGATTGTTGGGGGGCAAACATTTGAGAGGATAACTTATGAGACACCTAACCCCTGTTATTCTTGGAACACTGCTTGGTGGACCACACAGTATGAGGGATGGGTCTTACCCAGGTTGGAGGAAAAACCATTAAGGGAAACTTGGCTGGAATTTAACTCTCCAGTTCAAATTGACCCCAAGGTCATTAGAATACTTAAGGCCAAAGACTTAAAGCAAACCACAGAAATAGAGACAGGTTATGGAAATACAAATGCCTGGGTAGAATGGGGTAAACACACCA
The DNA here is from genome assembly GCF_015220235.1 of Choloepus didactylus. Lineage (NCBI taxonomy): Eukaryota > Metazoa > Chordata > Mammalia > Pilosa > Megalonychidae > Choloepus > Choloepus didactylus. The sequence continues at coordinate 106,174,790 of NC_051308.1, forward strand.
TCCAGAGTCTAAACAGAAGTGACTGTTATGCTTGTACAACCAAACAACCCACTGTTCAGATTATGCCCTTCCCCTTGGGGATGAAAAAGCATGAAAGGGAGTTTAAATGTATAACACTCCTCTTTCAAAATGCTACTCCTGGTGAAAGTTGTAGTACGTTGTCCTCCCTTTTCCCTCCAGTCCAGAAGGGAAGTGTCAAAGCCATACCAGCGTCTCACCTTGGTCCCAGAAACCACTCTGCCTGTCTCTCCAGATGGGAAGAAGGGCTCCAGGATCTTGGTACCATGGCTTTGTGTACACAGGTGTGGAATGTGAGCAAGGATAGTACTGGCAACTTCTCCAGCCTAACTATACCCCGAGCAGACCTCTGGTGGTACTGTGGGAAGGGCATCCTCTGGCCAACACTACCTGAAAGGTGGGGAGGAACCTGTGCTCTGGTTCAGTTGGCTATCTCATTTACCCTGGCATTTGAAAGTAATAAGAAAGTACCAACCCAAGGCAAAGGAGAAAAGAAAAATGTACAAAATGTACCTAGTTCCTTCAATAAAAAAATGTTTGTAGATAGTATAGGGGTTCCCCAGAAAGTTCCTAATGAGTTTAAAGCCAAAAATCAAGTAGCTGCAGAATTTAAATCATCCATATTCTGGTGGGTCACCATCAATAAAAATGTCAATCATCACCTAAAATTTATCAACTATACCAGGGATGTCATTAAAGAAATAGCAGAACAGTTAGATGCCACTAGCCGAATGGCATGGGAAAACAGAACGGCCCTAGACATGATGCTAGCTGGAAAAGGAGGCGTCTGTGCTATAGTTGGGGGAAATTGTCGTACATTCATCCCCAATAATACCGCACCTAATGGAACTATCACCAAAGCCGTACAAGGCTTAATAGCCTTATTTCAGAAACTAGAAAAGAATTCTAGCATTAACAACCCACTCACAGAATGGTTGGAAAACTGGTTCGAGAAATGGAAAGGAATTTCAACATCTATTTTAATTTTCCTTATCATTCCAGCCAAAATGTTTATAACAGCTGGGTGCTACATAATCCCGTGTGCTCAAAGGCTAGTTCAAAAACCCATCAAAACCACTAGAATCAAAAATAAGAAAGATCCCTATGATGAGGAATGTGAAAAAGCCCTTAGCAAATTTGAGAATCTAAAATGTGAAAACTAAAAGTGTTTAAAAAGAAAGAGGAGGGAATCTGTAAGAAAGGAATGTTTTGTTTTCACATAGAGACAGCATGGAATAAGGGAAATGGAGGCAAAACCAGTTTAAACAAGCCCCAGACAAAGAGAAGAGAGAATCTGCCTGCTCCTTATATGGAAAAGTAACCATAGTTACTGGAATGTAAAGAGATATGAGGTAATATCAGAAGCGGGAACTCACAGCAAAAAAAATAAAAATAAAAATTTGGGGGGGATAGGCTGATCAGTTCAAAATCTCAATAATGAGCTAGTTGGCTCTCTGGGATTGGCTGTACAAATTAAAATCTCAAAAGATGAATTAGTTAGTGTTCTCGGAAAGGCTGTAACCTCTGTAGTACCCAGTCAATGGGGAAACAGGGGAGGGACTTGCGAATTAGGAGTAGGAGATTTAAAGATCGCCATTCTCTTCCTCTGGTGCGCCAGCCTTCCACGTGTTTGGCTGGACACCCTATCTTGCAAGATCATAAATAAATTCTTTTCTCCTCCAGAACTGAGAGAGTGTTTATTCCCTTACAGGTACCGCTTTATTTCTGACAGTGAGGAGCAGAATTTCGTCTCTCCCCTAGAGCAGCTGGCAATTACCCAGGAACTATATGAAACAGTGTTTTCGGGGTCTCCAGTAACCAGTCACACATTGGACACAAGTTTGGAATTGGAGGAAAAGCTGAGATCACAACGAACATTGTAAGTTCTCCGGACCAGGGGTCTGGTGCCCCTCCCCACCCAGACCTCACAGACTGTCTTGCTGCTGGCTCCCTGAAAGGGGGAAAAAAACCCAAAAAACAGCAATCTGCTGAGGGCAAGAAGGGAGGCTCAACCCAGCCTCAACTGCAGAATTAATTAACAAATTAATTAACTAACTTTGGGAGCTGGGGTGCTAAAGAAGGGCTGGGCTCCAAGAAGTGGGGGCACGTAAAAGCGGGCACCCATTCCCAGACTCCAAAAAAGTCAATTTTTTTTTCCCTTACATTTTGTCCCTTCTGGCTTCTCACTGATCCCTTATCTTTTTGTATTTCAATAGCCCCCAGCAGGGGTGGAACTGAAGCGGTTGGAGAGTAATTATCAGACAGTAGCCCAAAGCATATCTTTAAATGCTCTATTCTGACACTGACAAAACTTCCAGGCTGGGGAAAGACGTTTAAAAGAGACTCATTTTTTTTTTTTCCTTTTTTCTTTTTCTTGATTTCTTTTCTACTTTTTTTTTTTTTTTTTTTTGATCTAAAAGTAATATATGTGGTTATTTTCTATCGGAAAGCCCAGGTTGAGGGACTAGGCTGGGCTTGAGGGGAGACAGAGTACCCATAGTGTCTTTGAATTCCGTATTCACTACTGAAGCCCTCCAGCCCCATCTTTAATTGGCAACTCAGGCTGACCAAGGAATCTACCTGGAGTGGCCCCAAAGAGGAGAGAGGAAAAAGGAATAGTGCCCCTGAGAGACAACTGGAGTTCTGAGGATTGGGTGAGTGGAGGGAGGCCCAGCTCAAGTAGCAGTCCTCCTTCTGGGAATTCAGACCCCAGGGGCTGGAATTCAGATTCCAGCTTCAGTCAGCCACGCCCCTGACAGGATCAGAGTCACCAGGAGAACTAAAGGCTCCATACCTCCTTACACTGGTGGGGGAGCTGCGGGCTGGCCAGCACCACCTGCTGGACAGGAGAGGAAAAGCACCAATTCTAAAGGCCCCATAGGAGGGTCTCATTCTCAGGAAAACTCCATACCCTCCCAATGAGACCTGGGCCTCACTAGACTGGGAAAATCTGACTAGGGTCGACCATATCTGAGGAAACCCACTCACAAAAAGGTTACATAGAGACAGAGCAAGAAACAGAAAAAACAAGAGGGGAAAAATTCTGATCAACTAAATAGAACCTAAGTTAGAGGTCTAGAATAAGTTGAACTGAATAACAGAGGCCAGAAAACAAAGCCAACCAAGAAGAAAACCACTAGGTAAAAGACAGAAAACAAGCTCCAAAATAAACTAATCAAGAGAATCAGATGCCTAGACAACTTAAGATAACAAGCCATACCAGGAAACACGAAAACATGGACCAGCCAAAGGAACAAACTAGTAGCTCAGCTGAGACACAGGAGTGGAGGCAACTAATGCTAAATAAATTTGATGAAACGAAGGAAGATATAGCAAAAGAGCTGAAGGATATAAAGAAGACACTGGCTGACCATAAAGAAGAATTCATAAACTTAAAAAAACAAATGGCAGAACTCATGGGAATGAAGGCCACAATGGAGGAGATGAAAAACACAATGGAGGGACACAACAGTAGATTTGAACAGGCAGAAGAAAGGATCAGTGAACTGGAAGACAGGTCATTCGAATTCATACACACACAAGAAGAGATGGTGAAAAAAATGGAAAAATATGAGCAGGGTCTTAGAGAGCTGAGTGACAACATGAAACACACAAATATACATGTTATGGGTATCCCAGAAGGAGAAGAGAGGGGAAAAGGGGCAGAAAGAGTAATAGAAGACATATTCACTGAAAATTTCCCAACTCTTATAAAAGACAGAAAATTAGAGATTCAAGAAGTGCAACGTACCCCAGATAGAATATATCCCAATAGACCTACTCCAAGACACTTACTGGTCAGATTGTCCAATGTCAAAGACAAAGAGAGGATTCTGAAAGCAGGAAGGGAAAAGCAATCCATCACATACAAGGGAAAGTCAATAAGACTATGTACAGATTTCTCTGCAGAAACCATGGGGGCAAGAAGACAGTGGCATGATATATTTAAGATACTGAAAGAGAAAAACTGCCAACCAAGAATTCTATATCCAGCAAAACTTTCCTTCAAAAATGAGGGAGAGATTAAAACATTTTCTGACAAACAGACACTGAGAGAGTTTGTGAATAAGAGACCGGCACTACAAAAAATACTAAAGGGAGTGCTACAGGCTGATAGGAAAAGACGGTAGAGAGAGGGTTGGAGAAGAGTGCAGAAATGAAGATTATCAGGAAAGGTAAAAGGAGAGGAAAAAATAAGATATGACATATAAATTCCAAGAAACAAAATGGTAGTAGAAAGTACTGCCCTTACAGTAATAACACTAAATGTAAATGGATTAAACTCCCCAATAAAAAGACACAGACTGGCAGAATGGATTAAAAAACAGGACCCATCTATTTGCTGTCTACAAGAAACTCACTTTAGACACAAGGACAAACATAGACTGAAAGTGAAAGGTTGGAAAAAGATATTTCATGCAAACAACAACCAGAAAAAAGCAGGAGTAGCTATATTAATATCAGACAAGTTAGACTTCAAAAGTGAAACAATTAAACGAGACAAAGAAGGACACTATATATTATTAAAAGGGTCAATTCATCAAGAAAACATAACAGTCATAAATATTTATGCACCAAACCAGAATGCCCCAAAATTCATGAGGCAAACACTGCGATCACTGAAAGGAGAAACAGATACCTCTACAATAATAGTTGGAGACTTCAATACACCACTCTCATCAATGGATAGAACATCTAGACAGGATCACTAAAGAAACAGAGAAGTTGAATTGTATGATAAATGAACTAGACTTGACAGACATTTATAGAACACTACATCCAACAACAGCAGGATACACTTTTTTCTCAAGTGCTCATGGAACATTCTGTAGGATAGACCACATGTTGGGTCACAAAGCAAGTCTCAACAAATTTAAAAATATTGATATTATACAAAACACTTTCTCAGACCACAATGGAATGAAGTTGGAAATAAATAAAAGGCAGAAGGTCATAAAATTCACAAACATATGGAGGCTAAACAATACCCTCTTAGAAAACCAGTGGGTAAAGGAAGAAATTACAAGAGAAATTAATAAATACCTCGAGGCAAATGACAATGAAAACACAACTTATCAAAACTTATGGGATACAGCAAAGACAGTGCTGAGAGGGAAATTTATTGCCCTAAATGCCTATATTAAAAGAGAAGAGAGAGCAAAAATGAAAGAGTTAACTGTTCACCTGGAGGAATTAGAGAAAGAACAGCAAACTAACCCCAAAGCAAGCAGAAGGGAAGAAATAACAAAGATTAGAGCAGAAGTAAATGCAATTGAGAACAGGAAAACAATAGAGAGAATCAACAAAACCAGAAGTTGGTTCTTTGAGAAAATCAATAAAATTGATGGACCACTGGCTAGGCTAACAAAAAAAGAGAGAGAGCAGATGCAAACAAATGCAATCAGAAATGGGAAAGGAAATATAACTACCGACCCTGCAGAAATTAAGGAGATAATGAGAAGATACTATGAGCAACTATATGCTAATAAACTAGACAACTTAGATGAAATGGACAACTTCCTAGGAAACCATAAACAACCAACATTAACTCAAGAAGAAATAGATGACCTCAACAAACCAATCACAAGTAAAGAGATTGAGTCAGTCATCAAAAAGCTCCCAAAAAGGAAAAGCCCAGGATCAGATGGTTTCACATGTGAATTCTACCAAGCATTCAAGAACAAATTAGTACCAATCCTGCTCAATCTCTTCAAAAAAATTGAAGAAGAGGGAAAGCTACCTAACTCTTTCTACGAAGCCATCATCACCCTAATACCAAAACCAGGCAAAGATACTACAAAAAAAGAAAATTATAGACGAATTTCTTTAATGAATATAGATGCAAAAATCCTCAACAAAATACTCGCAAGTCGAATCCAGCAGCACATTAAAAGAATTATACACTACGACCAGGTGGGATTTATTCCAGGTATGCAAGGCTGGTTCAACACAAGAAAATCAATTAATGAAATACACCACATCAATAAATCAAAGAAGAAGAACCACATGATCATCTCAATTGATGCAGAAAAGGCATTTGACAAAATTCAACATCCTTTCCTGATGAAAACACTTCAAAGGATAGGAATAGAAGGGAACTTTTTCAATATGATAAAGGCAATATATGAAAAACCCACAGCTAACATCACACTCAATGGGGAGAGACTGAAAGCTTTTCCTCTAAGATCAGGAACAAGATAGGGATGCCCACTATCACCATTGCTATTCAACATTGTGCTGGAAGTTCTAGCTAGAGCAATTAGGCAAGAAAAAGAAATAAAAGGCATCCAAATTGGAGAGGAAGAAGTAAAACTTTCACTATTTGCAGATGACATGATTCTATATGTAGGAAATCCAGAATAATCTACAGCAAAGCTACTAGAACTAGTCAGTGAATACAGCAAAGTAGCAGGCTACAAGATCAACATGCAAAAATCTGTAGTGTTTCTATACACAAGTAATGTGCAAGAAGAGGAGAAAATCAAGAAAAAAATCCCATTTACAATATCAACCAAAAGAATCAAGTATTTAGGAATAAACTTAACCAAGGACAGAAAAGACCTTTACATAGAAAACTATAAGAAACTGCTAAAAGAAATTGAACAAGACCTGAAAAAATGGAAGAACATACCATGTTCATGGATTGGAAGACTAAATATAGTTAAGATGGCAATTTTACCTAAACTGATTTACAGATTCAATGCAATACCAATTCAAATCCCAACAACTTACTTTACAGAAATAGAAAAACCTATAACTAAATTTATTCAGAAGGGTAAGGTGCCCCGAATAGCCAAAAATGTCTTGAGAAAGAGGAGTGAAGTGGGAGGTCTCACACTACCTGACTTTGAAGCATATTACAAAGCTACAGTGCTCAAAACAGCATGGTACTGGCATAAGGACAGATATACAGATCAATGGAATTGAATTGAGTGTTCAGAAGTAGATTCTCACATCTATGGACAACTGATCTTTGATAAGGCAGTGAAGCTGAAGCAACTGGGAAAGAGCAGCCTGTTCAATAAATGGTGTTTGGAGAACTGGATATCTATTTCCAAAAGAATGAAAGAGGATGTCCATCTCACACCTTATACCAAAATTAACTCAAAGTGGATCAAAGACCTAAACATTAGCATCAAGACCATAAAACTCTTAGAAGAAAATGTAGGGCAATATCTTAAAGACCTTGTGAAAGGAGGTGGTTTCTTAGACCTCACACCCAAGGCACGAGCAACCAAAGAACAAATAGACAAATGGGATCTCCTCAAAATCAAAGAACTTTGTCAGAAAAGTCAAAAGGCAACCTTCACAATGGGAGATGATATTTGGAAACCACATATCAGATAAGGGTTTAATATCCCGAATATATAAAGGAATCCTGCATCTCAATAACAGAAAGACAAACAATCCAATTAAAAAATGGGCAAAAGACATGAACAGACATTTTTTTCTGAAGAGGAAATACAAATGGCTCAAAAGCATATGAAAAAATGCTCAACTTCACTGGCTATTAAGGAAATGCAAATCAAAACCACAATGAGATATCATCTCACACCTACCAGAATGGCCATTATCCAAAAATCAGAAAATGACAAGTGCTGGAGAGGATGTGGAGAAAGAGGCACACTTATTCATTGTTGGTGGGAATGTAGAATGGTGCAACCACTCTGGAAGACGGTATGGAGGTTCCTCAGGAAGCTAAATATAGATTTGCCATATGACCCAGCTATTCCATTGCTGGGTATATACTCAGAGGAACTGAAACTTAAGACACAAACAGACATTTGTAAACCAATGTTTATTGCAGCATTATTCACAATTGCCAAGAGATGGAAACAGCCCAAATGTCCATCAAAGGACGAGTGGATAAACAAACTGTGGTATATACACATGATGGAATATTATGCAGCTGTAAGACAGAACAAAGACATGGATCATGTAATAATGTGGATGAACCTTGAGGACATTATGTTGAGTGAAGTTAGCCAGAAACAAAAGGACAGATTCTGTATGGTCTCACTAATATGAACAGACATTAATGAACAAACTTTGGGAGTTAAAAGCTGACAACACAGGCAACCAGGAGATAGAAAGAGGGCAGAGATCAGCCATTTGATGCTGAAGGACTACAGAATGTTTAGGATTGATTGCATAGATCCAGAAATAGATAGCATAATACTGTGTGATGGTAGCATGGTATTGTAAGTACACTGAACAAAGATGTCTGTGTGTAAAGCTGAAAGAGGTGGGATAGGAGAATGTATGACACCAGAGGTAAAGATAGATGATAAAGACTGGGACTGTATAACGTGGCAAAAACTGGAGTGGCCAATGACTGTTACTAAATATACAAATATAAAAATGTTTTTGCATGTGGGAAAGCAAATGAATGTCAACCATGTAGAAATTTGAAAAAGGGATGGTATTCAGGGAAAAACATAATCAAAGCAAACTGGAGTCTATGGTCAACAGTAACATTGTAATATGCCTCCATTAAATGTAACAAAGGCAATACGCCAATGCTAAATGTATATGAGAAGGGGATATAGGGGAGTAATATGGGATTCTTGGTAGTGGTGTTATTTGCTGTCCTTAGTAGTATCTTGTATTGTATGACATGTTATTTTTCTTTTTATCATTTTTTCTTATTGCTAAAAAAAAAACAAAACAATTTTTCTTGTAGTAATCAGTATGTTCAAATGCTGATTGTGGTGATAAATGTACAACTTTATGATGATACCATGAACAACTGATTGTACACTGTGGATAAATGTATGGTATGTGAATATAACTCTATAAAATTGTAGGAAAATATATATATAGTAGTAAAAGTGTTGGAGAAAGCATGGTGAGAGGGATGATGCCTCACCAATATGGACTAACTACAATGTGTAAACTCAGAATTGAATCTTAGAACATAGACTAATGTGGACACAATAATTGTAATAGTCCCTAGATTGTAAGCTCTTACAGCAGTTAACTTTATCCCTGAATTGTAAGGCCTATCTCTAAACTTTGAGATGCTGATCCCCTAGCGTATGTTGTCACAAACATTGGGACTGGCAGTTTGATGTGCTGAGCCCTCGAGCATGGGACTTGCCCTTATGAAGCTCATTACCACAAAGGAGAGTCTAAAGTTGTATGTAATGGTGCCTAAGAGTCTCCCCCTGAGTACCTCTTTGTTGCTCAGATGTGGCCCTCTCTCTCTCTAACTGAGCCATCTCAACAGGTGAACTTGTTGCCCTCCCCCCTACATGGGACCCAACTCCCAGGGGTGTAAATCTCCCTGGCAATGCAGAGTATGACTCCCGGGGATGAATGTGGACCCAGCATCGTGGGACTGAAAGTATCTTCTTGACCAAAAGGGGGATGCAAAATGAGACGAAATAGTTTCAGTGGCTGAGAGATTCCAAATGGAGTCGAGAGGTCACTCTGGTGGACATTCTTATGCACTATATAGATAACACCTCTTAGGCTTTAATGTATTGGAATAGCTAGAAGTAAATACCTGAAACTACCAAACTCCAACCCAGCAGTCTGGACTCTTGACTTTTTTTATATTATATATAAATTATATAATAATGTAGATTACAAGGGGTGACAGTGTGATTGTGAAGACCTTGTGGATCACACCCCCTTTATCTAGTGTATGGATGAGTGGAGGAATAGGGATAAAAACTAAAGGACAAATGGGGTGGGATGGGGGAATGATTTGGGTGTTTTTTTTCACTTTTATTTTTTATTCTTGTTCTGGTTCTTTCTGATGTAAGGAAAATGTTCAGAGATAGATTGTGATGATGAACACATAACTATGTGATCATACTGTGGACAGTGGATTGTATACCATGGATGATTGTATGGTGTGTGAATGTATTTCAAGAAAACTGAATTTAATAAAAAAAAATAAGTTGGCCATGATATTGAGGGTTGATTTTTAAACTCTTATTATGATTACATTGGTCTATATGTGTCCTTGTAGCAGTATCATGCTGTTTTGATTACTGTGGCTTTGCAATAAGTTTTAAGTTTGGGAATTGTGAGTCCTGCAACTTTGTCATTTGTCAAGATTGTTTTGGCTATTCTGGCCTCCTTATCCTTCCACACAAATCTGATGGTTCATATTTCCATTTATGTAAAGAGAGCTGTTGTAATTTTGATTGGGATTGCATTGAATCTGCAAATCATTTTTAGTAGAATCTACATCTTAACCATATTTGGTCCTCTAATCCATAATCCATTGATTTAGGTCTTCTTTTATTTATTTTAGCAATGTTCTGTAGTTTTCTGTGTACAAGTCCTTTGCATCCTTGGTTAGATTTATTCCCTGATATTTGATTCTTTTATTTCCTATTATAAATGGACTTTTTTCTCAATTTATTCTGTAGGTTGTTCATTACCAGGGTATAGAAAAACATACTAATTTTGGGGTGTTTATCTTGTACTGCATCACTTTGCTGGTTTCATTTATTAGCTTTGTTGTGGATTTTTCAGGATTTTCTGTATATAGGATCGTGTCATATGCAAATAGTGAAAGTTTTACTTCTTCCTTTTTAAATAGGATGCTTTTTTTTTTCTCTTTCTTGTCTAATTGCTCCGGCTAGGATTTCCAGTACAACATTGAATAGCAGTGGTGTCAGGGGCAATTTTTGTCTTGTTCCTGATTATAGAGGGAAAGCTTTCAGTCCTTCATTGTTAAGTATGATGTTAGCTGTGGGTTTTTCATATATGCCCTTTATCATGTTGAGGAAGGTTCCTCTTATTCCAAGGTTTCCAAGTGTTTTTATCAAGAAAAGGTGCTGAATTTTGTCAAATGCGTATTCTGTATCAATTAAGATGAGCATTTTTTCCCTTCATTTTTTAATGTGGTATATTTCCTAATTGACTTTCTTATGCTGAATCAACCTTGTGTATTAGGAATAAATCCCACTTGGTCATGGTGATAATTCTTTTAAAGTGTTGTTAGATTCAGTTTGTTAGTATTTGTTAAAGGATTTTTTGCTTCTATATTTGTAGATATTGGACTGTAGTTTCCTTTTCTTGTGGTATCTTTTTGTGGATTTGTTATTAGGGTGACTTGGACATCAAAGAATGAGTTAGGAAATGTTCCCTCCTCTTTCAGTTTTTGGTTGAGTTTGAGCAGGATTGGTATTAATTCTTCTTGGAATGTTTGTTAAAATTCACCTGTGAAGCCATCTGGTCTGGGGCTTTTCTTTTGTTGGGGATTGTTGATGACTAATTCGATCTCTTTATTAGTTATTTTTTTAGATCTTCAATTTCTTCTTGAGTTAGTGAAGGTAGTTTTGTGTTTCTAGGAATTTGTGCCTTTGATCTAGGTTATCTAATTTCTTGGTGCACAGTTGTTCATAGTATCCTCTTAGACCTTTATATTTTGTGGGGTTGGAAGTAATACCCCCTTTTCATTTCTGATTTTAGTTATTTGTGTCTTTTCTCTTTTTTCTTTTAAGTCTAGCTAAAGATTTTTCAATTTTATTGATCTTTTCAGAGAATCAGACTTGGTTTTGTTGATTCTATTTTTTTTATTCTCTATTTTATTTGTCTCTGCTTGAATCTCTTTTATATCCTTCCTTCACTCATTTTGAGTTTAGTTTGCTCTTCTTTTCCCATTCCTTCAGTTTTGAGGTTAGGCTTCTGATTTAAGATCTTTCTTCTTTCTAAATAAAGCATTTAGAGCTATAAATTTCCTCTCTGCACTACCTTTGTTGCATCTCATAAGTTTTGGTATGTAGTGTTTTAATTTTCACTTGCCTCAGGGTATTTCCTAATTTATCTTGTGATTTCTTCTTTGACTCATTGGTTGTTTAAGAATACATTGTTTAATTTGCACTTATTTGTGAATTTTACATTTCTTCCTATTATTAATTTCTAGCTTCATTCTAATGTAGTTAAAGGAGATACAGTGTACGATTTTAATGTTTTGTGACATTACATATGGTCTGTGAAAGAAGGAGAGCACAACTCCTTCCTCAGTGTCCATGCAAAAGAAAGTTTTATTCTACTCATTTCTACAGGTCTTTATAGCATACAAGGTAGTTTTCTACATGACTCTTCTCAGGTATTTCTGGGAGGGGTACATTTTTTCTAAAGCCATGAGGTGTATTTATGTATCTTTAGTCTTAAGGGACAATTTCGTTGGGGCTAGACAGGAAACAGCAGGGGCAGGGGGCAGGAGGTGGGAGACAGGAGCACGGAAGGAGCCCAGCAAGAGCTCGGAGACTATTCCCTCATCTAAATTGCAGTCTGCTTTCAGACATGCAAGGCTTTTGGCCTTTTCCCATTCTGGAGCCCGCCTTCAGGCTTCCAGATTTTGGGAAATGGGCCCTATGTATAATCTATCGAGCCAGAGGACCTTCCATGTCTCCACAATGGTCTATCCTGGAGAATGATTAGTGCACACTGGAGAAGAATGTGTTTTCTATTGCTCTTGGTTGAGGTGCTCTATATATGTATGTTAGGTCTCTTTGGTTTAGAGTAACTTTCAAGTTTTCTATTTCTTTCTTGATCTTCTGTCTAGATGGTCTATCCATTATTGAAAGTGGTGTATTGAAGTTTCCTACTATTAATGTATAACTGTTTATTTCTCCCTTCAAAGATGTCAGTATTTGCTTCATATATTTTAGGACTATGCTATTAGGTGCACACATATTTACAATTGTTATGTCTTAATGTAGAATTGACCCCTTTATCAGTATATAATGACCTCTTTTGTCCTTTGTAACCATTTTTTACTTAAAATCTATTTTATCTGACATTAGTGTGGCTACCCTATCTCTCTTTTGGTTACTATTGGTATGCTACATATTTTTTCCTCCTTTCACTTTCAATCTACTTATGTCTTTGACTGGAAGGTAAGTCTCCTATAAACAGCATATAGTTGGGGCATGGACATGCTTTTTTTTTTTATTATTCATTCTGCTAATCTCTGCCTACTTACTGTAGAGTTAAACCCATTTAGATTTAAATCAACTGCTGATAATTCAGGACTTTTTTCTGTTATTTTGTCATTTAGTCTTTGTTAGTCTTATAACTTTTTGACCCTTAATTCCACCATCAACACCTGCTTTCACATGTAGGTGATTTTTTGTATTGTACCATACGAGTCCCTTCTTATTTATTTTTGAATGTATTTTTCATATATTTTATTTGTGGTTACCATGGGCTTAAAATTTAACATCCTAAACATATAACAATCATTTTTTTATTATCAACTTAACTTCATACACAAATATTGTTCCTATACCTCTCCATTCTTCTACCCTTTTTTGTACTTGTTACAAATTATATTTTTGTACATCTCAAACTACAGACTTATCATTATTTTTAAAGCATTTAAATTTTAGTAACTTAAGAAATAAGAAGTAGAGTTAAATACCAAAAAATACATTATACTAGTACTGGCATTAATAAATTACCCTATGATTACCTTCACAGGAGGTCTTCGTTTCTTTACACCACTTTGATCCACTGTCTAATGTTCTTTCTTTTCATTCTGAAGATCTCCCTGTATCACTGCTCTAAGGGCAGCTCTGTTGGTAATGAACTCTCTGATCACTTTTTTAAATCTGCAAATGTCTTAATCTCTCCCTCTTTCCTGAGACAAAGTCTTGCTGGATATAAAGTTTTTGGCAGACAATTATTCACTCTCATTACTTTGAGTATTTCATCCCACTGCCTTTTTGTCTCCATGGTTTCTGATGAGAAATTGGTACTTAATCTAATTGGGACTCCCATGTACATAGCACATTGCTTTTCTTTTGCAGTTTTCAGAACTCTTTCCTTGTCCTTTGCATTTGACAGTTCTACTACTATGTGTCTTGGTGTATTTTTCTTCAAATTTATCCTGTCTGCTATTTTTTAGATCCTTGGATGTGCATATTCATATCTTTAATTAAGTTTGGGAAGTTTTCTGTCATTATTCCTTTGAATGATTCTTCTGCCCCTTTCTCTCTCTTCATGCATATATTGACATGCTTCATGGTGTCCCACTGATTTCTTAGGCAATTTTTGCTTTTATTATTTATTTTTTTTCTTTCTGCTCCTCAACTTGTCTAATTTCAATTGTCTTGTTTTCAAGTTTAGTGATTCTTCTGCCAGCTCCAATCTGCTCCTGGCACTTTTTCATTTCAATTATTGTGGTCTTCAATTCCAGTAGTTCTGTTTTAATATTTCCATCTTTTTATTAAAGTTGTCATATTTTTTATTCACTTCCTCATTGATATTTTCTGGATTTTTATCCTCTTCCTTTGGATAGGCCATCATTTTCTGTTTCTTGTTTGTCTTACAGCCTTTTGTTGTACATTGCACATTTTAATATTTTTAAATGTTAACTCTGGAATTTGTCCCTGAGATGTCTGTTTTCTGTGTCTGTCTCCAGTTTTTTATATGATAGAGATTTTCTTGAGTGTCAAAAGCTGATAAAACCAAACAAACCAATAGGGAAAACACTTTTTAAAAAATGGTTTTTATTGTGAAATACAACATATACAGATAAGTAATAGCTTTCAAATTATGGTTTAAGAAGTAGTTATAGAGCAAATTTCAAACTATGGTATGGGTTACAGTTCCACAATTTCAGTTATTTCCTTTTAGCTCTTCTAATATACTAGAGACTAAAGAAATTATCCATTTAATGATTCAGTAGTCATAATCCTTTGTTACATCTTACCTGTTGCTACTCCTCTCTCTCATTTGATCATTGGCTTAATCTTCAGGGATATCTAGGCAATGACCACTCCAAGTCGTTCATTTTGAAATGGGGTGCTGACATTATGGGAAGGGGGATGCATCTGGTTGATGTTCTTGAAGAGGCTGTTGCCTCTGTGTTTTGAGACTTATCTAGCATAGGAACAGTCTGTAGGTTTCAAGTTTCTGAAAAGTAAACTTAGCAAGTGAAACTTTTATAGAGTCTCAGGTAGAGACCTGGGTATTCTTTAGGATTTTCAGGAATGCTGTCAGTTTGGGCTTGGCATACTGTGCCAATTTGCAGTATCTAGCTGAAGCTTGCATAAGAGTAACTTCGAGGATAGCCTCTCAACTCTATTTGAAATCTCTTAGCTACTGAATACTTATTTTGTTACATTTCTTTTCCCTCTTTTGGTCAAGAAGACATTCTTAATCCTATGATACCAGGGCCAAGCTCATCTCTGGGAGTCATGTCCTGTGTCACCAGGGAGACTCACACCTCTGGGAGTCATGTCCCACATGGCGGGGGGGGGGGGGGCAGTAATGAATTTATTTGCAAAGAAAAGCACATTTTACTGCCTTTTCAAATTGGCTTACATTGGACAGTGCTTTCCTTCAGAGTTCAACCCTGTTATCAATAATGTCAGCCTAAGGTGAATGCAAAGCGCAGGGTCCTCCCTGTCTTTTCTGTGCCTGTGTCTTGTCCTGGGGTTGTGCTTGCTAGTGAACTTAAGATTTCTTCTGGTTACAGGAATTTGAATGCCCCTTCCACTCCCTAGGGAACAGACCATCTCCCTCTCCTGGGTTCTCTACTGCAGGCCTTAAGGCAGATAAACCTTTGCCCTAAATGGCTTGACTCAATTGTTTCTTATAACACTTTAGCTGTCCCAAGGGGCTTCTGTCTGGAGGACAAATTCTGAGAGAAGGGGAAAGTTTCCTAGATCAGTCTTTCCAAGACAGAAGGATACCAGGGACCCACAAAAGAAACACCAGCCAGCTCCACATTGCTCTTGAAAGAGGTGGGGCGTGGCCCATCAAAGGTGCCAGGAACATCTCCTATATCTCTTTGAAACTGCATTCTTTTTCATTAAGTTCTTGCCCAGTAAATCCAGCCCTTAACTGTTTTCTGGAATATTGAGGGTGTCTTTAAGATTTCTCTGCCACTTTTGCTCAAGGTAGGTTAGAAAATGGTTACTGTTTTTGTTTGCTTAAACTGCTAGAATGCAATATGCCAGAAATGGGTTGGCTTTTACAATGGGGATTTATAAATTTACAATTTGCAGTTCTAAGGCCATGAAAATGTCCAACTCAAGGCATCCCCACAGGACAATACCTGGACTCTGAAGACAGGCTGCTGGCATCACCCAGGACACCTCTGTCACATGGGAAGGCACATGGCCAGCATCTGCTGGTCCTTCACTCCCAAGTTTTGTTGCTTTAAACTTTTAGCTTCAGTGGATTCCTCTCTGAGATTCTGTGGGTCCTGTTTTAGCTTTTCTGGGGCTTTTCTCCATGAGTCCTTAATTTCCTCTCTCAGTTTCTGTATGTGTTTTATCCTCTTATAAAGGACACCAGAACAAGGAATAAGACCCACCCTGGGGCTCCTCAGTTGAAATGACCTAGTCAAAATGTCCCTCCTACAGTAAGTTTACACCTACAAGAATGGATTAAAAGAACATGACCTTTTCTGTAGTATATAATAGCTTCAAACCACCACAGCCACCCTCATAACTGGCCCCCAGCTATCTAAAGTAGCTGATCAAAAGCAATTATCAGTTATCAGAGCACACACTCCTGGGTCCTGGGGAATAAGGTCGTTATATCCCATCCTGACAGCAGAAAGCTGCACCAGGAACCAGGATTGAGGACCTCCCTGCTGCCTGTCTTGAGGCTGGGGTATGGGCAACAGTAGCCGCTACATGGAGAGTGGAATTCTCCAGTGTATGCCACAGTTTACTGGCTTCTTCCTTCCACTCTTCCCTGAATGCTGCACAATGTTCTACTACACTCTGGAGTTCCGGAATAGATGATTCACACAGTTCCTACCTGTTTAATAGTTGTTCTGGTAGAGGGACTGATTCCTGGAGCTTCCCACCCTGCCATCTTCCAAGAATCCTCAGTCCTTGTGCTTGGCTTTGACACCTGCTGACTAACTGACCTGCAATTAGGAAAGCTTCCCCAGGTAGAGATCAGAGGCAATTGTGGAGCTCATCTTGTAAATTCACCTTCTCTCAGGAATCCTAGCATTGTTTCCTATTGCTCAGTGCCTGAGAATTGTTGCCTCATGTATTTTGTTTATTTATATTGTTACTTATGATGGATAGGGTAGTCTCATACCAGTAAATCTGCCACAACTAGAAGCAGAAGTCACTGTTTATATTTTAAATGTTGATTACGTTTGTTTTCCTGGGAGACACACACTGTCATTTAGTGTAGATTCAACTTATATATTCTTTACTTTTTGCCCTGTGCTTGCCACTACCTGTGGCAATTTTGGTTTGGAAGATATTTATTAAGACAATAATGTGAAAATATAGTTGGAGAGCTATTAATGTTATAGAGCATATGAATGCGACTAGAACTTCTACATCAGCCAGGGTAGGTCCTAATTGAGTCAGAATGGTGGATGGAGGATATACAGGGTGTTCTGGTTTGCTAGGAGTGCTGGAATGCAAAATACCAGAAATGGATTGGCTTTTATAAAGGAGATTTATTAGGTTACAAATTTACAGTTCTAAGTCCATAAAAGTGTCCAAACTAAGGCATCAACAAGAGGATACCTTCACTGAATAATGGCCAATGGCATCCAGAACACCTCTGTTGGCTGGAAGGCATGTGGCTGGCATTTGCTGGTCTTTTGCTCCTAGGTTGTGTCACTTTCAGCTTCTGATTTTAGTGGCTTTCTCTTTAGGCATCTTGTGGGTCTTCACTTAGCTTCTCTGGGGCAAATTCTGGGCTTCATCTCTTGGCTGAGCATCTCCAAACGTCTGGTTTCAATGGCTGTCTCCAAAATACTCTGGGTGTTTTCTCTCTAAGCATCTGTCTGCTCTCTTTAAAATGTCTCTGCCTTTTATGGTCTCATAGAAGATGCCAGTAAACTAATTAAGACCCTGAGTGGGCAGGGTCATATCTCCATGGAAATGATCTAATCAAAAGGTCTCACCCACAATTGGGTGGGTCACATCTCCATGGAAACAACCTAATCAAATGATCCCACTCACAATAGGCCTGCCCTCCCAAGTTGCATTAAAAGAACATGGCTTTTATCGGGGTACATAACAGTTTCAAACCAGCACACCAGTTAAGAATGTTGCTTGGTGCAATTGATGTTGTTTTAGAACATAGGGATGGCTATTTTGAGGACTGTGAGAGGGCAATTTAAGTGCAAATGCTTTTGTGTGTGCCTGAATAAATATCTATTTGTATTCAAATTATTTGCCTTCATATTTAGCTTTGATTGGTGTTATCAAGAATCCCATGGTGAAGCTCTATGTATTTGAGTGTATTTTCCTTCATGTATGAGAGTGTGCTGCCATGTAGATACAGCCACTTTTGCATACTTTGGACCAAGATGTTTCATTCACTAAAAGATTTATCAATATCTTTTTAGTGTAAAATGCAGGAATTCCAAGAATCAGGGACTTTCCTGGCCCTAAGTGTGTGGCATGAGCACTGTTGATCTCCCTCCTTTTTGAACTTTTTGATGCTTATTCAGCATCTTTACTGGTTTTCCTTTGACCTCACAGTCAATTTGTACCATTCTCAGTCGTATTATACTCTACCTCAGACCACACATTTTTGTCCCATGAACTATGTTCTACTGCATTCTTAAAGTTCATTTATCTTGTTTTTCATGTTAGAAATATGGGAATCTTGCTTGAATGTTTCCTTTTTGTCACCACTATCACCAGATTAGTCACAGTGTCAGTGGGATCTACTTCCAAAATATTCTTATTTTTTCACCAATCCAAATTCCCTATTCTTTTCTCTTATGATCTGAATTTTTGAATTCTATGGTGTGCCCCTGTGCTGGTAAACCAGTTCATCATTTTTTAAAAAAGCCCAGATTTGTAGTGTGTGCTGATTCCCCAGATGCAAATCCTCTGACTATGGTGGATTCCAAGCTGCCAGAAGTTTAACATCCATTAACTCTCCTTTCCCTTTGGTAATGGATGGCGTTGATGGAGGCATAATACTGTGAATGTAGTTAACAGCATTAAATTGCATAATTGAAAGTGGATAAAACGGGAAATTTGAGGTGGTATATATGTTACCATAATAAAAACAAACATACAGAACTGTATAACACAAAGTGAACCCCAATGTAAACTATGAACTATAGTTAATGGTTGTGCCAGTTTTAATGTATTATGTCCCCCCAAACACCATTATCTTTGATGCAATCTTGTGGGGCAGACATTTTAGTGCTGATTAGATTGTAATTCTTTGAGTGTTTCCATGGAGATGTGTCCCACACAACTGTTGGTGATGACTCTGATTGGATAATTTCCATGGAGGTGTTGGCCCGCCCATTCAGGGTGGGTCTGAATTAAATTACTGGAGCACTATATAAGATCAGACAGAAGGAGCAAGCTGCTACAGCCGAGAGGGACACTTTGAAGAAAGCACAGGAGCTGCAGGTGAGAGACATTTTGAAAACGGCCATTGAAAGCAGACTCTTGCTCCGGAGAAGCTAACAGAGGACCAATACCCCAAGTGCAACTAAGAGTGACATTTTTGAGGAACTGTAGCCTAGAGAGGAACATCCTGGGAGAAAGCCATTTTGAAACCAGAACTTTGGAACAGATGCCAGCCATGTGCCTTCCCAGCTAACAGAGGTTTTTCGGACACCATTGGCCATCTTTCAGTGAAGGTACCCGATTGCTGATGTGTTACCTTGGACACTTTTTGGCCTTAAAACTGTAACTGTGTAACCAAATAAACCCCCTTTTATAAAAGCCAATCCATCTCTGGTGTTTCACACTCTGGCAGCATTTGCAAACTAGAACAATGGTATAACTTAAAAGTTTAACATATAGCTCTCAAAATTTCTGAATATTTAACAATCAGCTCTCTTTAGCTGGGAAATGAGCAGGCAGCAGCACACCACTGCTTTTAATTACTCTCACTGCCTCCAAACATAGCCTCTCTTTAATGCATTCCTCCAGATAATCAGCAGAATATATACATCACAAGTGATCAGGTAATCTTCTGCATAAAATCTTTCAATTTGTATATGTTTTTCATGTTGAAGTTTTCATTTTCTCTATTTACAGCAAAAAGTCTTTTGCTCTCTGGTCCCCTTTATTTCTCTCTAGCCTCATTTTCCTGCACTTCTATATTTTCATAATTTTCAGTTGAATAAAACTTATAATGCTGTTGAATAAAACGCATAATGCTTTGATGTGAGATCACAGGATAAGCTAATTAGACATCTAATCAGCAAATTATCTTAAAAAAACTAAAAAACAGCCTTAAAAGTAAAACAGCAAACCTGACAACATATACTATCTAAACCAGAATATTATAGCAGATGAGCGATGATTTTAAAATAAGCATGCCAATAGACTTAATTAGCAATTGAAACAAGAATAAGAAATCATAAAGTAATCCAGTGGAAATATTCAGTAATTAAAATGTGATAATCAAAGCAAAGAACATGATACATGAGGTAAATGATGGAATGGACAAGACTCATATATTTCTTGGTTAGTTGGAAGTTCAGCATGAATAAGTCTCCCAGAATAAGGCTGAGAAACAGAAGGAAATGAAAGTACAAAAGAAAACTTAAAAGATAAGAAGTATAGCGTGGCCACCATCCAGAGAGTAGTAATACTAGCAGAAAAGAAAAAAGTAAAAGGGGAATTTATTTTAATAAAAGTTGTAGCTATGTCTTCCAGAACTAAAGAGAGATGAATGTGTGAAGTGTGCCAACTGGACAGAGAAAGAAACACCCCACTTATACATATTAAAATGAGATTAAAGAGGTACCAACAAGTGAAACTTTCTAAAAGCTTCTAATGAGAAAGAATAGATCATATAACAAGAAACAAGACTCAGACTGAGAGTAGAATTCTGGGCAATGGCATAATATTTTAATGTACAGGTATGTAAATCATTACTCATAATGTCAAGATCCTAAAAGCTCTACAAACTTATTATTTTAAAAAATGTTTTCAGTCAAAACTTATATGGCTTCCAATCCTGAACTGCACTGATATGAAATATTTATAGTCATTATTTATCCCATTTAGTATGAAATTCCTGTTACAGAAATATTGCATTTAAATTGCCAGGTGTTGGCCCAGTTCTGAGTATTTTACATAAATAATGTGTATATACATACTTGCTTTTCTAAAATCAGAATAATTCTGAATTCCAGAACCTACTAAGTCCCAAGGGTTTCATTTAATGTATTATGTGTTAAAGTAAAATAATTTGAACCTAAAATTTTGTATGAAGCTAAATTATCATTCTTATGCAGGGTGTAATGCAATTGTAGTCAAGTATTTGAGGCTTCTGAAGGTTTGTATTATAGGGACAACACTCTTAGAGGAATACTCAAAACAAGAAGACAAACAAATACAATGGTTGTTGCAAGCCAAGTGGGGGCTAAGAATGATCAACAACATAGTAAAGTTAAAAATAGTAAAATTAGGGCTTAAAAAAGGAGGAAGAATAACCATAACAGCACAGAAGTAAAATTCTAGGTGAGACCAATATGTTGGGGAAGGACAGTGCAAGAACAAGGGAAGTGAGAATCCACTAGAATAATTAGAAACATCTAGGCACCTAATAAAATCACTTCAGTATGTAGAAAACCAAACTTTATACATCTTCAAGGAGAAATTGACAAAACAACCGTCAGAGAGAGTAGAGATTTCAGCATACCTGCTTCTTGCATAAATCTATCCAGTCAGAAATCAGCAAAGATGTAGAAAATTGATAGACTTGTAGGGAATTCTGAACCCAACAATTGGCATAGACATATTCTCAAATAGACACGGGATGTTTACTAAAATTAATTATATACTAGGCAATAAAACAAATAACACCAAATTTTTAAAGAATCTAATTATTTCCCTCTATGTTCTTCCTTATCTGACACACCAAGAATTTATCCACGACCCTGGTAAAAGCAATGGGTGAGCTAAAACTGTCTGAAATTAAATTTCTTTCACCTAGGATAAAATGGGGCTTGAAATATAAATCAAACTGAGATATATAAAAATGAAAATGTAGTATACAAATTTGTACTAATTAGGTTTGCAAAAAAATTTTTTTCTTACAAACGTAAGTCCATGGATCAAGAGTTTTTCTGTTAGGTATTAAATGTGTATGTAAGTCTGTGGAAGGATTTGGCCTCATACTACAAAATACAGGTTGTGTTTTGATGTGATTTCTTCTTAACATCATATCATGAACATTTTTCATGCCCTTCTCTTTTTTCCCAGCTCTCATTTTCTTTCCTCTTTCTTCAGAAAGGAAAAACAAAGCACTCCTCTAAACATCAAATCATTCTGGTACACAGCTGTCACCTAACATACATGGAATAATTAGAACTCCTAGACCAAATCTAAGCTGACCCCATGCACAATTTATTTTTTGGGCAATTTATTTTTAATCTTATTGAAATCAATATGCATTTGCTTTTTTTCTTTCAATTTTTTATTGAATATACATATAGATAAGAACATCTACCATAAGTGTAAATGAACTTTCATGAACAGAAAATAATCCTATAAACAGGTCCAATACAGGGTAGCAGATTATTGCCATTATTCTGGAAGATCCTATTATCCTGTGTTCTAGATAAGATTGGAAATGTATTTGCCTAAGAGGAATCTATGGAGAAGCCTTTTGTCAGAGGGCTTGGACCCACTGGACCCTCATGCAAAACTGACAATGTTTTGAGAATTTTGTTTGAGCAGACATACTGCTATGCTGGAATAAAGGGGACACAGAAAGTACAAAACAAATTAAAAATGACATCCATAGTAGAATCATTGAATCAGAGATCTCAACTGAGGAGAGGAGATCTCAGTACAAGTGAGAAGGGTTTCCCACCAAGACTTTTGGTAGGGCAGTATTTCTAACCTAAGACTTGAGGAAATGGGCTTACTGGCAAGATATTCAAGGAGAGTTCATCTCCCACCTGAAAGCAGGGTGTGTGTGTTTCATACCCCAGACCTCACAGAGAGTCTGACCACATTAATATGCATTTGCTTTTTATTCAGGGTTCACTTATGCTGAAATAAACATGGACACCATATTTAGACAGGTGACATCTTGAATTAGTCTAACACAGTCTTCACTTTTATAGCATATATTCTGTACTAGCTCTTCTTCCCACCATGAAACTACAAAATTAGTTCTTCCCTTCTAACCTTCTGGGTTCAAGTGGGCTTTGAAATATTTTCCATAAAACTTCACATAATCTTTGTTACTGAAGTCCTGAAACCCTTTTATGTAGAAAACTAGTCCTTGAAAAATTTGTTTAAGAAGAACTGTAGGGATATCTTTTGGTTTGGTCATGTTTGGGCAGAAAAATGTATCAAAAAGATCTCTTCATAGACTAACAGCAGGGCCTGACAATGTCAGATCAAATTGAGCCAAAAGAGGAAGTTCTGTAGAATGGCACTCAAAACCATGACAAATCTAAATTCAGACTCTTGGTTTGTGCAGTCCACTTCACACTGAACTAATCTCAAAAGAGAAGGAACAGTCACAATTTTGTAAAATTTAGTATTTCCTCCCATCAAAGCTTTTACTTTCTGTTCCATAATAAGTCAACTCTGAATGCCTTCTTCCTATTAAATTCATATTTGAGCCACCTTGATAAATGAAATCAAAGAGTTCTTTCTTTGCTTCTATGTTATAAACATCACTGTGCCAGTTTGAATATATTGTGTCCCCCAAACGCCATTATCTTTGACGTAATCTTGTGTGGGCAGACATTATCAGTGTTGATTAGATTGTAATTCTTTGAGTGTTTCTGTGGAGATGTGCCCACCCAACTGTGGGTGATGACTCTAATTGGATAATTTCCATGGAGTGTTGGCCCACCCATTGGGTGGGCCTTGATCAGTGGAGCCACATAAATGAGCTGACAGTCAGAGGGAACTCAGCGCAGCTGTGAGTGACATTTTGAAGAGGAGCTACAGCCAAGAGAGACACTTTGAAGAATGCACAGGAACTGAGAGAGGAGCTGCAGATGATGGGACAGTTTGAAGACAGCCGTTGAAAGCAGACTTTTGCTCTGGAAAAGCTGTGAGAGGAAAACGCCCCAAGAACAGCTAGAAGTGACATTTTTGAGGAACTGCAGCCTAGAGAGGAACGTCCTGGGAGAAAGCCATTTTGAAACCAGAACTTTGGAGCAGATGCCAGCCACATGCCTTCCCAGCTAACAGAGGTTTTCCAGACACCATCGGTCATCCTCCAGTGAAGGTACCCAATTGCTGATGTGTTACCTTGGACACTTTATGGCCTTAAGACTGTAACTGTGTAACCAAATGTTCTAGTTTGCTAATGCTGCAGAATGCAAAACACCAGAGATGGATTGGCTTTTATAAAAAGGGGGGTTATTTGGCTACACAGTTACAGTCTTAAGGCCATAAAGTGTCCAAGGTAGCACATCAGTAATTGGGTACCTTCACTGGAGGATGGCCAGTGGCATCTGGAAAAACTCTGTTAGCTGGGAAGGCACATGGCTGGTGTCTGCTCCAAAGTCCTGGTTTCAAAATGGCTTTCTCCCGGGACTTTCGTCTCTAGAAAGCTTGCTCCTCTTCAAAACGTCACTCACAGCTGCACCGAGTTCCTTCTCTTTGAGTCAGCTCATTTATATGGCTCCACTGATCCAGACCCACCCTGAATGGTTGGGGCCATGCCCCCATGGGAATTTCTCATCAGAGTCATCACCCACAGCTGGGTGGGGCACATTCCAAGCAAATCTAATCAGCACCAAAACATCTGCCCCACAAGACTACATCAAAGACAATGGCATTTGGGGGACACAATACATTCAAACTGGCACACCAAATAAACCCCCTTTTATAAAAGCCAATCCATTTCTGGTGTTTTGCATTCTGGCAGCCTTAGAAAGCTAGAACAATCAGTATCTTAAGGAAGATCCTCATTTATGAGAGTATCAGTAGATCCTTGTAGCCATTGCATGAGATTCAAATTGCATTTATGGAAGACTGGTAGAGAAAAATTTTGACAGATATGTGAGTCAGATAGTAAATTCTCTCTATTCATCAGGGCAGTCATGACTGGGGGAGGTGCTTCTATGTATTAGTAATCTATTACTCCTTGTAGGGAAGCAGATCTGTTATAAATTTATTCTTTTTTAAATTCAGTTTTATTGAGATATATTCACATACCATACAATCATCCACAATGTATAATTAATTGTTCACAGTACCATCATATAATTGAGCATTCATCACCACAACTGATTTTTGAACATTTTCATTACTCCAAAAAAATTAAAATAAGAATAAAAATAAAAGTAAAAAAGAACACCCCAAACACCCCATCACACAGCCCCCTTATTATTCATTTACTTTTTGTCCCCATTTTTCTACCCATTTGTCCATTCACTGGAAAAAGGGAGTGTGAGCCACAACATTTTCACAATCACATGGTCACACCGTGTAAGCTACACAGTTGCATAATTGTCTTCAAGAATCAAAGCTGCTGGGTTGCAGTTCAGCAGTTTCAGCTATTTCCTTCTAGCTATTCTAATACACTAAAATCTACAAAGGAATATCTATATAATGCATAAGAATAACCTCCAGAATGACCTCTTGACTCCATTTGAAATCTCTCAGTCACTGAAACTCTATTTTGTTTCAGTTCTCTTCCCCCTCTTTAGTCAAGAAGGCTTTCTCAATTCCATGATGCTGGGTCTAGGCTCATCCCCAGGAATCATGTCTCATACTGCAGGGAGATTTATACCCCTGGGAATCATGTCCCATACAGGGGAGAGAGCAGTGAAGTTACCTGCAGAGTTGGCTTAGAGAGAGAGGCCACATCTGAGCAACAAGAGAGGTTCTCTGGGGGTGACCCTTAGGCACAATTTTAAGTAGATTAGCCTCTCATTTTCAGTAACAGGCTTCATAAGGGCAAGCCCCCAAGACTGAGGGCTAAGCTTTCTAAAATGATAGTTCCCGAGCCCAGGGAGGAGGGGGGAAGAAGACAAGGGGGAGGAAGGCAGTCGTCTGGGGATAGGTTTGGGGGTGGGGGGGATGTCAGTCCATCCAGGAACGGGGGTGACTCACAGCCCATCCCATCTCCCTGAAGCTGCCCTCCCATGCAGAGCTCACTCCATTGCTTAGCGTAGGAGGAGGTCTTGGTGATTGAGAGGAGGGGGACTCTTATTTTGTTAGGGAGATCGGGCCAAGACCCGACCTGCCTGGCAGGGCTCGCCTGAGGCCGGGCGTCATGTTTCATGTGGCCGAGCCAGCTTGGTATGGCATAGAGGCCGGTGCGGAGGGCCCTCGAGCAGTGTTCCTGCTGTTGGAGAAGAGCAGCCCAGCCGACTCCGCCCAGCTACTCAGCCTGAACTCTTTGCTTCCGGAATCCGGTATTGTTGCTGACATCAAATTAGAAACCATCCTTGATCCCGACAGCTTTTAGGAACTCAAAAGCCAGCCCCTACCCCTATGCTCAAACCTCCCAATATCACTGCAGGCCACACCAGCCACCCCAGCTACACTCTCTGCATCCTCTTCTGCAGGGGGCTCCAGGATCCCTGCCATGTCATCATCTTCCTCATCACGGGTCTTGCTCTGGCAGCAGCTAATGCGAGCCCAAGCCCAGGAACAGGAGAGGCATGAGCATCGGGAACAGGCTGCAACCACTCCCTTCCCCAGCCCTGCACCTGCCTCTCCTGCCATCTCTGTGGTTGGCGTCTCTGCCAGGGGCCACACATTGGGTTGTCCCCCTGCTGCTCAGGTGCCCAGAGAGGTGCTCAAGGTGCAGACCCATCTGGGGAACACTACACGCTACCACTTGCAGCAGGCCTGCTGGCAGCAGGTGAAACAGTACCTGTCTACCACACTCAGGCCCAAGCTGGCTTCCCAGGCCCTCACCCCTCCACTGGGTCCTGCTAGCACCCAGCCGCTCCCCGCCCCTGAGGCTGCCCACACTACCAGCCCCACAGGCAGCTCTCCCAACAGCCCCATGGTGCTGCTCACTGTTGGTTCCAGCTCAGAGAAGGAGATTGATGATATCATTGATGAGATCATCAGCCTGGAGTCCAGTTACAATGATGAAATGCTCAGTTATCTGCCTGGAGGCACTGCAGGACTGCAGCTCCCCAGCAGGCTTCCTGTGTCAGGGAATCTGCTTGATGTGCACAGTAGCCAGGGTGTGGACACACTGGCCATAACTGTCAGCAACTCTTGTCCAGCTGAGCTGCCCAACATCAAACAGGAAATCTCTGAGACAGAGGCAAAGACCCTTTTGAAGGAACGGCAGAAGAAAGACAATCACAATCTAATTGAGCTTCACAGGCGATTCAACATTAATGACAGGATCAAGGAGCTGGGCACCCTCATCCCCAAGTCCAGTGACCTGGAGATGCGCTGGAACAAGGGCACCATCCTGAAGGCCTCTGTGGATTACATTCACAAGTTGCAGAAGGAGCAGCAGTGCTCCAAAGACAGGCCAACCTCAGCCTGCAGCTCCAAATTCAGGAGCTAGAACCGCAGGCCCAGATCCATGGTCTGCCGGTACTGCCCACCCCAGGGCTGCTTTCCCTGGCCATGACTTCAGCCTCAAGCCAGAGCAGCTGGACCTGGAGGAAGACAGCAGGCCAGGGGCAGCAACGTTTCACATAGGAGGTGGACCTGCCAAGAGTGCTCCCCACCAGCAGCCCTCAGCACCACCCTCAGATGCCCTTCTGGACCTGCATTTTCCCAGCGACCCCCTGGGGGGCCTGGGGGACCCCTTCCACTTGGGGCTAGAGGACATTTTGATGGAGGAGGAGGAAGGGGTGGGTGGGGCTGTCAGGGGATGCCCTGTCCCCACTGCGGGCTGCCTCTGACCCCCTGCTCTCTTCGGTGTCCCCAGCCGTCTCCAAGTCCAGCAGCCACCGCAGCAGCTTCAGCATGGAGGAGGAGTCCTGATCAGGCCTCACCCCTCCCCTGGGACTCCCCCATTCAGGAAAGGAGGACTAGGCAGGCTGAGGCCCTGCCTCCCCCCCCATCACCCCACCTCCTAACCCACAGGTCTGTCCTGTCCAAGTGTTCTAGGGGAAGAAGAGATGTGAATAGGCCCACCCCTGTTATCAGTTTTTTTGTTCTTCCCCCAAAGAACATCCCAGCACAGGTATTTCTGACAGGAAGGAGGCAGTGAGACCAGGCTCTGCCCCCTGGAGATCCCTGCCTTCCTCCTGTCTCCGTGGGACCCCTCCTTGTTCAGGGAAGGTAGGAAGGACACAGGATGAGGTCCCACCCCTGTCTCCTTAAGGACTGTCCTAGCCAGGCCTCCTGGGGAAAGGAGGTGTCAAGCTGTTGCTTCACCCCTTCTCTTGGAACCCTCAGTCTAGTCTATCCTGGCAAGGAAGAAGTATCAAAATGTCACTGGTCCCACCTCTGGGGGTTTAAGCCCTGCACCTTCCCCAGGAACCCCACCCTGCCCTGGCAAGGCAAAGAAGTAGGCCCCTGGGAACTCAGTTGGGGCCTTCTAGGAATGGAGGAGTCAGGCCCCGCCCCTTCACCGTAGGAACAGCTCAGCGCAGGTATTTCAGGCAGTCTGGTCCCCTCAAATCACAGCTGCGTCCCATCCAAGCATTCCACACCGCAGGGAAGGGTGGCACTTAGGCTCCCCCACCTTAACCTGGGACCAACCTGACTTAACCTACCGGGGCCCTGAGCAGGCCTTGCCCTCTTGAAACCACGCGGATTGGGAAGAACCCTGCTTCCTTCCACGGCGGGGCGGGGGAGTCAGTTTTGTGAGGTGATGGGGACTAGAGGGACAGAATTCAGGTTCCCAGAACCCATACCCCACTACCCTTTTTCAGCTTGTGGAGGAACAGGCGGAAGGAAGGGGCCATTGCTGGGAACTCCCTGGCCCAGTAAAAAGTGGAGGCCATGCGGCCACCAAGCCACAGGCTTGGAGGGAGGGTTGCAAAAGCATATTTACTCCCCCCCTTTGTTTATCTGATTTTTTTATTGAGCCCCCCACTCAGAAGTTAGGCCACCCCCACCCAGTTGTCCATTCGGGGGAATCCCCCCACCCCCACTTTCAGAGTTATCAGCAGGCGCTCCCTCCCGCCATCCCTACCCTTCCTACCACAAATACCCACAGTTGTCAGTTTGGGACCAGAACCCGGTGGATGTAATGAGGGGGGTCTGTAGGTTTGTGATTAAAGTAATAAAGGCAATGCCTGTTTGATGCACTTTTAACTTTGGCAAAGAAAAAATAAAAAAATAAAAAAATAAAATGATAGTCCCCAGTGCTTGTGAGAATATCAGTAATTCCCCAGGTGGGGAAATTTAATATTTCCACATTTTCCCCTTGAGAAGGAGGTTTTTAAAATACATTTTTATTCTCTGTCCAAATTACATTGGGATGTATCAGGGTTTCACACTAACCTGTACAAACCAACCAGATCTCACTCCCTATTCAAAGTTCCATGTAATTTTGGTATTTGAATAAACTGACCATACAAGTTAAATTATATAGTGCCCTACAGAAAATACAGATTTTGCACCAAATAAACATCTTTCCTTTGGTCTCACACAGAAGTTGAAGTTTTAAAACACCGTTAATATCATCCTTTACCCTTTAGTCTGATTTGCCTTAGTCCCAACCAGATCAGCTTCATTCATATCTCTAATTGAAGTCTGATACCTTTTTCAGCTTTTTTAACAGTTGCTGTATGGTGTAATAGTGACATTCATAGCTGCTGAACCCTAGCTCTGAGTCTTAAGTGTCATGCAGATACCTGAAGTTCCAGGGACTGACCAGGTTATATACAAAGGCTCGGCATCTAGAATTTAGAGATAACCACTACAACTCAGGAATAGATGTGACTGTTGTAAAAGCTTACAAGAAACCTCTACCATAAGCCCTCCCTGATAACCTATGATCTCAGATTAAATTCTGAGCTTGCACATTATAGTCAGTCCATATTAGTGAGGCATTATAATGTTTGCCTTTCCGTTTCTGGCTTATTTCACTCAAAATACTGTTCTCAAGGTCCATTCACCTAGTTGCATCCCTCACAACTTCATTCCTTCTTGCAGCTGCTCAGTATTCTATTTTATGTATACACAACAGTTCGCCATTCCATTCATCAGTTGATGTACTCTTAGGCCACTTCCATCCATTGCAAATCATGAATACTGCCACGATAAACACCAGTGTGCAAATGTCCATTTGTATACCTGCTCTCAGTTCTTCTAAGTATATACCCAACAATGGAATCGCAGGACCTTATGGAAACCCCATACTTAGCTTATTGTGGGACCACCACACTACCCTCCAGATGGGCAGCACCATTCTATTTCCCTACCAACAGTGAATAGGAACAGCCTTCCCTCAACATTTTTTCCAGCACTTCTATCCCTCTGTTTGTTTTTTCCTCTGCAATTTTATTGAAACATTCACATGCCATTCAATAATAGACAGTGTACAATCACTTGTTCATAGTCTCGTCATATAGTTCTGCATTCATCACCACAATCAGCCCTTGAACACATTGATTACTCCAAAAAATATAAAAATAAGAGTGATAAAAGAATAAAAAAATAAAAATAAAATAAAAAACAATAAAAAGGTCAGACAACAACTCCACCACCAAGATCCCCATACTCCCTCCTTATATCCCTCTATTATAGACATTTAGCTTTAGTATATTGCCTTTGTTTCAATTAATGGAAGCATATTACAGTATTATTGTAACTATAGACTCTAGCTTGCAATGACTGTATTTTTTCCCCAATACCATCCCATTTTCAACACCTTGCAAAATTAGCTTTCATTTGTTTTCTCTCATGTAAAAACATTCTTATATTTGTACATTTAATCAACCTCATTAATCACTCTAGGTTTCACAAAGTTATATAGTCCCAGTCTTTACCTTCTATCTTTCCTCCTGGTGTCAAACATGTTCTTAGCCTTCCTCTTTCAATGGTATTCACAGTCATCTTTGTTCAGTGTACTTAAAATATTGTGCTACCATCACACAGTATTGTGCTATCCATTTCTGGATCTATACAATCAATCCTGTTGAACATTCT
Organism: Choloepus didactylus; assembly: GCF_015220235.1. Classification (NCBI taxonomy): domain Eukaryota; kingdom Metazoa; phylum Chordata; class Mammalia; order Pilosa; family Megalonychidae; genus Choloepus; species Choloepus didactylus. The sequence goes on from NC_051308.1 coordinate 106,205,761, forward strand.
ATACCTCTTCAACATCAAATGCCCGATCTGTACCCTCTTTCTATCTCCTGATAAACTGTGTCCTCAGTTTTAACTCTCAAACTTTGCTCATTAATGTTATTTCATATTCACGAGACCATACAGTATTTGTCCTTTGGTTTCTGGCTAATTTCACTCAACATAATATCTCAAGGTCCATCCACATTGTTATATATTCCATGACTTTTTTCTGTCTTACGGTTGTAAAATATTCCGTCATATGTATATACCACAGTTTGTCCATCAATGGACATTTGGGTTGTTTCCATCTCTTGGCAATCATGAATAATGCAGCTATATAAATCAGTTTTCAAATGTCCATTCATGTCCTAGCTTTCAGTTCCTTTGAGTATATATTTAGGGATTGCTGGATCATATGGCAATTCTATACAGTCTATGCTTAGCTTCCTGAGAAAGCACCATATACCTCGCTAGTGATTGTACCATTCTACATTCCCACCAACAATGAAAAAGTGTACCTCTTTCTCCACATCCTCTCCAGCACTTTCAATTTTCTGTTTTTGTTTTTTGATAAGAGCCATTTTAGTAGGTGTGAGAGGATATCTCACTGTAGTTTTGATTTGCATTTCCATAATAGCCAGTGAAGTTGAGCCTCTTTTTATATGTTATTGAGCCCTTTGTATTTAGTCTTTGGAAAAGTGTCTGTCCAGGCCTTTGGCCCATTTTCTAATTAGGTTGTTTATCTTTTTGTTGTTGAGTTGTAGGATCTCTTTATATATTCTGGATAGTAAACCCTTATCTGATATGTGGTTTCCAAATATTGTCTCCCATTGAATAGGCTGTCTTTTAACTTTTCTGACAAAATCCTTTGTTGTACAAAAGTGTTCAATTTTGAGGGGATTCCATTTATCTATTTCTTCTTTCATTGATTGCACTTTGGGTACAAGATCTAGAAAACCATCTCCTATCACAAGATCTTTAAGATATTTCCCTTCATTTTCTTCTAAAAGTTTTATAGTCTTGGGTCTATTGTTTAGGTCTTTGATCCATATCAAGTTAATTTTTGTATAAGGTGTGAGATAGGAGTCCTCTTTCATTCTTTTAATTATGGATTTTCAGTTCTCCAAATACCATTTGTTGAAGAGACTGCTCTGTCCCAGTTGCATTGGCTTGACTGGTGTATCAAAAATCAATTGTACATAGATGAGAAGGTCTATTTCTGAACACTCAGTTTAATTACATTGGCAAGTATTCCTATCTTTATACCAGAACCATGCTGTTTTGACCACTGTACCTTTGTAATATGCTTTAATGTTTGGTAGTGTGGGATTTTCTACTTCATTCCTCTTTCTCAAGATAATTTTGGCTATTTGGGGCACGCTGCTCTTCCAAATAAATAAATTTGGTTCTTGGTTTTTCCATTTCTCCAAAGTAAGTTGTTGGGATTTTAATTGGTATTGCTTTAAATCTATAAGTCAATTTAGGTAGAACTGACATCTTAACTATACTTAGTCTTTCAGTCCATGAACACAGTCTGTCCTTCCATTTCTTTAGGTCCCCTGTGATTTCTTTTAGCAATTTGTTTAGTTTTTGGCTTTGGTTAAGTTTATTCCTAATATTTGATTCTTTTGATTGCTATTGCAAATGGAATTTTTTTCTTGATTTCTTCATGATGCTCCTTACTATTGTATAGGAATGCTACTGATTTTTGTGTGTTGATCTTGTAGCCCGCCACTTTGCTGTATTCATTGATTAGCACTACTAGTTTTTTTGTTGATTTTTTCTGGATTTTCTATATATAGGATCATGTCACTTGCAAAAAGTGAAAGTTTTACATCTTCCTCTCCAATTTGGATGCCTTTTATTTCTTTTTCTTGCCTAATTGCTCTAGCTAGCACTTAGAGCACAATGTTGAATAACAATGGTGACAGTGGGCATTCTTGTCTTTTTCCTGATTTTAGAGGGAAAGCCTTCCATTTTTCCCCATTGAGTATGATGGTAGCTGTGGGTTTTTCATATATTGTGTCTATCTTATTGACAAAGTTCCTTTCTATTCCTATCCTTTTGAGTATTTTCATAAAGAAAGGATGTCAAATTTTGTCTTATGTATTTTCTGCATCAATTGAGATAATCATGTAGCTTTTCCACTTCAATTTATTGATGTGGTGTATTACATTTCTTGATTTTCTTGTTTTGAACCAGCCTTGCATAACTAGAATAAATCCCACTTGGTCATTGTGTATAATTTTTTTAATGTGCTGCTGGACTCCATTTGCAAGTATTTTATTGTGATTTTTGTATCTAATTCATTAAAGAGATTGGTCTGTAATTTTCCTTTTTGGAGTATCTTTGTCTAGCTTTGGTATTAGGGTGATGTTGGCTTCACAGAATGAGTTAGGTAGTTTCCCACCTCTTCACTTTCTTTGAAGAATATGAGCAGGATTTATGTTAATTCTTTCTTGAATTCTTGGTAGAATTCACATATGAAGCCATCTAGTCATGGACTTTTCTTTTTTGGGAAGCTATTTGATGACTGAGTCAATCTCTTGTGATTGGTTTGTTGAGGTCATCTATTACTTCTTGAGTTAATGTTGGTTGTTCATGCTTTTCTAGGAATTTATCCATTTTTTTTCTAAGTTGTCTAGTTTATTAACAAATGGTTGCTCATTGTATCCTCTCATTATCTCCTTTATTTCTGTAGTTATGCTTCCTTTCCCATTTCTGATTTCATTTGCATCCCCTCTCTGTTATTTTATTAGCCTAGCTAAATTTCCATTGATTTTATTGACTTCCTAAAATAACCAACTTCTTTGAGATTTAATGCAATACCAATTAAAATTCCAGCAACTTTGGAGAAATAGAATAACCAATAACCAAATTTATTTGGAAGAGCAGGGTGGTTTTGTTGATTTCTCTATTGTTTTTATGTTCTCAACTTAATTTATTTCTGCTCTAATCTTTGTTTTTTCTTTCTTCTGCTTGCTTTGGGGTTAGTTTGCTGTTCTTTCTCTAGTTCCTCCAAGTGAACATTAATTCCTTGATTTTTGCTCTTTCCTCTTTTTTAACATAGGCATTTAGGGTGATAAATTTCCCTCTCAGCATCGCCTTTTCTGCATCCCATATGTTTTGACATGTTGTGTTTTCATTTTCATTTGCCTCAAATATTTGCTAATTTCTCTTGTAATTTCTTCTTTGGCCCACTGGTTATTTAAGAGTGTGTTGTTTAGCTTTAATATATTTGTGATATTTCCTGCCTTCTGCCAGTTATTGGTTTCCAACTTCATTTCATTAACATTGAGAAAGTGTTTTGGATAATGTCAATATTTAAAATTTTTTTGAAGCAGGTTTTGTGACCCAGCAGGTAGTTTATCCTGGGGAATGAACCATGAGCACTTGAGAAAAATGTGTATCTTGCTGTTGTGCACTGTAGTGTTCTACAAATGTCAGTTAAATCTAGTTGATTTATCATACAAGTCAACATCTCTGTTTCCTTATTGATCCTCTGTCTACATGTTCTATCCATTGATGAGAGTGGTGTATTGAAGTCTTCTATTACTGTAGGGGTATCTTCTTCTCCGTACAGTGTTGTCAGTGTTTACCTCATGTATTTTGGGGCACTCTGGCTCAGTTCATAAATATTTATGATTGTTATGTCTTCTTGATGAATTGCCCCTTTTATTAACATATAGTGTCCTTCTTTGTCTCTTTTAATTGTTTTACATTTGAAGTTTAATTTGTCTGATATTAATATAGCTACCCCCACTCTTTTCTGGCTGCCATGTGTGTGAAATATCATTTTCCAGCCTTTCACTTTCAAGCTATTTTTGTCCTTATGTCCAAAGTAAGACTTTTGTAGACAGCATATAGATGGGTCCTGTTTTTTAAAAAAAATAATTGGCCTGTCTATGTCTTTTGATTGGGGAGTTTAATCTATTAACATTTAATGTTGTGCTGGTTTGGATGGATTATGTCCCCCAAAAGGGCTTGTTCTTTGATGCAATCTTGTGGAGGCAGATGTATTAGTGTTGATTAGATTGGAATCCTCTGATTGAGTATTTACATGGAGATGTAACTCAATTAACTGTGAGTGAAACAGTTGATAGGATAATTTCCATGAGGGGTTACTCCACCCATTCAGGGTGGGTGATAATTGGATCACTGGAGTTGTATAAAGGAATTCACAGACAGAAGGACAAGAGAGCAACTGAGAGTGACATTTTGAAGATGAGCTGCAGCTAAGAGAGGACAAAATGCCCCAAGAACAACACTGTGGAGAATGCCATTTTGAAATGCAACCAGGGAGCAAGCAGATGCCAGCCACATGCCTTCTGAGTTAACAGAGGTTTTCCAGATGCCAGTGGCCATCCTTGTCTGAAGGTACCCTATTTTAGATGTCTTACCTTGGACACTTTATGGCCTTGAGACTGTAACTGCATAAGCAAATAAACCCCTTTTATAAAATCCAAACCATTTCTAGTATTTTTGCATTCTGGCAGCATTAGCAAACCAGAACAGATTTTGGTACCAGAGAAGTGCAGTGTTGCTGAATTTGAAAATACCAAACATGTTGGAATGGCTTTTTAAATGGGTTAGGGGAAAATTCTGGAGGAATTGTGTGGAGCTTGATAGAAAAGGCCTAGACTGCTTTGAAGAGACTGTTGGTAGAAATACGGACTCTAAAGATACTTCCAATGAGGCCTTGAACAGAGTGATGAATGTTTCATTGCCAATTGGAAGAAGGGTGATCCTTGTTTTAAAGTGGCAAAGAATTTGGCAAAATTGGATCCTGGTGTCAGATGGAAGGCAGAATTTGAAAACCATGAGCTGCGATACTTAGCTGAAGAGATTTTGACAGTAAATACTGAAAGTGTGGCCTGGCTTCTCATTGAAGCTTATAGTAAAAAGTGAGAGGAGAGGGATAAGCTGAAAAATGAACTCTTGGGTTCAAAGAAACAAGAAACTGATAAGTTTGGAAAATTCTGGGCTTCCAAAAAGTGAGACCCCAGAGGCTACAGCCCCATGAGAGGAGTTAACCAAACATGGAACCCGACCACCATTTCAGTGTAAGCCAGGAATGGAGATAGGATTTGTGTAAAGTTCTATTGTTGGAAGGTTTTGACCCCTGTAAACTTCATGCCAAGCCAATGAGATTTTTTGCAAAATCTGTATAAGTGGAGCCACTGCTGGTCTGGAATGGGGGAGATGGAAAAGGAACAAATTGAAGGAAAAAATTCTTCAAAGACAGAGGCATAGAGATTGATGTCTGGAGTCAAGAGATCTTGGGAAGGGAGAACAGAGCACCCCACACACATGGAAAGGGTGAGTTTGCCCTGGAGGCAGAGGGCAGGCCTTCTGCCTCACTTCTCAGGAAGAGTGCTGCCACCCCAAGCCCCAGAGAAGGTGGATCACATTCTCCAAGGATTGGGGAAAGCCTAGCTGTCACTCCATTGTTTGGAGAGGGGAGAGCCTTTGCTCCAGAGAGGGAGAGTCCAGGTGGCACCCCAATGTTTGAGGAGGGTGGGGCCAAGAAAAAGTTGGTCTCCCCAATGTGTGGATATCTTGGAGCACTCACCCCAGCCTTTGGAGAGAAAAGGGCTGCTGCATAGACCCTTGGAAAGGGTTGGACTCCCACTCTCTCAAGCCCCAAGGATACAATGACATTCTATGAATGACTCTCAGACTTTGAAAGCTAATGGAGTCTGCCTTGAAGGTTTTAGGAATTGTTTTAGTCCTTTAAACCCTGTTTTCCTTACTGTTTCTCCTTATGGCAATAGGAATGTTTATCCTATGAATGTCCCTCTTTTGTATATTGGAAGCAGATAACTTGTTCTAAGTTTCACAGGTCCATAGCCAGAGGGGAATTTTGCTTTAGGACAGACTATGCCTGTTACTGATTTTAATGGGATCTTGTACCTAACTACTGCTACTGAAATGATTTAAGTTTTTGTGATATTGTGATTGGATGAATGTATACTGTATATGGAAAGATCATGTCATTTTGGGATCCAGGGAGTGGAATGTGCTGGTTTGAATGGATTATGTCCCCCAAAATGCCATGTTCTTTGATGCAGTCTTGTGGGGGCAGATATATTAGTGTTGATTAGATTGTAATCCTTTGAGTGTTTCCACAAAGATGTGACTCAATCAACTGTGAATGAAACATTTGACTGGATAATTTCCATGTAGGTGTTAATTGGATTACTGGAGCCATATAAAGGAATTCACAGACAGAAGGACCAGAAAGCAACTGAGAGCACCATTTTGAAGAGGAGCTACAACTAAGAGAGGACAAAATGCCCCAAGAGCAACATTTTGGAGAGCACCATTTTGAAACACAACTTTGGAGCAAGCAGATGCCAGCCACATGTCTTCTGAGCCAACAGAGATTTTCCAGATGCCAATGGCCATCCTTGTCTGAAGGTACCCTATTATAGATGTCTTACCTTGGACACTTTAAGGCCTTAAGACTGTAAATGTGTAACCAAATGAACCCCATTTATAAAAGCCAATCCATTTCTGATATTTTGCATTCTGGCAGAATTAGCAAACCAGAACAAATGTTATTACAGCAAGGGCAGTACTTTCCTCTATTTTGTCTTTTGGATTTTATACGTAATATTTTTTTTCTTTCTCTCCTTTTACCCTTCTTGATAGCCTTCATTCCTACACTCTTCTCCCAACCTCTTTCCCCTGTCTTTTCCTATCAGCTTGCTGCACTCCATTTAGTATTTCTTGTAGAGCAGGTCTCTTGTTCACAAACTCTTGCAGTGTCTGTCTGAAAATATTTTAAACTCTCCCTCATTTTTGAAAGACAGCTTTCCTGTTTATAGAATTCTTGGTTGGCAGTTTTTCTCCTTTAGTATATTAAATGTATCTTACTACTGCCTTCTTACTCCTATGGTTTCTATGGAGAAATCCACACATAGCCTTATCAACCTTCCCTTGTATGTGATGGCTCATTTTTCTCTTGCTCTTTTAGAACTTGCTCCTTGTCTTTGACATTGGGCAATCTAATCAGTGCCTTAGAGTAGGTCTATTCAGATCTATTATGTTTGTGGTACACTGTGCTTCTTGGTTCTCTAATTTTATGTCTTTCATAAACTTGGGAAATTTTCAGTGATTATTTTCTCTGTTATTCTTTCTGCCCCTTTTCCCTTGTCTTCTCCTTCTGGGACACACATAACACATATATTCATGTGCTTCATGTTGTCACTTAGTTCCCTGAGACTCTGCTCATATTTTTCCATTCTTTTCCCTATCTGTTCTTGTCTGTGTATGATTTCATATGTCCTGCCTTCTACTTCACTGATCCTTTCTTCTGCCTCTTCAAATCTGAAGGTGTATGTCTCCATTGTGCTTTTCATCTCTTCTATTGTGCTTTTCATTCTGATAAGTTATGCCATTTGTTTTTCAAGCTTGCAAATTCTTCTTTATGGTCACCCAGTGTCTTCTTTACATCCTTCATCTCTTTTGCCACATTTTCCTTCAGCTCACTGATTTGATTTAGAAGTTTTGTTTGAACATCTTTAATTAGTTGTTTCAATTCCTGTAACTCAGTTGAAGTGTTAGTTTGTTCCATAACTTCATAATTTCTTGTATGACTTATGATCTTTTGCTGTCTAGGCATCCAATTTTCTTGATTAGTTTATTCTGGATATCATTTTCACTCTTTTACTTAGGGTTTTCTTGTTGGTTGGCTTTTTCTCTATCTGTTCTTCTGTGTTCAGTTCAACTTATTCTAGATCTCTAGCATAGCTTCTGTTTAATTGATCAGAATTTTTCAGCCCTTGTTTTTCTGGGTCTTTTCATGACTATGGTACCTTTTATGAGGGGATCTTCCCAGATGTGATCAACCCAATCAGATTTTCCCAGTCCTGACAGGCCCAGGTCTCAGAAGGAGGGTGTAATCAGTTTCCCTGAGAATGAGTCCCAGTAGTTTGCCATACCCTCCTGTGAAGCCTCTAGACTCTGCTTTTTCTATCCTGTCCAACAGGTGGTGCTTGTCAGCCCACAGCTCCCCATTGGTGTAAAGAGATGTGGTGCCTCTAATTTTCAGCAGTCCCTGTCCCTGCCAGGGGCATGGTTGACTCAAGGTGTTTCTGTTTTCCAGCCCCTAGGGTCTGAGTTCTCTGAAGGAAGGCCACCACTTGAGCTGGGGCCCATCTCCCCATCCCCCCTTTTGGGAAAGATATACCCTTTAGGGAATATCTTATTGCTTTGTTCCTCTGACCTATCTTAGCTCTGCCCTTGCCTGGGTCCAGCTGCCAGTTGAAAATATCTGAGGCTTTCTCTATTGAGCCACTTAGAATAGTTTTTAAAAAGAAGAAAAACTAACAGAAAAATGGGGGGGGGGGAGAAAAGAATAAAAACAGGGAAAAAAATGAAATCTCTTTTCAGAGCCTATCCCCAGCCCCCAAGTTTCACCAGACAAGAGCTGGAGTTGATACCTGGCTCTGTGCACCCCCCTTCTTGGGGCATATCCCCTTTCCAGCACTCTGATCTTGACTGACTCCAAAAGCTTCTGTCTTTATTCTTTTTTATTTTACTTTATTTCATTCTTTTTTTTTTCTGTCAGCCCAGCCTCCTCTTTGCTGGAATTAAAGCCACAATTTTAGCTTGCCTGAGCAAGTTTCCCTCGCTCCCAGTAGAGACTATTTAAAGATATGCCCTTTAGGGAACTGTCTCCTTCACCTCACTAGTTACTCTCATACATACCTTAATTCCACCCTTGCCAGGGACAGTGCTAAAACCTGAGAGTTCCTGCAGCTCTAATGAGCTATTTAAAGGTAAAATAATAATCATAATTAAAAAACAGAAAGAAAGCAAAAAAAAAAAAAAAAAAAAAAAACTTTCATGAGCCAGACCCCAGCTCCCTGGGTTTGCCAATCTAGAGCCAGAGTTGATTCTCGTTTATGCGTGTCCCTTTTTCTTAGGGCCCAGCCCTTTTCCAGTATTCTGAGCTCTTCAAACTCCAAAACCCTCTGCTTTTTGTTGTTGTTGTTAGCTCTGCCTACTCTTTGCAGGGCAAAACTTCCTGGTTCCTCTCATGCTTGCTCTTGATTTATCTATGCTCATAGCTTTTATTCAGCAGTATGAATTTGATAATTAATTCTGCAATTGGAGCCTGGTTGAGCCACCCTCTTGCTCCTAGCAGAGACTTCTTCCTTTTCCTTTGGGGAACCATCTCCAAGACAAAAGTGGCAGTGGGGGAAGAGCATCAGCTCTCTGGCTGGGGAAACTTACAGTTCTTCACCACAGTTGCAACCATTCTACCCGTTCCAGACTGGTGTATGATGTGTGTGCAGTCACAGAAGTCCCCCAATCAGTTTCACACAGTTCCTATTTATCAGCAGCCCTAGAGGAGTAGCTAAATTCTGCACCTCACCACACCCTCATCTTGCCCCCTATAAATTTTTCCTAAGCTATGAATTCCAGAAAAAAACTTGTTTTTAGTTGCCTTGTTTTTAGTTGTTTTTCAGTCAAGGCCTTGTGGTTACCTTTCTGGTATTGCTGTCCAGTAGGTAGTTGTGTCCTGCCCATTTTTTTTTTTTTTTTGTATGATTGAATGTCACCACTTGGTCTCTGCTATTCTGAAATCCTTTCTTCTCCATAGACATAAGGAAACTTATTTAGTTAGTTTTTTGAATGGTATGCCCTATGAATCCTCCTGATGAACACAGTCAGTTTGGAAGAGGCATATCTGATGATTGAAAAAGTTCAGTATGTTTGGAAATTCTAGATTCCCATCCATCCAAACCTCTGCATTTCAGGTCTCAGGGTCCTTTTCCTTTTCCTTTAAGGTCCTCATCTTAGCATAGAAGAGTTTATTGGCATCTTAATTCAGTCTCCTTTATAACTTTATACCATCAGATCTTATACCTGATATTCAACATATTCTGCCCTCTAGTTTTAGGGGATGAGCGTTTCTTCCAATGGTGCTTATGGAATTCTTCAGGCTTTCACATTATACCCTGAGTTGAAGTTGGCTGACCTACGCTTCTCTTTTTCTTCCTTACGGGTTTCAATTATAGTTTAAAAAGTCAGCCAATTTTATAATTCTTATAAGTACCAATGCCATCAAATCTCTAAAGTGAGAAATTTATCCCATGCACCAGTGCATGCTCTTTAACCTGTATTCCACCCCTATTCACCATCAGGGAGAATATTAATAATTATACTATGGCATGCCAGAGATTGCCACCACTCCATTTACCACCTGCAATGGAGTTCTTATTACCCCCTGGCCAGAATATGATCCCATCACAATTCCCCATCCAGAATTTGCTTCATTAGACTGCTTCTTATACCAACTACCTTGGTTTGAGATCCCACACAAACATATAGTCAAAAATTAGACAGCAGTGAGTTTATCAGGGAGTTGCTCCTAGTAAGCACTGGTCAGAGGGAGAAGAAGTGAAATAGCAAGAGGAGAAAGCCAATTAGGAGTGTCTCATTAAGCAGGTTACCAATGTGGGCAACTGGGACTCAATCTCACTGGGAACATCTAGGAGACAATGTACCTACAGGTTATCCAACCTGGGTTATTTATGTTCCAATTACCATCAAGCAGTTTCCAAGGACTTCTCCTGGGAACATTAAATAATCTACACTTTCAACATGTTCCATGTATTGGCTAGGCAAGAGAGAGTCCACGGACACTAGCATGTCTCTCATGAACTAGAAGGTTGAGTACCATTCCTGACTAGCAATTTTGTAAAGTCAAAGATTCCTCAATGTTAATAGTGGTTTTTTGAAAATTAAAAAGTGGTTACTCCAATTGCTCCAACTATTCCAACTATATTATAGACTATACAAGAAGTGCTAAAAGTTCAAAGAGACTGATATGTTGTTATAGACCTGCTTAATAACCTTTTCTTTTCAATCTCAATTTTGGTGTCTAGTTGGGCATGTGTGCCGGTTTGAATGTATTATGTCCCCCAGAAAAAGCCATATTCTTTGATGCAATCTTGTGGGGCAGACATAATAGTGGGGATTAAGTTGGAACATTTGGATTAGGTTGTTTGTATGGAGATGCACCCCACCCAACTGTGGATGATAACTGGTGGGATATTTCCGTGGAGGCATGGCCCCACCCATTCGGGGTGGGCCTTGATCAGTGGAGCCATATAAATGAGCTGGCTCAAGGAGGGGAAACTCAGTGCAGCTGTGAGTGATGTTTTGAAGAGGAGCAAGCTTGCTAGAGAGGAACGTCCTGGGAGAAAACCATTTTGAAACCAGAACTTTGGAGCAGACGCCAGCCATGTGCCTTCCCAGCTAACAGAGGTTTTCCGGATGCCATTGGCCATCCTCCAGTAAAGGTACCCGACTGCTGATGTGTTACCTTGGACACTTTATGGCCTTAAGACTGTAACTGTGTAGCCAAATAAACCCCCTTTTTATAAAAGCCAATCCATCTCTAGTGTTTTGCATTCTGCAGCATTAGCAAACTAGAACAGCATGATTTTCATTCTTGAGGAGTGGTGATTAGTATATATTCAATGTATAGTCACAGATATTAGTCATAATATAGCGATGTGAGATTGGATTTAACAAGCATTAAAAGCATGTCAGGGAGTGACATCATCAACATGATGGCACAAGACATCTGAAAAAGTCTCCCCAGATATTTAGCAAATAAAAGGACAAATCCCACTTGCTTAGAACTCTAGAGGATGGTAGAGACTGGAAAAGGACTCCACAAATGCACAATCAAGGAAAGAAAAATCTCAGGTAGGAAAATTCTGTCCTGGACACAGGCTGGTTCCCATTCCCCTTGCCCTCACTCGGTTCCACCAGTTTTGGGAATTACAGAGAGGCAGAATGAACTGGATCCCTCCAACTGTTGACAGAGACTGTAGAAAAATTCACAGCAGCTACTTAGAACTCCAGGAATATCCAGTCACAAGAACCTAAGTCTACAGTGACCCAGGGTGGGCTGCAAACCACTAAAGAGTGTTGCATACAGAAGGGCCCCCAGGGGCAAAAAAAAGGAGCAAGGGATAAACCCTGATAGAAAGGCTGGTAATCTTCTGAAGTAACCCACCTTTCTTGATTGACTCCATCTGGCTCCCTGGGGAGGGATAACCTAACAGAAGAGAAATTGGAGGCAGAAAAGCCTCACAGAAAAAAAGAGAGGGGTTTAAACTAAACTGCTGTAAAACAGGAGGGTCCCAGAACTGAAAAGTGTAAGGAAAATGGGGCACTGAGTGAGGGAGAGAATTTAAACAAATCATAGGAGCTGGGGAGAAAAGTCTGCACAAAAATAAACAGAACAGATAGATTCCCAGCGAAGGAATAGAGGAAAGGAAGCCTTCTCCTGGGAGTGAAACAATTGCACTCAAAAAGTACAATCTTAAAAATAGTTTCACATATGCAGGACAAGAATCAGATGAAGAAGAGCTGAGAAAATCTGAACAGTTAAACACAGGCTATTCTAAAGGTCCAGAATAAGTTAGATCAAACATCAAAGAAGAACCTTTACACAAAACCAATCAACAATAAAACCCTAGAAAATAGGGCCTTCAGAGTCAGCCCATCAAGATAATCAAATGCCTAGACGTTGGCAACACATTACAAGTCATGGAGAAACAAGAAGATATGGCTAAGCAAATGGAACAAATTAAAACTTCAGAAGAGACTCAGAAGTTGGAACAACTAATCAAAGATGTTCAAACAAATCTCCTAAGTCAATTCAAGGAGATGAAGGAAATATGTTATTGTGCCAGCTTAGATACATCATGTCCCTCCAAAAGCCATATTCTTTAATGCAATCTTGTAGGGGCAGAGCTATTAATCTTTTTGATTAGAGTGTGACCTCTGATTGAATGTTTCCATGGAGATTTGACCCTGCCCATTCAGGGTAGCTCTTGATTAGTTTACTGGAGTCCTATAAGGGAGCTGACACAGACCCACATGCTTGCTGACTGCTTTGAGATGCTAGCCCAGAGTTTGCTCCAGAGAAGCTAAGAGAGGACAAAACACCCCAAAAGCAGCTGAGAGAGACTTCTGGAGAGATGCTTGGGAGCTGGCATAGATGCTTAGAGATGCTTGGAGTTGTGGACAGAAGGACATTTGGAGATGCTAAGCTAAGGAAGCACAGGAGCTGAGAGAGGAGCTGAAACACAACCCAGGATGAGCAGACATGCCTTTCCAGCTGATAGAGGTGTTCCAGATGCCATCAGTCTTCAGTGAAGTTATCCTCTTGTTGATTCCCTAGTTTGGACACTTTTATGGCCATAGAACTGTAAATTTGTAACCAAATAACCTCACCTTATAGAAGCCAATTAATTTCTGGTATTTTGAATAAAGGCGGCATTAGCAAACTGGAACATGTATAAAGAAATAAAGGATATTAAGAACACAGTGTGTGAGCATAAAGGCCCAGGAGCCCAGCCCCTGCTGCATTTCCCACTGGCTGCCAGACATACCTCATGTGCATGGGTGGAAGTCTGTGGCTTCAGAATTGCGTGTGGAGCTGCGCTGTAAGCAGGACCTGGCTGACCTGGAGGGCACAGGGGATCGGGGCTCCAGTGACCCTCGAGGCTGAGGCTGGGGGAACAGGGTTGTTGGAGGCCCACGGTATTCTGGGCAGAGGTGCCCAGTGAGTGGGTGGGGATGGTGTGCTGGGTTGGACAGGACAGCCTTGGCCTTGTTCATGGGACTGCGGGCCCTGGGCATGGCCAACCATGAAGACCTGAAAGAAATGCTGACAAACTGCACTGAGCTACCCAAAGCCATCGAGCACTTCCAGAGGGAGAATGGCATGCTCCTGCCATCCCTGCAGTCGACCCTGCCCTTCTTGGACCTGTATGGGACCCTGCATCTGGAGTTCCACACCCATGTTCGATGAGCTCCAGGACAAGCTGATGGAGACAATGTCAGCTATTGCTGCAGAGGGGAAGGTGGAGGAAAGGTATAAGAAACTGGAAGACCTTCTGGAGAAGAGCTTTTCTCTGGTGAAGATGCCATCCCTGCAGCCAGTAGCGATATGCTTCATGAAACACTTACTCAAGGTACCTGAGAAGAAGCTGAAGCTGGTCATGCTCTACAAGGAGCTTTACCTGGCCTGTGCTGTGGAGGTGAAGAGGCAGTTCTGGCAAGACAACCAGGTGCTGTTCTGGGTGAGGTTTCCCAGCTGCTGAACCAGTACATCCTGGAGAAGGAGAGCACCCTCTTCATCACTGACTATCCATCCTGCACAATTTCTTCAGTTCTTCTCCCAAGATGAGTCAGATGCCAGGGTGAGGTGAGGGAGAGGCCTTGTGTGCATGAGCCCAGCTCGGGCTGGGTGGGCTTGGAGGAGGGCTGTTGTGGCTGCTCCTTCCCCAGCTGTTTTGGAGAATCTACTCGCTGTCCTCCTTGAGTATGGGCTGTTCTGCTCATCAAGGGATGGGCTTGTGAGTGTGACTGGCAAGAGGGGGTCTTTACTGTGTCTCCCTTGATGCCATCCTCTTTTTGTCTGTTGGTTTTGAATTTGGGTATATTTTGCTTTTCAACAAAGTGATGTGTGACCAAAGTAAATGTCCACGGAAGGGCCTTTAATGAAAAGTGACAGACTCCCCAGTGCTCTCTCTAAAGTCAGCTTTTTGTTTGTTAGATTTTTAACTTCATATTTCTAAACAGCATGTTGTTATACTTGCAGTGCAAATTCCTCATCTTTTATGCTTTAGAAAACAGTCAAATCTACACCCTGCCTGTTAACAAGGGTGGCATTGCCCTAAATTCAAATTTGGAATTATTTGATGTTTTTCATTTTATATTGAGATTTCTTGATTGGCTGGCTCTAGAACAGTGTTGTTGAGGAGAAAGATAAAGCAAGTCACATGAGTAATATAAAATTTTCTGCTAGGCCTGTTAAGAAAAAACAGATGAAATCAATTGTAATGGTATGCTTCCTTTAACACAACATATCCAAAGCATTGTCATTTCAGCATTTAATTAGTATAAGACTATGAATGAGATCTGTTACATTCCCCCCCCTTTTTTTTGTACTAAGTTTTAGAAATCTGGGGTGTCTTTTGCACTCATGGCACTTTTCAGTTGCCACATTTAAGGTGCCCAGGGGTACGTGAGTCTGAGGCTCCTTGCTAGACTGCATACTTCAGGCCTTCTCCAATGAAGGGGCATCATCTTCCTGCCCTCTCCTTCCCCGAATGTTAGGTTTAGCTCTAGTTTCCAGTCTTCATAAACTTTTCTTGCCCATCATGGTCAGATGGAGCTGTTGACCACTTCTGTGAGATGTGGCATTTTCCACATTTCCTTCTGCCTTTCTTTCACCTTCTGTCTCCCTCTCCCTCTCCTGGTAACTGAATGTCCGTGCACTGATGTTGTCTGGACCTGCTTTGTCTTAATGTTGATATTGTTTTTTAAAAGTTCTCATATATTTATGCACCCAAGAAATGCAAATGGTTCAAAGTTCAAAAGAGACAGACAGGCATGCAAGGGAAAGACTTCCCCTTTCTAGACTCTCTGTTCCTCCTTAGAAGTAGTCACAACCCCAGCCCCCTGCCCTCCCTGGCTGCACCCGCTCTGCTACACATTGCTATTTCCCACTGATGGGCTGCTCTGGAGGCCCCATTTCCCCTATGGCTGTGAGTGGGGTGCATGTCACTGGACCATGCTGATGAGTGGTCAAGTGGTCAGACATCTCCTGGCTCTGACCCTCTGCCCTTTTCCCTCCATGTTGGGAGCTCTGGGGACAAGGCAAGTAGCAGTGGGTCACAGACTGATAATGCTTCAAAGAGCTTTAGAGATGGAGGACTATGGGAAGATGGTGGAACAGTAAGCTCCAGGATATTGTTCCCTCCACCAAGACAATTATTGAAATGGCAGAAACTGTCTGAATCAAAAAATTTGGAACTCTGGAGGATAGTGGAACACTGTGCAACACCCAGAGAAGAGCTAGAGAAAGAGACTAGTAAATTGCAGTAAATACAATGAATTTCACAGTCCATGCTTTGGCCACCCCTTCCCCACCCCATCCATGTGTCAGGCAGCAGTGGGGACAGGAGCCCAGTTTCCTGGTGCAGCTTTCTGGGGTCAGTGTGGCCTATAAGAACCTGTCTCCAAAAACCAGAAAAGCATGTTGTGATTGGTGATCACTGCATTGATCAGCTACTTCAGATTGCTGGGGGCTGGCTCTAAGGACAGCGGAATGGCATACTTAAAACTCTCAAGGAAAAAAAACCTGTCAACTAAAAATTCTAAATCCAGAAAAATGATCTTTCAAAAATGAAAGAGAATTAAAACACTTTCAGAACAAAAGCTGAAGACCCGCCAGAAGACCTTACCAGAAGACCTGCCCTACAAGAAATGCTAAAGGGAGTCCTTTGGGCTGAAATGAAAAGATGAGTTGATTTAGAAGATTTGTTTGAACATCTTTAATTAATTGTTTCAATTCCTGACTCTCAGCTGAGGTGTTAGTTTGTTCCTTTGACTGGGTCATATCTTCTTGTTTCCTAATGTGGCTCATGACTTTTTGCTGTTCAGGTATCTGATTTTCTTGATTAGTTTATTCCGGAGGTTGTTTTCTCTGTTTTGCCTAGGGTTTTCTTGTTGGTTGTCTTTGATCTCTGTCATTTCTTTGTTTCTCTCACTGACCAGTTGTCAGATTGGCTGTGTCCCCCAGGCTTCCCCCCAAAATCTGGCACCCATCATGGCCTGACACAGGAATAGGAAAGAGGCACTGGGCACCTCAGGAAGTTCACTGTGTGTGGTAATACAAATCTGCTGGCTTCCAGTGGTGCTCTGTTTTCCACTGGCCAGCAAGACCTGGGTTTATTTTAGATCCCTGTTTTAACAGTTTGATCTTCTGTGTTTCTCAGCCAAAACAGGGCCAGGTTTCTGAACAGGTGTGTGGATCAGCTCCTGTGGTCCTAAGAAAGTGTCTGGAGTATCTTTTTTAGTGTTTCAATTCATTTGCACCTTCTGGACTGTCCAGCAGATGGCACTGTTCAGTAACTTAATGGTCCTCAGAAACTGCTTTGCCTCCAAGCACAGGCTGCATGTACACAGGTGAGGTGAAACTGGGATTCCTGTGTTCTCACTTTGCTGGCCAAAATTTGTTTTGATGTGGGGCTCTACCTAGGGCAAAGTACTCCCTTAGCTGACCCAGTACTCCAGCTGTCCCCAAGGCAAGGAAACGACTGTTGGCTGTTAGTTCCCTCAAAGGTGGGGAAAGAGCTTTCAGACCCAGGGCTGGAAACACAGTGTCTGTCCACATTTTCTCAGTCTCTTTGTCCCTAACTGACCTGGGCTTTGAAATGTCCTCCCCTATCCCCCAGGTCCTCAAATGGTGAAGGTATATCTCACTGCTCTGAGAGATTTTATAATTTGTGTCTGTGGTTGGAGGGGTTACCTCTGCTGATTCTGTGCCTTTCCCACACTGAGACCAAATGAGGGAGGGAGGACTGGCTGGTCCAGGATGGAGTATTGCTACCTGATACTTCTTCTCTTTCTTCAGTTCAGCATCTGCAGGGTCCTTCTCCAGTCTATATCCTCCTCTAGAGTTTCAAACAATTTAGAATTGTCCTTTTTTTCATTGAATCTCTGGAGAGTTTTCAATAGCTGTTTATATCACCATGTTGCTGATGTCACCTCCTCCACATCTCTTTAAAAAATTATTTTAATTTATATTTAGTTTAACTTATTTTTAAAAATTTTTATTGTAGTAACATATACAACTGAGAATTTCTCATGTTAATCACTTTCAAGTGTGCAATTCAGTGATATTAATTACATTCAAGATACTGTGCTACCATCACCACCATTCATTACCCCAAAATTTTCATCACCTCAAACAGAAATTCTAGACCATCGGGCAATCACTTCCCTTCCCCTCCTACACCCAGCCACTGGTAACCTGTAATCTACTATCTGTATCTATGAACCTTGCTTATTCTAGATATTTCTTATGTGTGAAATCATATGATATTTGTCTTTTTGTGTCTGGATTGTTTCATTCAACATAATACTTTCAGCATTAATCCATGTTGTGGCATGTATCCTATCTGCATTTCTTTTTATTACAGAGTAATACTCCATTGTGTATATATCATATATTTATCCATTCATCTGTTGATAGATACTTGAGATGCTTCCACCTTTTGGCAATTGTGAATAATGCCCCAATGAACATCAGTGTATAAATCTGTTTCAGTCCCTGCTTTTAATTCTTTCTGGTATATACAAAGAAGTAGGATTGCTGGGTCATATAATGATTATATGTTCAGCTTTCTGAGGGGCAGCCAAACTGATATCCACAATGGGTGCATCATTTCACTATCCTACTTACAATGCTCAGAATTCCAATTTCTCTTCATCTTTACCAACACATTACTTTCATTTATTTTTCTTAGTAATAGCCATCCTAGTGGGTGTGAGCTGGTATCTCATTGTGGATTTTCATGCATTTTCCTGATGACCAATGCTATTGAGCATCTTTTCATGTGTTTATTGGTTATTTGTGTATCTTCTTTGAAGAAATGTCTATTGAAGTCCTTTGATCCATTTTTTTAATTGGGTTATTTGTCTTTTTGTTGTTCAGTTATAGCAGTTATTAATATATTCTGGATAAACTCTCATCAGATACATAGTTAGCAAGTTTGAGGAGGGCTGAGAAGGTGGTCTCCCCAGTGTGTGGTTATGTTGATAACTTACCTTGGATATTTTATGGCCTTAAGACTCTAACTTTGTAACCAAATAAACCCTCTTTGTAAAAGCTGATGCATTTCTTGTGTTTTGCATTCCAGAAGCATTAGCAAACTGGAACAGATTTTGGTACCAAGAGTGGGGTGCTGGTGCTGATGAGTTTGCAAATACCAAACATGTTGGAATGGCTTTTTAAATGGATAAGGGGAAGATTCTGGAAGAATAGTGAGGAGCTTGATAGAAAAGGCCTAGACTGCTTTGAAGAGACTGTTTGTGGAAATATGGACTCTAAAGGTACTTTTGATGAGGACTTGAGCTGAAATGATGAATGTGTTGTTGCAAACTGGAAGAAAGGCGATCCTTGTTGTAAAGTGGCAGAAAATTTGGCAAAATTGAGTCCTGGTGTCAGATGAAAGGAAGAATTTGAGAATGATGAGCTAGGATACTTGGCTGATGAGATTTCAAAACTAAAATTGTGGATATAGCATGGCTTCTCCTTGCAGCTTATAGTAAAATGCAAGCAGAGAGAGATAAACTTTGAACTGAACTCTTGGGTTCAAAGAAACCAGAAACTGATGGTTTGGGGAATTGCAGGGTTCCAGGGGGGTGGAACCCCAGAAGCTACAGCTCAATCTGAGGATTTAATCAAACATGGAACCCGACTACTATTCCAGTACAAGCCAGGATTGGAAATGGAGTTATCCAGAAAGGATTTGTAGAAAGTCCTATTGTCTTATGGCTTTGACCCCTGTGTGCTTCATGTGAAGCCAACGGAATTTTTGTGAGATCTTTGTAGACAGAGCCATTGCCAGTCTGGACTGGGGGAGACAGACAAGGAGCAAATTGAAGGAAAAATTTCTTCAAAGAAAGAGCCATGGAAGTTGAGGTCTGGAGTCAAGAGGTCTTGGGCTGGGAGAGTGGAGTGGCCAACATGCATGGAAAGGGTGAGTTTGCCATGGAGGTTGAGGGTAAGCCTTCCACCTCTATTTTCAGGAAGAGTGCTGTCTTCCCAGGCCTCAGAGAGGGTGGAGCACATTCCCTGGGGACTGGGGAGAGCCTGGCTGCCACCCTACTGTTCTGAAGGGCTTGAGCGTATGCCCCGGAGATTCTTCCATCTGGGGGCTGGAATCTGGGGGCTGACCCAATGTTTGAGGAGGATGGGGCCAAGAAGGCAGTCTCCCCAATGTGTGGATATGTTGGAGCACTCACCCCAGTGTTTGGAGAGGAAAGGGCTGCCACAAAGGCCCTTAGGAAGGTTTAGACTCCCACTGTTCAATTTTTTGGAAGAGTTTGAGCAGGATTGTTATTAATTCTTCTTGTAATTATTGGTAGAATTCACCTGTGCATTTCTTTATTTCAGTCTCTGTACTTGTGTAATTGTTCTGTTAAGATCTTTTCTTCCTTCTAGAATTAGTGTAAATTGTTCATGTGTTTCTAGGATTTTTTTCCATTTCATCTAGGTTGTCTAATTTGTTGACATATAGTTGTTCTTAGTGTCCTTTAAGATTCTTTTTATTTCTGCATGGTAGGTAGTAATGTCTCCCTCTCATTTCTGATTTTATTTTGTTTATTTTATATTCTCTTTCTTTGTCGGTCTAGCTTTTGTCAATTTTTTCTGATACTTTCAAAAAACAACTTTCAGTTTTGTTGATGCTTTCTATTTTTTTGTTCTCTATTTCATTTTCTTCTGTGCTAAGCTTTTTAATTTCTTTTTTCTGCTTGCTTTGGGGCTACTTTGTTCTTTATCAAGTTCCTCCAGGTGGACAGTTTGGTCTTTGATTTTAGCTCATTCTTATTTTTAATGTATGAGTTTAAAGCTAAAAATTTCCTTTTCAGATCTGCCTTCACTGTATCCCATAAGTTTTTTTTTAGCATTTATAAGATATGTTTATTATTTTTCTGACCAAAGCACAATGATCTTTAAATCTTCTTAAACAAATAAATATGAAGAAAAGTATTTGAGAAAATAAAACACAAATGAGAAATTTAACCATTAGCATTTTCTTGTCTACTTCATAGTTTACCTATATTTAATCTAGGGGAAAAAATTTTGAAGCATTACTAAAATGCTAACTGAGTAATTTACCAGAAATTTAGCACATGCATTTCAAGGTTTCACTGCTAGGAATTTTGTTAAGACCAGTTTAATCATTAATAACACTATATAATAGAGCATATGGAATATATGTCATTAGATGTGATCCTTGTCCACCACCCTCAGATTTAAATCAGAATAAAGCTTGAATTCTGCCAGGCTCTGAACCCCAGTGTTCCCAACCCAAACCCTGGAAGCAAAGAATATGCCCTGTCACATAGCTAATTAGCTGAAATAACCAATTAGTTGAAATAACTAATTACTAATCAAACAAATCTCTTAAATCAATTCATAAATAAAATCAATGAGTTGAGGGAAGATATGGCAAAAGAGATGAAGGATACAAAGAAGTCATTGGGCAATCATAAGGAAGAACTCAAAGTTTGAAAAAAACACTATTGGCAGAACTAAGGGGAATGAAAAGCACAATCCAAGAGATGAAAAACACAATGGAGACATACAACAGCAGATTTGAAGAGGAAGAAGAAAAGATTCATGAACTGGAGGACAGGACATCTGAAGGCCTACACACAAAAGGATAGGGAAAAGAATGGAAAATTATTAGCAGCATCTCAGGGAATTGAATAACAACATGAAGCACATGAATGTACATGTCATGTGTCATGGTTTTCCCAGAAGGAGAAGAGAAGAGAAAGGGGGCAGAAAGAATAATGGAGGAAATAATCAATGAAAATTTCCTATTATGAAAGACATAAAATTACAGATCCAAGAAGTGCAACATACCTTAAACAGAATAGATCTGAATAGACCTATGCCAAGACACTTAGTAATCATATCAAATGTCAAAGACAAAGAAAGAATTCTGAAAGCAGTGAGAGAAAAGTGATCCATCACATACAAGGGAAGCTCTATAAGAGTACATGTGGATTTCTCAGTAGAAACCATGGAGGCGAGAAGGCAGTGGTATGATATGTTTTAGATATTGAAGAGAAAAACTACCAACTAAGAATTCTATATCCAGCAAACTGTCCTTCAAAAATAAGGGAGAGTTTAAAATATTCTCAGAGAAACAGACAGTGAGAGTTTGTGAACAAGATACCTGCTCTACAGGAAATACTAAAGAGAGCACTACAGATAGGAAAAGACAGGAGAGAGATGTTTGAAGCACAATATTGGGTGATGGTGGCACAATAATGTAAGTACACTGAACAAACATGACTGTGAATGTGGTTGAAAGAGAAAGGTTAGGGGCATGTAGGACACCAGAAGGAAAGATAGATGATAAAGACTGGGACTATATAACAGTGAAACCTACAGTGGTCAATGATTGTGATAAAATGCACAAATATGTTTTTACATGGGGGAGAATAAATGAATGTCAACTTTGCAAGGTGTTAAAAGTGGGGCAGTAATGGGAAAATATACAATCAATGCAAACTAGAGCCTATAGTTAACAGTGACATTGCAATATGCTTCCACTAATTGTAACAAAGGCAATATACCAAAGCTAAATGTCTATAAGAGGGGGATATAAGGGAGGGGTATGGGATTCTTGGCTTTGGTGGTGTTGTCTGTCTTTTTTATTGGGTTTTATTTTAATTTCATTTTTTCTTTTGTTGCTTTTTAGTTTCATTTTTCTTTTTTCTTTTTTCTTTTTACTTTTTTGCCTCTTCTTTTTTCTTTGTGGAAGAAATAGAAATGTACTTTTATAGATAGTGGTGGTGAATGCATAACTGTGTGTTTATACAGGGAAACTTTGTTTACTTAGGATGGAATGTATGGTGTGTGAATAAAACAATCTAAAAATAAACAGGGATAGACATGCTGGAGAACATGTGGAGAAAGGGATGTACCTAATCACTGTGGGTGGGGAAGTAGAATGATGCAGCCCATCTGGAGGGCAGTGTGGTGGTTCCACAGGAAGCTAAGTATGGAATTGCCATATGATCCTGCAACTCAGTTGTTGGGTATATACTTGGAAGAAATGAAAAGAAGGACATGAATGGACATTTGCACAGTGGGGTTTATGGTGTCAGTATTTACAGTTTGCAGTGGATAGAGGTGGCCTAAGGTACATTGACTGATGGACAGAATGGCAAACTCATGTATACATACAATGGAGTATTGAGCTGCTACAAGAAGGAGGGAATTTGTGAGGTGAATGGATATTGAGGACAGTATGTTGTATGGAATAAACCAAAAATAGAAAGAAAAACATTATAATGCCTCACTAATATGGACTAACTATGATCTGTAAATTCTGAGAATTGAGTCTGAGAGCATAGGTTATCAGGGGAAGGTTTATTGTAAAGGTTCCTAAATTGTGAGCTCTTAAAGCAGTTACATCTATTCCTGAGTTCAGTGGTTATTTCTAAATTCTGAGATGCTGAGCTCTATGTGTATAACCTAGTTGGTGCCTGGAACTTCAGGTATCTGTGTGACACCAGAGACTCAAAGCCAGAATCCAGCAGTTACGAATGTCAGCATTACCCTATACAACAAAAGTTAAGGAGTCTGAAAAAAGAGATCAGACTTCAATGAGAGATATGAACAAAATGGACTTGGTTAGGACTAAGGTAAATTAGACTAAAGGGTAAAGGATGAGAGTGATGGTATTTTTAAAACTTCAACTTCTGTGTGAGACCAAAGGAAGAGATATTTATTAGGTGCAAAGTCTATTTTTTTTTTTTGTAACACACTTTATAATTTAACTTCTATGGACAGTTTATTCAAACAACATAATTACATGGAATGGTGAATAGGGAGTGAAATCTGGTTGGTTTGTACAGGCTAGTATGAAGAGTAATTTTGGCAGAGAATAAAAATGTATTTGCAAAG
Organism: Choloepus didactylus; assembly: GCF_015220235.1. Lineage (NCBI taxonomy): Eukaryota > Metazoa > Chordata > Mammalia > Pilosa > Megalonychidae > Choloepus > Choloepus didactylus. The sequence continues at coordinate 106,229,282 of NC_051308.1, forward strand.
CCCCCTTGAGGGACTGGGGGAAAATGTGGAAATACTAAATTTTTCCACCTGGAGAATTAATGATAGTCTCACAAACATTGGGGGCTACCAATTTAGAAGGCCAAGCCCTCAATCTTGGGGATTGCCCTTATGAAGTTTGTTACTGAAAAGGAGAGGCTAAGCCTACTTAAAATGGTGCCTAAAGGTCACCCCCAGAGAACCTCTTTTGTTTCTCAGATATGGCCTGTTGTTTCTGTAAGCCAGTTCTGCAGGTAAACTCATTGCCCTCCCTGTTGTGTGGGACATGACTCCCAGGGGTGTAAATCTCCCTGATGGGGTGGGACATGATTCATGGAGATGAGCTTTGCCCTGGCATCATGGGATTGAGAAAGGCTTCTTGACCAAAAGGCAGAAGAGAAATGAAACAAAATAGTTTCGGTGGCTGAGAGATCTCAAATTGAGTTGATAGGTCATTCTGGAGGTTATTCTTATGTATATATAGATATCCTTTTTTAGTTTTTAGTATATTGGAATATCTAGAAGGAAATGCTTGAAACTGTTGAACTGCAACCCAGTAAACTTTATTCTTGAAAATGATTATATAACTGTATAATTTACACTGTGTGACTGTGTGAATGTGAAAACTCTGTGGACGGGGGTATGGAATGTTTTGGGTGTTCTTTTTTACTTTAACTTTTATTCTTATTCTTTTTTGTGTGTGATAATGAAGATGTTCAAAAATGAATGTGGTGATGAGTGCACAACTATATAATGGTCTGTGAACAATTGATTGTACACTGCAGATGATTGTATCATATGTGAATATTTCTCAATAAAATTGAACTAACCCCACCAAAGAAGACTTTTATCAACAGATTTAGAAGCATCTATTTTCTTGACCTTCCCCATTTCCTTATATAAGTCAATAATTGGCTTTGTTGACTGAAGATATGTTTGAATTCTCTTTTCCAAGCTCTCTCTGTTGTCAGTCCTACAACTACTCTTTCCCCTCTCAGGGCATAGTTCAATAGAGATATCATTATTACAGTCAAAAAACAGAACAAAAGTGACATCTTCCTTCCCATCCATGCTCTTGTTCCAACCTTGAAAGTTGTCTTCATTTCTTGGAAACCCATCAATCAAGAATTTATTCTTCTGAGCATTGGCAGCCATTGTCTGATCTATCTCTCTCTGTAATGAGCTGATGGTTATCTCAATTGGCACAATCTTTCCTTCTTTCATTTACTTTTCAGTGAGTTCACCATACTGTAGATCTAGGTTATTCCTTTCATCATGAAGAAGTTCTCCTACAGAAAAGTGTGTGCAGCCATATTTCTCAATCATGCGGCTGCACTGGGTCCCCTTGCCAGCAGCAGCCCGCTGAGGACAAACATGACCAGTGGCTTCATGGGCAGTGAGGGCAGAGGAGAAGTGGCTGGAGGGTCAGCAGTTGGAAGCTGAGGCCCAGAACGTGCAACTCAGCATACATCACATCTTGGCCCAACTCTGGAGAACTGACAGTGGCTGAGGCAGCAGAGGCACTGATCCTGTAAGTTTTCATTCCTATCAAGATATTTACTGGTCTCACTTGTAATTTCTTTTACTCATTGTTTATCTAAGATTCTGTTATTTGACTTCCATTATTTATATTGATTTTCCAGTTCTCTTTCTGTTAATGATTTCCAGCTTCATTCCATTGTGGTAAGAGAAGACCCTTTGTATAATTTCAGGATTTAAAAAATTTTTGAGACTTGATTTGTTACTCAACATGTGGTCTATCCTGGGGAATGATCAATATGTACTTGAGAAGAATATATAACCTGCTGTTTGGGGATGCAATGTTCTGTATATGTCTGTTAAGTCTAGTTTTTCTCATATTATTCCAGTTCTGTTTCCTTACTGATCTTCCATCTAGATGTTCTATCTGTTGATGTCAGTGGTATATTGAAGTCTCCAACTATTAGTATACAGGTGTCTCTTTCTCCCTTCAGTTTTGCCAGTGTTTGTATCACGTGTTTTGGGGTGTAAATATTTCTGATTTTTATTTCTTATTTGTGGAGCTCTGTTATTAATATATAGTGTTCTTTTTTGCCTTTTTTGAACAGATTTTGACTTAAAGTTTATTTTGTCTAATATTAGTGTATCTAACCCAACTCATTTTGGTTACTATTGCATGGATTCTCTTTTTTCCATCCTTTCTCTTTCAACTTATTTTTGTCTTTGTGTATAAGGTGAGTCTCTTGTTAACGACATATTGTAGGATCATGCTTTTTTTCCATTCTGCCAATCTGTGTCTTATGATTAGAGAATTTAATCCATCAACATTCACTATTATTACTGTAGAGGTAGTACTTACTTCAGTCATTTTGTCTTTTCCTTTTTATATGTCATATTTTTTTGTCTTTCTTTTCCTTTATTGCAACCTACATTTCTGTCTAATTGATCTTTTTTGAGTATCTATCTGATCCCTTTCTCATTTCTGTTCCTGTATATATTTTAAATACTTTTTTTGTGGTTACCCTGGGGTTTGTATTCTACAACCTACATCTATAACCTACTATTTTGAAAAGATACCAACTTAGCTTCACTAGTATACACCTTCTCTGCTCCCATATCCCTCCATTTCCCTCTCTTTATATTATTTTTGTCCCACATCACCTTTTTATATTTTTCATGTCCATTATGAAGTAATTTGACTTTTTCTTGTTCAATTATATTCTGACTTTATAGGAATTAAAGAGAAGAGATATTTGAGGATGCAATACTGTGTTTGGTTATCTTTACTCATTATCTTCACTTCTTCACACTACTCTGAGATACTCTCTCCTGACTTTCCTTCAACCTGCAGAACTCCCTTTAGCATTATTCTGGGGCAGGTCTTTTGTTGACACACTCTCTCAGTTTCTGTTTATCTGTGAATATTTCAAATTCTCTCTCATTTTTGAAGGACAGTTTTGTTGGATAAAGAACTTTTACTGGAAGTAGTTTTCTCTGTCAGTAGCTTAAATATATCATACCACTGCCTTCTCACCTGATTGTTTTCTGATAAGAAATCAGTACTTAGTCTTATATGATGAATGATTTTTCTCTTGCTGCATTCAGAATTCTCTCTTTATCTTTGACATTTGATATTCTGATTAGTATGTGTCTTGGAATAGATATATTAGGGTTTATTGTGTTTGGAGTACATTGCATTTCTTAGACCTGTATATTTATGTCTTTCATAAGAGTTGGTAAATTTTTGGCCATTATTTCCTCAAATATTTCTTCTGCCCCTTCTACTTTCTCTTCTTCTGGGACACCCATGATGCATATATTTGCATGCTTCATGCTGTTACTCAAGTCCTTGAAACACTACTCAATATTTTCTATTCTTTTATCTATCTTTTCTTTTGACTCTATGATTTATATTGTCTTGTCTTCTAGTTCACTGATTCTTTCTTCTGCCTGTTCAAATCTGCTGTTCTATGCCTCTACTGTATTTTCATCTGTATTATTGAACCTTTCATCCTCATAATTTGTTATGCTCCTTTTTAAACTTTTGTATTCTTCTTTATGCTCACATATTCTCTTAATCTCCATTAGCTCTATATCCACCATTAATTTATTTATGGCCATATTTTCCTTCATCTCCCTGAATAGATGTAGGAGACTTGTTTTTGAAGTTCTTTGATTAGTTGTTCCAAATTCTCTGTTTTCTTTCAAGTTTTAATTTGTTTCCTTGACTCAGCCTGATATTCCTGTTTCATAGTATGGCTCATAATTTTTTTTGCTGATGTCTGAGCATCTGATTATTTTGATGTGCTAACTCTAAAGGTCAGTTTCTCCCTCTTGTCTATGGTTTTATTGTTGATTGGCTTTGTGTTAAGGCTCTTCTTTGATGCTTGGTCCAACTTATTCTGGATCTTTAGAGTAACCTGTGTTTAACTGTTCATATTTTTTCAATTCTTCTGCATGTGATTCTTGCTCTGGATTTGTGGTCTAATTTTTAAGATTGCCCTTTTTTTGTGTGCAATTGTTTCACTTCCAATAGAAAGCTTCCTTTCCTCTGTTCCTTCTCTGAGAATTTTGATGTTATATTTGTGTGTGTGTGTGTGTGTGTGTGTGTAGAATTTTCTCCCCAGCCTCTATGATTTTTTTAAAAATCCTCTCCAACACTCAGTGTCCCCTTTTCATTAAAGTTTTCTGTTATGGAAACTGTGCTGTCTTACAGCAGTATAGTCCCCTCCTCCTTCTTTTCATGAGGCTTTTCTGACTCCACTTTCTTCCCCATCATGGTATTCCACTCTGGAATATAAGGAAATATATCTAGTAGACAAAATGAAGGGGGCCAGAAAGGACTAGGAAAGCATCTTGCATATATTAGTACCTTTGTGCAAATCGCCAATTGTGACCTCTCCAAAGGCACTAATTACTCAGATGTTCCCCTTGTTGGTTATACAATTTGGAAAAAAGGAATCATTTTCTCTGTATTAACTCAACCCTTCCCTTTGTGATTGCAGCATGGCCTGTGATTACAGCATGGCTGGTGGTGCCATGCCCAACATAAGGCAAAGCTCTAATTATGGAACAGGCATAGCCCTGTCCTCTGGAACTCACAGTTGGAATGTAGATCTCAATGTTGATGAAGAAATATGTGCCTGACCCTCTGTGCCTCAGAGTACCTGAACCAACCACCTTCAACCAGCTCTCGTCAGGATTAAAGAGACCAAATCCAGTATTCTTGGAGAATGATGTCCTTTAAAAAAGGAAATTTTATTTTTTTTTACATTATATATGTTACAGATGCAAAATATAGTATTCTTAGAAACTATAAAAGAACATAAGAATAATCTCTTATAAAGAAATAAACCTAATTCACAACTCAGATACAAAAAGTATTAATAGGCTGGGATATTTCAACTGAATCTATTTTTTTAAATGAGAGTCTCAACTTTGATAAAATCATTATTAATGTCACTTTTCTTGTTTTTCTTTGCCTTGATTACCTTGAAGGAGAGATAAAGAAAGACACAATGTGAGTCCAGCAGATGAGATATAGATCATCTTACATTTCTCCCTTCACCTATGCTGTCTCTTCCTCATCTTCCTCTCACCCATCTCTTTTAATGCATTACCCTCCTTTGAGCCTTTTCACTTTAGTCTGAAGCCTAAGAGATATTTCCTTGATATCCATCATGGCACATTTGAACAGGGTAGGAATTCCACTAGGGGAGTAAGGGGAAATCACAGAAGGAAAGGGCTTGTTCACTCAGTGCTATGCATTGAGGGAAGGTCTTAATTAGTGCAGAAAAGTGAAAAGCATGGGATTTTTCTTGATGCATTGCTGTTTCTCAGCACACAGTACAAGTATTGTTGAATAAAGGAATCTGTTAAGTGGGGCAATTTATGTACATGAGCATGTCTGTGTGCCTGAAGATGTCAGTATTTCTATTTGAATTATTTGCATTTAAATTTAGCTTTGATTAGTGTTATAAAGAATCTCATTGTCAAACTCTATGTTTATATTGTGTGTGTTCGTTTGTGTATGAGACAGGGAATGTGATGTCATGTAGCATCAACCGTATCTTTTTCATGTGGACCAAGATGTGCACTTAATAAAGGGTGGTACCTGTTGCTCTAAGTTGTGGTTATTCTAATACCCTGGAATTCCTTTGGTCATTTGTGTCTGGAATGAGTTCTCTTGATTCTCCTCTTACTCATGAAACTTCTTCCTTTTTATGCTTACTATACAGATTTTCTAGTTTTCTTTTGACCTCTGCTCACTTTCATTCTCATTTGTATTATCCTTTTACTTCAAGTCACCCCCAAATATCAGTTTTTTCCATAGCTTCATACTCATCAGTCTGATCTTCTCATTCAACTTGCCCAAGAATCTGGACTCTGGAGCCAGAGAACCTGGGCTAGATTCAAGTCATACCACTTGCTAGCTGTGTCAATTAGGGCAAGTTACTAACTCTTTCTGAGCATCACCATCCATATCTATGAAGTGAGAATAGTTATTACAAGTTCATCACTGTCTTTTGCAAGGATTGAGTTAATAGGCATATAATGCTTAGCATAGTTCCTAGCACACGGTGAGTGCTCAGTAAGTACTTTCTACCAGTATAAATGTACATATTATTACATTATTTCCCTTAGGCAAAATCATACAAACCTGTAACTTTAACAATCATCTCTAAACTGGCAAATACATAAATCTCCAGTGAAGTATTACTTTTTCTCTGAGATCTGCGTATCTCCCTAGTAATGACTAGATATTTCTTGGATATGCTACAGGCACGTCAAATTCAACCTGTCCAAAACAGAACACATTTTCATCCCCTGGTCCATGCCTTCTCCTACATACTCAATCTTAGTGAATAGTAGCACTATTTACCCAGTTGTCTGACTATTATTCTTAAACCAGCCCTGAATGAATCTTGAATCTTTTCTCTCTCATCATTATTACATAACTAGTCACAAAGTTGTGACAATCTACCTTCAAAAACATTTTACCCCCATTTATCTGAGCCCTTTTGGTCTTTCCCCTCTTTATCTAGATTTCCGAAATAGCAGTTTTTTTGATGCCATGGTAAACCAGCTGTCCAATTAAAAAAAAAGTCTCAATTTTTAGTTTTTGCAGGTTTTAGTGGTGTCATCATGACTGATTTCAAGCTGCCAACAGTTTGATAACAAACTAACAATTCCTGAATATTTAAACAACCAGCTCTCTCTAGTTGAGGAATGATCACACTATAGCACACCAATGTTTCTAATTGCTATTTCTTCCTCTAAACCTAGTTTATTTAAATGCATCCTTACAGTTAACTGCCAGAATATTTTTGCTGAAATGCAACAGTTATCAAGCATGCTTCTGTATAAAATGTTTCAATCATTTTCTTATTTTTCATAATGATGTTTCCATTTCTTTTTTTTTTCTTTTAATTTCTTACAAAAGACTACACTATGTGGCCTTTTTCCTTTCTACACTCTGGCCTCACCTTCCATAGTCTTCCATACCTAACAAAATTTCAGTTGTAAGCACACATTAGCTCACTCACACTTTGAGTATTTTCGTCTATCATTTCCTCTGCTTGGAACTCTTTCAAATGTATTTACCTTGCTAGGAATGATAGTACCTACTGCATATTGATATCTTATGATGTGCCAGGCACTGAGAAAATAAATCCATTATTTTATTTAACCTATAAACCAATCCTATGAGGCAGAGACTTCCACTATTTTAGAGAGCATGATTTAAGCTACTTCTCCAATATCTTGCAACTACTGAGTGCTGGAAGCAGCAATCAAATTAGGCCTGCCTTACTCCAAAGCCCTCGTTTTTGACCATTATGTGAAATTAGCTCCCTATCCTGCTACAAATCTTTTCTTATTTAGAACAAGCATTATATCCTCTTCAATCCTATATGATTTAAATTTCCTTAATATATTTAAAAATATCCCCCACTTAAAGATTACTACCAGGGTTTTGTTTGGATTCTCCAGCCAACTACTGGACTGTGTGTGTAACAGCAGGAATCTGGTGTTCTAAAACCCAAGCAAAATAATCAGCCTCTTTGGCAAACTAATGTTCATCTATCCAGTTCTCACCTTGATGAAACTGTGAATTTCACACGTCATTTTTAGTGTTCTGTCAATTGTTCTCAGTTGAAAGCAGAAAAGTCGAAGCTTATCTCCTTCTTCACAAACAATATTGTGCCATTTTCCATTCCCCACTACATCCATCTTTCCTGTATTATCCTGTATTTCATAGACTGTGTTCTTCTTATTCACTGTTTTCTGCAACAGAAAATTCACACCCATTTTCTGAAAACATAGTCAAGAACAGTCATATCTATGAGAAAAACGCTTGTGACAGAGTGAAAACAAGATGTAGAACAGCGATTACTGGCACAGATATACCAGTAGCTTGGGTAGATTTTCCCAGACAACTCTCCTACATTTTCCTGAAAGTGTTTTTGTGTCTAGAAATTCTAGAACAATGAGTCATCTTCCTATATTCTCCCATTTCCAGCTCCCAGGGCAGTAGAGAGTACTTAAAATATTTGGATATAGAAGGATAAAAAATCCTTGGTGGACTTATTTTGGCTCTTATGCAGAAAAGAATGGACATTTGCCACAGCTATTCATTCACTAGATTATTAGAAATCTGTATAAAAGTAAACTCTAATAATTTACTGGTTCGTTTTCAACCTTTCCAATTTATTCGCTCTTCTCTACGATCTTGTTCATATTAGACCTAGGTTCTCCATTATCCCACTCTATACTATCTACTCACATAAGCATGGCTTGTTAGCATGGCTTCTTAAAGAGAGAATACAGGAATTAATGAAATAAATGGCTAAACTAAAGGGCTATCCTGGAAGAAAAATATAATGGCATTATGTGGCAGTCGGTCATATAAGACGTTACACTCAGAGTAGTTTGTATGTTTTCTTTGGAATTGCATGCATCATCTTAAGCATGATGAATTTGAACATGAACTTATCAGTAAAACTGTGCTTCTTTAAAATACAAAAATTGTAAAGGAGGGTATTAGATTACCTTATCTTCCAAGTATCCTGAAATTCAATATTTCTCAGTTCAATAATTTCTTCATGATTAAGTAAATAAATGAACAAGATAGAGGAGAGAGAACTAAATAGATGATACGACAAACTGTTGAATGTATTTTCATTCTGGGGAATACCAGCCAATTTACTTATTACTCTGACAACATGTATTCAACAAGAATTCAAGCTTGGTGGGACAATCCATTATCCAAAGTTAAGATAAATGGATCATTTACACAGCCGGGGTAGAGCTCATAGAAATAAAATAATTAGTATGTGCATATTGATCTAGACCGTGCATATCCTTGCTCATTGTGGCTGAGAATAGTTAGTCACAACCGATGAAATGGCAAGATTATTTAGTGAATCTTTTTCAAAAAACTTGCAAGATGATATCTTGGAGGAAGACTGTTAATAGGTCACCTAGTCCACTTTCTTATTGTATGGGAAGACTTGACCATCTATCTCTAGTCAAGAGAGAGTCCTGGGTTCTGATGTTCGGTCAGTAAACAAAGCCCCATGTGGCAATTCAAGACTTTTAATTTCAAACGTTGGTGGGAAAAAGTGAATAAAGACAAAGAACTTACCTTATGTAACATGAACAACCCGTACACATATGTTCCTGATGCTTGCTTCTGAAGATTACAGATTTTGGGAGTTTCATTTGCAATTTTGATAATGCTTTTTGGGACCACAATGTTTTGATCAGGACCAGCTTCAGATACAGAAGATGCTTGATTCACCTCCAGGAGTCCTTTGTATTCAAGATAATTTGATATGGTAATGAACTTCCCTGGAGTGAATTTCTCCTTCAGGTTGGTGTTAAAAACCTTCACTTGAAAGAACTGAGTTTCGGTAGCCACCGTAGCATGAAACATTGTGTTTTTCTCATTTCCTGGAGACTCATATTCAAATAGCTCTGTTGCTTTCAGCACCATCATTATCATTGGGCTGTTATGCAGAACTTTTCTTCTGTCAGCTTCCTGACTTCTGGCTTGCAGTTCCTGGTTCTGTGTTGGACAGATAATGGGAAGATTAAAAACTTACAGGTTGAACAGAGAATACAAAGTCATTTCCCAATGAAAGAACCCTCAGTCACAATGCTGAACTCCAACAACCTTCACAGATATTTGGAGCTGGGGCCAATGTACACAGGGATTATTTAAAGGGAAAGAAAGGATAATAAACTGGTATAATTCAGCTAGAGGAAGTAAGGTAGAAAACAACAGGCATGGAAATGAGAGTATCTTCCTTTAAACAGAACAATGAAATAAAGCATGATCTTCAGCAAGAACAACACAGAACGGTGAATGATGAAAGCATTGTCATGAAGTGACCTAAGGGAAAGACTAGAATAAAACCATAAAATAAAATATAATCTACCCTTTAACTAAGTAAATGACCAAAGAATACAAAAAATATTGTAAAACAACTTGGATAGCTTTGAAGATGGAAAGTGGTGCCAACCACAAACCACAAACATTAAACATTTCAGTTATCACTTGTGTACTGGGACATTTTATGAGTCCAACTCATACTGACGCTTCCTAAGAAATACTGCTCTGCTATAACAGGTGAGAAAGACATGTGCTGACTCAAAATCCCTATTTTGTAAGCTCAGGTAGAGGCATTTTTATTTAGAGCCATGTCCTCTGCTGTGTATCCACAGCACTTCTCAATGAGTGGAATGTGAGAACCAGCATCCTAATAGAAAACCAGAGGACAGGTTGGCTTACCACTGATCTCCTTTCTTCACTGTGACCTGGGCTTATTTGAGTTGTAGCAGAACATTTTCATGGAGAGGAATTTGCTTCATCTGTAGGAGGATATGTGGGAAGCAAGGGTGGGCCATGAGCTTCATAGGAACAAGTATATGGAGCCATGATACCTGCTTCCACAGACCAGAAGTACGTAGTGTTCTCACTTGGGAGACTACACATGACAATTACTTTGGGTGATTAGACTTAACTTGGATCTTATCTCTCATCAATGTGACCAATTTAACTTAATACAAGGAAGGACTTTCCCCAAAGGAAGGTGGCCAATAACAATAGACTCATGTATAAGAATAACAATAGCAACAGTAAGATTCAATTTGACAAGGAGTTACAGGACCCACATAAAAGAAATTATACAATTATTCTGAATGATATAAAAGGAGACTTGCGGGACACAAGTATATGTGTGTTCATGAAGAGACAATTGTGATAAGGAATATTGGAAATTCAACTTACAAAGCATTGTATTTTAAAATAGATTTTGGTATATTCATGCAATTGACCTTTAAATAATGATTAAATTTAAATTAAATTTAATCATTTAGGTCATTAAATAATGATTAATATTTTTATTTTTGGACTTAGAAAGATATAGTAAATGAATAAAACAGGTGTTAGACTACTAATCATTGCATGATACCATTTTAGGGTGTCTTGTGTATATATTCACAAAGTAAAATACATGAATGAATATATAGAAAAAATGGTAATATCTGGATGTAGGGTTTTAGTAATTTAAAGTTGGTTGGTTATAAGCATTTCTTCAGTTTTCTAAATAATTATGCTTTACTTGTACAGGAAGAATGAGAGGGAAAGAGAGAAAGAGACAGAGAGAGGGTGGGGAGAGGGAGATTATTGATGGTGTTGTGGTTTTGCTTCTTTGGCCCATTGAATTTTCTCTTTCAGTGTGTATTCAGGAAAAAAAACTCCCCTTTTGATGAAATAAATCCTTAGAGTTTAATGTTTTAATAAACTGACACTAATGTGGGACTTGTAAAAGACTGGCAAGTCCAGGTGTGAGAACATTGCTACCTATAAGAATGAACAGAATCATGCAATTCATTTTAATGAAGTCTATTTCCTTTCTTTTCTGGGTCTTGGTGTATGGTCTTTTTTCTGCCTGAATTTCCCCAGGGTTAGAGGAAATATGTGTGAAGACCCTGAAGAAAAAAAGAGCATGGTATGTTGAAGAAATTTTAAGAGGTTAGGGAGCAAAGGGGAGAAGTGTGAAAGACTCCAGCAGTAGACAGTGAACACATCGCTGTCTTCACTTGTACTGTTATGGACTCTACACCTCTCTCTCCCTCCCCTAGAACAACACAAACAGGAAACTTCTTGAGGTCATGAATAATGTCAACTTCATCAGGTATCCTTTGAGGAAGCAAAAGATTAAAATGTAGTGAAGTCTCAATTTATATTTGATTAATTAATTATTGGAATTATTTTTAAGTAGGAGATGAGATCAGAATTTTGAGGTTTGAGTCTTATATTGTGGGTTGAAGAAAATGGAGGAAAAGAGGAGCAGGAAGAATGTACCTTGGTTAGGGGAGTAGAAGATGGAGTTGATGAGATCTGGGGAGGTGGTGGATGGCCCATGACTGCGGCTGTGCTGGCTCCCGATGGAGAGGGAGGATCCTGAGACACCTTATTCCTTTTGACTCCAATCTCCTCTTTTGCGCTTTTTCTTTTCTGAAAGTAGATTAATTTTTCTCATTAGTAGTTTTCTGTATCAAAGGAAGCAGAGTGCATTTTCATTACTGTGTGATAGGTTTTGTTTATATCAGAAGTGATATTACTTGCAGTTTCAGCGCATCACCAGAAGAGAGGGCACGTAGGTAGAGTTGCTTTAAACAAAGGGATGGATGATTTAAACAGACACATCCAACTTTTATTCACCTGTGTGGTGAAATGGGAAAACACTGGACTTGGAATTAGAAAATACAGGTTTGTGTAAGCATGAAGAAGACATTTTTTCCAATATGATTTTTAACCTATCTTTTTAATAAGGATGATATAATATTTATGTCGCAGATATTGCCATTATATTTGTTATGGTGCCCAGCTCATTGCCTGGCACAAAGGAGATGAACAATAATTACTCAAATGGGTAAATCTGAACTGTGATGGAATATTAATGAAGAACCAGGTGCCTGAAGGGGAAAAGTGAGTGGAATAGCCATAGAAAGAAGTTCCTTTTGTGGACTTCAATCTGCTTCTCTTCTCAAGCTTACCTGACCTACAGCAGTCTCCCCTGCTCTTTCAGATTCCAGAGCTTTACTTGTGGTGGGTGTAGGTGTAGCAGGACCTACTTCTTCATGCTTCTTCTTTTTCAGTGGAGTTCCTTTTGCTTTCATTTTCTTTGCAACTGATGCAGAAACAAGGAGGACACAGTAAACCCAGAGAAGCTGGTCCAGGGCAGCTCAGCTGAAATATTGTCAATATTGTTCCTTCTCAGTTCCTGCTTGTGGGTCTATGTGTGCTTTTGTCTACCTCCACTGCGTTATCCCAGCCTGGCCACAAAGAGGCCAGTAGTAGCAACCACGCACAGGCCCTGTCTCGGGCTTCCTCAGTGGCTTCTGTACACATCCCCTGTGGAATGAGCATGTCCATCCCATCCCATGGACTCCCATGCACCTCAGTCAAACCCTTTCCCAACTCTCTTATCCTGTCCTTTCCTTTTAAAAGATCAAAGTTTTTCAAGATGCCAACAAGTGGGTTACTTTCTGCAGAGATCTGTTGAAATGACACAAGCCAATAAAAAAAAAAATATGATCCTATATGTGAAGTGACAAGTGGTGATGTTGGTCTTTGACTTTTTAAAATATTTTGCTTAAGCCCAGTGATTTCATAAGAGGGGAAGTTCACACCTCTGAGAGTGCTTCTTCATCCTTGTTACTAGATAACATAATGGTGATGGGGCAAATAGTCTTAGGCATGTGCAGTAATTGGCTAAATGTATATATATATTTTAAAAACACACTATAAATTTTGTAGTTTTATCATTTTCTAACTTGTCTAATGTACTGAAAGCCTCAGCCTCTCTCATCCCTTGGCATTTTGCTCTCAACTCCACTGCAAATAGAGCTCCAAAACATACTAATCCCCTTTACAGGAAAGGGAATGTTCTAAGTTGTTAATTTGTCAGCATCTGAGGTAGCAGCTTTATCATCACTACCAAGTCATAATTTGGTAAAGGGATAAATCAACTATGATCAAGGCAGGGTCTTATTTAAGATTGGGGAGGGTGGGCATAAAGTGGGAGTAAGGCAGTTTTCCCTATTACCTTTTGACTTTTCTCTTCTAAGAATTTCAACAATTTCTTTAAGTGATGGTATATCTTTCAATAATTCTATTAGTTTGTTGACACCAGCAGGACCCGGGAATTTTACTTCTATCAAGTCAGCAATCTTAATTCTATCATACTCATCTTGCATTTTTTTGGTCAGTTTTAAATCAGAGGCAAGTAAGGATTTAATTATGTCAAAATGATAATCTTTGATGGCCTCTAATCCCTTCAGTAGAATAATTTTCTTGTATTCAGCTTCCATCTCTCAAGTTACAGCTGAGCCTATAAAAGAAAAATGACAGTCAGGTTACACATTTGTACACAATTAAAAGAACTGGATATGCCTAGGCGAGTGCATGGCCATGTCAAGTGTTGTCTGTGGTTTGGTGACATTGAGGGGCTATAATCACGAGTTGTGCTTTGTGGAAAATGGGTTGAGAACTGCTGCATTAGGAAGTTCTAAGAAAGTCTTCCTTATTAATGAGGATAGCTGAGTTGGGTCAGGTTGTTGTATGGTGTTAGACATCTGGAAAGGGTGCATTGTTCTGGGGTTTAGAGGAGGGGCTGTGTAGTTTCAAAGACTCTGGTCCCCATAGTTCTTTTCCCCATCCTTTATTGGGTCTGGAACCTGGTCCTGAATGTCTGTCTGTTGCTTCCTGACTCTTCCCACGGAAGTGGCTATGTGCAAAATGGGCTGCAGCTTCTCACTTGGTACAAATATGCTTCTGCCATGGTATTGCAGTTCCATGCCAGGGTATTGACTACAGTCCACTTGGCTCTTCTCTAATCACCTCTAATTAGCATCCTCTTTCCCTTTGGGTTGCAGTGTATCACATGTATCATATCACTTGCCTGTACGTCTACCTGTTCCCTAACACAGCATTTATTGGTCTGGATTATTTAACACTTGTTTGATTTTTTCCATTTCCAAGGCTTATTTTCTCTATTTGGTTGTTTTCCTGAAGCCAGTTATATTTGTATAAATTCATAATTTAAACTTTTGCTTGAAATCTTTCAATAGTTATCCATTTTCTTTAGGAAAAATCCCTTGTCCCTTAGCATGGCTTGGAAAGCTTTAAATGATGTGCTTTTTTTTTTTTTTTAACTTCTCCTACTTTCCATTGTTCATATTTAAGTTCCAGAAATATAAAGGACACTATCCATCTATGCATTTTCAGGCCTTCTGCTTGGAATGTACTTCTTTCCTTCTTTCTAGAAAAATAGACCTAGAGAATCCATGGTTCACATGAAGCTTCTCATATTTAGTTTATATATTCTGTCATATTATAGTAACATGCAGATATATTCAGCCTGAAACTTGCATATGGATATCCTCATATTGGATACTTTTGGTTATGGTGTCCTAATTCTGAATATAATATAGCATATGAAAATTACTATTTTTTAAAGTGACACTTTTCTCAATATGGCTTCCCACCTCCCCCAAATACCTTCCCTTGATACAGTGACTCAGAAGAAAGAATATAAGTGTAAATAACTTAGTCTTTGGAGTTCAGAAGACCTAGATCCAGAACATAATAGTTTGAATATACAGTCTATGGACACAAACAAAATATAAATTAGTGATTTGTGAGATTAGATAGAAAACCTTCCCACAGAAAGATAGGATGGAATTAAGAAACAGAAAATATCAAAAAAAATTAAGTGATGTCCATATAAAGGTTGAAGTGTCAACGTCAAAACACGATTGGTTGAACAGGGAGAGAAAACTATGAAAAAGAAAAAATATTCGAGGCAATCATGAAATAAAGCTCTTGGAATTAAAATAACATGAATGTACTCAGATGGATCAGGCCAGAAGAGTGCCAGATGGGAAAGTGAAAGAGAACCCACACCAAGACACATTGTATTGAAACTGTACAATGCCAAAAAACAAAGAGAAAAATCTGAAAACTTCCAGAGATAAAAAGTAGATCACCTACAGAGATTCAGGAATTAGATTCTCAACAGCAAAGGTTCATGTAGAGGATAACAGAGTGACATTTTTACAGTACTGGTCCAAAATCCTTTTTCTGCAGTTTTGAAATTCAAAAGACTCTGGAAACAAATTTCTCTTTTGGAACAAAAGTTTGGAAACAAAATGTAATAGAATAATTAATAAAACACTTTTGGAGGTGACAGGAAACTATACTCTTTTTTTGAAACCCACTTTAGTGCAAATGTTCACACATTTTGCTGTAGAAATATTAGTTTATTTGGTCTGGGAATAATGACCTAGACCTTACTTGGACATCCATGTAATACTTTGTGTAAAGTGTGTGCATTAAATATCCTTTCTAAAGTCATTCACATTCTGAATTTAAAGCATGCAACCCCAGGGTTTCAGAAGTGATGCTGTCAACTGTCAGACCCCAGAAAAAAGAGTCTAACGTATAGAAGGAATGTCTGATCCAGGGGCCCCGCTGCTTATCTCATAGATACCAGGTGCACCATAAACTAAGAGTTGAAGGCTGTTTTAGAAATCCCAGTCACAGTGGTGCCTAGACCCCAGGGGGCAGACAAGCCAAGATCAGATAGGCCCATAAGATGAATGACCACAACCAAGCCAAAAGGGCTGCTTCCTCCACATAGATAATACAGTGCACATCAAAGAAGAGTAGTGTGTTAGAACCCTAGTAACCAGTCAGCTCAGAAACTGATAAGCACTCACCCAATCGAGGCACAGAACACACTCAGCAGGACCCTTCCCCCCCAACACCCAACATGAGTTTTTCTTTTAAAAAATGCTGCTCTCAGAGGACTGGAGCCATTTTCTTCCTTTTTCTTTTCTGATGGCTCCCACCGGCTTTCTTCTTCTAATAAACCTTAAATTCTTTACTTAAACCATGACTCACTGTGTTGTGTGGATTCTTGAATGGCTCCAGACCTAACATGTGCTGAAGACCTGAGATGGAGGTTTGACTGAGGTTTAAGTTTCCTGGCCCCTCAGGGCAATGGAGCAGCCTTCCAGTCAACTCCGTTCCTTGAACTACACAGCCATTCAGGTTTCCATGCATTCAGTGTCTTGAGTCCATCAAGTCCATGAAGTGATGCCAGCTTACCCTCACGGCTCTCAAACATCTACAACTAATTCGGCCCTAGGTAGGTAAGTGACATCTTTCTGCCCAGATCCCCCCTCGGGAGTTTTGTTCGATGTCCCATGGACATCCTGGCCCACCTGAGTGTGGCACCTTAGGGTGCTTTAACATGGCGCCCAGCTTTGTAAGCATAGGAAAACCCGAGTGCTCAGTCAAAACTCTCGTATGCTCCGTGAGTGTCTTTGCCCACTGCAGCAGTCAAAGTAACCCAGAGGATGCCTTGGGCAAAAGACTGCACACATTTCCTGACCCCAACGGCAAACTGGGGATGCCTGCTTTGTTGTTGCAGCGGTCGTATGGGACTGGGCCGTTAGTCTCACTTGAGCAATGTTTTGGGTGGCCTCTGTAAGCCTCTAAAGGAACAGAGGGACCATGGGGGTCTCATGGGGGATCTCCATAAGCCTCTGATGAGCATAGCCCCAATTTGTGTCAGCCTCGTCCAGGGAAATCATAAGCCTCTAAAGGAGCAGAGAACTGTGAATCTCTCATGGGTGATCTCTGTAAGCCTCTAATGAGCAAAAGTTCCCTAACAAACCACAAGCCTGTCAAATATCTTAAATAATCATAGGTAATATACAGTCACTTTTCAATAGCTCCAAAACTGAATTTTCTCCTGAATCTACCCCCTCAGATTTTTAAACTTCAATTAAAAGGGGAAATAGAACCAATACAATTTGGCCACAGTATCCTTTAGAACAACAAAAACATTAGCCAAAGAATGGCACTCTCAATTGGCAAATTCTTGCCAAACTTAATAATTTTATTCAGCACAATGACAAGTGGTCTGTAGCTTCTAATCTTAAACTATTTGGTCCTGGCTATCCTTATGCCACTCTGTTGCCTCCCACCAAATCCTCCTCCTTCACAAAAAATCCTTCTAAGTCTTCTGCTTTCCTCTCTACAAAAGTTAACCCTGAAAAGCCTTTAAGCAGCTTCTCTTCTTTAACCTGCAAATCATCCCCCTCATAACTCTTCTCTAACCCCTTCTGCTCCCCTTCCCTCGCTGTTAACCCCTTCCCCCCTTCTCATCCCATCTCTGCCATCCCCTCCTCACCTCACCCCACCTACGTGCAGCCTGCTTGCTCCATGTGCACCCCTCCCCCTGTCTCCCGCTCCAGCCCACCTTCCTGGGCAGGGGGGTGCAGCACAAACCCGGAGCGCACATGCCTGGCGTAACTGGAGGATGAATGAATAAGGTGAGAACTCCTCAGTTACTGTCTCCTGCTGTTTTACTATCAACGAACCTACCCCATCCCTAACAATGTTTAGCCTCTGATTTACAAACACTAAATTTACATCCCAGTGAGCTGTTTCAATGTGTAGACAACCTCCTATTGTGCAGCTGCCCTGAAGCCTTATGGCAAAAACAGTCACTCCCCTTAACTACCTCAAACAGAAAGGATATAAAGTTTCCAAAAATATAAAACAATTTTCTAAGCCACAAGTCACTTACTTAGAAAGTTCCCTCTCCCCTAACAAAAAGAAAACTTATATCTCTATTTAATGAAAGATCAGGTGAGCCTAACTATTTAAAACCATGTTTTCAAATGCCCTAATCCATGTCTTGTGGGCTGTAAAGCTCCCCTCAGCTGTTCAGAAATTTTTCCTAGAGTACCAGGACTGGGAAGTCCAGGTAGAAACACCCACCACAGACAAACACCAAATGCGTCTGAGTTAAGGTAGCTTTGCAATTGAGACTTTCCCCATGCTGGGTAAGTGTGTAATCTTTTGTTTATTATGCTTACTTTCCTTTCTTTTGTTTCAATTAGTCTATTGTGTAGTAATGCTAATTAAGTTAATCCAAGGGTCGTGCATGCAAACTCAGTGGGCTTAAGCCCCACTAACCGTAACCCCAGATTTGTAGTTCTCCTTTTAAATTTTGTGCAGTTTGCACAATTTGCATTTGTGTGAAAAATCAGTTACATTTAAACAGCTCCTACTCCTATGTTTTGTCTTTATAATTTCTTTTGCTATTGCTCAGCCATGGAAAAGTTAAAATATGCTAGCTATATCTCCCTTAAAAACTATTCTTAATAATTAGTCTAATTTTAGAAAGTGTCATTAAAATTGTTAATGAGCTATAGCTTCAACCAGCTGGCCTTTATGTGTGGTATGGCTAGCTGTAGCAAACTGTCTCAAGAAAAACAAAGAAATCTGTAAGTTAAAAGAAAAGTTACAGTTAAAAAATATGCAGACTTCCACCTCTGCTTTAATATAAAGCCTTCCAAAGCAATTAAATAAAAGAAATAATAATGTGAATGTATTAGCCTATCAGTTTTTAAAATTAAAAAGTCAAAAAAGACCTAGTCAAAAGGGTCCTTGCAAAAACCTAAAATTGCTGGAAGGACATCAAAAGTAACTAATACAATTTAAAAATCAGCAAAAATGCAAATTATCAAACCAGTGTCATAAAATAATATCTCTACTAAGAAATCTGATAATGAGAACTTTGACTCCTCTCTATAAAGAATGTTTTGTTTTAAATATTTAGCATCATTCTAACAAGCTTGATTTTAGTGGTAAGAGCATGTTTTATAGCAGGTATAAAGAATGTTTTTCTAATTAAGGGGAAAAGGGAAGTAGCTTTGTCCTAAATAACTGATTGTTTAGGAATGTGAGATAAAGCCTGGATGGATAGGAATGTGGGATAAAGCCTAGATGGATACAGAAAGTTACAGAAGGTTTGTAAAGTGGAAAATTTATTTCTGTAGTCAAGGTTGAAAGATAGGTACAGAAAGCTGTAAAAAGTTTTTGAAAACAATTATTTCTGTGGTCAAAGTTAAAAAAAATGGTAAAATCTAGTAATAACACTGCTTAACAATAGAACCTCAAAACAAAGAAAAAAGTGGTTTTATAAAGCAAAAATAGCATTAAATATTTTAACCACCACCCAAAGCAGTAATTAATATTCAATGTTGTGGGTATGTGCCTAATAATTCATAAAATATAAAACATTCCTCACTGTACTGCAAGCTCCTCATGTTCTGTTTTTATTAAGAAAAAAGTTTCCTTAAATTATTGAGGTGTTATTTCTTGATAAAAGGTTTTAGAAGTGTTTTTCTGAGTAATCAGTGTAAGATGCAAAAAGTCTCTTTTATCAGAATAACTTCTTGCACTTTACATTAACATTATTATGTCCTTAATTGTTTATTTAAATTCTTGTTTTAAGCACTCTTTACTTTTAAATTATTGTCTGTCCTTATACGCTTATTTGAATGGGAGGTTACTTAATAAAACCCAAACTGGCTGAATGATGACCTGATAAGTCTCAGGCCTTTTCTAATAGAAATTGTAGATTTAAAATGTAACAAACAAACCCATAACACTAACACAAAGTCCCTTTAACAGCCTTGTTTAGCCAGTAAATAAAACTATGTTTACTCTAATGCTGTAACTGAAGTGCTTGCATGTTTAAACCAAGCTCCTAATACTGTGCCTGCATGCTCTCTCCCCATCAGAGTTATTGGTAAGACCCATTTCTGTGGTCCCTAAAACTATAAGGGCATCAACCACATCACATGGATGTGCTGCAGAGGTAAATGGACACATGCTGTTACTGCAAACAACTTTTACTACAAACACCTTTGCCTCTGCCTGCCAGAAAAGACTCAATCACTTGAGCTTTTCAGTGAACATTGCCTCCAAAGTAGCTCTGCTGCATGGTGCCAGAGGGTGCTATGAAACAGTCCTATTGAACTCTGGAGCTCACTGTCCTGTTTCCCAGAGGACCAACAATGCTGCGCTACAACTGTACAAAGAAGATACCTCCTGGAGCTATGACTGCCAATGTGATATGGTTGAAACCTAAAAACATAATTAACACTAAGGCCTGCTCTTATGAGGGGACAGCATGTATGGTATTGTAAAATTAACACCCAATGCAGCTCAGGAAAAACTTGAGCATTCATCAGCATTCAGTGCTATACATATATACCAAATAAATATAACAATGTCTCTTCAATATTAAATCATATGCAAAATAATACTAATGTTAAAATTATAGTAAACTAAATGCATTTTCTAAGTGGTTAACGAATTTACCATGAAATAGAAAATAGCCCTTATCACCATAGTTTTTATTCTGCTTGTCACTTGTTTGTCTTGTTGTTGCCTGTATTGTATCTATAAGTTTATGCTCAGAGCATCTTCCAAATTAATATAAGAACCTATTCACCCTTGCTCAGCAAAAAGCAGTTACAAAAAAAAAAAAACCTCCACCCACTTTCCCCTTTATAGAAGATGCTCACAAGATACAATTTCTTAAAAATAAGAAAATGTCTCATAAAAAGGAGGGATTTAATTGCTGAGTAAGTCTGAGTAAGCAATATTCAATTTTTCTTTCATTCTTTTCTATGCAATATTCAATAAAACTTTCTTTCAAAATTTTCTTTCATTCTTCTCCATGCCTCTACAAGCTATTCTACTCCCCCTTATGGGGCCAATAATTACCCTTATATAATTTTCCTTTTTGCTCCTTGCCACATACAATGTCTAATTAAATTCATCAATAGGTCAATAGCAGCCATAACCAACCAGCAAAACTCCAAAAACTTACTACTGCTGCAATGAAATTTGAAAATCTCCTCCTGCCGCAGCAAAAGCCTCACTACCAGCCGGTTCCAGCAGAAGATATCCAAACATCAATCTAATAATGCTAGAGCTTAGTTCAAAGCAACTCTTCCCCAACTCCGTCCACCCCCAGCCAGAAGAAGCTAAGAGACAAGTGCGATGTCCCTTTTCCCTACAAAGTTTGCTTCGAGCTAAGTTAAAGCATTAACCCAAAATTCAACCCAAACCCTTACCAATTTTTTATTAAAAATAAAAGGCAAGAATGTCAAACCCCAGAAAAAGAGTCTAACATATAGAAGGAATGTCTGATCCAGGGGCCCTGCTGCTTATGTCATAGATACCAGGTGCACCATAAACTAAGGGTCGAAGGCCATTTTAGAAATCCCAGTCACAGTGGTGCCTAGACTCCAGGGTGTGGGCAAGGCAAGATCAGATAGGCCCATAAGATGAACGACCACAAACAAGCCAAAAGGCCTGCTTCCTCCACATAGATAATACAGTGCACATCAAAGAAGAGTAGTGTGTTAGAACCCTAATAATCAGTTGGCTCAGAAATTGATAAGCACTCACCCAATCGAGGCACAGAACACACTCAGCAGGACCCTTCCCCCCCAACACCCAATGTGGGTTTTCCCTTTAAAAAATGCTGCTCTCAGATAGAGGGCCAAAGGCATTTTCTTTCTTTTTCTTTTCTGATGGCTCCCACCTGCTTTCTTCCTCTAACAAACCTTAAACTCTCTACTTAAATCATGACTCACTGCATTGTGTGGATTCTTGAATGGCTCCGGACCTAACATCAACCAGTCTTGAAGGAAAAATCAGTTTGAAACTAGAATTTTATATCTACCAAAAATGGCATTTGAATGCAAGGGCCAAAAATTGATTCTCTGATACTTGAAACATTTGCAACACAAAGACATACACAAGACACTTTGAAAATAATATTCAGTTACAGAATAAATAAATAAAGCCAAGAAATTATGCAAGCCAAATGGTAAGAGTGAAGAGTTAACTTGATTAAGTTTCTCAATACCTTAACAAAAAAAAGCCCTGATCAAAGCAAATCAAACATAGTAGGCCCAAAGGAATGAGGAAACATGATGGAGAGTTCACTAAGATATTTGTCTTTGCTCAGGGATGGAGATTTAAAAAATGACAAAGAGAGAAAACAAGGAAGTATAGAATAGAAAACATGTTACAAATGGAAATAAAGTAAGATGACAGGAATTATTTAAAACATAACATTCAACACAACATACCAAAAGTGCAAAATCTGTTAAGAGACAAAGCTTATTAAAATGGATTTTGAAAAATTACATATGTGTTTCTGAGAAAAGGTCATTTAAATATTGAAAAAAAAAACAGTTAGAAAATGGTTTATTATGCAAACAGCAATTCAAGGAAAGCTGTTTGCTAATATTGGTGTAGCTTTTAAACAGACCTTAAGACAAAAAATATCATCAGGAAAATATCATTACATGATGAGAAAAGATTCAATTCCCAGGAAGATACAACAGTACTACTTTTGTAATTACCTGGTAATAATTTATATTGTTTGTTATTAGAAATTGAGAAAACTGCAAGGGAAAAATGATGAAACCATGATTGCCGCTAGAGTTTTTTTGCTTATCTCAGTTACTGAATGGACAAAGTAAAGGAATAATTAGCAAATATTTAGAAAAGTTGATCAAAACAATTAACAAGCTTAAATAAAATAACAAGATTTCGCTAACATACAGAGAATACTGAACATTTAAAACCTTTACATTCCTCTCCCTCTATGTGAAATGTTTATATACCAGGCTCTCTAGAAAATCTAAAGAAATCCAAAAGGCAAGTATAAATTTAGTCGACTCCATGTTCCTCTCCCCTACCAACTCTCACCAGTTAAGTTTAGCTATGAATTTGTGGAAAGTAGGGGCAATCCCAAAAGTATTGAAAGAAGTCTGTCGTATCTGGGGTAGAATACAGTTGAAATAAAAGATAAACATACACATGAAAAAATTAAGACATCATGTATTTGAATAACTGTTTGTGGAACTAAGAAGTTTTCTACGATGGGTGTGTGTTTATGTGCATGTTTTATAAAATTGATATAATGCCATATAATAGGGCTTTATACCCACATTTATTACTTTTTTTTTACTAATTATTATCATATGATCATTTTCTTATGCTACTGTCTTGTCTTTTTCCCAAGGCCCCAACATGGCTACCAAAGTTCCTCCTCATCCTCCGGCCAAGAAACACAAAATCTTCCTCTAAATATTAACTCATGTTGAAAGATACTCAGAGAAATAATTTTAAAATCTACTGTAGTCAAAATGCATTCTCTCTGTTCAGGCCTCAACTGAGGTAGAATAAAAGATATCTACTATTTGCTGGTATATGAAAGATTACAATCAAGCTACTGCTTTTTTCACTTTTCTGAATAAAGTTGATACCAGCCCCTTCCCCCTGCTGAGAATCCATAACAAATACTCACCTAGTGAGCTTGTGGTTACCCACTAGGTAACAGACCATTCTCTACAGAAAGCCCACAGTACTCACCTCGCTGGAAACTTCTTTCACAATAGTCCAGATCTTAAGATCTCCTTCAAAAATGCAGAAATCACTGTTGGTTTTGTTCGCGTAGGAAGTAAACCAGTAAAGTTCTCACAGACTGAACTGCAGGATATTACAATCACATGAAAGGCAGAGGAAAACCAAGTATTTTGAACAATAACAGGAAAAACAGTAGTGATCAGAGTTGCTTAAAAGCTTGCCTAGTGTTGGCTGCCTCATACGGTGCTAGTCCCCTGTAGGACAGTTCTGAAACTATTCTGAGACTCCTCCCATCAATGATTTTAGCTTTCGATTTCCTGAGGCAGAAAAGCTGAACAATTTCTTTCCTGTAAAATGTTGGTCATAATGAAGAAGTACAGCCAAGTTATCCTTTATTTTATTTGCAAATGTCAATTGCTGAGAGGAGTCCCAACATTAAAACATTGGCACTAATCCAGTGGACTTATGTGTGGGTCAGTAGAAACAAAAGTCCCTTAAATGAGGCTCAGCTATAGCAGGGGAAAGTTGTCAGCCAGCCACTTCTCTCCTTTTCTGTTCACAGAGTGGCAGAGACAGGAGGAGATCCTGGTAGGGTCATCTATTGCTATCAGTTCTTGACTGCACCTGCTGGATGAAGTAAGGTCTGCTGCGAAGCTACTTGTGGTCATGGTATTAGGTGACACATTCACACAGTGATTAATAAATTAATAGTTGATAATGCTGGGGCATAATAGAGGAATAAAATCATTATGAATATATAATTCCTCCCTAGTACATTTGAAATCAATTTTGCACTAGTTGCTCTCTTGACAATGACTAGGACTCATTTCTTCTATGATTGAATTCATGATTATTTTTGCCCTTCTGAATTATTCACAGGTAAACATGAGTAATGGGCTCATACCATCACAACAATGAAGCTTTGTAAATTCTGCAGGAGCCCTGAGAGTCTAGATTGGTTGAGGGATTGATAGTATCTTTTTGTCTGCAAAGTTTTTTTTCTCTTAAGGACAATAGATGCACTCTGGAGTATTTTAAGCCCTGACATGCCAAATAAATGGCATCAATAAGCAAATGGCACTGTTACCCCATTAGCTTATCTGCAATAAGGATGAGTTCAAGAGTGGAAAAAGGGTCCCAAGAGACAAGTTAAATTTGGTTGATGGTCTGAGATCAGCTAAAGGAAAGAAGATAGCTGGCTGGGTTAATCTAAATTGGGGTCATGAGGGAGAGAATTGAAGTCTGGGTTTGCAAACCATTTGAATAACTCTGGCAAAGCAGGGATAAGTCAGGGAAAAGCAAGGAGGATCTCGGGTAAGCACCACAGACACCTATGTGTGCTCACGGTTCTCTGACAGGCTTTGGGTTACCGCTTATGTGGATGCTTTAGGCTGGTCTTAAGGTAAAACACAGAGAAGAACATAAGGGAAGATCAGAGAAGGCCCTTCTCCAGAGATCATGGGGTAGTGGACACACAGCAGGACATTTTTTTTTTTTTTTGGTCCCTTTTTTTTTTGCAATCAACTTATATGAAATGATTCGTCATTGGTATTCTCTCTTTTGCTTTCCTTGCTTAGTCTTACCAGTGATTTTTCTCTTAATCTTTTAGAAGAGCTTACTTTTGGCTTTGTTAACTTTCTTTCTTTTTCTTTGGTCTATTTTTCTGTACATTGGGTCTGCTCATAGCTTTTTTATTTCTATACTGTATTTACTTATTGTTTGTCTTATTCTCATTCTCTTTTATTTCTACCACTGTAAGATGAAAATGTATGTCACTGATATGACTCCCCTCTGCTTTTTTAATATAAACATTTAAAGCAGTGCTTTTTTTCCTGCCAAATACTACTTTTTGCTATGTTGCCGAAGTTTTACATGCCGTGTTTTTCTTTTTCTTAATATTTCTTGGTATTTATTTTTTTAACTCATAGCTTTTAAAAATGTTATATGATTTCCAAATATTTGGGGATTTTCAAGATATCTTATTGTTTTTAATTTTTTATTTCATTCTTTTGTCACCATGAAATATAACTGGTTAGACTTCAGGCTCGTGAATTTTATGGAGACATTGTACTTCCCTGCATATATTTTATTTTGGTGAAAATTCCATCTCCACCTGAAAAAGAGTGTGTAGTCTCCAGTTGTTTTATGGGTGTTTTTAAATGGCAATTAGGCCATATTAGTACAACATGTTGGGATGATTTTTCAATATTCTTTTTAAAATTTTTTTTCTTGTTTTCAAGGAGAGCTTTTTCAACATCTTTGTTGATTTGATTTAATTCTGTCAGTGTTTGCTTTATAATTATGATGTTGTTTAATCATATGCATGCAATTATAGGATTGTTATGACTTCTGATAAATTGGCCAAAATGCTTCCCAAACTTCTCTTATTTGGAAGAACTCTAACTCTGATATTTTTCTGACTCATCTCAGGATATTAACCTATTCCCATTTATTTAGCAGGACTAAACAGTCTTTTCTATAAATGCAAATGGATTTCAAGGTTTGGCTTTAAGCTTTGCTATGGTGGGTTCTAGGATAATCCCTTTTCTAGTTCACACACTTTTTCCTAAGGTGAAAACGTTTTGTTCTGTTAGCTAGAACCCCTACCCCCGCCCAGAGTACTAAAGTTGTGTCCCTATTCTAGCACTCTCGAATATCCATAGCACTGTTTGTGCCCTTGTACTTGTGTTCTGTTCTCAACACCATAGCTGTGGCTATTTGTGAAACCTTTTTTTTCCTTCACTCAACAGGTGTACAACCCAAGACCTTCCTTTATCTATATATCCCTTTTCTCCAGATTCCAGAAATTTAGTTGCCATGAAGTCTGATCTCTGCCTCCTCAGTCCAGTGTGACAGTCAGGCACTGCTTTTTTATTTCTTTCAGGCTATTTTTTTTAACTGAGAAATCATGCAAAAAATACAGAGACCCAATATATCACCCTATTTTTAACATCTTGTGTTAGTGTGGTACATTTGTTACCAATAATGAAAGAATATTTTTAAAACTGTACTAATAACTATAGTCCACAGCTTAATTTTCAGTGTTTACTGTTTGTGCTGTACAGTCCTATGGATTTTTAAAAAATTTTTATTCTTGTAACATATATACAACTTAAATTTTCCCTTTTAAGCACATTCAAATATATAATTTAGTGTTGTTCATTATATTCACAAATTTCTGCTACCATCAACAACATCCATTACCAATCTTTTCCATCATCCTAAGTAGAAACTCTGTACAATTTCAGTATTAAATCCTCATTCTCTACACCCACCCTGGTCATTGTTAACCTATATTCTAGTTGCTGACTTTGTGAATTAGCATATCCTATTTATTTCATATCAGTGAGATGATACAATATTTGTCCTTTTATGTCTGGCTGATTTCACTCAACTAAAGGGCTATCCTGGAAGGCAAATATAATGGTGTTATGTGGCAGTCAGTCATATAAGATGGTCACTCAGAATAGTCTGTATGTGTTCTTTGGAATTGCATGTATTACCTTAGCTAGCACCATGAATTTGAACATGAACTTATCAGTAAAACTCTCTGTGCAACTCTTTGTGCTTCTTTAAAAAAAAGTTGTAAAGGAGGGGATTAAATTACCTTATCTTCCAAGTATCTTGCAATTCAATATTTCTCAGTTGTTCAGTAATCTCTTCATGAATAAGTAAATAAATGAACAAGATAGAGGAGACAGCACCAAATAGTTAGATGATATGCCAAACTGTTGAATGTATCTGCATTCTGGGGAATACCAGTCAATTTACTCTCACAACATGTTGTATTCATCCAGAATTCAAGCTTGGTGGGACAATCCATCATTCAAAATACATTTATCCAAATTTAAGACAAACATGATTTATACAGTTGGGGTACAGCTCACAGAGATAAAATAATTAGTATGTGCATATTGGTCTAGACCCTGTACTGTCTTTGCTCATCATAGTTGACAATAGTTAGTTGTAGCCAACGAAATGCAAGGTTACTTAGTGAATCTTTTACAAAGAACTTGCAGGATATCTTGGATTGCACCCCAGCACACCAATGTTTCGAATTGCTATTTCTTCCTCAAAACCTTATTTATCTCTAATGCATCCTTACAAATAATTGCCAGAATATTTTTTTTTTTGGCAGAAATACAAAAGTTATCAAGCATGCTTCTCCATAAAATTTTTCAGTTTTTTTTTTATTTTTCACAATGAAGTTTCCATTTTATATTTCTGGCAAAAGGCTATGCTATGTGGCCTTTTTTTCTTTCTATACTCTGGCCTCACCTTCCCATACTCTTCCATACCTACCAAAGTTTCAGTTGTGTAGAACTCATTAGCTCTCTTACACTTGTGAGTATGTGCATCTATCATTAGAACCCTTTCCAATGTCTTGACCTCGCTAAGAACAATAGTACTTACTGCATAGTGATCTCTTATGATGTGCCAGGCACTGAGAAAAGTAAATCTGAACTGTTTTGCAATATTAGTGAAAAGCCAAGTGCCTGAAGGGGAAGAGTAAGTGGAAGAACCACAGAAGAAGTTCCTTCTGTGGATTTCAATCTGCTCCTCTTCCTCAAACTTACCTGACCTACAGCAGTCTCCCCTGCTCTTTCAGATTCCAGAGCTTTACTTGTGGTGGGTGAGGTGTAGTACCTGCTTCTTCATGCTTGTTCTTTTTCATTGGAGTTGTTTCTTTTTGCTTTGATTTTCTTTGCAACTGATGCAGAAACAGGGAGGACACAGTAAACCCCGAGGAGCTGGTCTAGGGCAGCTGAAGCTGCCTCAGTATGCGACACTGAGGGGTTATAATCATGATTTGTGGTTTGTGGAAAATGGATTGAGAACTGCCGCATTAGAAGTTCTAAGAAAGTCTTCCTCATTTATGAGGATAGCTGAGTTGGGTCAGGTTGTTGTATGGTGTCACACGGTCTGGAAAGGGTGCATTGTTCTGGGGCTTAGAGTAGGGGCTGTATAGTTTCAAAATCTCTGGTTTCCCTAGTTCTTTTCCCCATCCTTTATTGGGTCTGGAGCCTGGTCTTTAATGTCTACCTGTTGGTTCCTGACTGTTCCCACATTGAGTCTGACTGAAGTGGTCAATGTGCAAAATGGGCTGCAGCTTCTCTCTTTGTAAGGATATGCATCTGTCACACTCCTGCATTTCCATGCTGTGCTACTGACCCTAGTCCACTTAGCTTTCTATCCAGCTTTTGGCATCCTCTCTCTCTCTGGGGCTTGGAAGATGTTCTTTATGTCATATGTACGGAGATCACTGTCACTTTGCTGGACTTTACCTGCTCCCTAGGACAGCATTTATTTTAGGGCTTGATTATTTTAATTCTCTTACTTTATTCTTTTGAGGCTTAATTTCCTTAAACAATTTTTTTCAGCCTACCAGGTCTGGTTCTATAAAGCAATGGGCTCTTTCCGTCTGGAAACACTTCAGTAATTTCACGTTTTCTTTAGGAAAAATTCCTTGCTCCTTAGCATTGCTTGGAAGGTCTTTGAATAATATTTCTCTTCCTTTTGGAAGCTCTAGAAATACAAAGCACAACTTACTTTTCCAAACTTTGGAGCTAAGTCCTTTCATGCTGCCTGGATAGCCATTCTCACCTTTCTTTTTTTAACTTCCATACAGCTATCAGGACTTAGCTGAGGCTTTGTCTTCCTGGAAGCTTCCTGAGCTTCCTTATCGGACTACGAGTCACTCTCCAGGGCCCCATTTTCATTGTGTGGGCTTACTTCCTTGATGACGCTCGTGCATGGTATGGATTCCAATTTTCTGGTTAAATTCACGAGTTCCTTTAGTATAGTAACCACATCTTTGTGCAGCTTTGTATCTATAACTGGGTGTTCAAATTCCTGGGGCTATGAACTTATTTCTTCTTTAGAGAACATGGATGTCTTCAGTTTGAACAGGCCCACAGAATGAAGGAAAAACCCTACCCCAAGAAAAATTTTAGTGAAACTGAAGAATATTTTTTTAATGAAAATCTGAAAGCTTCCAGAGATTAAAAAGTAGATACTTATAAGGATTTAGAATCATTTTGAAACTGATTTTCAACAGTAAAACTGCTTCCAATAGGACAATGAAGTAATTCTTATATAGTACTTGCCCCAAATTTCATACCTGTCATTTCAAAACCCAAAACACTTTAAAAATGAACAATTTAAAATTCATTTTAATATTTATTTTTAATTTATTTTTTAAAAAATGAATAATGTTTTTTAATGATAAATTTTTTTTTTTGGTGGGAGGTGAATGTGTTAGCAAAACTTGCAAAATAAAAGCTGATTTGCAAAATGAAACCTGGTATGAAGTGATATGTGGTTATATATGAGCTCTATTCATCCTACTTGAGTGTGGCTATTCACATGGTTTAATGTAGAAATATTAACACATTTGATTTGGGGGTGACGATCCTATCTTCATTAGGAAACCTATGAAATACTGTGCATTAAATCGCTTTTCTAAAGCCAAAAAATAATGAGTTCCAAAACATATCCTGTCCCAAGGGTTTCAGAAAAATAATTTCAAAACTAGAATTTTGAATTTAGTTAAAATGGCACTTAAATGTTACAGCTTAAAAAAATGTATTCTCTGATATACAAAGCTTCAGAAGCTTTGCAACACAACGGCCCATGACTACTTTGGAACTGGAAAGAACTATTCATAAGAAAATGAATAAATCCAAGAAATGCTGGAAGCCAAAAGGAAAGTTAGAGTTAATAAATACTTTAATTAGTTTTCTCAATGTCTTAAAAAAACAAAGCCAGAAACAAAAGAGAAAGAAACAGGAAGTATTATCAACACGATGCAGGTGGAGAGGAGACTACAGAATTTGAAAGTTCTCTAAGGCACCTGTCTTTAAGGGGTAGATACAAATCTAAACAAAACAAAACAAAAACCGGACAAGAGAGGAGAAGAAGGAAGTCTAGAATAAGTGTTACAAAATGGAATAAAGCAAAATGGCAGAAACAAGTTAAAATATATACATTATCAGAATATACCTAAGTGGACTAAACTCACCAGTTAAGAGACAAAGTTTTTCAATTTGGATTAAAAAAAAATCCAGCTATATGTTTTTGACAAAATACACATAAACTATAATGTCGCAAGGGTAAAAAAAAAATGAAAATAGTTATATCAAGCAAACCCTAACTAAAAGAAAGCCAGTTTAGGTATACTAGTGTAGCTTGAAATAGACTGTTAGAAAAAAATATCAGAAGAGGTAGGGTTTCACTACATAATGATCAAATATTCAATCCCCAAGAAGATAAAACAATTTTAATTATGCAATTACCTAATAAATGCACATTATTACTTTATATTACTTTAACATTACCTTATAAGTGAACATATAGTAAATTTCCCTCTCTCTCTCTTTCTCTCTCTCTCTCTATCACACACACATATATATACACACACACATATATACACATATACATATATATACATGCATATACATATATATACGTATATACATATATACGTATATGCATAAATTTAAAATAGCTAGATATAGTAGAAATTGAGAAACTACAATGAAAAATTGACAAACTCACCATTAGAGTTGGACATTTCACTACATCCCCCTCAATTACTGAAAGAACAATGTAAAAAATATCAAAATGTCAGCTAAGGTTTAGATTTAGAAGACTGGACCAAGACAATTAACAAGCTTAAATAAGAAGCTTTATATGACTTATATAGGATTCTGAATCCAACATTTATAAACTCTTCTCAAGTATGCATGATATATTTAGAAAATGCTCATCATTTATCAGGCCATAAAAATGTCAAAAGCTATACCAAGATGTAGACAATACATTTAAGTGACTCTTCCTGCCTATTCCTTATATCTTGCCACCAGAAAAAATTATCTACGATTGAGTAATACATGGGCCACCTGAAAAGGAATGAAATAATGCCTATGACACCTGGTGTAGAATGGGCTTAAAATAAAATTAAACTGACTAATGAAAAAGAAGCTACATTTTAATGTTAACTGTGTTTATGGAGCTGAGAAATTATCTACTATGTGTAAATGTGCATGTTTTCTAAAACTGGGATAATATATATAGTACAGCTTTATATCCTGACTTATTTTTCATTTAATATTATTTCATAAGTTTCACATAATATTGTCTTGCTTTTTCCCCAGGCCCTACCCCAACCCCAAGTTTCTTCTTCCTCAATGCAAGAAATAGAAAGTCCTCACCCCAAATATCAACTAATACCAATCTACACCCAGATAATTAATTTTAAAACCTGCTACAGTCAAAATGCATTTTCCTTTGTTCAGGTTATAGTTGTGGTGGAATATCAAATATCTATTTTCTACCTAGCAGGTAAAGATTCAAAATGAGGCTACTTCAGTTTTCACTTTTCTAAAATATAGTTGATACCAGCCCTTCTTCTCCCATAGAAATCCATAACTGATTCTCCTTTAGTAATCTGTGATTACCAGGTAGGTACCAGATCTTTCTTTTCAGAAATCCCCACAGGACTCACTTCACTGGAGACTTATTCCACAGTAGACCAAATCTTGAGATCTTCTTTGGAAATGCAGGAATCTCTGTTTGTCTTGTAAGAATAGGAAATAGACGAGTAAGTTTTCAGAGTCTGAATTGTGGGATATTATATGATCTTCTGAAGGACAGAGGAAAATGAAGTATTTTGAAAGGTGACAGGGAAAAATCACACTGGTTAGAGTTACTTAAAAACTTGATTATTGGTGTTCATCTCACACTATGCTAACTCCTAAAGAGAAAGAACTTAATTACTTATGAAACTGCTTTTGGGCTCCGCCTATCAACGTTCATTGCTTTCTATTTCATAATCTAGAGAAACTGAACAGTTTCCTGTCTATAAACAAGTAATCTTAGCCCCAAGGAAAAATGATGGCAAAGGGCTCCTTCTCTCCTTTGTTTGCTTGTTTGTTGTTGTTTTTACTTATAACTGCCAGTGGTTGAACGGAACTCCAGTATTAGAACTTTCTTATCCTGCTGACTTACGGGTGGGTCTGTAGAAACCTGTAGCTCCTGGGTGAGGCTCAAATATCAAGTACCATGAGTCAGCTAGTACTTTCCCCTCTTTTCCTGTATAAGGAAAAATCTCAGACGTTGTCTGTCTCTACTAGTATTTGACTGCACCTCCTGGATAGAGGTGGGCCTGCTATGAAATTGATATTGTGTGACTCTTTCCCCCAGTTATTAATCATTGTCAATCCTGGGACATGATTGAAGCATAAAATAATTACAAATATGTAAATCCTTCCTCAAATATGTCACAAGTTTTACACTAGTTACCCTTTTGGCTAGGAATAAGCTGCATTAGCTTGATGATAAAATTCATGATTACTTGAACCTTTCTGCATTAATTACTGGATAAACACAAGCATGTTCATATCATTACAGCATGGAAGCATTGCAAAGTCTACAAGAGCTCTGAGACTCTAGAAGGGTTGGGGGGCTGATAAATCTTTTTCTTTTTTCTTCCAGCATATTTTTGTTAATGGAAATGGATGCACTCTGGAGTACAATAAACCTGAGATACACAATTAAGGGCACCGAGAAGGGTATGGTCCTGTGGTAACCCTTCAGCCTATGCACAGAAGGGAGAGGCCGTGTCTAGATAAAGGGTCCCAAAAGGCAGGTAATATTGGCAGATGATCTGGGGTCATCTGAAGGAAAGAAGAAAGCTGGCTGTCTTAATCCAAGCAGGAGTCATGGAGGAGAGTTGAAGTCTGGATTTGGAAACTTTCTGACTAACCCCACCAATGCAGGAGTGTGTCAGAGGAAAGCAAGGAGGATCTGGAGTGAGCACCACAGACACTTGTGTGCATTCACAATTCTCTTACAGATTTTAAGTTGCCGCTTATGTTAATGCAATAAGCTGATCTTAAGTAAAAGAGTAAATAGGGACAAAAGGAATGGTCCTAGAGGGCCCCAATTCAAATATCAGGGACTAGAGGAGCTCATGGCAGGAATGATCATTATTCCGGGCATTTTCCTGCCCTGTTTTTTTCTGATGTGAGTGATACCTTCTGTAGAAACTCCAGCAGGCAGCACAAAAACTGTGCTGACCCAAATAAAGGGAAGTCAGAACAATGCTCCCAAATCCAAACTGGGCAGTCAGAATTTTTTTTTTCTCTTTCAACCATTTTTCATTTACAATTTTTGTTCTATGCATATCAAATCCATAGCATGGGAAGTTATTATGAATCAAAGCATAAATACATAAACACAGTACACAATCCAAAACAGATGTATAGCATTCATATATGAAGCAAAAGGGGGTGTTCATTCACACACACAGTAGATTGAGATCTGTTGGATCTGACTGTCCCCATCAAAGTTTCTTAAGATGGGAAAAAAATGACTGGCTATCAAGACTACTGTGGCCATATTAGATACTGAAATATCTAAGCATCAGTGTGTGACCATTTGAACAAAACACTTCATGTAGTGTATATTTTTAAAAAGATTTCTGTACACTGAGGAATTGTAAAAAAATCAAGCAGACTTTAGGCTTAGGACCAGGTTTTAACTATCTAAAAATATTAACTGATACAGAAAGTGTTCCAAATGTGGCTATTCTGATCCATAAAGTTAAAAAAAAGTATTTACAGAAAAAGTATAAAAGTTTTTGCATGTGTGAATTCAATGCAGGATAGTTTCCAGTCTCCATTTCCCAAATACTGGATTTACATAATTTTTGGCTCCTTCATATTTGTCTTTTAAATTTCAATACCTGTCCATTGTATTTTCAAAGCAGATCACCTATTAAATTGTAAAAGGTTTTCAACATATTCAGAGACAAAAAGACATTTTCAAACGGTTGAATTCAATGCATTTCTACTCTTTGAATCAGTTTCAGTAAATGAATCTGTGCTGATGTTGGATGGGAATGTGATGGGAAATGCCTATCATTTGCATTTATGAGTGAATAAGTAAAATGTATCAGTACGCTTGCATTGGGGAGTAGATTCTAATACATCATTGCATGTCAAATACTACATAAAAAGTCAAATACAATGTGAAATCCAAAGCCTCAGTGATAAGAGTTCAGTTCCCAAGAGAACAGTGATAGCTTAACAATGTGAAATTTTTATTTAGAGATTATCAGCATTAAATTAGCATTGTTGAAACAATACATGGAGAATTTACAGTATTAAGTTTCCGTCTAAAATACATATAAATAGAATTATGGAAGCTTTTATATTACCTGATCATTTCATGGCCCTATATTTTTAACGTACCAAATGAAAACTGAATCTCCATTCCACACGCCATTGTTTCTCTCTAGATAAGAGAAAATCTATTCATTTTTCAAGGTAGAGTGTTGTGTTATTATTCCTTAAGCCAAAATTAAGGAAGTCATCTCTTCATTTGGATGTTGTTTCTCTTCATCTTCTACATGAAACTTGAGATTTAATATTAACATTCATCATCTAGTCAAATCCTTCGCATGTTCTTCAGACCAGTCAAATTTGGAATTTTCAACATTTTCTGCATCAATAAGGTGTGGGACTAGTAGATTTGATGAAGATCTATTTACTCCTTGCCACATTGGATTTAGATGCCATTTGGATTGAGTTCAGAATATGGGGAAGTGTAGATGTTTCTTGGCCTGAATCTCTTAAGTAGAGATGTAAAAGGGAGCATGAGACCACAAGAAGGGTGGCTGCAGACTGTAGGGCACTGCCACCTCCTGGGGTGGTAGTATAAGCTGGACTTGGGGTGGCCGAGGTATTCTGGGAGGAGTTACTTGAAAGTTTATGGCAGTTGTTTGATTTGAGTAAATCAATGTGGGTAAGAGCAGCAGCCCCAGCCCAAATCTGGCCACCGTTGCCCTGTCCAGGTCTGCTCTGTTTGCATGCTGAGAGTCTCGCTGGATACTGGATACAGAACCACTGGCTAGGGGTGGCTGCAGGCAAAGTGGTACGCAGTTGAAATTTTAATAGACGGACTACAGTAATACTCAAACATGTCCAGTTCTACTGACTCATAGGCAGTGGCCAAATAATAGGTGATTTGGGCCATCACACGTAAAGCTCAGAAATGGAAAATGTGAAAACTCTTAACATGTAGAAAAGATTCCTGGATAAACTTTTGTGGCTTCCTATCATCTCAAGTTCTAATTCACAGATCATTCAAAATCCTCAAGAAAGAGACTCCTCCCCACCCCAGGTTGATGGCCTAATTCATCAGCCTAGAGCAAGCAGAGGCGGTCAGACTTTAAAGTTCTTATTACACTCAGGATAAATACATAGGGCAAAGTCTGTGGTCTCAGATAAGAAAATAGAAGGGGAGTGTGTGTTGGGTACAGGCAAATTGAAAAAAAACTATTCTTGAGATTCATTGCTCAACCGTAGCTGTCACTTGGGGGAGTGACCAGGAACATGATTCATTCAAGTTGTGTTTTTATTCTTTGCTAAATCTTGTAGTAGTCCTAAAAGCTGCTTTTTAATTTTTTTTTTTTTTGATTGGGTCATTCAATTCTATAAATACTATAAAATTCCTATATTAGTTTACTATTGCTATTGTAGAAAATTACCACAAAACAAGAGACATTTATTTTCCTACAGTTCCAGGACCAGAAGTATGAAATTGATACCAGACAAAAATGTGGATTCACTGCTCATGCTCAGTGACCAATTCTGAGACACTGGGATTTCAAAGAAAGAAAGAGCATTTAATTTTGGTGTGCAGTACAAGGAGAACAGCAGGTTAAAACTTTGGATCTGTTTCACTGGACTGCAGAAACTTGGAGAGCTTTATGATATTCAAACAAAGGCAGGCAAGCTTAGGGTAATGAGCAAGTTAGTTAATACTGGGCTGAATCCTGTTACTTCAACAATAATTATGTGCAGGAGCACCAGGCTTCATGGTTGTAAAATAAGATGAAGGGATGCAAGAAGGACCAGTTATGAGTTGTCTTGTTATTGTCCAGTTACATAAATTGAGAAAGTGGAGTCCTGGCAAAGCTAGTCATGAGTTACACTATAAGACACCAGTATTCAAACATTAGGACATCTAGGTTACAGTTCAGGGTCTTATTTGCTACTTCAAAGGTTAACAGACATTAAGATAAGATAGGGGTTTTACTGGCAAAGCCCATCATGAGTCTTTAAGAAATGCTACATTTACAGATAAGATTTGTGTACTCATACAATAAAGCATTATGAAAGCACCCAGGCATCTGGGTTACAGTCCAGTGTCTTACAGTAGCTACAGGTTTTTGCTTCATTAGCATACAATTGGGCTACAGTTCATATAAGGTTTGATTATTCTACTATATATCAAGAATATAATAGGAATAAAATGTGGTTTTATAAAGTAATGTAGTTGCTATGAATAAAAGCTAGTTTAAAGTAATTCAGTTGCTATAGTTAATACATGGTTGCAGTTTCAAAATCAGTATCATTGATGAATGTGTAGCTGTGTTCACTCTGGAGGCTCTGTAGGAGAATCCACTCCTTACTTCTTCCAGCTTCTGCTGGCTTTTGACATTCCATGGCTTGTGGCCACATTACTCCAATCTTCAAGACCATTATCCTCAAATCCCCCTCTGCGTTTTTCTTCATTGTCTTTGGTTGTATGCCAAATCTCATTCTGTTTTCCTTTTATGAGGATACTTGTGATAACATCTGGTGTCTGCCCACATAATCCAAGATAATTTCTTTATCTCAAGGTTCTTAGCCAATCCTGACTTTCAGTATCATTTAAATGCTGATACCAAATTTATATCTTCAGTCCTAAACTCTGTCCTGAGATTAGGAATCACACATCTAACTTCCTCCCTGAGAAGTTCACTTTGATATCTGTTAAACATTTCAAACTCAACCTGTCCAAAAGAAAGCCTCCCCAAACCCCTTGTGAATAGCACCAACATTCACCCAATTTGCAGCCATCATTGTTTATTCTTTTTCTTATATACCAACACTCAATCCATCAGCGTGTGCTTTTCTCTCAAAATGTATCATGATTCAACCACTCTCACCATACTATTGATAGACTCATTCCAAGCTACCATTATCTCTGAACTGGACCATGGCAATATCTTCTCAATCAATCTCTTGCTTTCACTCTTACTCCCTTGTAGTTTATATTCTACAGGGAAGCAAATGAAAGCATAAATCAGATCATGCTGTCAGTGCTCTACAACTTCCTTTTACTTCTTAAGCACTTCTAATAAAATTAAAATCCTTATTGTGGCCCATGAATTGCCATATATAATCTAGACTCTGCTTATATTTTTATCTCATTTATTTACAATCTGACCCCCATTCTTTCCACTCTAGCCCCACTGCTGTCTTAATACTTCTTAACCATGCCAACCTCCTTAGTAGAAGAGGCTATGATGTGCTGCCAAGATCCCCCTTGGGGATTTATTCCCCAAGCTCCTGGAAATGCTGCTGGAAGATAGCTCTCAACTGACATACCTCTTTGGAATTGCTTCAGCTGAATAAAGTTACCTTGCTCAGGGTCAGGCCACTTTCCTTGGGCATCCCATAGCCACTGATTGTTTAATGAGCACACATCAGTGGCTAGATCCCTTGCCCCAAATTGGGGCAATTTAATTTAAAGAGCCATAACAACTCTGGAAACCCTCTATAAGGTTGACTGAGGCCGTTGTTGAGACTGTATCACAGCCCAACTTTTCCCTTTGCCCAATTTTTCTTCTTTCCCTTTTCCACTGCTGGTGATTTCAGGAGCACCCTATAGTGAATTTCTGCATGTTAGATCTCTGTTTCAGAGTCTCCTTCCTAGAGAACCTGACCTGTGACAATCTGTTTCTTAATCTTTTTACTTATTATTATGTCCAAAATGTTATTCTCTTAGTTATTCATGTGGTTTTCCTCACTTCATTTAAGTTTCAGATATCAGCTCCTAATAAAGTTGTTTCTTGACTAGCTTTAACAAAGTTAACACTTAACAAAGTATGAAATTATTTTTTTTGTGTGTGTGTGTGTGTGTGTATAAACTTGTTTATTTTATTTATTATCTGCCTTCCCCAACGAAATGTCAGCCTCATGGAGACAAGGACTTTGTCTTATTTCTCTGTCTTATGAGAATCCAGAACAATATCTGGCACATAGTAGGGTTCCAAAATATATTGCATGAATGAATGAATGAATGATTCAATGATTCCAGGTTGTTCCAGGAGGAATACTTAGAAATAATTTGAAAAGGAGGGAGGCAAACTCTTATATGACCCAGAGATTCTGATCTCCGTTAGACACTCCTAGCCAAATTTATCCTAAACAATTCAACTCATTCAATATACAAACACAGAAAGATTCTTTGTCCATCTCTCCCATCTTTATAATAACAACTACAAAGTCCTGATGGTTTTATCTCATAAACATTTTCCAAATCATACCCTGGTCTCCATCTCTACCACCCCTTCTCCAGTTCAAGCTCTTGCTATGTCTTGCTTTGGATCAGTAGTGCTCTAATTAACCTCCTTGCATCCAGCCCTACTCTTCTCAATCCACCCTCTACCATTTCAAGCATGATCTATCAAAAAATTGGATGGTAGTGGATTCTGTTGCTCACCTATCCATGCCTTGCTCAATTAACTCTCCCCCCCACCCAAGTATTAACTATCTGATGCTTGGAAAAGACTGGCATGCTTTTCAGCTCCAGAGAATGCATTATTATTTATCTAAGTCAATTATGGATGTCTACATCCCTTTTTAACAAGCAATTGAAGAATAGACTTGTGACCCAATTCTAGCCAGTGGTGTCTGTTGTAGGTAGGTATCTGAAAAAAAAGTTGTTTCTTTGCTATTAAAAAGAGATACCTAGGAAGAAATGTCTCTAGCTTTCATTCCTCCTCTCTTTGTGTTTGCATTTGGAGTGAGGTAATACACAGTTGGGTTGAAGATAGCAGAAGGAATGTTCCATGGGAGATACTGAATCACTGAATTAACACCCTCCTCCCCAGTACAGAATGTTTTTACAATTTTCCTGTTTTTTAAAGCTATTTTACTTAAGATTTTATGTTACCTGCAGTTGAAACATCCTAACTAACTTACAGATCATTTCATTCACCTCCCTAATAGTTCTCCAATGCTCTATCACCTATAGGATAAAATCCCAATCATTTAATTTGGTAGTCAAGGACCTGGTCTGTCACTCTTTCTCTAGCCTCATTTCCTTTCAGTCCCTGCCCCCAACCTAATTGTCTGCATCATCAGACAATTTCACGTCCTTCTACCTCCCACCTCCACTCACACCTCATGTTGTTTTATAACTTAGTGCATTTCTTTACCATCTTTCTCGTCCCAAAATGCCCTTCCCTGTATTTTTCACTTTGCTAGACACCACATTTCCTTCAAATGATGAAGCTCAGCCTTCATCTTCTTTGGGAAGCTTTCCTTGTCCACCACAGATTGGGCAAATGCCTGCCTTTGGGTGCTTCTATAACACCTTACATTACTATGTCATCACATTGTATTTTTCACTTTGTGTTTACTTGTCTGTGTTCCCTTATGTGATGAAAGAATTTTGATGGGAGGGATCATATATTATTCCTTGTCTTTGTGTCTCTAACTTCTTGACATATTTTAAGATATTCAGTAAATATTGACTGAACTAAACGGAATACAAACATTTACAAAAGACTATCCAAATGTAATAATTGGAAACAACATGAATTAATGTGTTTTTTTTGTGATTTATTTATTCCCTTTCTTTAGTAACTTGAAACTGAATGAAATTAAATGAACTTTTCTTTCACAGTTCCCATCCTGTGATTATTTTAATTTCAGCTCATAAGAAAGAATGTGTTACAGTATTTAAAGGTAACTGAAGATTTCTTTGCAAAAGAACAAAACAGGAAGACCAGAGCTTGCATTCAACCCTGAGGATGAGCGTGGTGGTAATCAAGTGATCACACTACAGTAGGGATGTTAGCAGGCTGGGCCCTTCTAAAAGGAAAGAAGTCGTAACTTTATCCTGATTGCTCCCAATAACTGATGAAGGCTGGGATGTATTAGTTGAGACACCATGTGTCTCTAGCTTGGGTTCCCTTTCTGGGATATAACCAAATGAGCATTCTGGTTTGCTTGCCCTTTGTCAGCTTCTCAATAAGACCTGAGTCTCAGTCAGTTCCAGAAATGGTTGTGACCACTTTTAAACAGCTTGGTGTGTGAGTAGTTAGTTGCAGGGTTTTTGAATGGCACTGTGTCTCCAAAGAACCAAAATCTCTTTGAGATTTTACCCCTTTGTTGAACTCCTCAATGGACTGAAACACTTATGGATTTAGGAATCATCTCTTT
Organism: Choloepus didactylus; assembly: GCF_015220235.1. Taxonomy (NCBI): domain Eukaryota; kingdom Metazoa; phylum Chordata; class Mammalia; order Pilosa; family Megalonychidae; genus Choloepus; species Choloepus didactylus. The sequence continues at coordinate 106,270,376 of NC_051308.1, forward strand.
GTGTACCATTAGGTATTAGACATGTGACTATGATGCAAATAATGCTAAAAATCAACAAAGTTAGATTTTATTCCTATAATACCTACTATATGCCAACATAAAGTATTTTATTTAATTCACTCAACAATCTTATAAGTAGGTATCATTAATATTTTCAGGTTTGCAAATAAGACAAAAACAGTTCAGCTAAATTGTACTATATTTTCAAATGCTAATTGTTGAAATTGGAATTCAAATCCAAGGGAGTGACTATACTTTCTACAACAATATTTTTATCGACTTTGAAAATTGCACTTGTGGTTCTGATTTCTTGGGAGTGTGATAGTTTCTGCTAATTGTGAGACATAGTATGTGTGTACGAGTAATCAGATAAGCTGAGATGTGCAGACAGAAAAGCAGTGGGTATACTTAAAAAGGAAATAATTTTAAAAATGTTCTGAGAGAGGAAACAAGGATGGTAACACCCTCCCTTGTTTGAACCTATTTTTTTGGGGGGGACGGTTGTTTTGTGTGGCACTTATTTCCATTTTTCCTATCCCCTACATTGCCCTTCACACGCAAGCACCTTTTTTTTTTTTTTTTTTTTTTTTAACTTAGGCAGGAGTCAGACCACTAAACTCTCAGTTCGCAATGTGTTAACCTGAGTCCTGGAATGAAAAACACATTACTTATCATGGTTCATAAAATTATAGTTCAAAGAAACTGTAGAATTCATGAGTCCAATCTCCTCTCTCCTCATTTTGTATATTTGAATAATACAATGAGACCAGGGAAAGTATGTGACTGCTGTGAGCTGGACACGGTTATATGGCCGAGCCTCTGTTAGATCCTTGGCCTTCTGCCTCCTGGGCCATACTCCACAGAGCCTCCTAGTGAATGTGGGAGCTGGATACTCTTCTCTGTGATTTAGGCAAAGCTGGGAGGATGGCGTCTCACCAGACGTGGGGAAGGGACTCCTAGAAAAGCTGTATCCTAGGGCTGCTGCTTTGACATCTGGTCTGCATTCCCACATTCCCAATTAGAATTAATTGAGGGAGACAAGAGGAGAAACCTGGGCCTCCCCAAAGCTCCCTGCTCCACAACCTACATGAGGGAAGGTCTCAACGGAGAAATTGCTGATAATTGCTGAAGTTGAGGCTGTGCTTCATTAAGCCGGCACAGGCCCCTCACGGGAACAGCTCCCTTGTCCACCTCAATTAAGCAGTTTGCTTGCTTTCTCATTAGCAAACTCATTAGTGCTTTGTCTGTTCCCCTGAGTTGCTCAGAAGAAAAGTTTTATGGGAGGATTTCCTTAGCTGGGTAGGTCTGGCTCTCCTGCTTCCCTATGGGATATCTAGGTATTCACATCCTTTAAACAGGCTATGTGTGACACTGCTAGCTTAGCAGTGGGTCCAAGTCTCCTTTGCTTGGCCAAAGTGAAAGCAGATCCTGGGCTAGCTAACAATATGAGAGAGTTCAACTTATGTGCCTGAGGTCTCAGTGAAGGGGGTAGTATTTAAGACTTGTTTTGGATACCATGTTCAAAGCTTGCCAGGCTCGTATCGTGCTATTGAGCTTTTGAGCAGAGGTGCCCATGCTATCTGGTCTCTCCTCCCTACAAAACCCCAAAATTGGAATAGTTCCATAATGTTCACAAAGCACTCTTACAGTTCAGCGGTGCCTCCCCTTTGAGGCAAGGCATCATAAGGTACTGTTATTATTGCCCATTTTTCAAATAGAAGCCTGAGGCTCAAGTAGTTTATCCAGAACAAAGACCAGGATTTTATTGTACCAAATCGTCACGTGCCTGACTGCACTGGGAGAGGGGTTTCTAGCCTGGTACAGCCCTTCTTCATTAAGACCAGATGGGATGCCATTCAAAATTTCCCAGTCTTTTAACACATTCAGGTCAACAATCAGTAATTTCATTCAATACCTATAATTTACAACCAACAATGTCAATAGTAATAACAGTACTGCTATTTATTGAATACCCACTGCAGCGACCATATGAAGTTATTCATAAGGAAACTGAGGCTCAGAAAGGCTATGTGACTAGTCCAGGTTTCTAGCATAAATGATAGATCTAGAGTTTATGCCTAAGTAAGGGGAGGAGGAGGAAGATTTTCTAGCTAAAGGAATAATATAAACCTAGATATAGAGATGGGTTCAGTAATTAGTAACAGTTCAGAGTGGATGGAGAAGAAGGTATATAAGGGGGAATAAATGGGAGACTCAGTTATAGATAAAAGATTCGGAAATTGTTAGAGCCTCATCATGACCCTAGTTTTGCCCTCCCTGACCTGTGGCACCTGGATGTACTAAAGGGTCCATCCTCAGTCTCCTGACGTACTTAATCACTGAGTTTGGCCTAGCAGAAACAGAAGATTCATCAGTATATTGGGGGCCTCATACTCTGCCCCAATGTTTCCATCCTCTCTGTTCTTCACTATCAGGAGGAGTTTTTAATCATCATCCAGCCCTTGGTTCCTGAACCTTAATCCATATTCCTAATGCCCTAGTTTAGTTCAATCTTTGATGAGGACAGTGTATTGTATTTTCAGCTCAGAATATAATCACATCTATGACCACCACATTGGGCAGACCTCTTGGAACCATGAATGTTATTTCCTCCTTCACATTCATCAATCCTTTGCTGCATAGCTCCAGCAAATAGCAGACCCAGCTTTTTGCAGTATCAAAGAAGAGGATGCCCTGGAAATCACTTGATCCCATATTTTCAAAACAAACAAGCAACACTGGAAGCATACTATATAAACCAGAAAAGTACAAAGTGAAAAACAGGCTGAAATGCAAAGCAGAAATGAAGACTTGAAGACCTGGCCACTTCCTATCTCCTCTTTTCTCTCCTGGCTCCTGAACCATTTCCTCTGCCAAGATGATCAGGTTCAATCCTCTTACTTTTCAAATGAGTGAATTGAGGACCAAGTAGGTAATAAGACCTGCTATAGGATGCACAGCTTATTAGTGGCTAAGGCAGGATTAGAACTTGGCAGAGACATGTTCACTATTTGGGTCTTAAATGCTCTCTATAAAATTGGTTTTTGAAATCTTATATATTTGTTCAAAAATAATTTTTTGATGCTTATCTGCTTATATTTCTGTTTTATGCCAGCAACTGTCAGCTGCTTTCATATATATATATGCATATATATATAGATAGATAGATAGAAATCTTTATATCTTTCCTCTAGAAAAGGATTATTCCAATTTTGGATAATAAAAACAGAAGGATTCCTGGACTCTCAGTAAAGAGACAGGATTCAAGCCCTAGATCCACTCCAACTAGCTGGGTGACCTTGGCAAGACTTTCCCAACCTCATCTCTCTGCCTGTAAAATGAAAGGCTGGGAATGTATGGAGGCTTATATTCCTTCCAGCCTGGGGAGTGTTGATTCAATGATGAAAACACTTTTTAAAGAAAGCAAGAGCTGAACTAGGATCTGAAAATCCAGAAGAGAAAGGAGAAAGATGTTGGCCCAAATCACAGCTTTTCTACTTTTTGGCTATGTGATCCTGGGCAAAACTTAATCTCTCTTAACCATCATTTTTCTCATGTTTGAAAAGATTAAAATGACCTGACACACAGTACTACATGAATTAAAGTAAATAAAGCATGCAAAGTGCTCAATAAATAATAATAAGCCTATTACTGCAGAGACAGTGCAGTACTGTGGATAGAAGTGGGACTTTTGAAACCTGTCTTCCTAAAGTCAATCATTAGCTCTACAATTTACTTGCTACATGATTTTCAAAAATTCACATAACTTCCCCATGCCTCGGCTTCCTCATTTGTAAAATTGGGTCAATAACAGAAACTTTTTCATAGAATTCATTTGAGAGTTAGATTAGTATATAAATGTAAAGCATATGGAACAGTAAACACTATATGAGTTAGTCATTATGACTTCTGATTTTCAACATACATTTCTGCAGTGGGAATTTCTTTCCTTGAGCATGCCTAGTTTTACACATATCTTATAGTTTTGTCACATGTTGGGGTTAGTAGAATTATTGTTGCTCCAAGTCAAATATCTCCTTTGGACCTAGACATCCCAAGTCACACTGCAGCATGCTGTGTATTTCTCACTGCTTTCATGAAATTTATAGTATCTTCTAATGGATGACTTTTGGACCACTGTTCTCTTCTCATTCCTTCTGCCCTCTTGAACTGTGGCTCCCTCAATCTGTCTTTATTAAGAGGTGGTTGTGGGGGCAACAGAATACTACTTGGCCAGCACATCCTCTGGTGGAAGTCCCAAAGAATCACAGGCAATTGTTTGGGTCACATCAATCAGTAACACTGTAGATCACCACCACTTTGGGGTTAAATGAGCCTGGGGACTTACAATCTTGTGGAGACATAAATAGTTAACTAACAACCCAAGGCAGCATATGCCTCACCACTGATTCCTAGTACAGTGCCTGGGATTCATTTGTTTATGAATGAATGAATGAATGAATGGAATTTTAAGGATCAAATGAAGGTGACAGGGATTAAGTGCCCTGCCTATAACCACACCAGGAGGCAGTTCCCTTTCTTAAATCAATTCAGAGCTCCAGATTTCCCTCCCCTTTCACTTCACAATTCTTTACTCTGTAACTTTCCAAGGTGGAGATATTTCCTTCCGATCTTCCTTGGGGCACAGCTTCCTGACAGATAGAGTTAACAGGTGTGCTGAGCCACCGACCCCTCCTCCCCTCACACTTTCAGTTGGGTTAGACAATGCCTGAGGAACCAAGCCCCCAGACTGTTTGTCTTTGGCAGCAAGTGGCCTATTCGTTGACCTCAATGTGTCATACAAACATTATCACTTTTTTATGTGCTATGATGTGAAAAGAAGTGTGAAGCAGAGTGTTAGTGTGACACATTAAGGTAGATTTCTGAAATCCAACACTTTGATTTCTTCTGACATGTTGACATCAGGTTTATCACTCTAACAGGGGAGACATTAGGGCTGTGGACACTGGAACAGCAAATACTAAATCATAGCTCCTAGAGAAAATAACATGGTTAGGTTCCTGTGAGTTTCTGGTTACATTTTCATTAACTGATCAATATACAGCCTTATTTTTTGTGTGTTTCTGTTTAAAGACAACTTATTTAATATATATTGTTGATTCTTTGACATGGAACTCATGGCCAACAGCACTATAATTCAGGCCTGAATGAAGTTTATCTAAAGTATGTATTTTCTCCATAAGGCACATCACAAACTTCTTTCACTTAAGAACACTAGACAGCACCTCAGCACTACACTTGTGGGCTATTTTTAAACTGTGAGAACACCAACAGATAGCACCAAAATGTGAGAAAAATGCTACCAAATATACTGTGAGGGGACATTTGTTTACAGTATGAGAGCTGAAACAAGAAGGCAGAGTGTGCATGGTTCAACCTCATCTGGGAAAGTGTGTGTAGGGCAACTCAAATATTTTTTACACTGTGTATCCATGAATTACTGTGAAAGCATTGTGGTTATAAATAAATTTTAGTGAGTAGGCAGATGAACAAATATGGAATCTATGAATAATGAGGATTGTCATATGTACATTCAGACCACAAACTCTGCAAGGCTACCAATTTATAACACAGAGTGCTCATATCCATATAGTTCATCATTTGAATCAAGCCTAGATATTTTAAAGAATGAAACAGGGCACCGTTAATAATGATTCTGGGAGAACAGTTATCAACCATAACTCTGTTGAGCAAACCAGAATATGTGATCACACTGTGGCACTGTGTTAACATGCATTTTATAAATTTAAATTGTTGGTTTTCAAATGACAATGCATTATTAAAAAATCAAGATAATCTTAAAAAAAGGCATATGTAAAAAAGTCTCCAGTTCCCAAGCCCATCTGACCCTCTCTACCCCTTGCCAACCCTATCCCTGCCATAAGAAATAACTTTCATTGATGTCCCCTATAGCCGTGCAGTATTTCCCCATGCAAAAGCAAGCAAATATGAATACATTTACATGAGCCCTGGAAATCTTTCCATATCACTTTAGAAGATGCTTTCTCATTTTGTTCAACAGCTCCACAGTGTTCCATCGTATGTTAAATTTAACCAGGCCCTGATTAAAGATCCTTGGGTTGCTTCTATTTGGCTATTGCCAACAGAACTACAATGAATAACCTTGTATGTATACCACTTCATAAATGTGTGGACACATATCTGCAAGATTAATTCGTAGAAATGGGATTGTGTAATGACTATAATTTGTGTAAATATTGCTAATTTTTTCTCCAAATGTATTGTACTATTTTGTACATCTATGAGCAATGCATAAAAATCTGTTTCTCTGCTCTCAGTGAGGTGTGTTTTAAAATTCTGGACTCTCTACCATTTTGAAAGTTGAGAAAATTATCTAAGTGTAGTTTAAAATTACATGTATCTTATTATGAGTAAGGTTGAATAATTTTTCATATGTGTAAGTGCACCTGCTGTTTTATGTATAAATGCTTATTTTGGGGGTCTGTTTCCCCCATTCTAAATTAAACATCTGAAGAAAGGGACTTTTTAATAAATCTCTTTTTACCTAGTATAAGGCACGAGAAATAGAAGAATGAATTGCATAATCACTGTAATTCACACTATTCTCCTCATGCTGTTTTTGCTGCCCTTGATATCACCCTTTCTAAACTTTGGTTCACATTTTTTTCTTGGAAAACAGTATTACACATAAATATGATCACTATACAGAATATTTAGACAAATAAAAATTGAAAATAACTTATGAAAATTATTTTAAAACAATCATTCATCTAATCACTTCCCATAACCGTAGGCTTTTTTCTAATATTAGCAATCATATTATGAAATGTTGACAATTTTGAAATTCTTTTTTATTCACTTAACTCTATAACATAGGATCCCTAGTTGCTGCCTCTCTCATTAAAAGATGAATTCCTTGATGGAGCACAAGGACTTATTCTTTTCTCTTACTGTGTCCCCAATACAGAATAAATGTTAAATGAACACTCTCTACCGATAGGAGATGGCATGAGAAGTAAAGAAACAATTTCCTTAGCTAAGCAAGGCCTAAACTTGGAACCCTCCAACTTTTACCAGATGTAATGCTAAATGCATAGATTTTGGGTTGTGTTTAAGTTTCTTATAAACAGGTATTTGTGTTCACTGATTGCTTTTGGAAGGCAAGCAAACAATCATAATAATCTTTTGACGCCAAAAGCAAGGATGATATACCACTGGGCACTACAAAGCATGGGGGAAGTCTGTCTTAGAATCTATTGTATAAAATTCATAAATAAGGCTGCAAATTAGAGGTGTTTGGCATTTGGGACTGTGTATATGTGGGTGAGGTAATTTTATCAAATGGCAGTTGCACCTATTCATCCTGGAGAATGATCAGGTGTTTCAGATGAGTGGAATCTAGGCTCGGGACTGTAAAAGACTGAAAGAGAACTTGTAATATCCCAAGCCTGTGACAATATTTTACTCAGAGAGATTCTTCCAATCTTACGGTTACATTATTTTCTAAAGTAAAACTCTTAATAACACCAATTATCATCCTTCCTTGTTGTTTAAATAGTTCCAACTCTCACAAGATTTTCCAGGTCAATTTGAAGAAATTTAATGGTATCTCCCAAGTGGTCTCTGTGAAAATCTCTCACCCATTAATATTCTGATTTCCAGTATAATTTTGCTATTATTGTGTTCCCTTTCTCTGATTCCTAAAACTTAAACAACATTTGGGTCTATGAATGATACAAATTCATTACTCTCCAATGGATTAATGTTTTTAATCTATAATTTATATGGTCTCTATATCCATTCAGTACCTGCTTATGTACAGTGCCCAGTTGAAATCAGAACTCATATACTGACTTTTGATGAAGATGATGCTGACAGCTATGGAAAAGGCAGTGGTGATGGAAAACTGGACAAGCATCATGTAGACTCCCATATAATAATGTGTTGGTATGAATAATGGTAGAATTGCTGGTAGTAGTGGTTTAGAACAGTGCTTGGCACATAGTACATTATTCAGTAATGATTGAATCAGTGAATAAATGATAAGAGGACATAAGGAAGGTGATTGTCATGAAGATGGAGATAGTAGAAGCAGCAGTGAAGGTGATGCCCATGCTGATTGTTCTCACGTGGTAGTAAAATTAGCAGTGAAAAAATTGATGATTTATTCCTCTCCCACCATCCAGCTTTCCTTACTAGGGTGGAGTGGAGAGTAACTTGGATTATAAGTCTCCTTGCAAAGTAATTTTTAAGATATGTAACTCACTTCTTGGATGCTGCAGGTGTTATTCTCCATGTATACATAAGGATATGCAAGTTGAATTGTCTCTCTGCATGGAAAACTACATGAGACTTGTAAAATTTCTAGTTGGCCAAAGGAGACAATTTCCTTGAGGTTGGATTCCAGAGCCCAACAATGACAGAGTTGAGAAAGGGCATTTGCCTCACTTCCATGTGCCCAACTTTCTGTCCCAGAGGATCCGATATTGAGAGCTAGTCACACCTAGTTGCCCCAGAGGAACAGGCAGCAAGGAGGACTTGAGAGACCAGCATTCCCAGGAGTATGAAATACAAGTAGGAAAATACCTTGGAGGTTGGTTAGGGACATTGAGGAGGAAGCTCCAATTCCTAACAGCAACAAAATAGTCAGGTAATGGTCCAGGAAGGTATACCAGAGAGGAGAACTGAAGTAGAGAATTAGGATGTGGGAAGAAACCTCTATGGACATTGGTGTCCCCCTCCACACCATAAATATTTTTCAGTGACTTTAGAGAACCATAAATTATTCATGTTATAAGGGAGTTAGAAAACATCTATTTACACATTTTTATTTTAGAGAAGAGGAAGTTGAGGTTAAGTGAAAAGTTGCTCAACCCCGTGGGCATTACCAGTTAGTGGCTGAGCAAGTTCACAAAGCCAAATCCATGACCTCGGAGAAGGCTCTTTCTTTTATGTTATTGGGCTTTTTTATATAAAGACCTTTGGGAGTTGCACCTTACCAGTTTCCCTCTTGAGAATTTCTGGCTCATGTCTTCTTTGAGGATCACCTTTTAAAAAGCATAGGTGTGTCTGTTGGGTGGGCCCTACCTTTCAGGGATTGTTCTCAGAGCTTCTGCATTTCATTCCTTTCCCCTACTTCTTTTTCTGGTCTTTACTACAACAGTTAATACACTCCAGAGGGGTTTCGTGAATGAGGCTTCAGTGGTGATGATTGTTCTTTCTTCACGACAGTCTAATATTACTGCTTATTTTAACATTGGAAATTAAAGGAGGGATAGAGGTAGGAATTTTCCTGTGTCTATTGATATCTGATGGTGGTATAAGGGAGAAATCCTGTTGCCTGAGTCTCTGGATCCCAATATTACAACATAGAAAAAGATTGAACTGAGATAAGGAACCTTGGTTTCTAGTTCCAGCTTCTTCACCAACAGACTCTATGATATGCTGACAAACACTTCTGTATTCTGGACTGCAGTTTCTCTATTACAAAGTAAGTAGTGTTAACTAGATAATGTCTGAGTTCCTTTCAGGAACTCACATTCTTTGTCCCTGGCACCAGTAGCATTTTCTGAATTGAGGAAGAAGCCTGCCTAGTTACTCATCTGTCCTTGTTCACCAGTTCTGGGAACCATGGATTATGACAACCACACCTCTTTGCAGAGTTTCATCCTTGCTGGTTTTACTATCACTGGGATCTTGCAATCTCTTGCCTTCTTAGGAACCCTGTGCATCTATCTCCTCACTCTGGCAGGGAACTTGTTGATCATTGTGCTGGTTCAGGCAGATTCTGGACTGTCAACACCCATGTACTTCTTCATCAGTGTCCTCTCCTTCTCAGAACTCTGGTATGTCAGCAGCACAGCGCCCACACTGCTGCACACCTTGCTCCATGGGCGTTCTCTCATCTCGTCTGCTGCATGCTTCATCCAGCTCTATGTCTTCCATTCTTTGGGCATGACTGAGTGCTACCTGCTGGGGGTCATGGCGCTGGACCGCTACCTTGCCATCTGCCGCCCTCTCCACTACCATGCGCTCATGAGTGGACAGGTGCAGTTGTGGCTAGCAGGGGCCACTTGGGTGGCTGGGTTCTCAGCTGCACTTGTGCCAACCAGCCTCACAATCACTCTTCCCTTCTGCTTGAAAGAGGTGGACCATTACTTTTGTGACCTGGCACCACTAATGCGGTTGGCTTGTGTGGACACAAGCTGGCATGCTCAAGTACATGGAGCAGTGATTGGTGTGGCCACAGTCTGCAACTTTGTACTCATTCTGGGACTCTATGGAGGCATCCTGAGAGCTGTGCTGAAGCTTCCCTCAGCTGCCAGTTGTGCCAAGGCCTTCTCTACCTGTTCCTCCCACATGACCGTAGTGGCACTCTTTTATGCTTCTGCCTTCACGGTATATGTGGGCTCACCTGGGAGTCAACCTGAAGGCACAGATAAGCTTATTGCCTTGTTGTATGCCCTTCTTACCCCTTTTCTGAACCCCATCATCTATACCCTTCGCAACAAGGAGGTGAAGGATGCTGTGAGGGGGGTTGCCCACAGGATCAGAACTATTTTGAAGAGATCTTGACAATCCTTATTGTTATAGTCCAGCTTCTTGGTAACTAAGTATCAGTTGGTTAGTCAATCATCTGGTCAGAGTCAAAGCAAACACTGTTAAAATAATCAGTCAACTGTTGGGTAATCATGCTGCAAATAAACACTCAAGAGGACACAGTCCTTGATTGATCAGAATGGGAGCATATAGAGATAAAGGAGGTGTGGTCTCTGATTCCATCCCAATCTAATTGAGAAGGAATGCTGCAAAAGAGGGGGAAAAACACCTGACAGTGCCAATATTGCAGCTGAACATATGATTTAGTGCAATACTAAATTCCATGACATTGGAAGAGAACTCAGACATCACCCTCATCCCAGATACACTGCTCTTGCCCAATTAGATTTGTGCCAAGGCCTTATCTACTGTTGCTCCCACACAACCATAGTGGCACTCTTTTATGCTTCTGCCTTCACAGTATATAAAAGCTCACCACCATATATTAGCTAAAACTGGGAGTGGAGCTGCTGTCAAGACAGGATTCTGGAGAAAGGTTGAGAAGAAGGAAAATGATGTTGTCAAAAAGGAGACTAAAATACTAGCTTATGTAGCATTTCAAGTGTGGAATACTGAGTCATGGGCAGAAAGCTCATCTGGCAGTGGAATCCAGGGACACTGGGTTATCATGTGATCAAAGGATGCTCAATGGAAGAGAGAACTATTGGTGCCGGAGGCTGGAAACAGGCGATGATAATTTACTCTCTAGTTGGGCAAGAGCAGTGTATTGGCAATGAGAGTGTTATCTGAGTTCTCTTCCATGTCATGGAATACACCTTTGAAATGAACTGGAACCATATTTTAAAGATTAAGAAAAAAAACAGCAAACAAACAAAAAGCTTTGCAAATCTTTTATATAAAGCACAGGCATGCAATGTAGAAAACAGATTTAAATGAAAGTAGAGATGTGTCCTGAAGTCTTGATCACTCCCAACCCTCTGTTTTCTCCTTCAGCCCCACACAACTTCTTTCCTGAGCATAGTTTGAAAATTTGATCAAGTTCAACCTCCTTACTTTAGGCAGGGATTAATTGAGAGTCAAAGATCTTTTAAAGGATGCAAATAGTCAGGAACAAAGACTGGACCAAAACCTTGGCAGAAGCTCAGTTACCACGTGAGTCTTGAATATTCCATTTTTTTTTTTGTTGTTGTTATACATCTTATTGTTAAAAAATCAACTCAATTATTTTTTCTATGCCTGTTCTGTGACAGAAACAGTGACAGTCACTTTCAAATATAATTTTTAATTAATCTTCATAAAATCCTCTTGAAGAAGGAAAGATCACCCAGTAATTAGATGATGAAAAGAGAAAGATTGTGGACTTGCAGTAAAGAGACAACTATTCAAGCCCCAGCTAGCTAGCTGGGTGATCTTGGCAAGACTTTCCCAGCCTCATTTTCTCTATCTTCAAAATGAAAGCCTGGGAGTCTATGGATGATCACATTCCTTCCAGCCTGGGGAGTTTTGGCTCCATGATTTTAGAACTTAAAGAAAGCAGGACCTGAGCTAGGTCCATATGGGTAGGAACTGAATACCTAGAAGAGAGAGCAGAAAGGTGTTCATCCAAATCCAAGTTTTGCCACTTTTAGGATATGTGCTCTTGAGAAATAAAAAAGAAAGAGTAACTTCTCTCTGAGCTCAGTTTTCTTTTCCTCAAAAAGGGATATAAAAATTGCTATAACAAAGTTTTCTAAGGATAAAATGAAATATGTTCTATTTTGTTCAATGTGTAAATTATACTCATTATTCCAGAGAGAGTACAATGTAAAGTGGGCTTTGAAGCCTGTCTGCCTGGGTTCAAACATTAATTGTACTTTCTGTGTGAACTTGGGCAATGCACTTAACTTCCTTGTACCTCAATTTCCTCATCTGTACAATCTAGACAATAATAGAACCTTCTCAGAGAATTTTTGTGAGGGTTAAATTAGTTATACATGTAAAGTGTGTCAAACAATAAATACTATATAAATGTTAATCATTATTGCTTCAAGTTTCTCTACAAAAATTTGTGTAGTGGGGATTTCTTTTCTTAAGCATGCTTAATTTTACACATCTCGTGTTTCTGTTACTCGTGGACTCAGTAGAATTGGTAATACTCCAAATGAAGTGTCTCCTTTTGACCTACGTGTCCAAATGCATTCTTTCATATCCTGAGTAGTACTCTCTGCTCTTGTAAAATTTATACTATTTCCCTAAATGCAAAGTGCAATACTCCATTCTGCTGGCCTGCTAAGTCTATTGCTTTTGAGCCCCTATCCTTTCTTTCCTTCTTCACCTAACTTCACTCATACTGCCTTTTATGCAGGAGTGTTTATGGCCACAGTGGAAAACTACTTTGCTCCCTGTAGTGGCAGCATGAAAGAATGGCTGGAAATTGCTTGCCCTTGCATTGGCTTGGGTCACATTAATTAAGAACCTTATGGGTCCCTATCAATGTGGGTTTTGTACTGTGTGGTTATTGTTGTGGAGACACAGAAGCAGTTATCTAATAACTCAAGGCAGTGTATATTTTACCACTGATTTATAGTACAGTGCTAGGTATATATGTATATATGTATGTATGTATGTATGCATTTATGAATGGACTCCTAAGAGTCTCATGAGTGTGACAGAGATGAAATGCCCCTCCTATAACCCTACCTACAGGCAATATTTTTCTCAGATCCATTCAGTGCTTCAGACTCCTCTTGCCTTTCATGCCACAATTTTTACTTCTCTGCAATCTGTCCTAGTCCTTCTCTTTAGAATATGAAGTTTAGATCTTCCTTTAGGCAAGTATCCCCTCCCCCTGCCCCGATATAAATAGCGGGTGTGCTGAGTTACTATCCCACACCCCAACACATACCATCTGAGTGGTCACATATGGACTGAGGGGACAGGAGCCACTGAGCCGATTGCCTCTGACAGCAAGCATCCATCAGTGCAGTGTGCCTTACAGACATTGTAACTTTTTGCATGTGCTATGATGTTAAAAAAATTGAGATGTCATGCCTTAGTGTGTCACATATGAGGGTCAATGCCCAAGGTCAATGTTGGAGCAGTTCTCCCCTGATGACATCAGGATGGTGAGTCTAGCAGGAGAGCAAGCCAGGAATAAGAGCATAATCACACCACATACTCCGTCCTAGCGCACTCTGAGCATTTATGTAGTTTATTGTCTAAACCCAAGTACTTATTTTTTTTATTTAAAGTTTTATTCACACACCATACAATCCATCCTAAGTGTGGTATAATCACATAGTAATGCATTTACCACAGTCAATATGAGAATATTCTCATTTCTTCTGAAAAATAATAATAAAAAAAATCCCACAACCCTTCTGTCCCCCTATTATCGACTTTTAGCTTTGGTGTTGTGCCTTGTTACAATTACCGAGAGAATATTACAATGTTACTGTTAACTATAGATCTTAGTTTGCATTACTTGCATTTTTCCCATATGCTACCCTATTATTAGCACCTTATAATAGTGAATACGTTTGTTCTAGTTAATATAAGAACTTTCTTATATTTGTACAATTAATCATCATCATGGTCCACTCTAGGTTTTGCTAAGTTATACAGTCTCAGTTTTTATCTTCAGCTTTCCTTCTGGTGACATACACAACCCTAACCTTCCTCTTTCAACCACACTCACACTCAGCTTTGTTAATTTTATTTACAATATTGTGCTACCATCACACAGTATTGTGCTATCCATTTCCAAACCTTTACAGATATCTCCTGCTGATTTTGTTTCACTAGAAAACCCTGACTAATTCAAAGGCTGTCTTAATCCCACAATGCTGGGTCCAGACTCATCCCCAGGAGTCATTAACAAAATAAAACAAAACAAAACAAAAACAAACAGACAAACAAACAAAAACCCCACAAAGTTACAAGTGCTGGAGAGGATGTCGAGGAAGAGGCACACTTATTCACTGTTGGTGGGAATGTAGAATGGTGCAACCACTCTGGAAGGCCGTGTGGAGGTTCCTCAGGAAGCTAAGTATAGATTTGCCATATGACCCAGCTGTTCCATTGCTAGGTATATACTCAGAGGAACTGAACATTAAGACATGAGTGGACATTTGTAAACCGATGTTTATTGTGGCATTATTCACAATTGCCAGGAGATGGAAGCAGCCCAAATGTCCATCAATGTATGAGTGGATAAACAAAGTGTGGTATGTACACACGATGGGATACTATACAGCTGTAAGACAGAACAAAGACACAGAACATATAATAATGTGGATGAACTTTGAGGGCATTATTTTAAGTGAAGTTAGCCAGAAACAAAAGGACAAATACTGTATGGTCTCACTAATATGGACTAGCATTAATGAGCAAACTTTGAATGTTAAAAGCTGATAACACAGGCTATCAGGAGATAGAAAGAGGGTAGAGATTGAGCATTTGCTACTGAAGGACTACAGAATGTTCAGCAGGATTGACTGTATGGATCTAGAAATAGATAGCATAATACTGTGTGATGGTAAAACAATATCGTAAGTACACTGAACAAAGATATCAGTGAGTAAAGCTGAAAGAGGTGGGATAGGGGCATGTATGACACCAGAGGTAAAGATAGACAATAAAGACTGGGACTGTATGACTTAGCAAAAACTGGAGTAGTTAATGTACAAATATAAAAATGTTTTTACATGTGGGAAAACAGACAAACATCAACCATGCAGAGTGTTGAAAAAGGGATGGTAGAGGGGAAAAAAAAATCAAAGCAAACCATGTCATTGTAAACATGCTTTCATTAAATGTAACAAAGGCAATATACCAAAGCTAAATGTGTATGAGAGGGGGATATAAGAGAGGGATATGGGATTCTTGGTAGTGGTGGTGTTGTCTAACCTTACCATTGTATTGTATGATATTTTATTTTTCTTTTTATTATCTTTTTTATTATTTGCTAAAATTTTTTTGTAGTAATTAATATGTTCAAGTGCTGACTGTGGTGATAAATGCAAAACTATATCCATGAACAACTGATTGTACACTGTGGATAATTGTATGGTATGTGAATATATCTCTATAAAATTGTAGGAAAAATGTAAATAAGGATAAAGGTTCTGGAGAAAACATGGAGAAAGTGATGTACCTGTTTACTGTTGATAAGGAGGCAGAGTGGTGTAGCCTTTCTGGAGGTCAGCATGGTGGATCCACAAGAAGCTAAGTATGTGGGTGCCATGAGGTCCTGCAACCTCACTATAGGGTATGTACTTGGAGGATCTGAGAGCAGGGACATGAATGGACATTTGCACATTGGTGTTTATGGAGACAGTATTCATGTTTTGCAATGTGTGGAGGTGGCCTAAGGTACATTGACTGAGGAACAGAACTGTGGTGTATGCATACAATGGAATATTGAGCAACTATGGAAGGAGGGAAGCTGTGAGACAGGCAATGAGGTGAATGGATCCTGTAGACAGCATTTGAGTGAAGTACGCCAGAAACGAAGAGATAAACATTGTAATGCCTCACCGATATGGACTAACTACAATGTATAAACTCAGAATTGAATCTTAGAGCACAGTTTATCAGGGGAACAATTATTGTAATGGTCCCTAGATTATAAGCTCTTAGAGCAGTCATATCAATTCTTGAATTGTAATGGCTATCTCCAAACTCTGAGACGCTGATCCCTTAATGTATAACCTGATTGGTCTCTGGAATGCTGGGTTCTGTGTGACATCTGAAACTCAGAGCTCGAGCTTGGCAGATATGAATGTCAGTATTAGAGCATACAGGAACTTAAAAAAAAAGCTGAAAAAGAGCCCCGACTTCAATTAGAGATATGAATGAAGCAGATCTTTTTAAGAATAGGACAAATTGGGCCAAAGGGTAAAGGTCGAAACTGACTGTGTTTTAAAGCTGCAAATTCCGTGTGAGACCAAGGGAAGAAATGTTTATTTGGTGCAGGATCTATATTTTCTAAACAGTATAACTTATACAGTAAATTTGTTCAAACATCATAATTACATGGAACTTTGAATAGGAAGTGTGATCTGGTAGATTTGTATAGGTCAGTGTGAAATAGCAACACATCCCAAAGTAATTTGGGCAGAGAATAAAAATATATATGCAGGACCCCCTGAGGAGCTGGGGGAAAATATGGAAGTGTTGGGCTTCCTCACCTGGATTGCTGCTGATATTTTCACAAACATTGAGGACTGACAGTTTGGTATGCTGAGCCCTCTGTCTTGGGGCTTGCCCTTATGGAGCTTGTTACTGGAAAGGAGAGGCTAAACCTGCTTATAATTGTGCTTAGGAGTCTCCCCCTGAGTGCCTCTTTGTTGCTCAGATGTGGCCCTCTCTCTCTAGCTAAGCCAACTCAGTGGGTCAACTCACTGCTCTCCCCTCTACGTGGGACCTGACTCCCAGGGGTGTAAATCTCCCTGGCAACACAGGATATGACTCCCAGGGATGAATCTGGACCCAACGTCATGTATTTGGGAACATCTTATTGACCAAAGGGGGATGCAAAATGAAAAGAAATAAAGTTTCAGTGTCTGAGAGATTTCAAATGGAGTTGAGAGGTCACTCTGGTGGACAATCTTATGTACTAGATAACCCTTTTTAGGTTTTAATGTATTGGAATAGCTAGAAGTAAATACCCAAAACTACCAAACTTCAACTCTGTAGCCTTGACGCTTGAAGATGATTGTATAACAGTGTAGCTTACAAGGGGTGACAGTGTGATTGTGCAAACCTTGTGGATCGCACTCCCTTTATCCAGTGTATGGATGGATGAGTAGAAAAATGGGGACAAAAACTAAACGAGAAATAGGGTGGGATGGAGGGATGATTTGGGTGTTCTATTTTACTTTTATTTTTTATTCTTATTCTTTCTGGAGTAAGGAAAATGTTCAAAAATAGATTGGGGTGATGAATGTACAACTATATGATGGTACTGTGAACAGTTGATTGTACACCATGAATGACTGCATGGTATGTGAATATATTTCAATAAAACTGAATTTAATTATTAAAAAAAAACAACCATTTCTCACTAGACAAAAAGAAGGAGGTACTGATGAAAAAAAAAAGGGGGTGCTATTACGAACTACTCTAGGGCATCAGTTATAAACTGGAGTTGCCTTGGGCATACAAGGATATAAGACCACAGTATAACACTTATTTACATATTTTTTATTTCTGCCTTATTTTTTTTCTTTTAAATGACATTTTCCTTGTTTCCTACCCCAGGTGTACTTATGGGCTTAAAAACTCTATGTTTCTTGTTTCTTTTCTGCCTCCTCAAGATGAAGAACTTTCAGGTTTATTGCTGAAAAACATTGAGTCCCTTTTACCAAAGATTTTTTTATTTTACTGCTTACAAAAAGGGAGTTTCAATCTAAGAGACAATTGAGCCTTTATTTTCCTTGCATTATTCTGGGAAACAGATTGCTTTGTCTTTTTTTTTTTTCCTCAAATCAGTTTGCTTCAATAAATAATAAACCTAAGGGGTTCAAAGATCAAAACAATCTATGGATCTTTACATAACATATATTTATATATATATATTTACAAAATATTTCCTAGCACATCTGGTCCATTCTACTCCTCACCCCCAACCTGACAGGAAGCCACTTCTGACATTTTTTCCTGTATAATTACAGTGTTAGTTAAGCAAAACCCAGCAAATATGAATATTTTTGTAATTCTCAATTCTTATACATGAGGCACTGTTTTAGTTTCCTTGCTGCTAATGCACATACCACACAATGGGTTGGCTTAAACAATGGGAATTTATAGGTTCACAGTTTTGAGGCGAGGAGAAGTCACAATCAAGCCATCTTCAAGGCACTTTCTTCCTGAAGACGGACATATTGGGACTGGTTGTCAGTGATCCTTGGTCCTTAGCTTTTCTGTCACGTGGCAATGTACATGGTGGCCTCTCCTGGCTTCTCTGTTCTCTTCTGAGTTCCAGAATTTTAGCTTCTGGCTGTTCCCTCTGTGGCTTTCTCTCTGAGTTTCATTCTGCTTATAAAGGACTCCAGTAATAGGATCAAGACCCCTGGTTGAGTTATGGCACACCTTAACTGAAGTAACCTCATCAAAAGATCCTATTTACAATGGGTTCATGCTTATAGGAATGGATTAAATTTAAGAACATGTTTTTCTGGGGCACATAGCTCCAAACCATCACAGGTACCATACTATTTGCTTTGTTCTCTCCTTATTTTTCTTTTTCTTAACAAGAAATCTTGGGGATTTTTCCATTGCCTTGCAGGCAGTACCATCTCATTTTTAAAACCGCTCCATAGTATTCTTTGTGTATTTAATTTAACCAGTCTGCTATTGATGGACTCTTGGATTGCTTCCAGTCTTTGTCTATTAAAAACAGAACTACAATGACTAACCATGTATGTATAGAATTTCAAATATGTGTATTCAAATCCCTAGAGGGGGGATTCCTGGGGCATAGTGCAAATGTATAGTGCAAATGCACATGTAGTTTGCGTAAATATACCTAAATTTTTCTCAAAATGGATTATGCCATTTACTTTCCCCACTGTCAGTGGATCAGAGTGTGTTTCCCTGCAGCAAGTTCAATAAAGTATGTTTCCAAATATTTGCTAAACATGAAAGTTAAGAAATGTTGTATCCTAGTTTTAAGTTGCAAATTTACCTTATGGATGAGGTTGAAATTTTTCTCATTTTAAAACAATTTATACTTTAAAAATAATTCACTGTTTGCAGATCTGTTTCCGCCACTCTACAATAAACATCTTAACAGAAGGTACTGTTTAATAAATATATTAAATGAGCAAATAGATGTGATGTCCCCTGTTTCTCACACTGTTTTAGCAGCACTTGAAGGCATTTTTTAAACCTTTGAATCACTTGTTTTTTTTGGAGAATATATTACCCAAAAAATAAACACATTAAAAATATTTAGATAAAATTTAAAAATCACTATAGTCCCATCACTTTAAAACAATTATCCATACATCCATTTCTAATGTCTAATAAACATATACTTTTCTTCAAATATTAGCAATCATACTGTGAAATTTTGAAAAATTTGAATCCTAATTTTTTTCTATTAAGTTTTTAACACAGATATTTTTAGATGTTGTCTTTCTCCATTAATCATGAATTACTTTTTTGAGGTATGAGGCCTCGTTCTTTTCTCTTGCATCATTCCTGACACAGTATAAATGCTTAGTCAGCACTCTCTACTGACAGGTGATGCCAGGAGGAAAGAAGAAACCTCTTTCTTGACTGGGCAAAGACTATACTTGGAACCCTTGGCCTTTCACTGTTCTTCTTTATGCTACTTTTAACCCACAAATCCCATTACTCCACATCCATATTGCATGCAAGTCCCTTAGTATACATTTCTGCACTAACTGGTTCTAGTCAGTGTCTGTACTTGTTGTGCTCTGGTACTTTTGACACATAGATAGTCTTATGATGGTTAGCACATGTTCATGTTAATCTATGGTTAATTCTGAGTAATCCAGACATACAACTGAACACTAAAAATAATGGGGGAAGTCTGTGTCAGAGTCTGACTTAAGAAAGAGAAGTGTAGAAATACCAATGTGATGTGAATATACAGAGGAATAAAAATAAATACTAAAATAGTCACACCGAGGAGAATAAAATCATTCTTCTGAAGTGTCGAGATAGACGGTTAATCTATACAGGTCCAAAAAATGAGTCTGCAAATGATGAATATTTTGGTGTTTGTGACTATGGAGGATGCAATAATTTAGTGAAAGGGTACTTGCAACTATCTATCCTGGAGAAAGGTCAGGTACTTTAGACGAAGTGGGAAGTTAAGCTCAAGGCTGGTTAAGTTTAAATGAAACTCTGATTTTCCAATTACCTGAGATTTTCTTTTCTTTTTTTTTCTCCTCAAAGAGACCCTTCTAATCCTGAAGTTACATTAGCACTCTCAGAAGCAAATATCTTTCTTTCCTGTGCCCAAAGACCTCCAGCTCCCAAAGGAAACATTTCCAGTTTGATTTCAGAAAATTCAATGATTTACCTCTATTTTGTGATCTACTTATTAATCTTTTATGGTTACCTCCTTAAATTTAATTTAGCAACTGTTTTGTCCCCATCTTTGATTCTTAAAAATAAAAGTACATTTTGAACCATGAATGATTCCGATGTGTTACTTCCAACAGATAAAAGCTTTTCTCTGTTATTTATCTGGCTCCATATCCATTGAAATACCTCTTTACAGATAGCACTCAGCTAAGGTGAGAGCTCAGATGTTAATCTCAGGACTTTTGATGAAGGTATTGAGGATACAAATAGAAATGGAAGTCATCATGAAAAAGTAGTTAAGCATCACGAGGACGCCATGGGTAACAATAATGGTGGTGATGGTTGTTAAAACAGTGTCCTACAAGTACACTGGTATGAATAAATGATAGTGGACATGGGGAAGGTAGAGGTGGTGGTGTGACAGTGAAGGGGGAGGAGATAATCTGCCAGAAGTGATGGCGGTAACTGTGATGATTGTGCTCATATGCTGGTAAGGTTAGTGGTGATCAGAATGAGAAGCTGGGTGAGAAATCTCCTTGCACGCAGAATTTTTAAGAAGATGAGACTCACTTCCTGGATGCTGAAGGTGTTATTCTCCATGTGTGCCCAGGATATGCAAAATGGATTCCCTTCTCTCCATGGAAAGCTTGTGGACTTGCAAAATTTTAGTGGCCAAGAGGAGGCAAAGACCCTGGGATCAGACTCTCGAGTCCCACAATGAGGGTTGTAAATTGAGAAAAGTCGTTTGGGAAATAGTTTATCTGTTTTGCTTACCTGTGCACAACTCTCTGCCCCAGAGGAACCTCTACATAAGCTAGTCACACCCTGCTGCCCCAGGCAACACACAACAAGGAGGCCCAGGAGTATGAAACATAAGTGGGGAAGAAAAGACACTGAGGAGGAACCTATAAGACCTAATATCATCAGTGCAATCAGGTAATGGGCAAGGATGATGAGATGAGAGCAGTCGAAGAAGAGAACTAGAAGGTTTTGACCCCCTTCCTAGGTGAGGCTAATAAGGATATGGGAGGAAAGCTCTTGGGACATTGGTGTTGATCACTCACACCACCCCACCCATAAACATTTTTGGTACATATAGAGAGCCACAGATTATTCAGGATTGTAAGGGGCCTTATACGATACTTTATTTTAGATAAGTGGAAATTGGAGTAAAGAGAGGAGAAAGGTCCCAGCCCAATGTCTTTTGAGAGTTAGTGGCAGAGCAAGTTTAGAAAGCCAATTCCCAAATGGGGTGTCTTTCCCCTTATGCTGCAGGATTTCAGGACCACATCTTGCAGGCCTGGTCTCATCAGTTTCCCCACTTTGAGATTTTGGTGCATGTGTACTGCAGGAATCCTTCCTTAAAATGCAGTGTTGACTCATTTTGGCTTTACCCTTCCGAGCTTTGAGGGATGGTTCCCAGAGCATACACACCTTTCTTCCTTCTCCCACCTCTTCCTCCTTTAGTCTTTACTGAGAACATCGTTGGACTCCAGAGAGGCTCCCTGAAGGAACTTCACCAGTTTCTTTTTAGAAAATGTCTGTCTTCCTTCTGCACAGTTCCATATACAGGCAGAAAGTTATGGGTGGATGCTTTGAAGAACTGCGGGGCATCTCATTAGAGGTTGCAGGGGGACTGAGCATGGGAATTTCCCTCTCTCCCTTATTTCCTGGTGTGGTATGTAGGATAAAATCCCAGGAAATGAGACTTCAGTGCTGTATTCTGTACAGTAGGAAAGGCACTGGGCTGTGAATCATGAAACCTGGACTCTACCTCTGTTAGCAAAAGACTAATATTCAGCAAGTCACTTCAGCCTCTGGTATTCAGTTCCTCTTTTTTTTTTAATTTTTTTTTCTTGGGGGGTAAGAACAGACACTATTGTATAACATGGTGGAGGAGAGTAGAGAGATAGGAGGGGCTCTGAGGGGAGACAGTGCTGCATCCCCTCCTCTGGCCTAGTGACCCTGACCCGTGGCTTTGAGCAGCCATGGTGCATATTGGTCTGAGCTTCTGCCAGAACTCATAGTGGCTGCTTGCTGTGTGTGCTTGGGTATGTACAAAGCCCCAGAGAAGAGGCAGCAGAACCCAACATTTAGGGCCTGGCAGAAGATCCAGGATGTTCAGGGAGTCAGGGTTCATTGCAACCTAAGGTCTCTTTTCTCTTTTCCACAGTGTGGTGTGCTTCAGTTCCTCTTTAGCATAATGATGGGAGTTGATGTGATAATGTGTTAAGTTCCTTTTAGCCTGTACATTCTATGTCTTTGACTCTGGGGACATATCTCAAATGAAGAAGCCTAAAGGAGTTGATCTTATGTTGTCATCCCTCACAATTAGGAATCATGGATCATATCAACCACACCTGGACCCAGAATTTCATCCTTGATGGTTTCACTACCACTGGGATCTTGCAATCTCTTGCCATCTTAGGGACCCTGTGCATCTATCTCCTCACTCTGGCAGGGAACTTGTTCATCATCGTGCTGGTTCAGGCAGATTCTGGACTGTCAACACCCATGTACTTCTTCATCAGTGTCCTCTCCTTCTTGGAACTCTGGTATGTCAGTACCACGGTGCCCACACTGCTGCACACCTTGCTCCATGGGTTTTTACCCATCTCGTCTGCTGCATGCTTTATCCAGCTCTATGTCTTCCATTCTTTAGGCATGACTGAGTGCTACCTGCTGGGGGTCATGGCGCTGGACCGCTACTTTGCCATCTGTCACCCTCTCCACTACCAGGTACTCATGAGTAGACAGGTACAGTTACGGCTAGCAGGGGCCACTTGGGTGGCTGGGTTCTCAGCTGCACTTGTGCCAACCAGCCTCACAGCCACTCTTCCCTTCTGCTTGAGAGAGGTGGACCATTACTTTTGTGACCTGGCACCACTAATGCAGTTGGCTTGTGTGGACACAAGCTGGCTGAATCAGGTTCATGTTGTAGTGATCGGGATGATCAATGTCTGCAACCTTGTGCTCATTCTGGGGCTCTATGGAGGCATTCTGAGAGCCGTACTCAAGCTGCCCTCAGCTGCCAGCCGTGCCAAGGCCTTCTCCACCTGTTCGTCCCACATGATTGTAGTGGCACTGTTCTTTGGCTCTGCTTTCATTGTCTATGTGGGGCTACGTGAGATTCACGCTGAGGGCACGGACAAGCTTATTGCTTTGGTGTATACTATTTTTACCCCCTTCCTCAACCCCATTATTTATACTCTTCGTAACAAGGAGGTGAAAGGGGCTGTGAGGAGGGTCATTCCAAGGATTAGGACTGTGCTGAAGAGGCCCTGAGGATCTTTAGGGTCATGGACCATTCACTTGGTAACTGTAGGAATCTGTAGGTTCATCAATCAGCTAATCAATGTTAATTTAGTAGAATATCAGTCAACTAGTTTGTCAAACATACTGCATACACCAAATAAAACAGACAGTCTTGAAATGGGAAAAACTGAGACATGAGGTAGAGAAATATGGTCTCCACTCATATACCTATCTAATTTGGGAGGCAGGAAACAAAAGTGAAAAAAATAAAAATGATAAATTAAGGATGTGGGTTAACTTAGAAATTAGAGAGAAATAGAACTAGAATGAACAAAAGCTGGTTGTGAGTGTTGTGGTCAAGATAGGTGGTTAAACAGAATTCCTGGGGAAGATTTTAGAAGAAGGTAGTAAAAGAGTTTGGCAAAAAAGAAAAGTAAGAGGATTGCTTGGGTAAATTTTCCAGTATCAGTGAGCCATTGGGAGAGGGCTTATGAGTGTGGAGTTCAGTGTTCCTAGGTGATCTTTCAATTCAGGAATGTTTGAAGCTGAAGCTGAGAATTTATTCTCTAATGGGGAAGAAGAGAGGATTGGAGATAAAGGTTCTGGGTGTGCTGATTGTCTAAAGTGGATTAAAGAAATGTGTCCTGCACATCATGAAACATCAGAGATGGAGTTCCTTGGGAATAAATCTAGCTCTGGAACCACCAGAGGAAATATAAAAAGCAGACACAATTTCCGTTCTCACATAGCTTAAAGTTTTGTTTTGAGGACTTCCTCTCCCCCCCCCCCCCCATTCTACTAACACTGTTATACACACACACACACACACACCCATAGCAACAGCAGCAGCAGCAACATATGAACTAATACAAAGAAATAGACTTTTCCATTTTGCACTATGTACATCTGCACTGGTGGAATGTCACAAATAGTGGTGTAAAGGAATGCATGTATTGGTGGAAAAGGAATGAGAAAAATAAAAGTAAGTCCCACAGTTTATTCTGACATTTTCCCCAACATACGTCAGACTTTGGAATCCTAATCCCCTGGGTTCCTAGTTGATACTTTTGTGCAGTCTCTTCAGACCAGACATTGATCTATACAATCACCCTAGGAGATTCTGTGTCTCAGGCTTGCATATCCTGGTCTAATGAAACTAGAAAAAGAAAACTCATTTTTAAAAATAACTCTCTGAGCAGCGATTTTTTTTTTCGTCATGGAAATTTCAGTTTCCTGTGTTTGATTAAAGATTTTGAAAGACTTTCTTTCCAATGCAAGAATCACTTGGTGTTAAATGTGCCTTGTTTTACAGGGAGGGAAATGTGTGCGGAGTGATGTCTAGTGAGTTGGCCTCCCTCCCTACTCAGTAGTGCTGTGTAGGATCACAGAATGTTCTGAAATCCCTAACTGTTGAATACAGACCAGTTGTCCATTCTGAGGCTTTTCTACAACAATGCAGCCTCACATCAATTTTTCCAGACTGCCCAGTTCAGACCTTGACTATATTCTCTGCTCTGACATTCTATGGGTCCTAATTAAAGGGAAGCCCATTTTAATGTTAATAAACCATGAAGATGAAGATTGTGGAAGGAAACAACAATAGCAGAAGTCAAACCTGTGATTCTTTTCTCTTTTTTCCAAAATCAAAGAGATTTTTTCTTTTGTGGTAAAAAGTGCATAGGGGCAGGGGATGAACTTATAGTGGTAGGACAGTTAAACCAGGTTCAGGTCTCAAGCCAATATGTAAGTTTTGAAGATTTACCTTGAGCAAACACCATTTCTTACTAGGTGAATGCTACTATGAAGTCATTGAATCACTGATCTCCTGAGTGGGGGGTGGGGTGGGGGTGGGTGTTTGGGAGAGTTCCAAAGAAGTAATCTGATCAATACCTCCTTGAATTTCTGGAGAATAACACTGAAGTCATGAGGTGGGAGATGACTTAGCCAAAGTTTCTTGGCAAGTTAGAAATAGGCTGTGAATGGGATAGCACCAAGGTTTGCTAACTCCTAGCCTGGAATCCTCTCTACTATGCCATTTGGCCTCTTAAGTTGCACAGTATACCTGAAGCAGAAAGTCTGTAGCCCCGAACACCAAGCAGCAGTAGAAGTGGTGGGACTGAAGATTCAGTGAGTCACAGACTTCCTCTGTTGGTCTGACTCTCAGTCTGATAAACTAACTCTCATACATGTAGAAAATATGGTCTGGCATGGGGTTTGAAAAGGCTGGTCTGGTCACCCTCTCTGCTTTAGGCTTCTTGCCATGTTACAGCAGCCTGCAGGCTCTACTTTCCTTTCCAGAAGCAATACTGGGCTCCCAAATTCCCTGAACCATCCCATGCTCTTTCCTGATTCCATGATACCCAACATAATTATACCATTTTTTGGTTGAATATTTTGTGTCTCTTTCTCATTAAATCTCCCACAGCAGGAAAATGGATAAATGTCTATCTAAAATCAGTTAGTAGGTAAAAGGTCTGAATCCAATCTAAATTTTTTAACTCTACTGGGCAAGAGGAAAGAAGGACAACATTTTGAAAACCAAAGAGGATCTGATCTTGCTGATTGAATCTTCACCCTCACTATTGTCCCTGACGACTGTCTTTTTCACAGGCAATATGAACCTAAGACTCAGGCCACATAGTGACCATATGACCTTTCACTTAAATGGCCTTTCATTTAAATGAAGGTTAGCAAGAGAAAATCCTTTTAAACAAGAGTTTATGAGCTCACAGCGTCATTTTTGGAAAGTATTTTATTATTCTACAGTCATTAAGGTCTAAAAATCTAGCTAATATTTTATAGGCAATTTATTAAATTCTTTGACTCACTTAGTGAACACATCCCTAAACCCTTTCAAGCTTTCCCCAAACATGGAGTCACTGATTACTAGGAAAAAAATGGGGCTTATAAAATCACCTGGAATCTTCTCAGATAAACCTTAGCCATAGATAAAGATTTTTTTTAATGAGAATCTAAACCCCAGACCTACTAAATTAGAAATTTTATGGGTGGAGCCGAGCAATCTATTTTAACAGAACATCAAGATGATTCAAATTTAAGCGAAAATTTGAGAACCACTGATCTAATCTGATTGGTGAGTTTGGAAGGAGGAGCTGGGTATTTATAGCCCAGCCCTTTCCCCTGCTGTTCTTGGGAGCCAGCCAGCCTGCTGAGTTGGTGTGCTCTGCTGAGCTCTCTGTCATGCAGTGGTGGGGTTCTGCCCCACGGAGGAAGTCTGTGCTTTCAGTTCTGCTTGCTCCCAGGGAGGAGGAGGAAGTCTGTGGCTTTCACAGCGGATGAGATCTGTGCTTATGATAAACTTCAGGGCAGAGTTAACATTAATCTTATCGAAGAATTTTGCTTCAATGCATGTTTCTGGTTTTCTGGGTTTATGTAACTATTTCCTTTTGCTTATCCTACTGACAATAATCAAGAGGTTTACAGGAGAGTTTTTAAACAGTTTGTGGACCAAGTGATGAGCTTTAGTTTATTTTAATTATAGCTTATTTCTGTCTTAACAGGAGGATTATTTTTTATTTCATATTTTCCTTTCTCTAAAAGGTGGCTTATATGATGCTTCCACTTTGCTCACTGTTCTCACCAGGGTTTGCTTAGAGTTTTCTCTGCCATAGCCCTGATATATTGGCTTTGAAAATAACTGCCTATGTTGGTAAGGGACAGGGTTCACGGTGAATATGGGACTTAAGAGTCAATATTTGTAAAGGACATTGAAACCCAAAGACAAAACTTTAGAAAACATTTGTTTGCTCATAAATGTACTTGGGCCTTTTTGGCAGGGTGAATATTCTCTGGGATGGGGGGAAACATTATTTGAAGGTCATGACAAATAGGATCAGTCTCAAAACACCAGAGTCAGGGAAATGTTATTAAAAAAATGTGAGAGAGTGTGTGTGTGTGTGTAAGTGTTGCCAAACTATAGCATGGGACAAACAATGGCTCCTGGACCAAATCAGATATACTTTGTATTTGTAAATAAAGTTTTATTGGAACACAGCGTCATCTGTTTATTTTTATATTTTCTATGGCTGCTTTTGCCTTGTAACAGCAGGGTTGAACAGCTGTAACAGAGAAGTTAGGGCTTATAGAGTCTAAAATAACTATTATCTTGGCCTTTATAAAAAGTCTACCAACCCCTGCTGTATTGTTCAGGTAAACTATAAATTATTAATATAATTTGTATTAAGATTAAATTAAAATCCTAATACAAATTATATTCTCAGGACAAATGAAGAGTCATCAATAGTTTCATATCAGTTTCCAATCAGGCATCTTCCCACTGATAATTCTGAATTTTGAACTGATGTCCTTAGGCTGTTCTACACGATGTCTTTCCTAGCTGCACTCTAAATTCAGCAGGGCTTCTTACCTTCGTTTTCACTCTGCCCAGACTATTGAAGTCCTGAGGACATGTCATGGATACACTAAGTGGGAAAGGAAAACTCTGGATTTGATGAGAGCATTATTAGGAGAATTTATAGTTGGATGAATACTCTTTCCTTAAGAATGCTATGTCATAATGACTTTGGAGAAAAGGTCTAGGGGTCTGTCACAGTAGTCTCTACTCTATCAATAGCAGCCCTCAAAAGTTTTACCAATAACCTAGATTAGAACCTAAATAGCATACTTGTCAAATATGAGATAACATAGAGTTGAGTAGAAGACATGAGAGGGCAGAGGACAGAATCAGACTCTAAAAATATCTTAAAGTACTAGGGAAATAAACTAATCTCACAAGATGAAGTCTAATGGAGGCAAGAAATGATCTTGTCATGGACAGCCACCACACCCAAATAAAGCAAAACATCCAAAACAGATTATTTAAATTCATTTATTTAATATATTGAATGCCTTCTTTATATTAGGCACTGTGTTAGGCAATAGAGATATAGCATTTAACAGACAAATATGTTCTCTTTCCTCATAAAACTTACAATTCGGTGTGAAAGGTAGAAATTGCATAATTTATTGGTAATGCAATGAATTCAGAAATATGGGAATTTGGAAATATATAGCAGGAGAATCTGACCTATCCTGGTTTTAAATTTTGTGTGTGTGTGTTAGGGGAATATAAGGGAAGTGTTTTCTTAATTAAGCCATTCAACAAATAGTTCTAGACTGTCTACTTTGTGCAAGAAAATATACTAGGTGTTGAATAAACTTGGTCCTATCTTCACTGGTAACAATAGAGAAATAAACCAATAAATATTATTGGTGATAATAGAGAAATAAATGCATAAACATATAATTAAAATTTATGATATGGGCTTCAAAAGGAATGAACAAGATGCAATGAACACATAAGGGTCAGAAGATAAGGTGTTTATGTGGTGTGGTCAGGTAGACTTTGAAGAAGAGATGCCAAAATGGAGACAAGAAGAATGACACATTATCTTGGTGAGAGGGATCAACGTTGGGATGTACAAGATCATGATGTTGTTCTCGGACTGTTCCAAGTAATGGGCACTGTGATTAAAAAATCTTAGGGGATTTAGCAGATTTTGAGTCTTACACAAAGTTTCTGTAGCCTTGTTCATTACAGGGAGTGAGACAGTGACAACCCAAAGCCAGTCCGAGGAACAGTGACTTGCATGCTGAAGGGGACTTGAACATAAATGTTCTTCAGATGAAGGGATCAAGAATGTTCAAGTGGAAGAAAAGATCACTCAAGTCTGGACGTGACAGCTGTGTTCTACTGTCTGCAGATTTTAGGACTGTGTTGAGAACACAAAGTCATCTTAGGACAAATGGGTGGAAGTGACAAGGAAATTAATTTCAGCTTACAAAAACTAAATTGTAAACAGTCCAGAGTTATACACTTATTTTGTAATATAGTGAAGTCTTCAATGGGGAACTTATCAATTAAAGTTAGAAAGGGTAGTATAAGAAGAAAATTGTACACTGGCTTGGAGGAAAAAACTAAAGTTCATGGATCACCTAGTATATAACAGGCTTTTTTTTTTTTTTTTTTGCCCTTTATGTATTTTTTCTGAGGAAGAAAAAGGCATTCAAAGATATCTTGTGGTTCTCTTGTTGAACATAAATAAACTCCCAGAATACCAACATCAGACATGGTCATGCTATAGCGATGATGGTGTGAGAAAAGAGAAAAAAAAATTAAAAGACAACTTAATAATCATGTCTAAGCCCATATTGAAACAAAGTCACTGCAGAAACTAAAAAAAAACTAAGCATCTCCCTCTTCTAGCTAATATGAGAGACTCCTGCTTCTTTTTCAATTGTAGCTTTAGCCTTCCTTCTAGATAAGATTCATTAAATACCGTATCATAGAGTTATCCCCACCAATAACATTCAATCCAGAGCATGGCTTGCATCATTGACTCTCCACCAAATTACTTAACAAGAGCCCAAATCCTATAATAATTCCCTAATCACACCCTCTTATAGGGAAGCTCCACAGTCCCCAAAATATGCATTTTCCATTATTGCCATAAGTCAATAAAAACCAATTTCCTTAAACTATAGGTATGTTTCTGGTGGTCTTTGGCTAAAAGGTGTTGGTGTATCTTATTTGATTCTTGAGAAAAGAGATAAAAGAAAATGGAGTTACTATGGCTAAGGAATTTAAAATGGAGTCAGGAGGTCATTCAAGAAGGACTCTTAGGCATGTCTCAGCCAGATATCACAAACGACCAAGGCAAGCATAACCAAACAGAACAATGTTTCTGAGGACACCTGGATGCCTTGAAACAAATACAAGATAAAGAAATCAGTGAACTCTAAATTGAAGGACATTTGGAAACCCTCAAATATCCACCAATCATAATTCTTTTCAAACAACTTTTGATATCTTCTTCTTTTTCTTCAAAAGCCCTTGCTTGGAATCCCCAAGATAGGACATAGTTTGGGTTGCTACCTGAATCTGTGCTCCCCAAATCACAATTCTAAGACCCCAAATAAACACTTTTGTTGCCTCGTACCTCATCTGTAATTTCTCTGTTGACATTCTCATAGGCACCCAAATATGCCCTCTGAAAAGGAAGAAAATGAGGCTGTGAGATGTTAATTTAGACAAGGTTATAGTTGTATAGAGGAGTTTTAATTAATAAACATCTTCTCTAAATCCACTATGAGTAGCAGGAAATGTAGACTAACAATTTAGAACTAGGATAGTTACTTTCTGTATTTTATCATTTAACCCTCACAACACACATTTACATGAGAAAATACAGATTCAAAGAGGTTGGATGACTGCGGAAGGGCACATGGTGGCACGAGCCTCGGAGAGGTGCCTCACTGGAGTGGTGGCGAGGACACAGCCTTGAGGCGAGGACCCCTTTGTGACTGTGACTGGGGTTCTGACCCTCCAACATTATCGGTGCTGCTGGGGGCAGCAGAGCTTAGCAAGGCTTAGCACGGGCTCTGGAGTCAGAATGAATTGGTTTATAATCCTGACATTGGCACATACTAGCTGTAAGACTTTGGGCACCTTATTAAACTCTCTGTGCCTCGGTTTCCTCAAATACAAAATGGTAATAACAGCATATCAGCCTCATAAAGTGATAGTGAGGATTATATAGTTACTCTTCTAAGCATATTATGAGTATTATCTGTTACTTAGTAAATTCTCAGTAAATGGGGCTTCTATTGAAACCATGAATTAAATTAAGGTTTCTCAGTCTCCAAAGCCCATGATTTTTACAGAAACAGGCATCCCCATAAAGGAGGCTTTCCAAAGAAGAAGGTTGTTTGACTGGATCAGGCATAGGATCAGGAAAGGCATGTGGCTGAAAAGATGAGGGGAAAGGCAAAATCTCTTTAGAAGGCTGAGGTAAGACAAGGAAATGTGAGAGTGATGTGTTTGTGCAAAGACTGACAAGGTCTTATGTTCAGAGCCAGAACCCAAGAGTCTGTGTGAAGAAGTCACTTGAGGCGAATGTGATGAGATAGCGAGCATTTGGGGAAAGGCGTCTCTGAGCCCATCATGGGAAGGGCAGACTTGATCTCTCTCCAAGCGCCCTCCTGGGAGCCTGGTCTGAGCCTCATTCTCACTCGCATCAGTTGCTGTGGGTCTCTCCCTCGCCTGTGCCCCTGGTGGCCAGAGACAGTCAGGCTTAGCTCCGGAGACCCTGTTCTCTGGGGATAGGACACAGTGGAGAGGAGGAAAGGTTCTTAGCTCCTGTCTGGATTCCCGGCACATATACTGAGCCAGGAGAAGCGGAAGCAGACCCTGAACAATGTTCAGTGGTTGGTAGGTCACCCTGGGGCTGCACTAGCTGTGGTGACTGGGACCTGCAAGACGGGACTGATAATAAGATATTTGACAACATATGACAGTTTGAAATCAGAGAGCTGGTTTAGTCGAAAGATGACTTAAATAACTTGAACTTGGAATGTCCCATTTTGAGAATTATAGACTAATGGATTTGCATGAAATTAAATGACTTTAAGTCTTGCCACCCTCTTCCCCATTTGAGACTTAAATTCACTATACAACCAATTGGCTAACATCTGCTTTGAAAATCTTGAGAGACAGGAAGTCACCCTGTGTGCTACCACAGACTGGCTGTGTGCTGGCTCAGAGAACAGAAAGTAGTGGTTTCTGGCAAAATCATTCATCCCACAGGGCTGTGACTCAGAAGATCCAATGATGTATTTCATTCTCTCAGGGACATTTGCACAGGAAAAGACTCCACCTAAAGAGGGTTACTCAATGGTTTTCTAACTGGGGTATTAAAGCCAATTGGTGGTGTAAGAATTTAGAGCCGAGAGGATTTCTTGGTGGTCCTGAAATTATTCCATGTTTGCAAGACCTTCCTTGGCTTCCATATATGGTTGGCTTCAGAAAAGTTAATCTGTAGAAAGGGCAAACAGTACAAATGTCTACTGAGAAATTATGGACTGCATTGCAAGGCAGCAAAACCATTTATTTGGGGTCTCAGAAATACAGTTAGGGGAACAAAGGTTCATGTAACAACCCAAACTGTATCCTGTTTTGGGACATCCAAGCAAGGATTTTTAAAGAAAATATTACATAAATTGTTTGTAAAGAATTAGGGTTTTTCAAATGTTCTTCAAATTAGACAGTTTGCTGATTTCCTCTTGTAGTTATTTCATGAAGTCCAGACGCCCTCAGAAACATTGTTGCTTTTGGTTTTGCATACCTTGGCTGTTTTTGATGGCTGGCTGAGAAGAGCAGAAGAGTAACTTCCTGAATGGCCTTCCCACTCCATTTTAAATCTCTACCCATAGTGACTCCATTTTGCTTTTTCTTTTTTTTTCTCCATTAATAACAATTCCTTGTTTCCAAAGGTGATCAAAAATATTCCTTGAATTTAATTTCTCTGGATGAGTGTGAGTAATGGGTCCTTCAACAGGGTTAGGGTATGTGGGGAAGACCAAATTTGAGTAGCCAAGTTCATTTTGGATATATTGAGCTTGAATTCCTGAGAGAACAAGAATGTGTTGGTGAAAATGAAAAAAATGTAAATAAAATTCAAGCTAGAACAAAACTCACTCGCCTTCAAGAAACAATAATTCAGCATCTGTTCTATGCTCTTTGTGTTAGGCACTGATAGGGGATATACAATAATTATTGAGGAACTGCATTTACTCTCAAAGATCTTACCATTTTATGGGGAAGGTAGACTTATTAAAAAGGTAATATAATCTGATAAGTGGACACTGTAAATATTAATGAGGCCATAAAAGGAAGTAACTTGGCAGGGGGTGGGGTGGTGTGGGGTTCAGGAAAGGCTTTACTAAGGAGCTAACATTTGACCTGATTTTGAAGGAAGAGAGGCTGCTGCCAGATAGAGAAAAGAAGAAAGGAGGTAAACCAAAAGTGTTACTGTTAGAAAACACAGTCCTAAATAGTGACTCCCTCCTGATCCCTCATCAAATAGAGAAACAAGTCTCTTTGCTTTGGTGAAAGGTGAGTTTATTGAAGATGCATAAGCGGAGGGAAAAAAAGACTTTCCAAGACCAGTTCAGAGTGAGAGAGTGGTTTGGGCATTTATAACCCCAAACAGACCAAGGAATGGCTAAGATACAGACAAAAGCAGAAGGGAAAAAAATAGAAGAAAAAAAGCTGTTTGGTCAGTGTCTCCTGTTATAAAAAAGTGCTCCCCTCATTTAGGCTTGTTTTTCAATAAGAAGACATTGGTTATTAGATTATATGGTGATAACCCTTGCATTCTCCTGCAGGCAATGCTGGGAAAGTTCCTGGGAACAGAGGGTAAGTTTTTTTTGTTTTTGAGATTAGAACAGCAGCAAGTTATTTTAACAACGGCTTTTTATGGTTAGAATAACTCAAAGCCGCTTGAGTGAAGTGATTTTAAGAAACAGGTTTCTATTGAAGACCATCCTAAGCATTTTTCAGTTAAAAAATTATATTGAGTATTTTTGCTAGCTATTCAGTTATCAGAAGCAAATAGTGACGAGGAACAAAGGAACCAGAAATGTAATCAAACAAGGATTTCTGTTTTTTAACAGATTTGTCTCCTACAATTGGAGAGGTGAATGCACAGTCCCTTTAGAAAAGAAGAGCTTCAAGAAGAGTTCCTTAAACACCAACTGCTTCTGAATGAATTTAGCATTTTAAAGTATCAAACCCAACATTTATTTCTACTGTAGGCATTTGAGTTTGGGAGAAATGTTTGGGGTTGGAAGAGTTGTATGAGATGCAGGGAAAGTATTGGTCTAGAAGTTATTAAATTAAGTGCTTTAATTAGTTCGATTAAACAATTAGTTTTTAAATTCCTTTAACATGTCAGCCAATATACCAACTGTCAGGATTACAAAAAATAAGCAAAAGACCGCAATTCGTCAGTATGGTGGCTAGAATTGGGCAGCAGTCTCCAAATGTGGTGAGATCTACACAGGGTATGGTGTGACTAATACTGACTACCATTTTAAGGCACTTAAAATCACCTTGTGCTGTTGTTTGTTTGCTGGCTTGCATCTGCTTCTCATTGTGCTTGAGATCAGAGTGTACAAACATTATTTTTTTGTATAAAATGTCACCGAGCAAGCTATGAATTCCTCACCAGTATGTACATAATTCATTTTCTGAAAATACAGGATAGTTACTGTCATTTTATCATGTTTATTTTTGAGTATACATTCTCTTTATTTGTTTTTGAGTCTACATTCCCTCGCCAGATATGTTAACTGCCCCATTTATATTAACAGTGACACCCAAAGGGCAAATTCACACCTTCATCTCTGGGCTTGAAGTCAGAATAGTTAAATTTCAGTGATTTTTACTTTAAATGCACATCTAATCAAATCTGACATCTAACACCCCTCAGTAGTACTCCATACCTTCTGGGATAAAGTCCCAACCCAAATCCTTGGGCTAATTTCCCCAGTTGCCTGACCATACAGGGATATTTCTCTAATTAGGGCTGTTTTCTGTTCAGAGCCTGCACATATGCCTTTTGTCCAAAATTCTTCATTTTGTTTTTTATCTAGCTAACTCCTACTCTTCCTTGAAAACTTGGCTCAAAGGCATCCTCCTCTGAGAAAACTTTCTCAGTTGTCCTAGGCTGAGAAATGAGCCCCCTTCCTTGGCATTCTGTGGTGTCCTGTATTTCACAGGTTGTATTGAGATGTGTCTGCTTTTCGATGGCAGGGTTGTACCTTGTGGAACTTTGCATTCCTTATGCCCGACATAGATGTATTCGATAAATGTTTATAGTGGCAAACTGAATAATAAGAAAAGGCTTGTCACTATACTAATGCCATATGCTAACTTAATTCTTTGTGACCTAATCAAAGGAAAAATGATGACCTGAGAGAGATATACAATGTGTGGAGGAGACCATGTGGTAGAGAGGTAAATAGCATGAGGTTATAGTGTTTAAGTTCAATTTCTGTTTCTGCCACATAATACCTATATGGACTGGAAAAGTGTCATTTAACTTTCCATCACTGAATTCTCTCATGTAAAATAGAAATAACAGTGGTAATTGCCTGATTGGATTATGAAAATTAAGCAAAATACTTAATGTAAAACACTTGGGAAAATGCTTGATTCATAGCAAGTACCAAGAGTTAGCAATTATTATTTTTAGGGTACTAGTAATAGTAGCAACAACAGTAGCAATTAAAGTGCATTCAGAGAAAAAGGAGTTCTGTGTTGGATTTGGTTGTCCCCTCAACACAGTTTTCTCTCCTTTCCTTCCTCACCCCAGCCCACCATGGAGCAACACAATCACTCAAGCCTGGTAGAATTTGTGCTCCTTGGCTTTTCCAGTGTGGGACATATTAGGGGCTGGCTTTTTATCCTGCTGCTGTTGGCATACCTGTTCACCATCTGTGGCAACCTGCTCATCTTCTTAGTCACTCGCCTGGATGCAGCCCTACACACACCCATGTACCACTTTGTCAGTGTTCTCTCCTTCTTGGAGCTGTGGTATACAGCCACCACCATCCCCAAGATGCTAACTAATCTTCTCAGTGAGAAGAAGACCATTTCGTTTGCTGGATGTCTCCTTCAGACCTACTTCTTCCACTCCCTGGGGGCCTCTGAGTGCTACCTTCTTACAGCCATGGCTTATGACCGATACCTGGCCATCTGCCGGCCCCTTCGCTACCCTGCAATCATGACCTCAACGCTCTGTGTCAAGATGGCTGCTTGTTGCTGGACGTGTGGCTTTCTGTGTCCCATTTCTGAGGTCATCCTGGTCTCCCAGCTCCCTTTCTGTGGCTATAATGAAATCCAACACATCTTCTGTGACTTTCCACCTCTGCTGAGCCTGGCCTGCAAGGACACATCCACTAATGTCCTGGTGGACTTTGGCATCAATGCCTTCATCATCCTTATCACCTTCCTCTTTATTATGGTCTCCTATGGGAGAATCATTGGGGCTGTTCTGAAGATACAAACAGTAGCAGGAAGAAAGAAAGCCTTCTCCACGTGCGCCTCACATCTCACTGTGGTCCTCATCTTTCTTGGAAGCATCATCTTCATGTATGTGCGGCTAAAGAAGAGCTATTCACTATCCCTTGACCGGACACTTGCTGTAGTTTACTCGGTGTTAACACCACTGGTCAACCCGATTATCTACAGTCTTCGTAACAAAGAACTCATTAAGGCCGTCAAGAGGACCATCTTCTGGAACAGAGGGAAAGCTAGTTCCACTCACTCCTGACTTTCTACCAAGGAGCTTCTCTCACTTGTTAAAAATCCTATTCAACTTTGGCCTGACCTTGAATAACCCTCCCATCTTCATACATGCTCCCAATCCCATCTCCTTTTTCCTTCTGAAAGACTTTATTTCCTTATGTGTTTGTCTGTCTTCTACATCTTTCATTTTTCTTTCTTTTTACTTGATCAATGTTTACAGCATTTTATTATACTTCATTATACCCATTCTTAAATATAACCACAAACATTCTCTTGAACACACATTCCAATTCATCTAGGCCTCTATTTCTCTGCTTCTGTTTCCAATTAAACTTCACAACATAATAAATGACACAATTCACCTCTTCTTCTTCATATTTAAATCATTTTTCAAGCCATCCCAATATGCATTTGGCTTATACTTTTCGACTAGTATTTGCCAAGGCCATTAGGGACTGACCTCCATATAGCCATATCCATTAGACCTGTTTGTCCCAGTTCTTCTTGAAATAGTTTATCTCTTTGCTTCCATAACATTCTCTCCTGATTGTCTCCTTATCTCTCTGATTGGTCTGTCTTAGTCTCCTCTGTCCTGTAGCACTCTCTCTCTAGTTGTTCACAGTTTTCTTTATGGCTTCAAACACTGTCCATATGCCAACAATCTCAAATTTATATCTCCAGACCAGAATGCTGTTTTTTGTTTCAGACTTACATATCCAAATGCCTACTTAATAACCCTACCTGGATGTCTCCTAGGGAATTATAACTTAACCTGTGAATCTTCCAAACCCTTCAATCTTCAATCTTCCAAACACTGTGATTTTAATGCTTGTATTTCCATATGCTCAGGTCAGAAAATTTCAAATAATCTATTTCACGTCCTCTTCTTTAATCCCCAGTTCTAAGTTATATTAACTTATGTCAATCTTTCCTCAAAATACATCTTTCTTGGATCTGTTTATTTCCTTTTTCCTTTAATGTTACTACCCTGGTGTATATCACCAACATCTATCAACTGGATTAATACAATAATATTCTACCTGTACACGCTCCTTCTACTCTTATAGCATTCTAATAAATTCTTCACCTAAAATTTAATGTGATACATTTTAGACCTAAATTGGATATACCATTCTCTAAAACAATTCAAAGATTCCCAGTTGCACTTAAAATATTAACCAAAGTCTTTACCATGCTTTATAAGGCTCATCAAAATTCTTCCTGCCTTCCCCTCCGACTTTGACTCCTACCTCATCCTCTTAATTCATTCTAAGCCAATTCATCACCATTTACGTTCTTCTAATACATTAAGATCTTTCTGTCTTCCAGACCTTTGCACCATGTTTTCCACAACTCTTCATTTGGTTTACCCCTTATCATTTTGTGAGTTTCATTTCAAACATAATCACCATCTCTGTGAGGATTCCTGAACAGCCAACCTAATTTTTTATCACCTCCGCCCTTTAATCCTGTTTTGATTTTCTTCAAAATATTTGTCTGAATTTATACACCCATGCACATTTTTTTGTGTGTGTTGGTATATTTAGGTACCAATGATAGA
The DNA here is from genome assembly GCF_015220235.1 of Choloepus didactylus. NCBI lineage: Eukaryota > Metazoa > Chordata > Mammalia > Pilosa > Megalonychidae > Choloepus > Choloepus didactylus. Next base: position 106,308,907 of record NC_051308.1, read on the forward strand.
GACAGAGATAGAGATAGAGATAATGTGTCATTCTTTTCTTCAAGTTTATAAATTCTACTAGGCCTGAAATCATGTCAGCTTTGTTTTTCCTATATGTCCAGAATCTAGCACAGTGTCTACACATAGTGAGTATTCAATAAAAATTTCCAGAATAAAAAATGTAAATGAATCTAGCCCACCCCTACCAATAGTAGATTTTGGCCTTTAGTGATTCTATCATGATTCCATTCACTCCTGGGACGCATACTTCCATAAAATGCTTTGGTCTATCCTAGTTGCACTCACCTCTTTTTTTCCAATCAAACAGCCTCGACTTGTCCCACATCTGCTTTTTGAACTTCTTTGCATAAGACTTACAACTAGTCCATACTCAGTAACTAAATATGTGTTTATACTCAGTTACCTTCTCTAGATCTGTATTTCTGAGTTCACAAATTGAGGTAGGTAGGTAAACTATATCCTCGTGATGTTCATTGCAAACACTATATGGTTCTAAGATTTCATGTAGTCATTTGCTTTCTTTTAGATCCTTTGTGGGCCTTGAGTTTCAAGAGTAGCAACTTGCATAAGTGTTTTTTTTTTTTTTTTTCCTAAGAACCACAAATTTCCTAGAAGCTTTGAAGTTTCCTGTAATTCTATCAAATTTTCTGGATATTAACACAATTATTAACTATAAGAATTTTCTTAATGATGTAGACAGGTTCAAAGAACATTTGAAACCATTTTTCTTATATACTACAAATGTGTGTGTGTGTGTGTGTGTGTGTGTGTGTTTAAACTTTTACAATTCTATGGAACAATGGAGACAGAAGTCATGATCCTGTGTCAGTATTTCTTTACCTATATTTTATTTCCCTCCATTCTTATTTCTGCATCCATTTCTCTATGTATTATTATTTCTCCATATGGTCCCTAGAGCTATACTTAGAGGTATGTGGAGAAATCTTTCATACTATCCCTTCTGATTTCCTATAGCTGACAAACACAGCATTTTCCTCCCCTCTCTCATATCTCCTCTATTCCCTCTTTCAATGTAGCAGAACCCAAATTCCCATGGAAAACAGAAGGAAAAATAATTCAGAAGTTATAGAAGGAAAGACTCAACTTTCTTTTGGCCTGCTTCCCAGTCTCTTTCAGGCTCATAATCTGATTTTTTAATTCTACCACTCTTCAAGTAAATAAGTACCATGTACTAGCTACTCTTCTTGCCACCTTTATCGTGCAGAGCCTAGAACTATGCAAGGAAATGCAAAATGCACAAGCTGGATAGCAGACTATTTTTTAAAAAATGAATTGAAGCATAACACACATACAGAGAAATGTACAAAATGTAAGTGCACAACTGAATGAATTTTCACAGATCGAAATCACTGATGTAATTAGCATTCAGGTCAAGGAAGAGAACAGCCAAAACATCACCAAACCTCCCCCATACTCCCTTCCATTCAACACACTCCTCCTCTCTATCCCACAAGAACAACCAGTAGCCTGAAATCTAACACTGAATTAACAATATATACGTTGATCTACTTTTGGACTCTTATCTGTTCCATTGATCTATGTCACTAATCTTTATCCAAAACTATACTGTTTTGATTACTTTAAGTTTATACTAATAATTGATGTCAAGTAGTGCATATCCTCTAGATTTGCTCTTTTTCAGCATTATTTGTTCTTTTTCAAAAATTTTTTCTTAAGCTTTTTGGCTATTCTAGTACTTTTACATTTCCATGTAAATATTAGAATCAGGGTGTCAACTTCTAAAAAACCATGAAGGAAATTTTTTAATCTTTAGCTCAGTTTGAGAGAGTGGATATCTTAACGATATTGAGTTTTCCAATCTGTGAAGGAAAGAATTTTTATAACAAAGAGTATAATGAATTTTACATCAAGGAAACAATGTAAATAGAGTCATGGAAGCAAGAAAGTATAAATGTTTGAGGAGCATCAGTTAGTGTGCATTTTAAATTTTTTTCTTTTTTCCTTTTTATATTAAGATATATATGTGTATATATATTAAAATTCACCTTTTTAGAGTAATGTCTATGAGTTTTGACAAACACATAGTGTCATGTAACCACCACTACAATCAAAATATAATTCATTTCTATCACTCCCCCAAGATTCTGCCAGGCCATCTGTTTTCTATGTCCTATATTTATTTTTTCCAGATTGTCATGTAAACACAATCTGAATAATATGCTCAATGGATTCATTCAATCTGGCTTCCTTCCCTTAGTGTCATGTTATTGCATGTATCTGTGGTTCATTCCTTTTTCTTGCTAGGTAGTATTCCAATGGATGGATTAGCACAATCTCTTTGTCCCTACATGTGAGTTGTTTCCAGTTTCAGGTGATTATGAATAAAGCTTCTATAAACAGTTTCAAACAAGTTTTTGTAAGAACATAAATTTTCATGTCATTTGGGTAAATACATAGGAGTGGAATTACTGGATCATATGACACTTCTCTGCTTAGATTTATAAGAAACTATCAAACTGTTTTACAAAGAAGATATACCATTTTGCATACTGACCAGCAATGTGTGAGAGGTCCAGTTCCTCTGCATCCTTGCCATCATGTGGTATTGTCAGGTTTATGTTTTTTAGATAACTTAATAAATATATAGTTGTATCTCATTATGATTTTAATTTGCATTTCCCTATTGATTAATGATTTTGAGCATATTGTCACATGTTTATTCACCATTATCTTTTGAGAAGCATCTGATCAAATCATTTGTTCATATTTTGGGGAGCTTATTTCTCATTATTGAGTTTTTGGAATCTTATACATTCTGGATACAGCTACCTTATCAGATATGCAATTTTCACATATTTTCTCTCAATCCGGGGGTTGTCTTCTCACTCTTTTTATATAAATGAGCCAAAGATGATATTGGCCCTGTTTGTGGTTTGATTCTTCATGTCAGACTAAAGATCGTTTGCTCAAAGCCTGGCAGTGCTAAACTCAAATTCTTACAGATCCAATTGCTTGAAAAATGCCAAATAAGTAACTTTTAGTCATTTAGAAGCAACCTATTCTGCATAACCTGTGAAAGTGCAATCAACTTCTGCTAGACAGACAAGTTAAACCTTGGGGCTATAGAGATCCCAAGGTACTTCTGCCCTGTGAAGCCACAGATTCTCTCTACCATGCTCACTGAGTGAAAACACCTAGATATCTAAACTCCCTTTTTGACTCCCTTCTCCCCTGTGAGTTTCCCTTGTCCTGTTTCCCCTCCACAGCACCTGGAGGGTCTCCTGCCGAGAGGGACTGCTTTCCCCTGCAACCTGTCCAAGCAGTTTCAACGGTTTCAATGAAGCTTGTGTTACTGCCATCTAGTGGTCAAATCTTTCCCTGATCCACTCCAAAATCCTTGAACTCACAACAGTAAGGGTATATTTTGTAGAGCAGAAGTCCTTAACTTTGATGAAGTCCAAATTGTCCCTTTTTTTCTTTTATGACTCATGCTTTTTGCATTGTACCTATAAAAACTTTGCCTAATCCAAGGTCGCAAAGATTTTCTACAATATTACTTCTAGATATACTGTAGCTTTAGTTTCTATAATTAAATTTGTAATCCATTTTGAATTAATGTTGTTAAAGGTTTAATTATTTATATCAAGTTTTGTTTTTTATAATGCTATATTTTGAAAAACTTTAGGACTCACAGAAGTTGCAAAAATAGTGCAGAGAGTTTTTGTGTGAACTTGTCCTGGCTTCTTTCAATGATAATATCTTACATAATCTTATTGTATTGTCAAAACCTGGAAATTGACATTTGTACATATTTTGGATGTTATGTGGAAGTTGTTTTGGTGATGAGATGAAAACACAGATAGCCCGACAGCCGAGAATGCAGTGCACTAAAGGACTGGAGAGGAGAGAATGAGGACAGCAGAGGGGCCTGAGGCTTACCTACCTCAGGCTCTCATGAGGGTCAGAGGAGGGCTGGTAGAAGAAAAAGAACATAGGGGTCCTGGGCTCCGGCCTTTATTGTGACCCAGAGGGAAGGAGTGGGGTTTTCCTACAGATGCTGGGGATTGGGAGCTTTAAACTATGTGGCATGAAGGGCAGAAGCGGCAGGGACCATTTTGGCAGCTCTTGTCATCCAAATCATATGATGGTACCAGCCTTGCTAGTCATGGCTATGCCCAGGGCAGGGCTGACTGGGGTGGTCACTCAAAAGGGGAATTTATGACCATACCAGGCAAGATGATGAAGCACAAAATATAATTTATTTTATGCCATTACTGTACAATTCTGTTATCACAGTCACAAACCAAGGTTCATTTTGCTTATGGGTATCCAGTGGTTCAGCATCGCTTATTGAAAAGAGCACTCTTTTCATTGAATTTGCAGCTGCATCAAAAATCAATAAACAATATATACATTGATCTACTTTTTGACTCTTATCTGTTCCATTGATTTATGTCACTAATCTTTATCCAAAACTATTCTGTTTTGATTACTGTACGTTTATGCTAATAATTGATATCAAGTAGTGCATATCCTCTAAGTTTGTTCTTTTTCAACATTATTTGTTCTTTTTCAAAATTTTTTTCATAAGCTTTTTGGCTATTCTAGTACTTTTGCATTTCCATGTAAATAATATGATCAGGGTGTCAATTTCTAAAAAAACATGAAATTTTTTAATCTTTAGGTCAGTTTGAGAGGACGGATATCTTAATAATATTGAGTTTTCCAATCTGTAAACATTGTATATATCTCCATTTATTTGTATCATTTTGCATTTAGTCAGTATTTTGTAGGTTTTAGCATACAAATCTTGCAAATATTTTGTAAAACTTATACCTATGCATTTTCCTCTTTGTGCTTTTGTAAAAGTTACTTTAAAAAATTAAATTTCCCAATTTTTGTGAAAGTATATAGAAATACAATTGGCTTTTGTTTACTTTTGTATAATCTGCAACCTTGCTTAACATAATTTTTAGTTCTTGTAGCTTTACTTAACCTTTTTTTATGTTCTCCCTAATTTTTTTAATTAAATTCGGTTTTATTGAGATATATTCACCTCCCATACAGTCATCCATGGTGTACAATAAACTGTTCACAGTACCATCATATAGTTGTATATTCATCACCCCAATCTATTTTTGAACATTTTCCTTACACCAGAAAGAATAAGAATAAAAACTAAAAGTAAAAAAGAATACCCAAATCATCCCCCCATCCCACCCTATTTTTCATATAGTTTTTGTCCCCATTTTTCTACTCATCCATCCATACACTGCATCAAAGGAGTGAGATCCACAAGGTTTTCACAATCACATGGTCACTCCTTATAAGCTACATCGTTATACAATTGTCTTCAAGAGCCAAGGCTACTGGGTTGGAGTCTGATAGTGTTAGGTATTTACTTCCAGCTATTCCAATACATTAAAACCTCTTCTATAGTCCATAAGAATGTCCACAGAGTGACCTCTCCACTCCATTTGGAATCTCTCAGCCACTGAAACTATTTCCTTTCATTTCACATACCCCTTTTGGTCAAGAAGATGTTCTCAATCCCATGATGCCAGGTCCAGGCTCATCCCAGGGAGTCATATCCTGCATTGCCAGGGAGATTTACACCCCTGGGAGTCAGTTACATGTCGTGGGGAGGGCAGTGATTTCACCTGCCAACTTGGCTTAGCTAGAGGGAGAGTGCCACATATGAGCAACAAAGAAGTACTGAGGGGTAGACTCCTAAGCACAATTATAAGCATGTTTAGCCTCTCCTTTGCAGCAACAAGCTTCTCAAGGGCAAGCCCCAAGATAAAGGGCTCAGCAAACCAAACCATCAGTCCTCAATGTTTGTAAGAACATCAGCAACAATCCAGGTGAGGAAGTCCAACACTTCTGCATTTTCCCCAGCTCCTCGGGGGGTCCTGTCCTGCATATATATTTTTATTTTGGGCACAAATTGTTTTGAGATGTGTTACTATTTCACATTAACCTATACAAACCTACCAGATCACACTTCCTATTCAAATTTCCATGTAATTATGGTGTATGAACAAACTGTACAAGTTAAATTGTTTAGAAAATATAGATCCTGCACCAAATAAACAACCTCTCCCTTGGTCTCACATGGAATTTGAAGTTTTAAAACACTCTCAGGTATTGGCCTTTACTCTTTGGCCCAATTTGCTCTAGCCCTAACCACATCTGCTTCATTTATATCTCTAATTGAAGTCTGGGCTCTTTTTCAGCTTTTTTTTAAACATTTGCTGTATGCCCTTATACTAACATTCATATCTGCCAAGCTCTAGCTCTGAGTTTCAGGTGTCACACAGATACCCAGATTTCCAGAGACCAATCAGGTTATACACAAAGGGATCAGCATCTCAGAATTTGGAGATAGCCATTACAATTCAGGAATAGATCTGACTGCTGCAAGAGCTTACAATCTTGGGACCATTACAATAATCATTTCCCTGTTAGGCTGTGCTCTGAGATTCAATTCTGAGTTTACACATTGTTAGTCCATATTGGTGAGGCATTGTAGTGTTTGCCTTTATTTCTGGTGGACTTCACTCAAAATGCTGTCTACAGGATCCATTCAACTCAATGTGTGTCTCACAGCTTCATTCCTTCTTGTCGTTGCTCAATATTCCATTGTATGCCTATTCCATAGTTCACCATTCTGTTCCTCAGTCGATGTACCCTTAGGCCACCTGTACCTGTTGCAAATCATGAATACTAGCTCCATAAACACCAGTGCAAATGTTCATTCATGTCTCTGCTCACAGATCGTCCAATTATATACCCCATAATAGGGTGTGGGACCTTATGGCACCCTCATACTTAGCTTCCTGTGGAACACCACACTGTCTTCCAGAAAGGCTATACCATTCTGCATCCTCATCAACAGTAAATAGGTACATCACTCTCTCCATGTTTTCTCCATCACTTTTATCCCTACGTATATTTTTTCCTACCACTTTTTAAAATTCATTTTTATTGAGATATATTCACATACCATCCAGTCATACAAAGTGTACATTCAATTGCTCACAGCACCATTATATAGCTGTGTGTGTGTTCATCACCAAAATTAATTTTTGAACATTTTCATTACCACACACACAAAAATAATAAGAATAAAAATTAAAGTGAAAGAAAAAAGCAATTAAAGTAAAAAAGAACACTGGGAGCTTTTTTTTTTTTTGCCCCCATTTTTCTACTCATCCTTCCATACACTGCACAAAGGGGAGTGTGGTCCATATGGCTTTCCCAATCACACTGTCACCCCTCAAAAGCTACATTTTTATACAATCGTCTTCAAGATTCATGGGTTCCGGGTTGTAGTTCAACAGTTTCAGGTATTTACTGCTAGCTTTTCCAATTCATTAGAACCTAAAAAGGATCGTCTATATTGTGCATAAGAGTGCCCATCAGAGTGACCCTTGACTCCTTTTGGAATCTCTCTGCCACTGAAGCTTATTTCATTTCCTTTCACATCCCACTTGTGGTTAAGAAGATGTTCTCCATCCCACAATGCCAGGTCCAGATTCCTCCCAGGGAGTCATATTCCTTGTTGCTAGGGAGATTCACTCCCCTGGCCTACCATTTTATAGAGATATATTCAGATACTATACAGCTATCCATGGTGTACAATCAGTTGTTCATGGTATCATCATACAGTTTTGCATTTACCACCACAGTCAGCACTTGAACATATTGATTACTATGAAAAAAAGTCTTTTTTAAACAAATAATAAAAAATATAATAAAAAGAAAAATAAAATGTCATACAATACAATGTAATAGTAAGGTCACACACCACCACCACTACCAAGAATCCCATATCCCACCCTTACATCCCCCTCTCACACATTTACCTTTGGTATATTGTCTTTGTTACATTTAATGGAAGCACATTACAATGTTACTGTTGACCATAGACTCCAGTTTGCTTCGATTATGTTTTCTCCCCATACCATCCCTTTTTCAATACTCTGCATGGTTGACATTCATTTGATCTCCCACATGTAACAGCATTTTTGTATTTGTACATTAAGTCAAAATCATTGGCCACTCCTGTTTTTGCTAAGTTATACAGTCCAAGTCTTTATCATCTATCTATACCTCTGGTATCATACATGCCCCTATCCCACCTCTTTCAACCTTACTCACAGACATCTTTGTTCTGTGAACTTACAATATTGTGCTACCATCACACGGTATTATGCTATCTATTTCTGGATCTAGACAATCAACCCTGCTGAACATTCTGTAGTCCTTCAGTATCAAATGCCCAAACTCCACCCTCTTTCTATCTCCTGATAGCCTGTATTATCAGCTTTTAACTTTCAAAGTTTGCTCATTAATGTTAGTTCATATTTGTGAGACCATAAGGTATTTGTCCTTTTGTTTCTGGCTAACTTTGCTCAACATAATGTCCTCAAGGTTCATCCATGTTATTGCACATTCTGTTCTGTCTTACAGCTGCATAATATTCCATCATATGTATATACCACAGTTTGTTTATCCACTAGTCTGTTGATGGACATTTGGGCTGTTCCCATCTCTTAGCAATTGTGAATAATGCCGCAATAATCATTGGTTTACAAAGTCCATTTGTGTCTTAACTTTCAGTTCCTCTGAGTATATACATAGTAATGGAATAGCTGGGTCACATGGCAAATCTGTACTTAGCTTCCTGAGGAACTGCCACACTGTCTTTCAGAGTGATTGCACTATTCTACATTCCCACCAATAGTGAATAAGTGTGCCTCTTTCTCCACATCCTCTCCAGCACTTGTAACTTTCTGTTTTTGTATAATGGTGATTCTATTAGGTGTGAGATGATATCTCTTGGTTTTGATTTGTATTTCCCTAATAGCCAGTGAGTTAAGCATTCTTTCATATGTTTTTGAGCCCTTTGTATTTCCTCTTCAGAAAAGTGTCTGTTTACGTCTTTTGCCCATTTTTAAATTGGGTTGTTTGTCTTTCTGTTGTTGAGTTGTAGGATTGCTTTTTATATTTAGAATAACAAACCCTTATCTGATATGTGGTTTCCAAATATTGTCTCCATTGATAGGCTGCCTTTTTACATTTCTGACAAAGTTCTTTGATGTACAAAAGTGTTTAATTTTGAGGAGATCCCATTTGTCTATTTGTTCTTTGTTGCTCACGCTTTGGGTGTGAGGTCTAGGAAACCACCTCCTATCACAGGATCTTTAAGATATTGCCCTACATTTTCTTCTAGGAGTCTTTTGGTCTTAGCACTAATGTTTAGGTCTTTGATCCACTTCGAGTTAATTTTTGTATAAGGTGTGAGATAGGAGTTATCTTTCATTCTTTTGGAAATGGATATTCAGTTCTCAAAACACTATTTGTTGAAGAGGCTGTTCTGTCCCAGTTACTTTGGTTTGAAAGCCTTATCAAAGACCAATTGTCCTTAGATGCAAGTCTATTTCTGAAAACTCAATTCGATTCCATTGGTCAGTATATCTAGCCTTATGCCAGTACCATGCTGTTTTGAGCACTGTAGCTTTGTAATATGCTTCAATGTCAGGTAGTGTGAGACCTCCCACGTCATTTCTCTTTCTCAAGATATTTTTGGCTATTTGGGGCACTTTGCCCTTCCAAATAAATTTGGTTATTGGTTTTTCTATTTCTGAAAAGTAAGTTTTTGGGATTTTAATTGTTATTGCATTGAATCTATAAAACTGTTTAGGTAGAGTTGACATCTTAATTATATTTAGTCTTCCAATCCATGAACACGGTATGTTCTTCCATTTTTTTAGGTCCTGTTTGATTTTTTTTGAGCAGTTTCTTATTATTTTCTCTGTATAGGTCTTTTGTGGTCTTCATTAAGTTTATTCCTAAATACTGGATTGCTTTGGTTGCTATTGTAAATGGAATTTTTTTCTTGATGTCTTCTTCTTGTTGCATATTACTTGCTTATAAGAACACTACAACAATTTAGACAACCCTTTTTAGGTTCTAAAGAATTGGGGTAGCTGGTGGTAGATACCTGAAACTATCAAACTACAACCCAGAACCCATGAATCTCGAAGACAATTGTATAAAAATATAGCTTATGAGGAGTGACAATGGGATTGGGAAAGCCATAAGGACCACACTCCCCTTTGTCTAGTTTATGGATGGATGAGTAGAAAAATAGGGGAAGGAAACAAACAAACAGACAAAGGTACCCAGTGTTCTTTTTTACTTCAGTTGCTCTTTTTCACTTTAATTATTATTCTGGTTATTTTTGTGTGTGTGCTAATGAAGGTGTCAGGGATTGATTTAGGTGATGAATGTACAACTATGTAATGGTACTGTGAACAATCGAATGTACGATTTGTTTTGTATGACTGCATGGTATGTGAATATACCTCATTAAAAGGAAGATAAAAAAAAAGAACACTACAGATTTTTGTGTTCATCTTGTAGCCTGCCACTTTGCTTTATTCATTGATTAGTTCTAATAGCTTTGCTGTATATTTTTCTGGATTTTCTACATATAGAATCATGTCATCTGCAAAGATTGAAAGTTTTACTTCCTCCTCTACAATTTGAATGCCTTTTATTTTTTTTTCTTTCCTAATTGCTCTAGCTAGAACTTCCAGCACAATTTTGAATAACAATGGTGACAGTGGGCATCCCTGTCTTGTTCCTGATCTTAGAAGGAAAGCTTTCAGTCTCTCCTCATTGAGTACGATGTTAGCTGTGGGTTTTTCATATATTGCCTTTATCATATTGAGAAAGTTCCCTTCTATTACTACCTTTGAAGTATTTTCATCAAGAAAAAATGTTGAATTTTGTCAAATGCCTTCTCTGCATCGATTGAGATGATCACATGGTTCTTCCACTTCGATTTATTGATGTGTTGTATTACATTAATTGATTTTCTTGTGTTGAACGAGCCTTGCATACTTGGAATAAACCCCATTTGGTTGTGGTGTATAATTATTTTAATGTGTTGCTGGATTTGATTTGTGAGTATTTTGTTGAGGATTTTTGCATCTATATCCATTAAAGAGATTGGTCTATAATTTTCTTTTTTTGCAGTATCTCTGTCTGTTTTTGTTATTAGGGTGATGTTGGCTTCATAGAATGAGTTGGGTAGCTTTCCCTCTTCAGTTTTTTGAAGAGCTTGAGCAGTACTGGTAGTAATTTTTTCTTGAATTCTTGGTAGAATTCACATGTGAAACCATCTGGTCCTGGGTTTTTCTGTTTTGGGTGCTTTTTGATGACTAACTCAATCTCCTTTCTTGTGATTGGTTTGTTGAAGTTGTCTATTTCTTCTCAAGTCAATGTTGGTTGTTTATGCTTTCCTAAGAAGTTGTTCATTTCATCTAAGTTGTCTAGTTTATCAGCATATAGTTGTTCGTAGTCAGTAGTTATGTCCCCTGTCCCATTTCTGATTGCATTTATTTGCATCTTCCCTCTCCCTCCTCTTCCCCCTCCCCCTCTCCTCTCCCTGTCTTTAACCTACATAGGGGTCCATCAATTTTATTGATTTTCTCAAAGAACCAACTTCTGGTTTTGTTGATTCTCTCTATTGTTTTCCTGTTCTCAATTTCTTTTATTTCTGCTCTGATCTTTGTTATTTCTCTCCTTCTGTTTGCTTTGGGGTTAGTTTGCTGTTCTTTCCATAGTACTTCCAGGTGAACAGTTAATTCCTCAATTTTTGCTCTCTCCTCTCTTGTAATACATGTATTTAGGGCAATAAATTTCCCTCTCAACACTGCCTTTTCTGCATCCCATAAGTTTTGATATGTTGTGTTTTCATTGTCATTTGCCTCAAGGTATTTATTAATTTCTCTTGTAATTTCTTCCTTTATCCACTGGTTTTCTAAGAGTGTGTTGTTTAGCCTCCATATATTTGTGAATTTTACAGTCTTCTGCCTTTTATTTATTTCCAACATCATTCCATTATGATCTGAGAAAGTGTTTTGTATAATATCAATATTTTTTAATTTGTTGATACTTGATTTGTGGCCCAACATGTTGTCTATCCTAGAGAATGCTCCATAAGCACTTGAGAAAAATGTGTATCCTGCTGTTGTGGGGTGTAGTGTTCTATAAATGTTTGTCAGAGCTAGCTTCTTTATTGTATAATTCAACATCACTGTTTCCTTATTGATCCTCTGTCTATATATTCTGTCCATTGATGAGAGTGGTGTATTGAAGTCTCCCACTATTCTTGTAGAGTTTGCTACTTCTCCTTTCACTGTTCTCAGTGTTTGCCTCATGAATTTTGGGGCACTCTGGTTTGATGCACAAATATTTATAATTGTTATGTTTTCTTGATGAATTGACCCTTTTGTTAATATGTGGTGTCTTTCTTTGTCTCTATTGTTCTGCTTTTGAAGTCTAATTTGTCTGTTATTAATATAACTACTTCTGCTTTTTTTCTGGGTATTTGTGTGAAATACCTTTTTCTAACCTTTCACTTTCAGCTTATTTTTGTCCTTGCGTCTAAAGTGAGTTTCTTCTGGACAGCATATAGATGGGTCCTATTTTTAATCCATTCTGCCAGTCTGTGTCTTTTTACTAGGGAGCTTAATCCATTAACATTTAATGTTTTTACTGTAAGGGCAGTACTTTCTTCTACCATTTTGTCTTTTGGATTTCATATGATATGCTTTATTTTTTCTCTCTCTCTCCTTTTACCCTTCCCGATAATCTTCATTTCTACACTCTTCTCCAAACCTGTCTCCAGTCTTTTACTATCAGCCTGTGACATTCCCTTCAGTATTTCTTGTAGCACCGGTCTCTTATTCACAAGCTCTCTCAGTGTCTGTTTATCTGAAAATATTTTAATCTCTCCCTCATTTTTGAAGGACAGTTTTGCCAGATATAGAATTCTTGGTTGGGAGTTCTTGTCTTTCAGTATCTTAAATATATCATACCCCTGTCTTTTTGCCTCCATGGTTTCTGTGGAGAAATCTGTACATAATCTTATGGAGCTACAGTTGTATGTGATGGATTGCTTTTTTCTTGCTGCTTTCAGAATTCTCTCTTTGTCTTTGACATTGGACAATCTCATCAGCAAGTGTCTTGGAGTAGGTCTATTGGGATATATTCTATTTGGAGTACACTGTACTTCTTGAATCTGTAATTTTCTGTCTTTCATAAGAGTTGGGAAATTTTTGGTGAATATTTCTTCTATTACTCTTTCTGCCCCTTTTCCTTTCTCTTCTTCTGGGACACCCATAACAGGTATATCGTGTGCTTCATGTTGTCACTCAGCTCCCTAAGACCCCGCTCATATTTTTCCATTCTTTTCACCATCTTTTCTTTTGTGTTCATGAATTCAAATATCTTGTTTCCAATTCACTGATCCTTTCTTCTACTTGTTCAAATCTGTTGTATCCCTCCATTGTGTTTTTCATCTCCCCCATTATGCCCTTCATTCACATAAGTTCTGCCATTTGTTTTTTAAGTTTATGAATTCTTCCTTATGGTCTTCCAGTGTCTTTCTTATATTCTTCATCTCTTTTGCCATATCTTCCCTCATTTCATTGAGTTGATTTTTGAATTGATTTAGGAAACTTGTTTGAACATCTTTAATTAGTTCTTCCCTCATTTCATTTAATTGATTTAGCATTGATTGCCTGAACTCCAATATCATGGTTGGACTTTTATTTTGTTCCTTTGGCTGGTCCATATTTTCTTGTTTCCTAGTATGGCTCATTATCTTAAGCTGTCTAGGCATATGATTTTCTTGATTAGCTTATTCTGGAGATCATTTTCACTCTTTTACCTAGGGTTTTCATGTTGGTTGGCTTTGTTCCCTAACTTTAGTGTTCAGTTCAACTTAATCTAGACCTCTAACCTAGGTTCCATTTGGTTGATAAATGTTTTTCACCTCTTGTTTTCTGTTTCTTGCCCTGCCTATGTAGCCTTTTTCTGTGATAGGGTCTCCTATGATATAGTCAACCCCAGTCAGGTTTTCCCAGTCCAGAGAGGCCCAGGTCTCAGGAGGAGAGTATGGAGTTTCCCTGAGAATGAGACCCTCCTGTGAGGCCGCTAGACTCTGTGTTTTTCCTATCCTGTCCTGCAGGTGGCGCTTGCCAGCCTACAGCTCTCCCACCAGTGTAAGGAAGTGCAGTGCATTTAATTCTCTGCAGACTCTGAGCCTGTTGGAGCATGGCTGACTGGACCTGGTTTCTGAATTCCAGTCCCTGGGGTCCAAGTTCTTTGAAGAAATGCTGTCAACTAAGCTGGGACATACCCCCTTTTTCTTGAGGGAGTTATGCCCTTTGGGGAATTGTCTCCCCTTCTACATTGGTTACTTTCTCTGTCAGATCTATTTCAGCTGGGTCCAGAGAGAAGTTTTCTGTAAAGAGCTATTTAAAATGGTTACTTTAAAAAGAGAGAAGGAAAAAAAAAAAAAAAAGAAAAGAAATCCCTTTTTGAGACCTTTCCCCAGTGTCAGTATGGATTATTTAAAACTGCCTGCTTTAGGGTACTGTCTCTTTCACTTGGATATTTACTCTCCATTAGCTTTAATTTTGTCCTTGCCAGGGATCTATTGAATTGTAAAAAGATAAGGAGTCAGATAGCAATATAAGTAAGGGGACAAAATGTAGGAAAAAAAAAATAAAAACAAGAAAAGGAAAAAAAAAACAAGAATGGAAAAAAAAAACAAGGCTTTTTGGAGCTGTGGAATGGGTTCCCACTTCTGTGTACCCCACCCCCCACCCCTTCCCAGAGCCTAGCCCTTCTCTAACACCCTGGACAACAACAACTCCAAAAATTAATTAAATAATTTGTTGTTTAAATCTGAAGTTGAGGCTGGATTGAACCCTCCTTCTAGTTCCCAGCAGATTGTTTTTTCCCCTTGGGGAGCCAGCTGTAGGTTTCTCCAACAACTTGAATTCCACCCTTGCCAGGGGCTATTGAAGTGTAAAAAGGTAAGGAGTCAGAGAGCAATAAAAGAAAAGGGAATATATATATAGGCTTTTTATATATATAAAGCATTTTGGGAGTCCCAGAATGGGTGTCTGCTGCTATGTTTCTATGTGCCCCCCTTCATGGAGCCTAGCCCTTCTCTAACACCCTGAAAACCCCCAACTCCAAAAGTTAATTAATTTGTTATTTAATTATGCAGTTGAGGTTGGGTTGACCCCTCCTTCTTGCTTCCAGCAGATTGCTTTTTTTCCCCTTCAGGGAGCCAGCTGTGAGACAGCCCATGGGATCTGGGTGGGGAGAGGCACAAAACACCTGGTTGGGGGAACTTACATTTCACTGCAGCTCAGCTGTTCCACTCACTCCAAGCTAGTGTGCAATGTGTGAATGGTCACTGGAGACCCCAAGAATGCTGTTTCATACAGTTCCTGGCTAATTACCAGCTGCCCTACAGGAGTGACTAAATTCCACACCTCATCATTCCACCATCTTGCCCTGCTCCCCACATCTCATGTTATTGTTACTCGTGGAGTCAGTGGAATTGGTAATACTCCAAATGAAGCATCTCCTTTTGATCTACATGTTCAAATGCATTCTTTCATTTCCTGAGAGGTACTCTCCACTCTTGTAAAATTTATACTGTTTTCCTAAAGCAAAGTGCAATACTCCATTCTGCTGGCCTGCTAAGTCTATTGCTTTTGAGCCCCTAACCTTTCTCTCCTTCTGCACCTAAGTTCCCTCATACTGCTTTTTATGCAAGAGTGTTTGCATGGAAAACTACTTTGCTCCCTGTAGTGGCAGCTTGAAAGAATGGTTGGAAATTGCTTGCCCTTGCAATGGTTTGGGTCACATTAATTGAGAACCCTGTGGGTTTCTTACTGTGTGGTTACTGTTGTGGAGACCCAGAAGTAGTTATCTAATAACACAAGGTGGTGTATATTTCACCACTGATTTGTAGTGCAGTGCCAGGTATATATGTATGTATGTATGTATGGACTCCTAAGAGTCACATGAGTGTGATAGAGATGATGTGCCCCTCCTATAACTCTACCTACAGACAAACTTTTTCTCAGATCCATTCAGTTCTTCAGACTCCTCTTGACTTTCATGACACAATCTTTTCTTCTCTGCAATCTGTCGTAGTCCTTCTCTTTAAAATATAAAGTTTAGATCTTCTTTAAGGCAAAGTCATCCCCTCCCCACACACACAGATATAAAGGGAGGTGTTCTGAGTTATTAGCCCACACCCCAGCACATACCATTTGAGTGGTCACATATGGACTGAGAGGACAGGAGCCCCTGAACTCACTGCCTCTGGCAGCAAGCATCCATCAGTGCTGTGTGCCTAACAGACATTATAACTTTTTGCATGTGCTCTGATATTAAAAATAGTGTGATGCAATGCCTTAGTATTTCACATATGAGGGTCGATGTCCAAGGTCAATGTTGGACCAGTTCTCCCCTGCTGACATCAGGATAGTGACTCTGAGCAGGAGAGATAATGAGAGCAAGCTGGGACTAAGAGCATAATCACACTACTTATTCCATCCTAGCACACTCTTGAGCATTTATGTAGTTTGTTGTCCAAACCCAAGTACTTATTTTTTTTATTACAATCACATATTTATGCATTTATCACCACAATCAATATGAGAAAATTCTCATTTCTTCTGAAAAATAAAAAAAATCCCATAACTCTAATATCCTCCTATTACGGACATTTAGCTTTGGTATAGTACCTTTGTTATGATTACTGAAAGAATATTACAATCTTATTATTAACTATAGACCTTAGTTTGCATTAATTGTATTTTTCCCCATATACCACCCTATTATTAACACTTTATAATAGTGACATACATTTGTTCTAATTCACGTAAGAACTTGCTTATATTTGTACAATAACCATTGTCATCATCTACTCTAGGTTTTGCTAAGGTATACAGTCTCAGTTTTTATCTTCTAGCTTTCCTTCTGGTGAGCATACATGATGCTAGCCTTCCTCTTTCAACCACACTCACATTCAGCTTTGTTAATGTATTAACAATATTATGCTACCAACACACAGTATTGTGCTATCCATTTCTGAACCTTTACAATCAACCTTATTAAACATTCTGTACTCCTTAAGCATCATCTTTCAGTCTCCTGATAACCTATCTTCTCGAATTTAAGTCCTTAATGAGTTTGCTCATTATAGTTAGTTCATATTAGTGAGATCATACAATATTTGTCCTTTTATTTCTGGCTTATTTCACCCAACATAATGTCCTGAAGGTTCATCCATGTCTTTGCAGTATCACAACTTCATTCCTTCCTACAGCTGCACAGTATTCCATCATATGTGTATACCACAGTTTGCCCATCCACTCATCAGTTGATGGACACTTAGGCCAATTCTATCCATTGGCAATCATGAATAATGCCACCATGAACACTGGTGCTCAAATGTCTATTTGTGTCTCTGCTTTTAGTTTCTCTTAGTATGTGTCTAGTAAAGAGATTCTCAGATAATATCAAACTCAAGTCCTTTTGAAAGCAAAAGACAGTGCTCTTAGGGAAGGTTCAGCCTGCCACCTCACATGACTTGGAGATGGCTGAAAGCCTGAGGAGGGGAAGGATGCAGGAAGCAGCTGTGTCTGGAGAATCTGGTTTCCCCAGCTGTTGCTGTTGTGCCTTTTGTGGAACCCCAGATCAAATCAGGGATGGACAAACACACATTGCCTATTTTAATTTTGTAATTTGAAGTTGCAATTAAAAAGGTACTAATGAAAAAAAGAAACGTGTGTTAGTAACAACTAATCTAGGGCATCAGGTATAAACCAAAGTTGTCTTGGGCATACAAGGATATAAGACCACAATATAACACTGTACTTACATATATTTTTTTAATTATTCCTCATTTTCCTCTTTTAAATTATGACGTTTTCCTTGTTTCCTGCCCCAGATGTACTCATAGGCTTTAAAAGTCTGTTTCACTTATTTCTTTTCTACCTCCTCAAGATGAAGAACTTTCATGTTTATTGCTGAATAAACATTGAGTTCTTTTTGCCAAAGATTTTTTATTTTACTGCTTCCAAAATAGGAGTTTCAATCAGAGAGAGAATTGAGCCTTAATTTTCCTTGCATTATTCTGGGAAAAAGATTGCCCTGTCTTTTTTTTTTTTCTTTTCTTCTCTTAAATCATTTTGCTTCAATAAATAATATACCTAAAGGGTTAAAGATCAAAACAATCTAGTAATATTTACGCAATATATGTGTACATATATTTACAAAATATTTCCTAGCAGATCCCCACCATGACAGGAAATCACTTTTAACAATTTTTCCTGTATTTTTATAGTGTCTACTTATGCAAAATCCACCAAATACGAATATTCTTGTAATTCCCAATTCTTACACGAGGCACTGTTTCAGTTTCCTTGTTGTTAAAGGACATATCACACAATGGGTTGGTTAAACAATGGGAATTTATAGGTTCACAGTTTTGAGGCTGGGAGAAGTCCCAATCAAGCCATCATCGAGGCACTGCTTTCTTCCTGAAGACTGGCATATTGGGACTGGTTGTCAGTGATCCTTGGTCCTTAGCTTTTCTGCCACATGGCAATGCACCTGGTGGCCTCTCCTGGCTTCTCTGATCTTTTCTGAGTACCTCTGATTTTCAGCTTCTGGCTGCTCCCTCTGTTACTTTCTCTCTATCTGTCTGAATTTCATTCTGCTTATAAAGGACTCCAGTAATAGGATCAAGACCACTGATTGCATGTCACACTTTAACTGAAGTAACCTCTTCAAAAGAGCCTACTTGCAATGGGTTCACACTTATAGGAATGGGTTAAATTTAAGAACATGTTTTTCTGGGCACATAGCTCCAAACCACCACAGGTATCATACTATTTGCTTTGTTCTCTCCTTATTTTTCTTTTTTTTTTATAAGAAATCAGAGATTTTTCTATTGCATTGCAGGGAGTGCCATCACATTTTTAAAACTGCTCCATGGTATTCTGTTTTGTGTTTAATTTAACCAGTTTGCTATTGATGGGCTCTTGGGTTGCTTCCAGTCTTTGTCTATTAAAAACAGAATGACCAACCATGTATGTGTAGAATTTCAAATATGTATATTCAAATTCCTAGAGGGAGGATTCCCGGGGCATAGTGCAAATGTATAGTGCAAATGCACATGTAGTTTGGGTAAATATACCTAAATTTTTCTCAAAATTGTTTATGCCATTTACTTTTTCCACTCTCAATGGATCAAAATGTGTTTCCCTGCAGCAAGTTCAATAAAGTATGTTTCCAAATGTTTGCTAAATATAAAAGTTAAGAAACATTGTATCCTAGTTTTACATTGCTAATTTATCTTATTATGGATGAGGTTGAAATTTTTTTCTCATTTTACAAAAATTTATACTTTAAAAATAATTGGCTGTTTTGGGGATCTCTTTCCCCTACTCTACAATAAGCATCTTAACAGAAGGTATTGTTTAATAAATTAAATAAATGAGCAAATAGATGTGATGCCCCTTGTTTCTCACACTATTTTACCAGCACTTGAAGGCATTTTTTAAACCTTTGAATCACATGGTTGTTTTGGAGAATGTATTACCCAAAACATAAACACATTAAAAACATTTAGATAAAATTTAAAAGTCACTATAATCCCATCACTTTAAAATAATTACACATTCATTCATTTCTAATGTCTAATAAACATTTATTTTTTTAAACAATAATCATACTGTGAAATTTTGAATACTTAGAATCCTGATTTTTTTCACTTAGGTTTTTTTTGTTCTTTTTTTTCATTAAATTCAGTTTTATTGAAATACATTCACACACCATACAATCATCCATGGTATACAATCAACTGTCCAAAGTATGATAACATAGTTATGCGTTCATCACCACAATCTATCTCTGAACATTTTCCTTACATCAGAAAGAACCAGAACAAGAATAAAAAATAAAAGTGAAAAAAGAACACCCAAATCATCCCCCTCATCCCACCCCATTTGTCCTTTAGTTTTTATCCCCATTTTTCTACTCACCCATACACTAGATAAAAGGGGTGTGATCCACAAGGTTTTCACAATCACACTGTCACCCCTTGTAATCTACGTTATTACATAATTGTCTTCAGGAGTCCAGACTGCTGGGTTGGAGTTTGGTAGTTTCAGGTATTTACTTCTAGCTATTCCAACACATTAAAACCTAAGACGTGGTATCTATGTAGTGTATAAGAATGTCCACCAGAGTGATCTCTCAACTCCATTTGAAATCTCTCAGCCACTGAAACTATTTTGTCTCATTTTGCACCCCCCTTTTGGTCAAGAAGATACTCTCAGTCTCATGATGCCGGGTCCAGATTCATCCTCGGGAGTCATATTCTGCTTTGCTGGGGAGATTTACACCCCTGAGAGTCGGGTCCCACATAGCGGGGAGGGCAGCAAGTTCACCTGTCGAGGTGGCTCAGTTAGAGAGAGAGAGGGCCACATCTGAGCAACAAAGAAGTACTCAGGGGGAGACTCTTAGGCAAAATTATATGCAAGTTTAGCCTCTCCTTTGCAGTAACGAGCTTCATAAGGGCAAGTCCCATGATCGAGGGCTCAGCACATCAAACAGCCAGTCCCAATGTTTGTGACAACATCAACACCAGTCCAGCACTTCCACAGCTTCCCCCAGATCCTTGGGGCTGGGGAGGGGGAGGCTGTAAATATATTTTTTATTATCTGCCCAAATTACTCTGGGATGTGTCACTATTTCATTCCAGCCTATACTAACCTACCATATCTCACTTCCTATTCAAAGTTCCATGCAATTGTGGTGTTTGAACAAACCTACTGTAGAGTTGTACCGTTTAGAGAATTTAGATCCTGTACCAAATAGATATCTCTTCTTTTGGTCTCATATGGAAGTTGAAGTTTTAAAAGACAGTCAGTTTCAACCTTTACCCTTTGGCCTGGCTTGCCCTGGTCATATCACTAATTGAAGTCTGGGCTCTTTTTCAGCCTTTTTTTTTTTTTTTAAACAGTGGCTGTATGCACTAATACTGACATTCATATCTGCCGAGCTCTAGCTCTGAGTTTCAGGTGTCTCAGAGCTATGCATTGTTCCAGAGACCAATCAGGTTATACACTAAGGGATCAGCATCCCAAAGTTTAGAGATAGGCATTACAATTCAGGGATAGAGTTAACTGCTGTAAGAGCTTACAATCTAGGGACTATTACAATAATTATGTCCACATTAGGCTATGTTCTAAGATTCAATTCTGAGTTTACACATTGTAGTTAGTCCATATTGGTGAGGCATTTAAGTGTTTGCCTTTATTTCTGGTGTACTTCACTCAAATACTGTGTACAGGATCCATTCACCTCGTTGTGTGTCTCACAGCTTCACTTCTTCTTGTAGTTGCTCAATGTTCCAGTGTATGCGTACACCACAGTACACCATTCCATTCTTCAGTCAATGTACCCTTAGGTCATCTGCTTTGCAAATCATGATTACTGCCTCCATGAACACTAGTTTGCAAATGTCCATTCATGTCTCTGCTCTCAGATCCTCAAATGACATACCCCATAATGAGGTTGCAGGACCTTTTGGTCCCCACATACTTAACTTTTTGTGGAACAACCACACTGACCTTCAGAAAGGCTACACCATTGTACCTGCTCAGCAACAGTAGATAGGTATATCCCTCTCACCATGTTTTCTCCAACACTTTTACTCCTATATATATATTTTCCTACAATTTTATAGAGTTATATTCACATACCATACATTTATCCACAGTGTACAATCAGTTGTTCATGGTATCATCATAAAGTTGTACATTTATTACCACAATCAGCACTTGAGTATATTGATTACTACAAGAAAAATTGTTTTTTTTTTAGCAATAAGAAAAAATGATCAAAAGAAAAATAATGTCATACATTACAATATAATAGTAAGGACAGCAAATAACACCACTACCAAGAATCCCATATTCCTCCCCTGTATCCCCCTCTCATATACATTTAGCATTGGCATATTGCCTTTGTTACATTTAATGGAGGTATATTACAATGTTACTGTTGACCATAGACTCCAGTTTGCTTTGATTATGTTTTTTCCTGAATACCACCCCTTTTTCAACTCTCTACATGGTTGACATTCATTTGCTTTCCCACATGCAAAAGCATTTTTATATTTGTATATTTAGTAACAGTCATTGGCCACTCCAGTTTTTGCCAAGTTATACAGTCCCAGTCTTTATCATCTATCTTTACCTCTGGTGTCATACATTCTCCTATCCCACCTCTTTCAGCTTTACTCACAGACATCTTTGTTCAGTGTACTTACAATACCGTGCTACCATCACACAGTATTATGCTATCTATTTCTGGATCTATACAATCAATCCTAAACATTCTGTAGTCCTTCAGCATCAAATGGCTGGTCTCTGCCCTCTTTCTATCTCCTGGTCGCCTCTGTTGTCAGCTTTTAACTCCCAAAGTTTGTTCATTAATGTCTGTTCATATTAGTGAGACCATACAGAATCTGTCCTTTTGTTTCTGGCTAACTTCACTCAACATAATGTCCTCAAGGTTCATCCACATTATTGCATGATCCATGTCTTTGTTCTGTCTTACAGCTGCATAATATTCCATCATGTGTATATACCACAGTTTGTTTATTCACTCATCCGTTGAAGGACATTTGGGCTGTTTCCATCTCTTGGCAATTGTGAATAATGCTGCAATAAACATCGGTTTACAAATGTCTGTTTGTGTCTTAAGTTTCAGTTCCTCTGAGTATATACCTAGCAATGGAATAGCTGGGTCATATGGCAATCTGTATTTAGCTTCCTGAGGAACATCCACACTGTCTTCCAGAGTGGTTGCACCATTCTACATTCCCACCAACAATCAATAAGTGTGCCTCTTTCTCCACATCCTCTCCAGCACTTGTCATTTTCTGTTTTTTGGATAATGGTCATTCTGGTAGGTGTGAGATGATATCTCATTGTGGTTTTGATTTGCATTTCCTTAATAGCCAATGAAGTTGAGCATTTTTTCATATGTTTTTGAGCCATTTGTATTTCCTCTTCAGAAAAATGTCTGTTCATGTCTTTTGCCCATTTTTTAATTGGATTGTTTGTCTTTCTGTTATTGAGATGCAGGATTCCTTTATATATTCGGGATATTAAACCCTTATATGATATGTGGTTTCCAAATATCATCTCCTATTGTGTAGGTTGCCTTTTTACTTTTCTGACAAAATCCTTTGATGTACAAAAGTGTTTAATTTTGAGGAGATCTCATTTGTCTTTTTGTTCTTTGGTTGCTTGTGCCTTGGGTGTGAGGTCTAAGAAACCATCTCCTATCACAAGATCTTTAAGATATTGCCCTACATTTTCTTCTAAGAGTTTTATGGTCTTGGTGCTAATGTTTAGGTCTGTGGTCCACTTTGAGTTAATTTTTGTATAAGGTGTGAGATGGGCATCCTCTTTCATTGTTTTGGAAATGGATATCCAGTTCTCCAAACACCATTTATTGAACAGGCTGCTCTTTCCCAGTTGCTTTGGCTTCACTGCCTTATCAAAGATGAGTTGTCCATAGATGTGAGGGTCTACTTCTGAACACTCAATTTGATTCCATGGGTCAGTATATCTGTCCTTATGCCAGTACCATGCTGTTTTGAGCACTGTAGCTTTGTAATATGCTTCAAAGTCAGGTAGTGTGAGACCTTCCACTTCGTTCCTCTTTCTCAAGATATTTTTGGCTACTCGGGGCAACTTACCCTTCCAAATAAATTTAGTTATTGGTTTTTCTATTTCTGTAAAGTAAGTTGGGATTTGAGTTGGTATTGCATTGAATCTGTAAATCAGTTTAGGTAAAATTGCCATCTTAAGTATATTTAGTCTTCCAATCCATGAACATGGTATGTTCTTCCATTTTTTTAGGTCTTGTTCAATTTCTTTTAGCAGTTTCTTATAGTTTTCTATGTAAAGGTCTTCTGTGTCCTTGGTTAAGTTTATTCCTAAATACTCGATTCTTTTGGTTGCTATTGTAAATGGGATTTTTTTCTTGATTTCCTCTTCTTGTTGCACATTACTTGTGTATAGGAACACTACAGATTTTTGCATGTTGATCTTGTAGCCTGCTACTTTGCTGTATTCATTGACAAGTTCTAGTAGCTTTGCTGTAGATTTTTCTGGATTTCCTACACATAGAATCATGTCTTCTGCAAATAGTGAAAGTTTTACTTCTTCCTCTCCAATTTAGATCCCCTTTATTTCTTTTTCTTGCCTAATTGCTCTAGCTAGAACTTTCAGCACAATGTTGAATAACAGTGGTGATAGTGGGCATCCCTATCTTGTTCCTGATCTTAGAGGAAAAGCTTCCAGTCTCTCCCCATTGAGTGTGATGTTAGCTGTGGGTTTTTCATATATTGCCTTTATCATATTGAAAAAGTTCCCTTCTCTTCCTATCCTTTGAAGTGTTTTCATCAGGAAAGGATGTTGAATTTTGTCAAATGCCTTTTCTGTATCAATTGAGATGATCATGTGGTTCTTCTGTTTGGATTTATTGATGTGGTGTATTACATTAACTGATTTTCCTGTGTTGAACCAGCCTTGCTGTTCTAGTTTGCTTATGCTGCGGAATGCAAAACACCAGAAATGGATTGGCTTTTGTAAAAAGGGGGTTTATTTAGCTACACAGTTACAGTCTTAAGGCCATAAAGTGTCCAAGGTAACACATCACTAATAGGGTTCCTTCACTGGAGGGTGGCCAATGGCTTCCAGAAAACCTCTGTTAGCCGGGAAGGCATGTGGCTGGCATCTGCTCCAAAGTTCTGGTGTCAAAATGGCTTTCTCCCAGGATGTTCTTCTCTAGTAAGCTTGCTCCTCTTTAAAACGTCACTCACAGCTGCACTGAGTTCCTTCTGTTATGTCAGCTCATTTATATGGCTCCACTGATCAAGGCCCACCCTGAATGGGTGGGGCCATGCCTCCATGGGAATATCTCATCAGAGTCATCACCTACAGCTGGGTGGGGCACATTCCAAGCAAATCTAATCAGCACCAAAATGTCTGCTCCACAAGACTACATCAAAGATAATGGTGTTTGGGGGACACAATACATTCAAACTGGCACATTCCACCCCCTGGACCCCAAAATGACATTATCTTTCCAAATACAAAATACATTCATTCCATCACAATATCACAAAAACTGAAATCATTTCAGTAACAAAAGTTAAGTACAAGATCCTATCAAAACTAATTACAGGCGTGGTGGGTCCTAAGGCATAATTCTCCTTTATCTTTGGATCTGTGGACTTAGAACAAGTTATATGCTTCCAATATACAAAGGAGGGACATTCATAGGGCAAACATTCCCATTGCCATAAGGAGAAAGAGTAAGGAAAACAGGGTTAACAGGACCAAAACAGTTCCTAAAACCTGCAGGACAAACTCCATTAGATTTCAAAGTTTGAGAATCATTTAGAGAATGAGGTTGCATCCTTGGAGCTTGAATGAATGGGAGTCTAACCCTTCCTAAGGTCCTTTTCAGCAGCCCTTTCCTCTCCAAATGCTTAGATGAGTGCTCCAACATATCCACACATTGGGGAGACCACCTTCTCGGCCCCACCCTCCTCAAACATCGGGGCAGCTCCCGGATTCCCTTCCATCTCCGGGGCACACGCTCAACCCCTTCAGAACAGTGTGGTGTCAGCTAGGCTCTCCCCAATTCCCTGGGAATGTGCTCCACCCTCTTTGGGGCTTGGCATGGTAGGACTTTTCCTGAGCATGGAGGCGGAAGGCCTGCCCTCAACCTCTAGGGCAAACTCATCCTTTCCATGCATGTGGGCTGCTCCACTCTCCCAGCCCAAGACCTCTTGACTCCAGAACTCAACCTCCATGGCTCTGTCTTTGAAGACATTTTTCCTTCTGTTTGTTCCTTGTCTGTCTCCTCCAGTCCAGACTGGCAATGGCTCTGTCTGTAAAGATCTCGCAAAAATTCTGTTGGCTTTGCATGAAGCATACAGGGGTCAAAGCCATCAGATAATAGGATTTTCCAGAAATCCTTTCTAGATAATTCCATCTCCAATCTTGGCTTGTACTGAAATGGCAGCTGAGTTCCATGTTCGGTAACATTCTCATGTTGGGCTGTAGCTTCTGCAATTCCACCCACTAGAAGCTCATAATTTTCCAAGCCATCAGCTTCTGGTTTCTTTGAACCCAAGAGTTCAGTTCTAAGTTTATCTCTCTCTGCTCACATTTTACTGTAAGCTGCAAGGAGAAGCCAGGGTACCTCCTCCACAAGTAGTCTGGAGATCTCCTCGGCTAAATATTCCAGGTCGTCGCTTTCAAATTCTTGCTTCCATCTGACACCAGCACTCAATTTTGCCAACTTCTCTGCCACTTTAAAACAAGGATCACCTTCCTTCCAGTACACAACAGCACATTCATCATTTCTGTTCAAGACCTCATCAGAAGTATCTTTAGAGTCCATATTCCCACACACAGTCTCTTCAAAGCAGTTTAGCCCTTTTCTATCAAGCTCCTCACAATTCTTCCAGAATCTTCCCCTTATCCATTTAAAAAGCCATTCAACATGTTTGGTATTTGCAAACACAGCAGCAAAAGCACCCCACTTCCAGTACCAAAATCTGTTCTAGTTTGCTTATGCTGCAGAATGCAAAACACCAGAGAAGGATTGGCTTTTATAAAAAGGGGGTTTATTTGGCTACACAGTTACAGTCTTAAGGCCATAAAGTGTCCAAGGTAGCACATCACTAATCGGGTACCTTCACTGGAGGATGGCCAATGGCGTCCGGAAAACCCCTGTTAGCTGGGAAGGCACGTGGCTGGCGTCTTCTCCAAAGTTCTGGTGTCAAAATGGCTTTCTCCCAGGACGTTTCTCTCTAGCAAGCTTGCGCCTCTTCAAAATGTCACTCACAGCTGCACTGAGTTCCTTCTCTTTGAGTCAGCTCATTTATATGGCTGCACTGATCAAGGCCCACCCTGAATGGGTGGGGCCATGCCTCCATGGGAATATCTCATCAGAGTCATCACCCACAGCTGGGTGGGGCTCATTCCAAGCAAATCAAATCAGCACCAAAATGTCTGCCCCACAAGACTACATCAAAGATAATGGCATTTGGGGGACACAATACATTCAAACTGGCACACTTGCATACCTGGAATAAATCCCACCTGGTGGTGATGTATAATTCTTTTAATGTGCTGCCAGATTCAATTTGTGAGTATTTTGTTGAGGATTTTTGCATCTATATTCATTAAAGAAATTGGTCTATAATTTTCTTTTTTTGTAGTATCTTTGTCTGGTTTTGGTATTAGGGTGATGTTGGCTTCATAGGAAGAGTTAGGTAGCTTTCCCTCTTCTTCAATTTTTTTGAAGAGTTTGAGCAGGATTGGTACTAATTCATTCTTGAATGCTTGGTAGAATTCACATGTGAAACGATCTTGTCCTGGGCTTTTCCTTTTTGGGAGCTTTTTGATGACTGACTCAATCCCTTTACTTGTGATTGGTTTGTTGAGGTCATCTGTTTCTTCTTGAGTTAATGTTGGTTGTTTATGCTTTTCTAGGAAGTTGTCCATTTCATCTAAGTTGTCTAGTTTATTAGCATATAGTTGCTCATAGTATCTTCTCATTATCTCCTTAATTTCTGTAGGGCCGGTAGTTATATTTCCTTTCCCATTTCTGATTGCATTTACTTGCATCTGCTCTCTCTCTTTTTTTGTTAGCCTAGCCAGCAGTCCATCAATTTTATTGATTTTCTCAAAGAACCAACTTCTGGTTTTGCTGATTCTCTCTATTGTTTTCCTGTTCTCAATTGCATTTATTTCTGCTCTAATCTTTGTTATTTCTTCCCTTCTGCTTGCTTTGGGGTTAGTTTGCTGTTCTTTCTCTAATTTCTCCAGGTGAACAGTTAACTCTTCAATTTCTGCTCTCTCTTCTCTTTTAATATAGGGATTTAGGGCAATAAATTTCCCTCTCAGCACCGCCTTTGCTGCATCCCATAAGTTTTGATAAGTTGTGTTTTCATTGTCATTTGCTTCAAGGTATTTAGTAATTTCTCTTGTAATTTCTTCCTTTACTCACTGGTTTTCTAAGAGTGTGTTGTTTAGCCTCCATATATTTGTGAATTTTATGGTCTTCTGCCTTTTATTTATTTTCAACTTCATTCCATTGTGGTCTGAGAAAGTGTTTTGTATAATATCAATATTTTTACATTTGTTGAGACTTGCTTTGTGACCCAACATGTGGTCTATCCTAGAGAATGTTCCATGAGCACTTGAGAAAAAAGTGTATCCTGCTGTTGTTGGATGTAGTGTTCTATAAATGTCTGTCAAGTCTAGTTCATTTATCATACAATTCAAGTCCTCTGTTTCTTTAGTGATCTTCTGTCTAGATGTTCTATCCATTGATGAGAGTGGTGTATTGAAGTCTCCAACTATTATTGTAGAGGTATCTATTTCTCCTTTCAGTGATAGCAGTGTTTGCCTCATGAATTTTGGGGCATTCTGGCTTGGTGCATAAATATTTATGATTGTTACGTTTTCTTGATGAATTGACCCTTTTATTAATATATAGTGTCCTTCTTTGTCCCTTTAAGTTTTTTTTATTTTTGAAGTCTAACTTGTCTGATATTAATATAGCTACTCCCACTTTTTTCTGGTTGTTGTTTGCATGAAATATCTTTTTCCAACCTTTCACTTTCAGTCTATTTTTGTCCTTGTGTCTAAAGTGAGTTTCTTGTAGACAGCATATAGATGGGTCCTGTTTTTTGATCCATTCTGCCAGTCTGTGTCTTTTTATTGGGGAATTTAATCCATTTATGTTTAGTGTTATTACTGTAAGAGCAGTACTTTCTACCACCATTTTGTTTTTGGAATTTATATGTCAGATCTTATTTTTTCCTCTCTCTCCTTTTACCTTTCCTGATAATCTTCATTTCTGCAGTCCTCTCCAACTCTCTGTCTCCTGTCATTTCCGATCACTCTGTAGCACCCCCTTTAGTATTTCTTGTAGTGCTGGTCTCTTATACACAAACACTCTCAGTGTCTGTTTGTCTGAAAATGTTTTAATCTCTCCCTCATTTTTGAAGGAAAGTTTTGCTGGATATAGAATTCTTGGTTGGCAGTTTTTCTCTTTCAGTATCTTAAATATATAATGCCACTGTCTTCTTGCCTCCATGGTTTCTGTGGAGAAATCTGTACATAGTCTTATTGACCTTCCCTTGTATGTGATGGATTGCTTTTCTCTTGCTGCTTTCGGAATCCTCTCTTTGTCTTTGACATTGGACAATCTGACAAGTAAGTGTCTTGGAGTAGGTCTATTGGGATCTACTCTATTTGGGGTACGTTGTGCTTCTTGAATCTCTAATTTTCTGTCTTTTATAAGAGTTGGGAAATTTTCAGTGAATATGTCTTCTTTTACTCTTTCTGCCCCCTTTCCCCTCTCTTCTCCTTCTGGGAAACCTATAACGTGTGTATTTGTGTGTTTCATGTTGTCACTCAGCTCCCTAAGTCCCTGCTCATATTTTTCCATTTTTTTCACCGTCTCTTCTTGTGTGTGTATGAATTCAAATGACCTGTCTTCCAGTTCACTGATCCTTTCTTCTGCCTGTTCAAATCTACTGTTGTGTCCCTCCATTGTGTTTTTCATCTCCTCCATTGTGGCCTTCATTCCCATGAGTTCTGCCATTTGTTTTTTTAAGTTTATGAATTCTTCTTTATGGTCATCCAGTGTCTTCTTTATATCCTTCAGCTCTTTTGCTGTATCTTCCTTCATTTCATCGAATTTATTTAGCATTAGTTGCCTCAACTCCTGTATCTCAGCTGAACTATTAGTTTGTTCCTTTGGCTGGTCCATATTTTCGTGTTTCCTGGTATGGCTTGTTATCTTAAGTTGTCTAGGCATCTTATTTTCTTGATTAGTTTATTTCGGAGCTTGTTTTCTATCTTTTACCTAGTGGTTTTCTTGTTGCTTGGCTTTGTTCTCTGGCCTCTGTTATTCAGTTCAACTTATTCTAGAACCTCTAACTTAGGTTCTATTTAGTTGATCAGAATTTTTCCCCTCTTGTTTTTTCTGTTTCTTGCTCTGCCTCTATGTAACCTTTTTGTGAGTGGGTCTCCTCAGATATGGTCAACCCTAGTCACATTTTCCCAGTCTAGTGAGGCCCAGGTCTCATTGGGAGGGTATGGAGTTTTCCTGAGAAGGAGACCCTCCTATGAGGCCTTTAGAATTGGTGCTTTTCCTCTCGTTTCCAGCAGGTGGCGCCTGCCAGCCTGCAGCTCCCCGACCAGTGTAAGGAGGTACAGAGACTTTAGTTCTCCTAGTGACTCTGATCCTGTCGGGGGCGTGGCTGACTGAAGCCGGAATCTGAATTCCAGCCCCTGGGGTCTGAGTTCCCAAAAGGAGGACTGTCAGTTGAGCTGGACCTCCCTCCACTCTCCCAATCCTCAGAACTCTCAGGGGCACTATTCCTTTCTCCCCTCTCCTCTTTGGGGCATCTCCAGATAGATTCCTTGGTCAGCCTGAGTTCCCAGTTAAAGACAGGGGTGGAGACCTTCAGTAGTGAATATGGAACTCAAAGACACTGTGGGTACTCTGTCCCCCCCCAAGCCCAGCCTAGTCCCTCAACCTGGGCTTTCCGATAGAAAATAACCACATATATTACTTTTAGATTAAAAAAAAAAAATAGAAAAGAAAAACAAGAAAAAGAAAAAAGAAAAAAAAAAAAAAAAAAGAGTCCCTTTTAAAAGTCTTTCCCCTGCCTGGAAGCTTTGTCAGTGTCAGAACAGAGCATTTAAAGATATGCTTTGGGCTATCGTCTGATAATTACTCTCCAACAGCTTCAGTTCCACCCCTGCTAGGGGCTATTGAAATGCAAAAAGATTAGGAATCAGTGAGAAGCCAGAAGGGGAGTCTGGGAATGTGTGCCCACTTTCACGTGCCCCCACTTCTCGGAGCCCAGCTCTACTTTAGCACCGCCAGCTCCCAAACTTAGTTAATTAATTTGTTAATTAATTCTGCAGTTGAGGCTGGGTTGAACCCCCCTTCTTGCCCTCAGCAGATTGCTGTTTTTTGGTTTCTTTTTTCCCCACTTTCAGGGAGCCAGCAGCAAGACAGTCTGTGAGATCTGGGTGGGGAGGGATGCCAGACCCCTGGTCCGGGGAACTTACAATGTTTGCTGTGATCTCAGCTTTTCCTCCAATTCTAAACTTGCGTCCGATGTGTGACTGGTTACTGGAGACCCCGAAAACACTGTTTCATATAGTTCTTGGGTAATTGCCAGCTGCTCTAGGGGGGAGATGCAATTCTGCACCTCACCACTCCGCCATCTTGCCCCACCCTCCTCACTTAAGTTTTTAACACAAATATGTTTAAATGTTGTCTTTCTCCATAAATCATGAATTACTTGTTTGAAGTATGAGGACTTGTTCTTTTCTCTTGCATCATTCCTGACATAGTATAAATGCTTAGTCAGCACTCTACTGACAGGTGATGCCAGGACAAAAGAAGAAACCTCTTTCTTGACTGGGCAAAGACTGTTCTTGGAACCCTCAGCCTTTCACTATTCTTCTTTATGCTACTTTTAACCCACAAATCCCGTTACTCCACATCCATATTGTATGCAAATCCCTTAGTAAATATTTCTTCACTAACTGGTTCTAGCACAATTCTTGTGCTCAGTATTTCTGACACATAGATATTCTTATGAGGGATAGCACATGTTCATGTTAATCTATTTGGTTAATTCTGAGTCATCCAGATGTACGTTGAACACTAAAAAGTATAGAGGAAGTCTTTAAGAGTTTGTCTCATAAAAGAGAAGTGTAGAAATACCAATGTGATGTGAATATACAGAGGAATAAAAATAAATATTAAAATGGTCACACTGAGTAGAGCAATTTTTCATTTGAGTAGTCGAGACAGATGGTTAATCTGTACAGGTCCATGAGTCCACAAATGATGAATGTTTTGGTGTTTGGGACTATAAGGGATGCAATAGTTTAGTGAAAGTGTACTTGAAACTATCCGTCCTGGAGAAAGGTCAGGTATTTCAGATGAAGTGGGAAGTAGGCTCAAGGGTGGTTAAAATTAATTTAGCAACTGTTTTGTCCCCACCTTTGATTCTTAAAAAATAAAAGTACATTTTGAACTATGAATGATTCCAGTGTGTTACTTCCAACAGATAAAAGTTTTTCTCTGTTATCCATCTGGCTCCATATTCATTCAAGTACATCCTTACAGATGATGCTTATCTAGGGTCAGAGCTCAGATGTTAATCTCAGGACTTTTGCTGAAGGCATTGAGGATACAAATAGAAATTAAAGTGATCGTGAAAAAGTAGTTAAGCATTACGAGGATGCCATTGGTAATAATGGTAGTGATGGTTGTTAGAACAGTGTTCTACAAGTACACTGGTATGAATAAATAATAGTGGACATGGGGAAGGTAGAGGTGGTGGTGTGACAGTGAAGGGGGAGGAGATAATCTGCCAGAAGTGATGGTGGTAACTGTGATGATTGTGCTCATATGCTGGTAAGGTTAGTGGTGATCAGAGTGAGAAGCTGGGTGAGAAATCTCCCTGCTCGAAGAATTTTTAAGAAGATGAGACTCACTTCCTGGATGCTGAAGGTGTTATTCTCCATGTATGCACAGGATATGCAAAATGGATTGACTATTCTCTATGGACAGCTTGCAGACTTACAAAATTTTAGTGGCCAAGAGGAGGCAAAGTCCCTGGGATCAGACTCCAGAATCCCACAATGAGGGTTGAAAGTTGAAAAAAGTCATTTGAGAAATAGTTTATCTGCTTTGCTTACCTGTGCACAACTCTCTGTCCCAGAGGAACCTCTACATGAGCTAGTCACACCCTGCTGCCCCAGGCAACGCACAATGAGGAGGCCCAGGAGTATGAAACACAAGTGGGGAAGTGACTAGGGGGAAGAAAAGACACTGGGGAGGAGCCTATGAAGTGGGCCCCCTCCCCTTAATCTGTAACAAGAGAGTCCCCTTCCCCTTCAACCGGCAACGACTGCAAAGTAAACATTAAGCCCTGAGAAGAAGGGAGTGAAACTGTACCATTTTAGGGAGTGAGACTTGCAGATGTACACATTAGCCAAGCGTAACCGTTTCAACAATTAACCATTGCGCCAACCTTGAGAAAATGTCTCAACCTTGTTAAAGATCTTAAGCAACCATTAATTAACCGCCAACTCTGCTTCTGTCAAAATAGCTTGCTTGCATTTTCAGGATGTGGTTTCTACCTATATAAGTCTCAAGCACACTCAGGTCGGGGCTGCTCACTGAATCCCCTGTGTGAAGTGACTGTGGGCAGTCGCTGGCCGGCTAATAAAAGCTCTTTAAATTCTGTTTGGCTGTCTCGTACTTTAACTCGTGGACACCGTAACACCTATAAGCCCTAATATCATCAGTGCAGTCAGGTAATGGGCAACGATGATGAAATGAGAGTAGTTGAAGAAGAGAACTAGAAGGTTTTGACCCCTTTCCTAGGTGAGGCTGGTAACGATGTGGGAGGAAAGCTCTTGAAACATAGTTGTTGATCACTCACCGCACTGCACCCATAAACATTTTTTGGTGCATATAGAGAACCACAGATTATTCATGATTGTAAGGGGCCTCATAAGACTCTATTTTAGATAAGTGGAAGTTGGAGTAAAGAGAGGAGGAACGTCCCAGTCCAATGTCTGTTGAGAATCAGTGGCAGAGCAAGTTTAGAAAGCCAATTCCCAAATGGGATGCCTTTTCCCTTATGCTACAGGATTTGAGGAGGCACACCTTGCAAGCTTGCCTGCATCAATTAATTTCTCCCCTTTGAGATTTTGGTGTATGTGTACTTTGGGAATCCTTCCTTAAAATACAAAGTGTTTGCTCATTGATTCCTCATCTGGCTCTACTCTTCTGAGTTTTGAGGGACGGTTCCCAGAGCATCCACCTTTCTTCCTTCTCCCACCTCTTCAATTCTTACTGAGAACATCATTGGACTCCAGCGAGGCTCCCTGAAGGAACTTCACCAGTTTCTTTTTAGAAAGCATGTGTCTCCCTTCTTCACAGTTCATTATACAGGCAGAAGGGTATGGGTGGATGCTTTGAAGAACTGCGGGATATTTCATTAGGGTTTGCAGGAGGGCTGAGTGTGGGAATTTCTCTCTTGCCCTTATTTCCTGTTGGGATATGTAGGAGAAAATCCCAGGGAATGAGAGTTCAGTGCTGTATTCTACACAATAGAAAAGGCACTGGGCTGTGAATCATGAAACCTGGACTCTATCTCTCAGCAACAGACTGATATTCAGCAAGTCACTTCAGCCTCTGGTATTCAGTTCCTCTTTTAATTTTTTTTTTTTTTTGTAAGAAAAGACACTCTTGTATACCATGGTGGAGGAAAATAGACACAAAGGAGGGGCTCTGAGAAGAGACAATTCTGCATCTCTGTCCTGGTCTAGTGACCCTGACCCGTGGCTCTGAGCAGCCATGGTGCATATTGGTCTGAGCTTCTGCCAGAACTCATAGTGGCTGCTTGCTGTGTGTGCTTGGGTATGTACAAAGCCCCAGAGAATAGGCAGCAGAACCCCAAATTCTAGAGCCTGGCAGAAGGAGCCAGGATGTTCAGGGAGTCAGGGTTCATTGCAACCTAAGGTCTCTTTTCTCTTTTCCACAGTGTGGTGTGCTTCAGTTCCTCTTTAGCATAATGACTGGAGTTGATGTGATAATGTGTTAAGTTCCTTTCTGCATGTACGTTCTATGTCTTTGGCTCTGGGGACATATCTCAAATGAGGAGGAAGCCTAAAGGAGTTGGTTTATGTTTTCATCCCTCACATTTAGGAATCATGGATCATATCAACTACACCTGGACCCAGAATTTCATCCTTGGTGGTTTCACTACCACTGGGATCTTGCAATCTCTTGCCATCTTAGGGACCCTGTGCATCTATCTCCTCATCCTGGCAGGGAACTTGTTCATCATTGTGCTGGTTCAGGCAGATTCTAGACTGTCAACACCCATGTACTTCTTCATCAGTGTCCTCTCCTTCTTGGAACTCTGGTATGTCAGCACCACGGTGCCCACACTGCTGCACACCTTGCTCCATGGGTTTTTACACATCTCGTCTGCTTCATTCTTCATCCAGCTCTATGTCTTCCATTCTTTGGGCTTGACTGAGTGCTGCCTGCTGGGGGTCATGGCGCTGGACCGCTACTTTGCCATCTGTCACCCTCTCCACTACCATGTGCTCATGAGTAGACAGGTACAGTTGTGGTTAGCAGGGGCCACTTGGGTGGCTGGGTTCTCAGCTGCACTTGTGCCGACCAGCCTCACAGCCACTCTTCCCTTCTGCTTGAAAGAGTTGGACCATTACTTTTGTGACCTGGCACCACTCATGAGGTTGGCTTGTGTGGACACAAGCTGGCTGAATCAGGTTCATGTTGTAGTGATCGGGATGATCAATGCCTGCAACCTTGTGCTCATTCTGGGGCTCTATGGAGGCATTCTGAGAGCCGTACTCAAGCTGCCCTCAGCTGCCAGCCGTGCCAAGGCCTTCTCCACCTGTTCGTCCCACATGATTGTAGTGGCACTGTTCTTTGGCTCTGCTTTCATTGTCTATGTGGGGCTACCTGAGATCCAGGCTGAGGACATGGGCAAGTTTATTGCTTTGGTGTATGCTTTTCTTACCCCATTTCTCAACCCCATTATTTATACTCTTCGTAACAAGGAGGTGAAGGCGGCTGTGAGGAGGGTCATTCCAAGGATTAGGACTGTGCTGAAGGGGCCCTGAGGATTTGTAGGGTCATGGACCATTCACTTGGTAACAGTAGGAATCAGTACGTTCATCAAATTATTTCTCAAACATACTTCATACACCAAATGAGACAGACAGTCTTGAAATGGGACAAACTGGAACACGAGGGAGGAGAATATGGTCTCTAAACATATACCTATCTAATATGGGGGAAAGGAAACATGAATTAAAAAATAAAAATAATAAATTAAGGATATGGGTTAAATTCGAAATTAGAGAGAAATAGAAATGGAATGAACTAAAGCTGGTTGTGAGGGTTGTGGTCAAGATAGGTGGTCAAATAGGATTCCTGGAGAAGATTTGAGGAAAAGTTGGTAAAATAGGTTGGAAAAAGTAAATTGAAGGATTGCTTGGGTAAATTTTCCAGTGTGTATCAGTGAACCATCATAAGTGTGGAATTCAGTGTTCCTGGGTGATCTGTCAATTCAAGGATGCTTGAAGCTGGAGCTGAGAATTTATTCTTTAATGGGGAAGAAGAGAGGATTGGAGATGAGTGTTCTGGGTGTGTTGATTGTCTAAAGTGGATTAAAGAAATGTATCCTGCACTTCTTACTTGAAATCATCATGATACATCATTGATGGAGTCACTAGGACATAAAACTAGCTCTGGAAAAACCAAGAGGAAATAAAAAAGTAGACACAATTTCCATTCTCAAAGAGCTTAGACTTTTGTTTTGAGGACCTCTATCTCTCTCTCTCTTTCTCTCTCTCTTTCTCTCTCCCCCTTCCGCTAACACTCTTACACACACACACACATGCAGCAGCAGTGTATTGACTAATACAAAGAAATAGACTTTTCCATTTTGCACTATGTGCATCTGCAGTGGTGGGATGCCACAAATAGTGGTGTGAAGGAATGCATGTATTAGCAGAAAAGGAATGAGAAAAACAAAAGTAAGTCCCACAGTTTATTCTGACATTTTCCCCAACCATCCATCAGACTTTGGAATCCTAATCCCCTGGGTTCCTAGTTGGTTCTTCTTTGCAGAGTTTCCTCAAAACAGACATTGAGCTATAGGATCCCCTTAGGAGATTCTGTGTCTCAGGCTTGCATGTCCAGGTCTAATGAAAATAGAAAAAGAAAACTCATTTTAAAAATAAGTCTCTGAGCAGTGGTTTTTTTTTTTTTCTTTTTTTTGTAATAGAAGTTTTGTTTTCCTGTTTTTGATTAAAGATTTCAAAAGGCTTTCTTTCTAATGCAAAAATGACATGGCGTTAAATGTACCTTATTTTACAAGGAGGGAAATGTGTGGAGTGATGTCTAGTGCATTGGCTTCCCTCCCAACTCAGTAGTACTGAGTAGGATCACAGAATGTTCTGAAATCACTAACTGTTAAATAGAGGCAAGTTGTCTCTTTTGAGGCTTTTCTATGACAATGTAGCCTCATGTCAATTTTTCCTGACCACCCAGCCCAGATCTGAACTATATTCTCTGCTCTGACATTCTGTGGGTCCAAATTAAAGGGAGCCTTATTTAAATATTACTAAACCATGAAGTTTAAGGTTGTGGAGGGAAAAAACAATAGCAGAAATCAAACCTGTGCATCTTTTCTGTTTTTCCAAAATCAAAGAGATTTTTCTTTGGGGGCGAAAAGTGGATGGGCGTGGGGGGTGAGCTTATAGTGTTAGGACAGTTAAACAAGGTTCAAGTTTTGAAGATTTACTTTGAGCAAACACCATTTCTTACTAGGTGAATGCTACCAGAAAGTCATCGAATCTTTGATCTTCTGAGTTAGGGGGTGGACGTGGGGGTGGGTGTTTGGGAGAGGTGCAAAGAAGTCATCCGGTCACTATCTCTTTGAATTTCTGGAGAATAACACTGGAAGATGACTTAGCCAAAGTTACCTGGCAAGTTAGAAATAGGCTGTGAATGGGATAGCACCAAGGTTTGCTAACTCCTAGCCTGGAATCCTCTCTACTATGCCATTTGGCCTCTAAGTTGCACTGTATACCTGAAGCAGAAAGCCTGTAGCCCTGAACACCAAGCAGCAGTAGAAGTGGTGGGACTGAAGATTCAGTGAGTCACAGACTTCCTCTGTTGGTCTGACTCTCAGTCTGATAAACTAACTCTCATACATGTAGAGAATATGGTCTGGCATGGGGCTTGAAAAGACTGGTCTGGTCACCCTCTCGGCTTTATGCTTCTTGCCATCTTATAGCAGCCTGCAGGCTCTACTTTCCTTTCCAGAAGCAATACTGGGCTCCCAAATGCCCCGAACCATCCCATGCTCTTTCCTAATTCCATGATACCCAACTTAGATATACCGTTTTTTTGTTTGAATGTTTTGTGTCTATTTTCTCATTAAATCTCCCACAGCAGGAAAATGGGTAAATATCTGTCTAAAATCAGTTATTAGGTAAAATGTCTGAATACAATTTAAATTTTTTAACTCTAACTAGGCAAGAGTAAAGAAGGACAACATTTTGAAAACCAAAGAGGATCTGATCCTGCTGATTGAATCTTCACCCTCACTATTGTCCCTGACGATTGTCTTTTTCACAGGCAATATGAACCTAAGACTCAGGCCACATAGTGACCATATGACCTTTCACTTAAATGGCCTTTCATTTAAATGAAGGTTAGCAAGAGAAAATCCTTTTAAACAAGAGTTTATGAGCCCACGGAGTCATTTTTGGAAAGTATTTTGTTTTTCTGCAGTCATAAAGGGCTAAAAATCAAGCCAATAATTTATAGGCAATTTATTCAGTTCTTTGACTCACTTAGTGAACACATCCCTAAACCCTTTCAAGTTTTCCCCAAACATGGAGTCATTGATTACTAGGAAATAAATGGGGCTTATAAAATCACCTAGAATCTTCTCAGATAAACCTCATCCATAGATAAAGATTTTTTTTTAATGAGAATGTGAACCCCAGACCTACTAAATTAGAAATTTTATGGGTAGAGCTGAGCAATCTGTTTTAACCGAACATCAAGATGATTCAAATTTAAGCTAAAGTTTGA
Organism: Choloepus didactylus; assembly: GCF_015220235.1. Lineage (NCBI taxonomy): Eukaryota > Metazoa > Chordata > Mammalia > Pilosa > Megalonychidae > Choloepus > Choloepus didactylus. The sequence continues at coordinate 106,347,592 of NC_051308.1, forward strand.
TGATCTAATCTGATTGGTGAGTTTGGAAGGAGGAACTGGGTATGTGTAGCCCAGCCCTTTCCCCTGCTGTTCTTGGGAGCCAGCCAGCCTGCTGAGTTGGTGTGCTCTGCTGAGCTCTCCGTCATGCAGTGGTGGGGTTCTGCCCCATGGAGGAAGTCTGTGCTTTCAGTTCTGCTTGCCCCCATGGAGGAGGAGGAGGTCTGTGGCTTTCACAGTGGATGAGATCTGTGCTTATGATAAACTTCAGGGCAGAGTTCGCATTAGTCTTCTCTAAGAATATTCTTCAAGGCACATTTTCTAGTTTTCTGGGTTTCTATAATTATTTCCTTTTGCTCTTCCTATTGACAGTAATCAAGAAGTTTACAGGAGAGTTTCTAAACAAACTTTGACAATCAAGTAATGTGTTTTAGTTTCATTTTAATTATAGCTTATTTCCTTCTTAAGGAGGATTATTTTTCTATTTCATATTTTCCTTCCTCTAAAAGGGGGCTTATATTATGCTCCCAATTTGATCACCTCTCTCTCAGGGGTTTGCTTGGAGTTTTCTCTGCCATAACCCTGGCATATTGGCTTTGAAAATCACTGCCTATGGTGTTAAGGGACAGGGTATATGGTGAATATGGGATTTAAGAATCTGTATTTGAAAAGTACATTGAAACCCAAATCAGATGAAACTTTAGAAAACATTTGTTTGCTCATAAATGTACTTGAGCCTTTTTGGCTGGGTGAATACTCTTTGGAATAGGGAGAAACATTATTTGAAGGTCATGAGAAATAGGAGCCATCTCAAAACATCAGAGTCAGAGAAATGTTATTAAAAATTATGTGTGTGTGTGTGTGTGTGTGTGTGTGTGTCTGTGTGTGTAAGTGTTGCCGAACTACAGTATGGGACCAACAATGGCTCATGGACCAAATCAGAAATAATTTGTTTTTGTAAATAAAGTTTTATGGGAACACAGCCTCATCTTTTTATTTGCAAATTGTATATGGAGGATTTTGCCCTATAACAGCAGAGTGGAACAGCTATAGCAGAGAAGTTAGGCTTATAGAGTCTATAATAACTATTATCTTGGCCTTTACAAAAAGTCTACTTACCCCTGCTGTAAAATATTGTTCAGGTAACCTATAAAGCATAGAGTGATAAACTTTATACTGATTAAATTAAAATCTTAATACAAATTGTATTTTCAAGACAAATGAACAGTCATCAATAGTTTCATATCAGTTTTCAATCTGGCATCTTCCCACTGATAATTCTGAATTTTGAGCTGACATCCTTAGGCTATTGTACACAATGTCTTTCCTAGCTGCACTTGACATTCAACAGGGCTTCTTACCTTCCTTTTCACTCTGCCCAGACTATCGAAGTCCTGAGGACATGTCATGGATACACTAAGTGGGAAAGGAAAACTCTGGATTGGATGAGAGTATTGTTAGGAGAACTTATAGTTGGATGAATAAACTTTCCTAAAGAATGCTATGTCATAATGACTTTGGGAAAAAGGTCTAGGGGTCTGTCACAGTGGTCTCTATTCTATCAACTGTGGCCCTCAAAAGTTTTACCAATAACCTAGATTAGAACCTAGATAGCATACTTGTCAAACATGAGATAACATAGAGTTGGGTAAAATACAGAAGAGGGCAGATGACAGAATTAGACTCTAAAATATCTTAAAGCACTAGGAGAATTGACAATCTCACAAGATGAACTCTAATGGAGGCAAGAGATGATCTTGTCATGGACAGCCACCACACACAAAAAAAGCAAAACATCCAAAACAGGTTTTCTAAATTCATTTATTAAATATATTGAATGCCTTATTTATATTAGGCACTGTGTTAGGCAATAGGGATACAGCACTTAACAGACAAATATGTTCTCTTCCCTCATAAAACTTACAATTTAGTGTGAAAGGTAGATATTGCATAATTTATTGGAAATGCAATGAATTCAGAAATACGGAAATTTGGAAATATATAGCAGGAGAATCTGACCTAACCTGGTTTTAAATTGTGTGTTTGTGTGTTGGGGGAATATAAGGGAAGTGTTTTCTTAATTAAGTCACTCAACAAATAGTTATTGACTGTCTACTTTTTGCAAGAAAATATACTAGGTGTTGAACAAACTTGGTCCTATCTTCACTGATAACAATAGAGAAATAACCTAATAAATATTATTGGTGGTAATAGAGAAATAAACATATAAACATATAATTAAAATTTATGATATGTGCTTCAAGAGGAATGAACAAGATGCAATGAACACATGAGGGTCAGAAGATAAGGTGTTTATGTGGTGTGGTCAGGTAGACTTTGAAGAAGAGATGCTAAAATGGAGACAAGAAGAATGAGGACACATTATCTTGGTGAGAGGGATCAATGCTGGGATATACGAGATCATGATGTTGTTCTTGGACTGTTCCAAGTAAAGGGAACTGTGATTAAAAAACCTTAGGGGATTTCGCAGATTTCAAGTCTTAATGTGAAGTGTCTGTAGCCTTGTTCATTTCAGGGAGTGAGACAGTGACAACCCAAAGCCAGCCCGAGGAACAGTGACTTGCATGCTGAAGGGGACTTGAACATAAATGTTCTTCAGAAGAAGGGATCAAGAATGTTCAAGTGGAAGAAAAGATCACTCAAGGCTGGACATGACAGCTGTGTTCTACTGTTTGCAGAATTTAGCACTGTGTGGAGAGCAGAAATTTGTCTTAGGACAAATGGGTGGAAGTGACAAGGAAATTAATTTCAGCTTACGGAAACTAAATTGTCAACAGTCCAGAGTTATACACTTATTTTGTAAGATAGTGAACTCTTCAATGCGGAAATTATCAATTAATGTTAGAAAATGTAGTAAAAGAAGAAAATTGTACCCTGGCTTGGAGGGAAGAAACTAACATTCATGGATCACCAAGTACATAACAGACATTTTTTTTTTTTTTGCCCTTTATGTATTTTATCTGAGGAAGAGAAAAGAATTCAAAGATATCTTGTGGTTTCTGGTTGAACATAAACAATCTCCCAGAATACTGACATCAGACAAGGTCATACTGTAGCAATGATGGTGTGAGAAAAGAGAAAAAAAAAAATTTTAAGTATTATTTAACAATCATGTTTAAGCACATACAGAAACAAGTACACTGCACCAACTATGAAAAAACTAAGCATCTCCCTCTTCTGACTAATATGAAAGACTGCTGCTTCTTTTTCAATTACAGCTTTAGCCTTCCTTCTAGATAAGATTCATAAATACCCCATCATAGAATTATCCCCACCAACAGCATTCAATCCAGAGCATGCCTTGCATCATTGACCCCTCCACCAAATTGCCTAATAAGAGCCCAAGTCCTATAATAATTCCCTAGTAACATCCTCTTACTGAGAAGCTCCACAGTCCGCAAAATGTGTATTCTCCATTATTGTAATAAATCAATAAATATCGATTTTGTTAAACCATAGGTATGTTCCTGGTGGTCTTTGGCTGAAAGATACTGGTGTATCTTATTTGATTCTTGAGAAAAGAGATAAAACAAAATGGAATTACTATGGCTAAGGAATTTAAAATGGAGTCAGGAGGTCATTCAAGAAGTGATTCTTATTCATGTCTCTGCCAGATATCACAAATGACCAAGGAAAGCAAAACCAAACAGAACAATGTTTCTGAGGACATCTGGATGCCTTGAAACAAATACAAGATAAAGAATTCAGTAGACATCTAAATTGAAGGACATTTGGAAACCCTCAAATATCCACCAATCATAATTCTTTTCAAGCAACTTTTGTAATCTTCTTTTTCATTAAAAACCCTTATTTGGAATCCCCAAGATAGGACATAGTTTGGGTTGCTACTTGACTCTGTGCTCCCCAACTCACAATTCTAATACCCCAAATAAACACCTTTGTTGCCTTGCACCTCATGCGTAATTTTTCTGTCGACATTCTCAAAGAAACCCAAATATGCCCTCTGAAGATGAAGAAAACAAGGCTGTGAGATTAATTAGACAAGGTTACAGACTTTAAATTAACAAACATCTCTACATCCACTATGAGAAGCAGGAAATGTAGACTAACAATTTAGAACTAGGATAGTTACTTTCTGTATTTTATCATTTAACCCTCACAACACACATTTACATGAGAAAATACAGATTCAAAGAGGTTGGATGACTGCGGAAGGGCACATGGTGGCACAAGCCTCGGGGAGGTGCCTCACTGGAGTGGTGGCGAGGACACAGCCTTGAGGCGAGGACCCCTTCATGACTGTGACTGGTTCTGATCCCCCAACATTATCAGTGCTGCTGGGGGCAGCAGAGCTTAGCAAGGCTTAGCATGGGCTCTGGAGTCAGAATGAATTGGTTTATAATCCTGACATTGGCACATACTAGCTCTAAGACTTTGGGCACCTTATTAAACTCTCTGTGCCTCAGTTTCCTCAAATACAAAATGGTAATAACAGCATATCAGCCTCATAAAGTGATAGTGAGGATTCTATAGTTACTCTTGTAAGCATATTGTGAGTATTATGTGTTACTTAGTAGCTTCTCAGTAAATGGGGCTTTTATTGAAGCCAGGAATTAAATTAAGGTTTCTCAGTCTCCAAAGCCTTGATTTTTACAGAAACAGGCAGGCCCCATCAATGAGGCTTTCCAAAGTAGAAGATTGATGTACTGTATCAGGCATAGATAGGATCAGGAAAGGCATGTGGTTGAAAAGATGAGGGGAAAGGCAAAACTCTTTAGAAGGCTGAGGTAAGACAAGGAAATGTGAGAGTGATGTGTTTGTGCGAAGATTGGCATGGTCTATGTAAAGAGCCAGAACCCAAGAGTCTGTGTGGAGAAGTCACTTGAGGCGAATGTGATGAGATAGTAAGCATTTGGGGAAAGGCGTCTCTGAGCTCATCTGGGGGAAGGAGGACTTGGCCTCTCTCCAAGCGCCCTCCTGGGAGCCTGGCCTGAGCCTCATTCTCACCCACATCAGTTGCTGTGGGTCTCTCCCTCGCCTGTGCCCCTGGTGGCCAGAGACAGTCAGGCTTAGCTCCGGAGACCCTGTTCTCTGGGGATAGGACACAGTGGAGAGGAGGAAAGGTTCTTAGCTCCTGTCTGGATTCCAGGCGCATATACTGAGCCAGGAGAAGCGGAAGCAGACCCTGAACAATGTTCAGTGGTCGGTAGGTCACCCTGGGGCTGCACTAGCTGTGGTGACTGGGACCTGCAAGACGGGACTGATAATAAGATATTTGACAACATATGACAGTTTGAAATCAGAGAGCTGGTTTAGTCGAAAGATGACTTAAATAACTTGAACTTGGAATGTCCAGTTTTGAGAATTATAGACTATCGGATTTGCATGAGACTAAATGGCTCTAAGTCTTGCCACCTTCCTCCCCCTTTGAGACTTAAATTCACTATACAACCAATTGGCTAACATCTGCTTTGAAAATCTGGAGACAGGAAGTCACCCTGTGTGCTACCACAGACTGGCTGTGTGCTGGCTCAGAGGACAGAAATTAAAGGGTTCTGGCAAAATCATTCATACCAAAGGGGCTGCAACTCAGAAGAGCTAATGGTGTATTTCATTCTCTCAGGGACATTTACATAGGAAAAGATTTCACCTAAAGAGGGTTATTCAATGGTTTTCTAACTGGGGGATTCAAGCCACTTGGTGGCGCAAGCATTTAGAGCCTAGAGGATTTCTTGGTGCTCCTGAAAATATTCCATGTTTGCAAGACGTTACTTGACATACATGTACAATTGGCTTCAGAAAAGTTAATGTGTAGAGAGAGGAAACATTAAAAATGTGGACTGATAAATTACAGACTGTACTGCAAAGCAACAAAACCATTTATTTGGGGTCTTAGAAATGCAGTTAGGGGAACACAGGTTCATGTAGCAACCCAAAACGTGTCCTGTCTTAGGAATTCCAAGCAAGGATTTTTAAAGAAAAAGATTACATAAATTGTTTGTAAAGAATTAGGGTTTTTCCAATATTCTTCAAATTAGATAGTTTGCTGATTTTCTCTTGCAGTTATTTCATGAAGTCCAGATGTCATCAAAAACACTTGCTTTTGGTTTTCCATTCCTTGGCTATTTGTGATAGCTGGCTGAGAAGAGCAGAAGAGTAACTTCCTGAACGGCCTTCCCACTCCATTTTAAATCTCTATCCATAGTAACTCCATTTTGTTTTCTCTCTCTCTTTTTTTTTTCATTAACAACAGTTCCTTGCATAGAAAAGATGATCAAAAATATTTCTTGAATTTAATTTCTCCGGATGAGTGTGAGTAATGGGTCCTTCAACAGGATTAGGGGATGTGGGGAAGACCAAATTTGAGTGGCCAAGTTCATTTTGGATGTATTGAGTTTGAATTCCTGAGAGAACAAGAATGTGTTCATGCAAATTAAAAAATCTAAATAAAATTCAAGCTAGTAAAAAATTTCCTTGCATTCAAGAAATAATAATGGAGCATCTGTTCTATGCTCATTGTGTTAGGCATTTATAGGGGCATATACAATAATTAATAAGGAACTGCATTTACTCTCAAAGATCTTACCATTTTCATTAAAAAGGTAATGTAATATGATAAGTGGACACTGTAAATGTTATGAGGCCATAGAAGAAGTAACTTGGTGGGGGTGCTGCGTGGGGTTCAGGAAAGGCTTTACTAAGGAGCTAACATCTGACCTGAGTTTAAAGGATGAGAGGCAGTTGCCAGATAGAGAAAGGAAGAAAGGAAGTAAACCAAAAGTGTTACTGTTAGAAAACATGGTCCTAAATAGTCAGGACCTCCTGATCCCGCATCAAACACAGTAACAAGTCTCTTTGCTGTGGTGAAAGGTGAGTTTATTGAAGTTGCATCAACAAGGAACTAGAGGAATAAATAGACTTTGCAAGACTAGTTCAGAGTGAGAGAGTAGTTTGGGCATTTAAACTCCAAACAGACAAAGGAATGGCTAGGATCCACAGGAAAGCAGAGGGGAAAAAAATAGAGGAGAAAAAGCTGTTTGGTCAGCATCTCCTATTATAAAGAAGTCCTCTCCTCATTTAGGCTTGATTTTCAAGAAGACATTGGTTATTAGATTATATGGTGATAGCCCTTGCATTCTCCTGCAGGCAATGCTGGGAAAGCTCCTGGGAACAGAAAGTAAGTTTTTTTTTTTATTGTTGAGATTAGAGCAACAGCAAGTTATTTTAATAAGGGCTTTTTATGCTTAGGATAACTCAAAGCTGCTTGAGTGAAGTGATTTTAATAAACAGGTTTTTTGTTTTGTTTTGTTTTTTGGGCTATTGAAGACTATACTAAGCATTTTTCAGTTAAAAAATTATACTGAGTATTTTTTCTAGTTATCTAGTTATCAGAAGCAAATAGTGAGGAGGGGCAAAAGAACCAGAAATATAATCAAATGAGGATTTCTGTTTTTTAACATATTTGTCTCCTGTAATTGGAGAGGTGAATACACAGTCCCTTTAGAAAAGAAGAGCTTCAAGAAGAGTTCCTTAAACACCAACTGCTTCTGAATGAATTTAGCATTTTAAAGTATCAAATTCAAAGTTTATTTCTACTGCAAGCATTTGCGTTTGGGAGAAACGTTTGGGGTTGAGTGAGTGGTATGAGATGCAGGGAAAGTATTGGTCTAGAAGTTATTAAATTAATTGCTTTAATTAGTTTGATTAAACAATTACTTTTTTAAATTCCTTTCATGTGTCAGCCAATATACTAACTGTTAGGATTACAAAAAAATAAGCAAGAGACTGCAATTCGTCAGTATGATGGCTAGAATAGGGCAGCAGTCTCCAAATGTGGTGAGATCTACACAGGGTATGGTGTGACTAATACTGACTACCATTTTAAGGCACTTAAAATCACCTTGTGCTGTTGTTTGTTTGCTGGCTTGCATCTGCTTCTCATTGTGCTTGAGATCAGAGTGTAGAAACTCTTTTTTTTTGTATAAAATGTCACTGAGCAAGCTATGAATTCCTCACCAGTATGTATATAATTGATTTTCTGAAAATACAGGATAATTACTGTCATTTTATCATGTTTATTTTTGAGTCTACATTCTCTTTGTTTGTTTTTGAATCTACATTCCCTCACCAGATATGTTAACTGCCTCACTTATATTAACAGTGACACCCAAAGGGCAAATTCACACCTTCGTCTCTGGGCTTGAAGTCAGAATAGTTAAATTTCAGTGATTTTTTTTTTAATGTACATCTAATCATATCTGACATCTAACACCCCTCAGTAGCACTCCGCACCTTCTGGGACAAGGTCCCAACCCAAATCCTTGGGCTAATTTCCCCAGTTGCCCGATCATACAGGAATATTTCTCTAATTAGGTCTTCTTCCTGTTCAGAGCCTGCACATATGCCTTTTGTCCAACATCCTTCATTTTCTTTTTTATCTAGCTAACTCCTACTCTTCCTTGAAAACTTGGCTCAAAGGCGTCCTCCTTCTAGAAAACTTTCTCAGTTGTCCTAGTCTGAGAAATGAGCCCCCTTCCTTGGCATTCTGTGGTGTCCTGTATTTCACAGGTTGTATTGAGATGTGTCTGCTTTTCGATGGCAGGGTTGTACCTTGTGGAACTTTGCATTCCTTATGCCCGACATAGATGTATTCGATAAATGTTTATAGTGGCAAACTGAATAATAAGAAAAGGCTTATCGCTATATTAATGCCATATGCAAAATAAATTCTTTGTGACCTAATCAAAGGAAAAATGATGACCTGAGAGAGATATAGAATGTGTGGAGGAGACCATGTGGTAGAGAGGTAAACAGCATGAGGTTATAGTGTTTAAGTTCAAATTCTGTTTCTGCCACATAATACCTATATGGACTGGAAAAGTGTCATTTAACTTTCCATCACTGAATTCTCTCATGTAAAATAGAAATAACAGTGGTAATTGCCTGATTGGATTATGAAAATTAAGCAAAATACTTAATGTAAAACACTTGGGAAAATGCTTGATTCATAGCAAGTACCAAGAGTTAGCAATTATTATTTTTAGGGTACTAGTAATAGTAGCAACAACAGTAGCAATTAAAGTGCATTCAGAGAAAAAGGAGTTCTGTGTTGGATTTGGTTGTCCCCTCAATACAGTTTTCTCTCCTTTCCTTCCTCACCCCAGCCCACCATGGAGCAACACAATCACTCAAGCCTGGCAGAATTTGTGCTCCTTGGCTTTTCCAGTGTGGGACATACTAGGGGCTGGCTTTTTATCCTGCTGCTGTTGGCATACCTGTTCACCATCTGTGGCAACCTGCTCATCTTCTTAGTCACTTGCCTGGATGCAGCCCTACACACACCCATGTACCACTTTGTCAGTGTTCTCTCCTTCTTGGAGCTGTGGTATACAGCCACCACCATCCCCAAGATGCTAACTAATCTTCTCAGTGAGAAGAAGACCATTTCGTTTGCTGGATGTCTCCTTCAGACCTACTTCTTCCACTCCCTGGGGGCCTCTGAGTGCTACCTTCTTACAGCCATGGCTTATGACCAATACCTGGCCATCTGCCGGCCCCTTCGCTACCCTGCAATCATGACCTCAACGCTCTGTGCCAAGACGGCTGCTTGTTGCTGGACGTGTGGCTTTCTGTGTCCCATTTCTGAGGTCATCCTGGTCTCCCAGCTCCCCTTCTGTGGCTATAATGAAATCCAACACATCTTCTGTGACTTTCCACCTCTGCTGAGCCTGGCCTGCAAGGACACATCCACTAATGTCCTGGTGGACTTTGGCATCAATGCCTTCATCATCCTTATCACCTTCCTCTTTATTATGGTCTCCTATGGGAGAATCATTGGGGCTGTTCTGAAGATACAAACAGTAGCAGGAAGAAAGAAAGCCTTCTCCACGTGCGCCTCACATCTCACTGTGGTCCTCATCTTTTTTGGAAGCATCATCTTCATGTATGTGCGGCTAAAGAAGAGCTATTCACTATCCCTTGACCGGACACTTGCTGTAGTTTACTCGGTGTTAACACCACTGGTCAACCCGATTATCTACAGTCTTCGTAACAAAGAATTCATTAAGGCCGTCAAGAGGACCATCTTCTGGAACAGAGGGAAAGCTAGTTCCACTCACTCCTGACTTTCTACCAAGGAGCTTCTCTCACTTGTTAAAAATCCTATTCAACTTTGGCCTGACCTTGAATAACCCTCCCATCTTCATACATGCTCCCAATCCCATCTCCTTTCACCTTCTGAAAGACATTTCTTTTTGTGTTTCTTCTGTCTTCTACATCTTTAATTTTCTTTCTTTTTACTTGATAAATGTTTACAGCATTTTATAATGCTTCATTATACCCATTCTTAAATATAACCACAAACATTCCCTTGAACACACATTCCAATTCATCTAGGCCTCTATTTCTCTGCTTCTGTTTCCAATCAAACTTCACAACATAAATGACACAATTTATCTCTTCTTTTTCAAATTTGAATCATTTTTTTCAAGCCATCTGAATATGGATTTGGCTTATACTTTTCAACTAGTATTTGCCAAGGCCATTAATGACCTCCATATGGCCAAATCCATTAGATCGGTTTGTCCCAGTTCTTCTTGAAATAGATTGTCTTTTCGCCTCCATAACATGATTCTCTCCTGATTGTCTCCTTATCTCTCTGATCTGTCTGTCTTTGTCTCCTTTGTCCTGTAGCACTCCCTCTCTAGTTGTTCATAGTTTTCCTGTGGCTTTAAATATGGATGCATATGCCAGCAACTCTCAAATTTATATTTTCAGACCAGAATGTTCTTTCTTGCTTTAGACTTACATATCCAAATGCCTACTTAATGACCCTACCTGGATGTCTCTTTGGGAATTATAACGTAATCTGTGAATCTTCCAAACCCTTCAATCTTCAATCTTCCAAACCCTGCAATTTTAATGTGTTTGTTTCCTTATGCTCAGGTCAGAAAATTTCCAATAATCTGTTTCAAGTCCTCTTCTTCAAAACCCAGTTCTAAGTTTTTATTAACTTATGCCAATCTTTCCTCAAAATACATCTTTCTTGGGTCTGTTCATTTCCTTTTCTGTTTAATGTTACTACCCTGTTGTATCACCAACATGTCTTAACTGGGTTAACACAATAATATCCTACCCAATCATCTTCCTTCTAATCTTATCTCATTCTAATTAATTCTCCACCTAAAACTTTATGTGATATGTTTTAGACCTGAATTGGATATACCATTCTCTAAAACCTTTCAAAGATTCCCAACTGTACTGATTTCCACAACTCTTCGTTTGGTTTACACCTTCTCATTGTATGAGTTTCTGTTCAACCTTAATAACCATCTCTGAGAGGACTCTTGAACAGCCAATTTAATTTACATCACTTTTCCCCCTTCTTTAATCCTCTTTTGATTTTCTTCAAAATATTTATCTCTATGTATTCATCCATGCACTTTTTTATATTCATATATTTAGATTGCAATGATAGAGAGAGATAGAGATACAGATACAGATACAGATAGAGATAGTGTGTCATTCTTTTCTATGAGTTCATAAATTCCTCTTGGTCTGAAATTATGTTAGTTTTGGTTTTCCTATATGTCCAGAATCTAGTACAGTGTCTACACATAGTGAGTATTCAATAAAAATTTCCAGAATAAAAAATGTAAATGAATCTAGCCCACCCCTGCCAATAGTAGATTTTGGCCTTTAGTGATTCTATCATGATTCCATTCACTCCTGGGACCCATACTTCCATAAAGTGCTTTGGTCTATCCTAGTTGCACTCACCTCTTTTTTCCAATCAAGCAATGTCCCATATCTGCTTTTTGAACCTCTTTGGATAAGACTTGTATTTAGTCCATACTCAGCAAGTAAATATGTGCTTGTACTCAGTTACCTTCTCTAGATCTGTATTTCTGAGTTTTCAAATTGAGATAGGTAGGTAAACTATCTCCTTGTGATGCTCATTGCAAACACTATGTGGTTCTAAGATTCCGTTTAGTCATTTGCTTTCTTATAGATCCTCTGTGGCCCTTGAATTTCAAGAGTAGCGACTTACATAAGTGTGGGAGCTTTTTCTAAGAGCCACAAATTTCCCAGAAGCTTTGAAGATTCCTGGAATTCTATTAAATTTTCTTGATATTAATACAATTATTTCAAATGTAAGAATTTTCTTAACAATGTAGAGAGGTTCAAAGAACATTTGAAACCATTTTTCTTATATACTACAAATGTGTGTGTGTAAACTTTTACAATTCTATGGAAAAATGGAGACAGAAGTCATGATCCTTATTAATGGATGAACTGTCTCAGGATTTCTTTATATTTTATTTCTCTTTATTCTTATTTCTGCATCCATTTCTCTATGTTTTATTATTTCTCCATATGGTCCCTAGAGCTATACTTAGAGGTATTTGGAGAAATCTTTCACACTATCCCTTCCAATTTCCTATAGCTGACAAAGACCTCATCTTCCTCCCCTCTCGTATATCTCCTCTATTCCCTCTTTCAATGTAGCAGAACCCAAATTCCCATGGAAAACAGAAAGAAAAATAATTCCAAAGTTATAGAAGGAAAGACTCAGATTTCTTTTGGCCTGCTTCCCAGTCTCTTTCAGGCTCACGATCTGATTTTTTAAATCTACCACTCTTCAAGTAAGTAAGTACCATGTACTAGCTACTCTTCTTGCCACCTTTATCATGCAGAGCCTAGAACTATGCAAGGAAATGCAAAATGCACAAGCTGGATAGCAGACTATCAAAGATTTTTAAAAATGAGTTGAGGTATAACACAGAGAAATGTACAAAATATAAGTGCACAACTGAATGAATTTTCACAGATCAAAATCACTGATGTAATTAGCATTCAGGTCAAGGAACAGAACAGCCGAAACATCACCAAACCTCTCTCATACTCCCTTCCATTCAACACACTCCTCTATCCCACAAGAACAACCAGTAGCCTGAAATCTAATACCATAGATTGGTTTTACTGGTATTGGTGTTGTGTATAAATTGAGTCACAGAGAACTCTTTTTGTGTCTGATTAACTTCACTCAATGAAATATTTATGAAATTCCTCACTGTCTCATATAGTTGTAGCTCTTTCATTCTTATTTGTATGTCATATTCCATTATACAGATATTCCACAATTTATATTATTTTCATGAACACTTAAGTTATTTCCAATTTTCAGCTATCATATATAGTACTACATAAGCATAATTATGCATACATTTCAATGAACATATGTTCTCATTTCTGTTGGGTATATATCCAGGAGTAGACTTGTTGGATCACTGAATATGTTCACAGTCACCTTTCATCAATACTGCGAAACAATTTTTGAAAGTGACTGTACCAGTTTATACTCCCATCAACAGGGCAGATGAAAATATTGGGGAAAAAAAAAAACAGGAAAAATCATTAGTAGCTTTAGAAATCAAGAAATTTTCAAGGAAGAGGTAGTAGATTAGCTGAATTATAAGGAAGACTTTTTATAAGAAAGAGTATAAAGTAAGGTAGTAGATTAGCTGAATTATAAGGAAGACTTTTTATAAGAAAGAGTATAAAGTAAAGAATTTTACATCAAGTAAGTAATGTAAAGAGAGACATGGAGTCAAGAAAGTGTAAATGTTTAAGGAGCATCAATTAGTGTGCATTTTCATTTTTTTCTTTTCTTTTTTCCTTTTTATATTAAGATATATATGTATGTGTATATTAAAATTCACCTTTTTAGTGTAATTATCTATGAGTTTTGACAAACACATAGTGTCATGTAACTGCCACTACAATCAAAATATAAATCAATTCTATCACTCCCCCAAGATTCTGCCAGGCCATGAACCTTTGTAGTGAATCCCTACCCCATCTCCATCCCCAGGCATCACTGATCTGTTTTCTATGTCCTATATTTGCTTTCCCCAGATTGTCATGTAAACACAATCTGAATAATATACTCAATGGATTCATTCAATCTGGCTTCCTTCCCTTAGTATCATGTTATTGAATGTATCTGTGGTTCATTCCTTTTTCTTGCTGGGTAGTATTCCAATGGATGGATTACCACAATCTCTTTGTCCCTACATGTGAGTTGTTTTCAGTTTCAGGTGAATGTGAATAAAGCTGCTATAAACATTTACATACAAGTTTTTGTATGAATATAAATTTTGATGTCATTTGGTTAAATATATAGGAGTGGAATTGCTGGGTCATGTGATAACTGTCTGCTTAGATTTATAAGAAACTACCAAACTGTTTTACAAAGAAGATATACCATTTTGCATATTGACCAGCAATGTGTGAGAGGTCCAGTTCCTCTGCATCCTTGTTATCATTTGGTATTTTCAGGTTTATGTTTTTTAGATAATTGAATTAATGTATAGTAGTATCTTATTATGATTTTAATTTGCATTTCCCTATTGATTAATGATTTTGAGCATATTCACATGTTTATTCACTGTTATCTTTTGTGAAGCATCTAATCAAATCATTTGATTATATTTTGGGGAGTTTATTTCTCATTATTGAGTTTTTAGAAACTTATGCATTCTAGATACAACTACCTTATCAGATATGTGATTTTCACATATTTTCTCTCAATCCGGGGTTTGTCTTTTCACTCTTTTTACATAGATGAGCCAAAGATGGCTCCTAGTGTTGGCCTTGTGTGTGGTTTAATTCTTCATGTCAGACTAGAGATTGTTTGCTCAAAGCCTGCCAGTGATAAACTCAAATTCCTACACATCCAATTGCTTGAAAAAAGGCAAAAAAGCAACTTTTAGCCATTTAGAAGCAATCTATTTTGCATACCCTGTGAAACTTCAGTCAACATTGCTAGACAGAGACAAGTTAAACCGTGGGGCTATGGAGACCTTAAGCCACTTCTGCCTTGCGAAGGCACAGAGACTCTCTGCTATGCTGACTGAGCAACAACACCTACATATCTAACCCCCCCCTTTTTAATTTTTTTTTTATTGTGATTGTTCACATACCATACAGTTGCACAAAGATCCAAAGTGTGCGATCAGTTGCCCCTGGTACCGTCATACAGCTGTGCATCCATCACCACAATTAATTTTTATTCAATTTTGGGAACATTTTCATTACTCCAGAAAAGAAATAAAGACAAAGGAGAAAAAAAAAAAAAAAAAAGAAATGAGAAACTCAAATCCTCCCATATCCCTAACAAACTCCCCTTTGTTTTTGACTCATAGTATTGGTATAGTACATTTGTCACTGTTTATGAAAGAACATTGCAATACTATTAACTGCAGTACATAGTTTGCAATAAGTATATATTTTTTTCCTATATGCCCCTCTATTATTAACTTCTAGTTGTAGTGTCATACATTTGTTCTGGTTCATGAAAGAGATTCCTAATATTTGTACAGTTAATCTCGGACATTGCCCACCACAAGTTTTACTGTTTTATACATTCCCATCTTTTAACCTCCAACTTTCCTTCTGGTGACATACATGACACTGAGCTCCCCCTTTCCACCACATTCATGCGCCATTCAGCACTGTTAGTTATTCTCACAACATGCTACTGTCACCTCTGTTCATTTCCAAACATTTAAGTTCATCCCAGTTGAATGCTCTGCTCATATTAAGCAACCCACTCGTCATTCTTTAGCCTTGTTCTATATCTTGGTAACTTATTTTTCATGTCTATGAGTTTACATATTATTATTAGTTCCTATCAGTGAGACCCTGAAATATTTGTCCTTATGTGTCTGGCTTATTTCACTCAGCATATTGCCCTTAAGATTTCTTCATCAGCTCATATTTTTTAAAGATGATTTTGTTCACACACCATACATTCCATTCTAAGTAAACAATCGATGGTTCCCTTTATAGCCACATATATATGTGTTCAACACCCTCACCACTATCTATATAAGGACATCTACATTTCTTCTACAAAGCAGGAGGAAGAGTCAAAGAAAGTAAAGAGGCAAAAGAAAAAAGAAAAAAGAAAGAGAGAGAGAAAAAAAACGAACAAAAACCATGACAACTAGGAAGCAGCAAAAGGAAAGATAACCTTAGATCAAAGTGGAATAAAGAGTCAGACAACACCTCCAATGCCAAGAGTCTTACGACCCTCCCCTATGTCCCCTCTTATCTGCATTTACCTTGGTATATTGCCTTTGTTACATAAAAGGAAGCATAATACAATGATTCTGTTAATTATAGTCTCTAGTTTACATTGATTGTATTTTTCTCTCAATACCTCTCTATTTTTAACACCTTGCAAGATTGACATTCATTTGTTCTCCCTCATGGAAAACATGTTTGTACATTTTATCAGAATTGTTGAACACTCTAGATTTCACTGAGTTATATAGTCCCAGTCTTTATCTTTTCTCTTTTCTTCTAGTGTCCCACATGCTCCAAAACTTCCTCTTTCAAACATATTCATAGTTATCTTTGTTCAGTGTACTTACATTGCTGTGCTACCATCACCCAAAATTGTGTTCCAAACCTCTCACTCCTGTCTTCTCCTATCAGTATGCAGTGCTCCCTTTAGTATTTCCTGTAAGGCAGGTATCTTGTTCACAAACTCTCTCATTGTCTGTTTGTCAGACAGCATTTTGAAATCTCCCTCATATTTGAAGGACAGTTTTGCCAGATAAAGAATTCTTGGTTGGCAGTTTTTCTCTTTCAGTATCTTAAATATATCACACCACTTCCTTCTTGCCTCCACGGTTTCTGCTGAGAAATTTGCACACAGTCTTATTAAGTTTCCTTTGTATGTGATGGATCGCTTTTTTCTTGCTGCTTTCAGGATTCTCTCTGTCTTTGACATTTGATAATCTGATTATTAATTGTCTTGGCATAGGCCTATTCAGATCTATTCTGTTTGGAGTACACTGCACTTCTTGGATCTGTAATTTTATGTCTTTCGTAAGAGATGGGAAATTTTTACTGATTATTTTCCCTATTATTGCTTATGCCCCTTTTCCCTTCTCTTTTCCTTCTGGGACACCAATGATATATACATTCTTGTATCTCATCTTGTCTTTACGTTCCCGGAGACGTTGCTCATATTTTTCCATTTTTTTCTCTATCTGTTCTTTTGTGTGTAGGCTTTCAGGTGACATGTTCTCTAGTTCCTGTGTGTTTTCTTCTGCCTCTTGAGATCTGCTGTTGTATGTTTCCATTGTGTCTTTCATCTCTTGTGTTGTGCCTTTCATTTCCATAGATTCTGCCAGTTGTTTTTTTGAACTGTCAATTTCTGCCTTATGTACGCCCGGTGTTTTCTTTATAGCCTTTATCTCTTTTGTGCGTCTTCTCTAAACTTCTTGAATTTATTTAGCATTAGTTGTTTAAATTCCTGTATCTCAGTTGAAGAGTAAGTTTGTTCCTTTGACTGGGCTATAACTTCATTTTTCGTAGTGTAGTTTGTAGTTTTCTGTTGTCTAGGCATCTGACCTCCTTGGCCACCCCAATCAGGTTTTCCCAGACAACAACAGGCTCAGGTCACAGAAGGAGGTAATATTCAGTATCCAGTTTCCCTGATTGACACACCCTGTGCTTTTCTGCCCAGCAGGTGGCACCTGTCAGCCTGTCACTCCAGACTGGTGTAAAGAGGTGTGGCCCATGGCTCTTTTCCCCCTGGGGTGTGGGTCTGAATGGAAGGCAGGTAGTACAGCTGGGCCCCACCTCTTTCCTCTTCAGAAGATATGCCCCCTAGAGAGGGATCATTTGCATATAAATAGATTCTTTGTTTCTCTGACTCTGCTATCTCCACCCTTGTCTGGTGTGGGAAACTGAGCCTTCCATGCTACCTGAGGCATATCTAGGGTGGTGGCTTAGAATGCTGAGCCGCAGGCCTGCATAGAATGCCATGCAGGCCCGCCCTGTGGAGATGTGTGTCTTGTGACTATGATAACGATATACACTTGATGTAAGTCTTGTGACTATGATGACGATATACACCTGATGTATGTGTCGTGTGACTATGATGATGACGCTTCTGTAAACACCTGATGTAACTTGTGACTATGACGTTCCTGATGTAAACAAGATGTACACACCTGATGTAAATGCACCTGATGTAAACGTAAGTATCTGGTGGGCTCTCCTGAGCCCGAGGATCTTTAGCATATGCACGTGATCTGCTCTAATAAATAGTTGGAGCAACTCAGCTTTATCGTCCACTTAGCCCAAGAGGCAAGTGGGCCCCCTGCTCCCTGGATACTTAGCTTTGTGTCCGTGTCTCATTCCTGCGTCACCCTGTCAGCAATAGTCTGGGTCAGAGTGCTGCGAGTTTAAAATGGCTGAGGCTTCCTTTACAACAGAGCACTGCAAGGTGAAAATGGTTGAGGCTTTCTCCACTGAGCTGCCCAGGTTGACAGAGAGAGAAAGGGACAGAAAGCCCCTTTTCAGGGTCAATTTTTGGTCCCCAGATTCACCCTTTGGGCTTCCTGTCCCAAAACAGATATGTCCCCTGACTCTCCAAGGTCAGTCTTCACCAAAAGCCTCTGTCTGCTTGTTGGGGATTTGCAGTCTGTATTGAGCTTTTTTAACATTAAAACCCCAGATGGAGCTGGGCTGAGGTATATTAGCTTGTTCAGAGAGTGCTGCTCTCTAGCACTGTGAGGCTTCCATGAGGGAGGGGCTCTCAGCTCGGGTCTGTGGTTTTTACTTATAGATTTTATGCTGCAATCTCGGGCATTCTTCCCAATTCAGGTTGGTGTATGATGAGTGGATGGTAATGTTTGTCTCCCTGCAGTTATTCCAGGTTATTTACTAGTTGCTCCTGTTATTTATTAGTTGTTCCAAGGGGACTAACTAGCTTCCATTCCTCTCTATGCCACATCTTAGCTCCAGTTCCTCAGATCTGCATTTTATAGTAAACCCCCTTTTTGATTCCCTTCTCCCCTGGGAGTTTCCCTCACCTTGTTTCCCTTCTGGATGGTCCCTTGGGCCACAGCATCTGGAAGTTTTCCTGCTGAGAGGGACTTCTTCTCATGAAACCTGTCCAAGCATTTTCAACAGTTTCAGTGAAGCTTGTGTTACTGCATCTAGTGGTTAAACCTTTTCTTGATCAGCTCCCAAATCCTTGAACTCACACCACTAATGGTGTATTTTGTAGAGCAGAAGTTCTTAACTTTGATGAAGTCCAAACTGTCACTTTTTTTTTCTTTTATGAGTCATGCTTTTTATATTACACCTAAAAAAAACTTTGTCTAATCCAAGGTTGCAAAGATTTTCTACAATATTACTTCTAGATGCACTGTAATTTTCATTTCTATAATTAAATCTGTGATCCATTTTGAACTAATGTTGTTATAGGTTTGAATTATTTATATCAAGTTTTGTTTTCGATAATGCTTTATTTTGAAAAACTTTAGGACACATAGAAGTTGTAAAAATAATGCAGAGAATTTCTGTGTGAACTTCTCCTGGCTTCCTTCAAGGATAATATCTTACATAATCATATTACATTGTCAAAACCAGGAGACTGACATTTGTACATATTTTGCATGTTATATGGCAGTTCTTTGGGTGATGAGATGTAAATACCCATAGCCAGACAGCCGAGAATGCAGTGCATGAAAGGACAGCTTTATTAGATCAAAGGGCCTGGAGGGGGAGAGGACAGAATGAGGACAGCAGAGGGGCCTGAGGCTTACCTAACTCAGGCTCTCATAAGGGTCAGAGGAGGGTGGGTAGAAGAAGAACATATGGGTCCTGGGCTCTGGCCTTTATTGTGTCCCAGAGGGAAGGAGTGGGGTTTTCCCACAGATGCTGGGGACTGGGAGCTTTAAACTATGTGGCATGAAGGGCAGAAGCAGCAGGGACCATTTTGGGAAGCTGAAGGCAGCTCTTGTCATCCAAACCATATGATGGTACCAGCCTTGCTAGTCTTGGCTATGCCCAGGGCAGGGTTGACTGGGGTGGTCACTCAAAAGGGGAGTTTATGACCATACCAGGCAAGATGATGAAGCACAAAATATAATTTATTTTATGCCATTGCTATACAATCTTGTTATCACAGTCACAGACCAAAATTTATTTTGCTTATGGATATCCAGTTGCTCAGCATCACTTATTGAAAAGAGCACTCTTTCCATTGAATTTGCACCTGTGTAAAAAATGAATTAAAAATATGTTGTTCTATTTTTAAACTCTTATCTGTTCCATTGATCTGTCACTAATCTTTATCCAAAACTATACTGTTTTGATTACTGTAAGTTTATACTAATAATTGATGTCAAGTAGTGTGTATCCTCTAAGTTTGTTCTTTTTCAACATTATGTGTTCTTTTTCAAAATTTTTTTCATAAGCTTTTTGGCTATTCTAGTACTTTTGAATTTCCATGTAAATATTAGAATCAGGGTGCTAATTTCTTAAAAACCATGGAGGAAATTTTTTCCTCTGAAGATCAGTTTGAGAGAACTGATATCTTAAAAATATTGAGTCTTCCAATCTGTGAACATTGTGTATATCTCCATTTATTTGTATCATTTTTTATTTCATCAGTATATTCTAGGTTTTAGAATACAGATCTTGCACATATTTTGCAAGACTTATAACTATGTATTTTTCCTTTTTGTGCTTTTATAAAAGCTACTTTAAAAATTAAATTTCCAATTTTTGTGAAAGTATATAGAAATGCAATTGATTTTTGTATGTTTATCTTATAATCTGCAACTTTGCTTAACATATTTATTAGTTCTCAGAACTTTTCTTTTTAAGATTCTTTGACAGTCATGCTATCAGTGAAGAAAGACTGTTGCATTTTTTCTAAACAGTTTAATTTTTATTTCATTTTCTTTTCTTATTACACTGGTGAGGTCCTCCATATGATACTGAATAGGAGTTGTGAAAGCACTTTTTTCCCCTTGTCTCAGAAACTTAAGGGCATTTAGTCTCTTGCCTTTGAGTATGATGATCACTTTAGGTTTTTATACATGCCAATTATCATGATGAGAAAATTTCTTTTCATTCCTATTTGGAAGGTTGTTTCTTTTTAATAATGAATGGACGTTGTGCAGCCAGTTGATGTCTAGTTCATCACGGTTACACAGGTGCAGGCACAATGAAAACTTTCAGCAAATAACTGCTTTATTACTTCCATAGTACAAAGGGTCCAAATCAGCAGAGGAAGAGCTCCCATCATGGCTTGTCCCCGGGGTGGCCAACTGCTCTGGTCAGGGTCAACAGATGGCAGCTCCTCACACCCTGCTTTCCATCAAAGAGGAGGGATGCTGTGCTGCCTGAGAAAGGGTAATTATACACCCCAGGGAGAGGAGATCCTGCTACTGAAATTACTGCCCTGATAAGAGCTGGAATTACTTCTTTCCAGTTGCAGGTTCAAGGTACGGTCAGGCTGTTCCAGTAGACCTACTCACCATGCAGGGCTGCAGAATGGAAAGATATTGAGACATCTGCACACAATCAAGCAAGAGTGGGAAGGATGGAGGGAGGCAAGGGCTGATAGATTGCCACTGAGCATGTCCATGACTTCCCCAGTAGATGTTGAAGTTTTCAAATGCTTTTCCTCCATCTATTGAAGAATCATGTTTTGCTTCTTTACTCTTTTGATATGGTGAATTTCACTGATTGCTTTTCAAAGGTTGAATCAATCTTATATTTCCAGATAAATACTAATTTGCCATGATATGTTAGCTTTTTTTATATTTTTGTTGTACTTGATTTGCGAATATTTTGTGAAGGATTTTTGCATCTCTGCTCAAGAGGCATGTTTGATTGTAGTTTTTCTTTCTCTGTAATGTCTGTCTGGTTTTAATATCTGGGTAATGCTGGCTTCATCTTATGAGTTGGGAAGGTTTTCCTCCTCTTTGGTGCTCTAAAAGTTTGTGTAGAATTATTATTAATTCTTCTTTATATATTTGGTAGAACTTCTTAGTGATGACACCTGTTTGTTGACTACAAATCAATTTCTTTATAGATTTAAGACTACTTCATTATCTATTTCTTATTGTGTGAAATTTTGCAACTTGTGTCATTCAAGGAATTTTCCCATTTTCTCTAAGATATTGTATTTAAGTCAGGAGTTTTTACGGTGTTGACTGTAGTATTATACTGTAGTATTTGAAGTATGTTCCCTTTTTTATTCCCAATATCTGCAATTTGTGTCTTCTATATTTTAGGAGTAGGTTGGGGGAGGGGGGGAGTCTGGTTAGAGTATTGTCTTTCCCATGCTAAACAAATACCTTACAATGGGTTAGCTTAAACAGTGGGGATTTATTGGCTTATGGTTTTGAGACAGGAACATGGTAATGTCTTCTCATTTCTCCTCCAGTGCTGTTGACTTCCAGTTTCTTTCCATGGCTTTGTCTTTTTATGTTTGAAATTCATTCTGCTTATAAAGGACTCCAGTAATCTGGATTAAAGCCCAACCTGATTGAGTTGGCCACAACTTAACTAAAAATAACATCTTTAAAAGGTTCTATTAACAATGGGTTTCACACCCACAGGAATGATTAACATCAAGAGCATGTTTTTTTCTGGGGTACATAATTCAACCCATCACAAGAACTGTCAATTTAAACAAATTTCCAGAGAACCATCCTTTTGTTATGTTGATCTCTCTCTTTGTTTTCTGTTCTCAGTTTTATTTATTTTTGCTCATATCATAATTATTCCCTTCCTTTGTTTACCTTGGGTTTTATGTACTCTTCTTTTCATAGTTTATTAAGGTAGAGGCTTAGATCATGAATTTGTGAACATTTTTCTTTTCTAATATAAGCAATTAATACTATAAATTCCCCACTAAATACTGCTTTAACTTTATCTCACAGATTTTTATATCTATGTTTTCAGTTTAATTCAATTCAAAATGTTTTTTAATTTCCTTTCTGATTTCCTCCTCTTTGACCTATGAGTTCTTTAGAGGTGTGTGATTTTATTTCCAAATACTTGTGAATTTTACAGATATTATTTTCTATTAATTTCTAATTTAATTTTAATATTTCAAACTTGTTAAAGTTTGGCATAATTCTGAGGATATAATCTATTTTGCTGAATGTTTCATGTGCACATGGAAAGAATGTGTATTCTGACATGGTTGGGTGGAGTGATTTATAAATGTCAGATAGTTTAAATTTTAAATTGGTTGACAACATTGTTCCCATTTGCTATATCTTTACTGATTTTCCCTCTACCTTTCTATTGATTGAAGAGAGACTAGCATTAAAATAAATAAACATAATTGAAAGTTTGTCTAGTGTCCTTTTAAATTCTACCAGTTTTGACTTTATGAATTTCAAGGCTTTGTTGTTAGACATTTACATATTCAGGATTCTTATATTTCCTTTGGGAATTGACCTCTTCATCTTTATGCAGTGTCATTTATTTTTATCCCTCTTAATATCTCTTTCCCTAAAGTCTACCTTGTCTGATATTAATTTAGCTACAATAGCTTTTTATCAGTGTTTGCATGTTATATCTTTTATTCTATCCTTTTACTTTTAACTTATGTCTTTATATTTAAAGTGAGCTTTTTACACAGCATAGTTTGTTCTTATTTTTTATCCAATCTGAAAGTCTCTCACCTTATTGTTTTGTTTAGACAATTTAAATTTAGCATAAGTATTGGTGTTACTGGATGAAAATCTGCCATCTTGCTAGTTATTTTCTCTTTTTTCCACTTGTATTTTTTATTTTTTTCATCTTTTTCTGATTCCTTTTTGATTTAGTATTTTTATGATTCCATTTTGTTTCCAATATTGGCTTATTATTTTTACAACTCTAAAAATTTTATTTATTGGTATCCTAGGGTTTACAATATGCATATTTAATCCTCTGGAATTTATATTGAAATAATATTATACCACTTTATGTAGTGTGTATGGGAAAAGTATAATATAGTACAAGGGATCTATCTCTACACATGTATATCTATACAATCTATCTTAGTCTTTCCTGTCCTCTATGCTATTGTTACCATATGTTTTAGTTTACATATGCTATAAAAATAAAATACATTGCTACTACTTTTTCTACACACAGTTATCTTTTAGAGAAATTACAGTAAACAAATTTTACATTTACCTTCATTTGTTACATTTTTTGTACTCAATTTCTTTATGGAATCTGAAATTTCTTTCTAGTGTCTTATTCTTTCTGTTGACAATGATTTATTTCACTCTGTGTAAAACAGATCTTTACTTTTCCTTAAAATTATTGGTTTTAATTAATTTCCTTAAAATTAATGGTTTCCTTAAAATTAATGGTTTTTTTGTGACATAATTTATATAACAAAGTGTATAATTCAATGATTTTTGGTATATTCACAGCATTATGCAACCATGACAACAATCTGATTTTAGAACATTTGACTCACCCCAACCTGCTTTAACCCCACCACCCCCCCCCCCACTCCCCAGTTCTAAGCATTTACCTACTCTGGACATTTTTTATAAATGGAATCATAAACTCTATGGTCTTTTGTGAGTGGCTTATTTCACTCAGCATAATGTTTTCAAGGATTTTCCATGATTTAGCATGTATCAGTACTCTATTCCTTATTGTCATTAAATAATATTCTGTTGCATGGGTGTGCTAGTTTGAAGCTGTTATGTGGAGAGGGAGAGGCCAGGTTCTTTTAATCCATTCCTGTGGGTGCTGACCTATTTATTATAGGAGGGACCTTTTGGTTAGGTTATTTCAGTTGAGGCCTGCCCAGAGTGGGTCTTAATCCTTTTACTGGTGCCCTTTATGAGAGGAAAATAGGCAGAAGAAACCCCAGAGAAGCTGAGAGGAAGCAGAGAGATGACATTAAGAGAAGCTCATGGAGAAAAGCTGGAGAAGCTGAGAGAACCCTCAGAAACTCAGAGAAGAAGCCACTGGAACTAGAAGCTAAAAGCAATGATATCTGGGAATGAAGGACCAACAGGCTTCCCATGTGACAGAGGTGTCCCAGATTCCAGCAGCCTGTCTTCAGAGTCCAGGTGTCATCCTGTTGAGCCTTAAGTTGGACATTTTCATGGCCTAAGAACTGTAAATTGTAAGCAAATAAATCCCCATTGTTAAAAGCCAGTCCATTATTGGTATATTGCATTTTGGCAGCTTTAGCAAATTGAAGCACATGGACATACCACTTTATATTTCTCCTTTTATCATTTAATGGACATTTGGATTGTTCTACATCATTTTTATTGAATCAACTTTAATAACATTGCTTTAGCTGGTGGCAGCTGCACCAAATCAAAACAAAGTCAGCATGAATGCAATCAACATCCCCAGAGTAATGCAATATTTTAATACTTGCAATATAGTTAAACTTTTGACTCTGCATAATCAAGCCAAGTTGTAGTGCAACTATTCAAAAAGATTTTATGAATTTCATTTTAAAAACCATTTTGCAAATGGCTTCAGCTTTACCAACAATGTCATTGACATATTCTCCACTTCATGCTCTTAAAATAAAAAGTGACCTAAAACAAATCCAAAAGTGTTTTATTTTACATGCATTAATGACTACTACTCAGGGTTACAGGAATTGAAGTTTAGTCTTTCACAGTATAAGAGGCAATAAGGGGTTGACAGCATCAGATTCATTTAATTCAGAAAATAAAAGGACAAATCCCACTTGCTTAGAACTCTGGAGAACTGTAGAGACTGAAGGACTCCACAAACACTGAATTAAGATGAAGAAAAATATCAGGTAGGAAATTTCCATCCCAGACCTGCTGGTCCACTTCCTTCTGCAGCAGCCTGGGTCCCTCCCACTGGGGACACTATCTATAGAACCACACACAGCAGCGAATTAGAACTTCAGGATATCCATGCACAGGGACCCAAGTCCACAGAGACCCAGGGTGGAACACAAGCTGCTGAGGAGTGCTGCATACAAAAGGGCACTCCCCTGGGGGAAGGGGAAGAGAGGCCACAGTAGAAAGGCTGGCAACTGATGCACTCATTCAATTTAGTTTCTGTGGATTGGACTACCTAAATGCAAAATGGGCTTTTCTAGAGTGACCCACTTTTCTGGATTGACTCCATCTGGCTCCCTGTGGTGAGACATCTTAACAGGGAAGAAACCAAACCAGAGGCAGAAAAGCCTCAAAGAGAAAAAAAAAGTGGGGGGGAGGGTGTTAAACTGAACTGCTGTAAGACAGGAGGTTCCCAGAACTGAAAAGTATAAGGAAAATACGGAGAATTTAACAAATCATAGGAACTGAGGAGAAAATTCTGCACAAAAACAAACAGAACAGATCAAGATTCCCAGAGAAAGAACAGAGGAAAGGAAGCTTTCTCCTAGAGGTGAAACAATCAAAAAGTGCAATCTTAAATTTTAAGATTTAAGATTGAGGAGTCAGATGAAGAAGAACTAAGAAAATCTGATCAGTTAATTATGGGCTATTCTAAAGGTCTAGAATAAGTTGGACCAAGCATCCAAGAAAAGTCTTGACACAAAGCCAATTAACAATAAAATCCTAGCAAAGAGGAAGAAACAGTTCATTCATCAATATAATCAGATAATTAGAGGCCTAGACTTTAGAAAAAATTACAAGCCATACCAAGAAACAGAAAGATATGACTCAGTCAAGGGAAGACATTAAAACTTCAGAAGAGACTCAGAAGTTGGAACAACTAACCAAAGAAGTTCAAACAAATCTCCTAAATCAATTCAGGGAGATAAAGGAAATATGGCTAAAGAGATAAAGGATTTTAAGAAAACAATGTGTGAGCATAAAGAAGAATTTAAAAGTATAAAAAGAAACATAAGAAATTATGGGAATGAAAGGCACAATAGTAGAGATTAAAAATGCACTTCAGGCATCAAACAGAAGAATTTGAACAGGTGGAAGAATCAGAGAGCTAGAAGACAAGAAAGTAGAACAGTAAGTAGGAAGTCAGAAGAACAGTAAGCAGGACCTTTTGATGAGGCTACTTCAAAGTGTGACCCACCTCATTCAGGATGGGTTATAATCCTCTTACTGTAGTCCCTAATAAACAGAATGAATACAGAGAAAGAGAGAGAGAAGGAGGGAGGGAGGGGAGAGAGGGGAGATGGAAGAGGGGAGAGAGAGAGAGAGAGAGAGAGAGAGAGAGAGAGAGAGAGGGGCCACAGAAGCAAGAAGCTGAAAGCAACAAAACCCAGAAGAGGAGGAACAGATCAGCAGATGCCACCAAATGCCTTGCCATATGGCAGAGAAGCCAAGGATCACTGGCAGCCAGTCGTCAAGAAGACGATGCCTTGATTTCAACATTTTTTTCAGCCTCAAAACTGTAAGCTAATAAATTCCCATTGTTAAGCCATCCCATTTCATGCTGTGCCAGTTTGAATATATTGTGTCCCCCCAGCACCATTATCTTTGATGTAATCTTGTGTGGGCAGACGTCATCAGTGTTGATTGGATTCTAATTCTTTGAGTGTTTCTTTGGAATGCGCCCCACCCACCTGTGGGTGATGACTCTGATTGGATAATTTCCATGGAGGTGTTGCTCCGCCCATTCGGAGTGGGTCTAAGTTGAGTCACTGGAGCTGATGGGCAGAGGGAACTCAGTGCAGCTGTGAGTGATGTTTTGAAGAGGAGCTACAGCCGAGAGGAACACTTTGAAGAAAGCACAGGAGCTGCAGATGAGAGACAGTTTGAAGACGGCTGTTGAAAGCAGACTGTTGCTCCAGAGAAGCTAAGAGAGGACAAATACCCCAAGTGCAACTAAGAGTGACATTTTTGAGAAACTGCAGCCTAAAGAGGAAGGTCCTGGGAGAAAGCCATTTTGAAACCAGAACTTTGGAGCAGACACCAGCCACGTGCCTTCCCAGCTAACAGAGGTTTTCCAGACACCATTGGCCAGTGAAGGTATCTGATTGCTGATGTGTTACCTTGGATGCTTTATGGCCTTAAGACTGTAACTGTGTAACCAAATAATCCCCCTTTTATAAAAGCCAATCCA
This sequence comes from Choloepus didactylus, assembly GCF_015220235.1. Classification (NCBI taxonomy): domain Eukaryota; kingdom Metazoa; phylum Chordata; class Mammalia; order Pilosa; family Megalonychidae; genus Choloepus; species Choloepus didactylus. Next base: position 106,375,426 of record NC_051308.1, read on the forward strand.
TTTCTGGTGTTTTGCATTCCGGCAGCATTAGCAAATTAGAACATGAACTAGCAAACTAGAACTATGAGGTTTATGTAATGAACCCTCATAAAAACTCTTGACACCTGAGGCTCAGGGGGTTTCCATGATTATACAGTGATAGCCTGGTGAGTACACCCATGGAAGCTTTGCATTGAGACCCTCCCAGAACTCACCTTATGTGTCTTTTCTGTTGGATTCTTCTGATTTTATCCTTTTCTGCTATAATAAAACTGTAATCCTAAGTATAGCACTTTCTTAAGTTTTGTGAGTTGTTCTAGTGAATTATTGAACCTAGGCTACCCCTGAACTTGTAGCCAGTTGGTCAGAAGCATGGGTGGCCTAGCAACCTCTGAACTTGTGGATAGTGTTTGAAGTGAGGGCAATGAGAGCAGAAGTGAATCCTCCTCAACAGTGGAGTCTGACCTAACTATATTGTAGTTAAAATTCAGAAGTGTTAGAAGTCATTTGCTGACCTAAAGTAAGAATGGACCTCCTGAAACTTTTCCCCTCTAGATCTACATTTCAGGACATAGTTGCAAGGAGAACCTCTGTCTGTTTCACACTTGATGGAGGCTGAAGGATCCCAGAGCCCCAGAGAGGCCAGCCATGTGCATGGGACCTTTAACCCCTTAGCTTCAGGCCAATGGATGTCAGACCTGGGACAGGGCACGAATCAGATAAATCTACATCCTCCCAAGGGGAGGAGCCAGTCAGAGAGAGAGGGAAGCTTTCCCAGGCTATCAGCCTCTCCAAAAGAACCCAAGACATGGTCTTGCCTGATTGAGCTGCTATTATTAACTGTGTCCTTCCCAGCACTCTGGGTCAGGCCATCAAGAGAGATGTGAAGACACAGATATCTGAAGAAGTACACCTATGAAAGCCTGGGACAATTGGGGCTGGAGGGGTTATTTAAAAGGGGATTTATAGGATGTCAACACTAGGACTGAATTACTAGAGACTCCTAATATAACCCTAAGTCCACCAGCCAGTTAGCTTAAATTCTTAGAGAACTTAATTGTGGTCAGGTAGGCAGGAAGAGGACTCAAAGAGAATTCACCCTACATGTTATATTTGGACAAATAGCAGGACTTAAAATTATTAAAATATCAAAGAAAAATTTTTAAGCATGCAAAAGATTTACTTTGAAAGAGATTAATCACAGGAAAATTTAGGAAGTTTTGGATAGCACCACTTTGAATTCTGAAGTAAATTGAAGAAAGCAGAAACTTGATAAAAGATGAGAATTAAAAAAAATAAATCTAAGAATTTAAGGAAAATTTAAAGGCATTGCAGAATTTTAAATGGCATTAGAAGGTATAAGGATCCCAATTGTAAAACAGAAAATAAATCAGTAATACAGAGAAGAGGTTTGGGGGAATAAACCCCAACTCAAAATATAAGGATAATGAACACAGATAAAAGTGATCTCAGCAATGGTAAACAATGGAATCTAAACTAATAGAAACTGGTGATCCTGAAAAAGAAAATAGAAACAAATTAAACAGAAACAATTTTTTAAACATTTCTTCTGTTAGATTTTTTAATCTTCAACTTGGAAGGATTATAGAACTAGAAATAATTCTGATTTACAATGATCACATCCTGACGGTAGAGGCAGAATGCTGGGAAGATTCTATTCCTGTGTTTTTTAGTTATACAATAAAGCATGATAAAAGGAGACAGGTGTGCCTATAAAGGGAAACGAAAATGTTGGCAGGACTATAGTAAAACTTGTGCAGCCTTTTAGGAGAAAAAGAAGTTGGCTCACTTGGTCTTAAGCAGACACTCTAATGCAGTGATTCTCAGCCTTGCATTAAATACTGCAAAGCTGAACACTGGAATCACTTGGAGAGCTTTAAAAGACACTGATGCTCAGGTCCTGCTGTCACACAGGGGTGTGGCCTGGTGATTCTGATGTGCAGCCTTGATTGAGACCATCCGCTCTGCACAGTCCCCTGTGCTGATGAAAACAGAGGGGAAACCAGAGGGGAAATACCATCCCCTCCCACCCTCAGGGCACAAGAGCCATAGATGTGGGACAAAAAGGCACCAGAGTCTGAGACGAATGAAATGTAAGGTGCAATCTCCAGGAGGCATCTTCAGGATGTACAGCAAGGCCTCAGGGCCACAGCTTGGGCTTGATGAACACTTCACCAAACACCTCATACTTCAGCGTCTGCCAGTCCAGGACGTTAGGACTGAAGGTCCCACCAGCATAGACAATGTTAATCTCATCTGGTGACAACACGAAGTCCCACATGTTCACATCTCCAATGTCTCCCACGAAAGACTGTTCCTCATCAAAGTTCCCACCATAGGAATCCTGCTCCTGCCCCAGGATGATGCTTGCGTCTGTCCCCAAAGAATATCCCTTCTTCAGACTCTTCCTCGCCATGGGTTTCCCATCCACCCAGAGCTCAGTAATCCCCGAGGCAGACTCCCAGGTCATACAGAAGTGCAAAGGTGCAGGAGACCTGACAGGGGGCCTGAAATTTACCCCAGCCCCACCCACGGTGTGACTGTATTCTCCAGTCTCTTCCTTGTAGAGGTGGATCTCATTATCGACTGTCCTTGTGGCATAAGAGAAGAGGCTGTACGCACGGGTCAGGTCGCTGTAGGCGTAGAGGCACACGGTGAACGCTCTGAGTGGCTTCTTCAGCTGCGCAGTCAGAGACACAAAGGAAACAGCTGACTGTCTGAGGAACACAAAGGCTTGTCCGTTCAGGTCTGTAGGATACAAAGCAGAGAGGGGAAAAGTCAGCAGTTAAGCCCGTTAGGCCCCAAAGACGTATTCTCTCACTTACATAGAGACTGAATTTAGAAATCGCATAATGACCTCCTCCCCAGACCACGTCCTCTCCCTCGTGCTGGCCATTTTTTCTGACTTGGCCTTGCACAGTCGTATCCCTTAGACAAGATCTCAGCTACCATCCCAAGCAGCGCCTACCTGCCTCAGAAGCACTGAAGAGGCCGATGGAGAGCAGGAAACACAGCAACAGCTTCTCCATGGTTCCTCCCTGCTGCCGGTGTGCCTGTTTCCTCTTGGAAAAAGTATCAGTGGCTGAGATTCCAGACTTGGAGGTCTGAGATCTGTCTCACGTCTGCTCCAGCTTGGGCTTTATTTGTAGCCATTAAGGGCTGATGGGTAAATGGTTTTCCAAAATTGCCGCTTGGAGCCATGAGTCAAGGCTGTAAGAGCAAAGAAAGCAAGATAGATCACAAAATCAGAGGTCAATGTGGATTATTTATTAGAAACACCTGTACCCTACTGGGTCTGCAACAAGTCTGTGTGGCAATAATTGGTGAATTCAGACAGCACATTCTGGGAATCCACATTCTAAAGAAAGTATCTAAAATATGGGGGTTTTTGAAGCCTTATTCCCAAAGACAACCATTTAACATCACTCACAATGGTGAAAAATTAGAAAATTGGGGCATGGTTAAGTAAATTGTATACAATCACTGAATGCAATGGGTAGAAACTTAAAATGTTTATTATAAATTTTATGCTACAACATCTAAAGGTGCTTCTGATATGATGGTAAGAGAAAAGTAATATAAATTTGTTTATATACTATTTTTAAAGGAAATAACTAATTTAGAAAAAAAACTATGAGAAATTGCCCCCAAATAATGTGTTCTTATTTAGACAATGGGATTATGGAGGATTGTTTCCCCCTTTTTTTGCCATTAACAACATTTCCATATGTGGTAATATTGCTTCTAAAATGAAATGTGTGTGTAATTATGACACGAGGAAAGAAAGAGTGAAAATCAATACTCCTTGAAGCTCCAAAAGCTACTGTTTCTTTGTAGGAACAGAAACATGCCTGACTGTGGCTAGTTAGCATTACTCCCAGCATAACTAAAACAGAGAACAATATCTAAGATTGATTGGGGGGGGGGGGGAAATACCAAAATATTTAAGTTCCTGTATAAAACATTATATTTTCATATAAAAGGAATCTTGAGCTTATTCATTTTTGCCTCATTGTAAGTTTAACCATTGATAATTGATGAGAAATTGATAATTTGTGCCATTTCTCTATTGACTAAAAAGAACTAACCAACATGTGGATAGCACTTTCTAAACACAGACAGAAAAAGGACTATTATAAATGGTAGTACATTTCAGGAAAGGTTTCCTTTTTAATGATGCACAGAATTTTTTTAAAGCTTTTTAATTACCCTTTCCAAACTTCTTGCATCTGATTTTAAAATACAGGTCTACCTTAAAGTAATTGCTTCAAAAGCTTTTTTCTTCTAATCCTAACCATTTGCCCAATAAAAGAAATACATATAAATTGAACAGAAAAAAAATCTGATAGTTGAAAAAATTGGGACAAAGCAAATTACTATTATCAAAATAGCCTTCTGGTTAGCATTTGGACTCCCCCAAGTAAGTCAAAAGAATGCCACAACCATTATGATGTGTGACTCTTCGGAAATGTTATTGATTCAATGGAGCCCACCATTGCAATAAATACTTCAAAAATGGACATTCCGAACAAGGCTTAAAACTGAAAGAGAGAGAGAGAGAAAGTCTTCTCTATGAACCATTTCAAAATCTACCCCTGGTTCCAGGAACTTGCCAACACAGCACTGTAACTGCTCATATCATACGATAGATCATAGGGTGAACTTTGTCAGGAGAGATGCGTAATAAATCAGCTTGTCTCTGCAATCTTTACCCTTCCCTGAGAAATGTTTGTTTTGGAGGCCTCTCCTCCCTTCCTCAAACAGCTGGTGATGTTCCAATAAAACTACTGATGGATCTTAGCTTTCCTAGACATCTCAGCACTTTGATGTCTTCCTGATTTAAAGTCCCAATAGATCAGATAAACACTCAAAATTGAAGAGATCCAAAGTATCAACTGGGGAAAAAAGAAAAACATTCAAGACAAATGGAATGTTTGTTATCACAATGCGGCTTTATTGAATAAATAACAGCAAGCTGAATACAGGGCTATCTCTACTTAATCCTGGAACAGCTATAACTCAAGACTTCAGTGCTTAAATAGAAAGTTGAGCATGCTCTCCCAATTCAAACTGAAACCTCTATAGCATAAGGAAAGACAGAAACAATGGACACATCAGTTAAAAACAACCACACAACCAGTCAGTGACAACAGCTGTGGTTCCGGAAGTCTTTTCAGAGCTATTACAGCTTAGAACAGACTTGTCCACACATCGTAATGACCTGAGCGGTGTTAAAAGTGTTGATGCCTGGATCCCACCACCAGAGAATCTGATATAATTGATCTAGGGTGTGGCCCGGGCATCTGGGCTTTATAAGTTCCCCAGGTGATTCTAATATGCACCCAAAGTTGAGAACCACTGGCCTAGACAATCCCTCATGTGATCACATTTTTCTTTGGGGAGTGCTTCTTAAGATATGAGATTATGTCTAAGGACATACATCAAGTGGAGGAGGTAGGATTTACCAAGTCAAAGAAGAACTTCTATGGATGTGACCCAGGCATAATCTGCTGAATGCTGTTTTGATGTCCAGGCTGAATAGGATTTTTATGCTCAAGCCATTCTCCTGCACACAAAATAACAAAATGAGAAATTGGGAAATTGCCAGTGCCCCAGCAATGGTAGTTAGCATTCTGGATGTACGGCTCCCTGAAATGGCTTCCCCATGAGAGAAAACACATGCATCCCCATAGTCTCCCTCCTCCACTAGTAGTATAAATGCAAGCTGTCATGTACATCCCAGACAAACACAATGGTTAGAAGCACAAGACTCTGTAGCCAGACTGCATAGGCTCAAATCCTAGCTTTTGTCTAGTTACTTTACCTCTCAATGCTCAGTTTCCTTTCTATAAAATGAGTACTATAAAAGTACTTACCTCATGAGGATGTCAGGTGAATTAAACAAGTAAATATATGTAAAGCACTTAGAACAGTGCCTGGCATATATTAAGAATTCAATAAGTGTAAGTTATTTTTTAATACTGTGTGTGATCTGTCCTTATGTGATTAAGCAATTATCCTCCTGGGAACAGTGATGGGAAGATCTTATGAGATCACTTCTCCTTGTGCATGAAAAGACATGGAGTAAAAGGGACCTCTCTGAGTGAGTCATCAGAGAATGCACCAGAGGTAGGCAGGGGATAACCTGAGTCAAGATGTGCCAGATCCTTCTCTGAAGATGACCACCTGCCTTCAGTCTTATTGGGAAACAGGTCCCCCAGATAAGAAGACATCTGAGCTAACAGGAAGATGAAAATGGTGGTTCTGAAAGCAGATTGGGCAAAAGAATACCTGTAGAGCTTATGAAATTGTAGATTCCTGGGCCCTAACTCCCGGCAGTCTGACCTACATCTGGGGTGGGACATCAATGAATTCACACTTTTAATAGAAACACCCCAGGTAATTAAGATGCTTGCAGTCAGCAGTATGTACTTTAAGAATTATTGGACCAGGCGATCAGGAAATTTTGAACTAGGAGTCTGCATTTTCTGAAGGGGAAGGAACAAGCCCACTTAACCCACTTTCTGCTATAGAAGAAATGAAAAGATGGGGGGATCCAAGATGTGGATTAGAAGACAGAGAGAAAAATTCTCCTCCATGAAAAAAAAACTCTAGATAAAGGACAGAAAGTGCTATAGAACAACAGTTCCAGGTTTCCACCAGCTGGGCAGGGCCTTCTACAGGTGAGTGTCTACTTGGAGAAACCAGGAGCCTGCATTTAGAGATGGGTGAGTATTCGGCCCAGAACACCACCAGGGAACGGGCAGCTAAAGCCAGCTGATAGCAGGAAGGGAGTAGCCTTCCACACCCCAGGAACCCTCCTCAGTACCTGGCAGGGGTAAAAACCCTTCACAGGCCCAAAGCCAAGAGCCCCCATGCCGGGGACTGGCCATTGGAGCAGGCAGATGATCACAGAAGGGGGTAGCTTTCCACATCCTGTGCAGCCATCTTTGCAGCTGGCTGGAGACAACCCTTCACAACCCTGTGGCCAAGAACTTCCTTGAGGGAATTAAGGATTCAGCAGGCTTCTGATGGCATCCACTCCTCCTCCATGGAAGCCCATGGTGTGCACAGCCTAGAGGCAGTGGTGCCCCACAGAAGTGTCAGGAGCCCTCTCCCAATCCCAGGGACTTTGGGGCACCCAGCAGAGAGAGACCATGGAGCATTTGACCTGGAAGGTGAGATGCACAGCTCTGCATCCCCAGAATACTCCACCTTCAGCCCAGGGAATGGCCAGGACCATGGTGTTCTGGAGAGGACTCTTTGACAAACTGCACAGGGCACACCACTCACCCACAGGGCTGGCAGTCCCCAGTGTACATGGAAAATTAGGGCACTGATTGGACTACCACATAGTTTGGACTCCAAATCAGTGCAGAGACAAAGTTGAGGAGAACTGGCTTCAGGGTAGGAGATGACTCAGGATCACCATCTGCTGGTAGGTCAAGGAAAGTGCATTCCACCAAACTGTAGCTCTGTCAAATTATAGATAAATGTTCAAATAAGCCTGCATATTCTAAAAGAACCCTATCAAGACAAGCAAATGCTAAGAGGACAACAACAATAGAAAATTATAAAGCATATGAAGAAACCAGAAGATATGGATAACCCAAATGTCCAAATAAAAAAGCCAGAGGAGACACAGAACTTGGAGAAATTAATCAAAGAAGTACTCACAAACATCAGTATCATGGCTTGGGATTTAAAGGACATGAAAAAGACCCTAGAAGAGCATAAAGAAGAATTTTCAAGAGTGTATTAAAAAAATAGCAGATCTTATGGAAATAAAAGATACTGTTGATCAAATTAAAAAGATTCTGTAACTTGACAACACCAGATTCAGAACACCAGATTCAAAAAGGTGGAGGAATGAATTAGTGAACTCAAAGATAGGGTGATGGAAAGGGAAGGCACAAAAGAACAAATGGGGAAAAAAATTGAAAAATGTGAAATGGATCTCAGGGAAAAGATGGACAATATGAAGCAGACACAAAAAAAAGAATACTGCTGTTTCAGAAGGGGAAGAGAAGAGTATTCAAAGAACTCGTTGGGGAAAATTTCCCAACACTTCTTAATGACATAAATATGCAAATCAAAGATGCTCAATGAACTCCAAATAGAATAAATCCAAATAAACCTACTATGAAACATATTCTGACCAGATTTTCAAATGCTGAAAAGAAGGAGCAAGTTCTGAAATAGCAAGAGAGATGCAATTTGCCACATACAAGGGAAACCACATAAGACTAAGTACTGACTACTCAGCAGGCACCATGAAAGTGAAAAGTCAGTGGTATGACATATTCAAAATTCTGAAAGAGAAAAATTGCCAGCCAAGAATTCTTTATCCAGCAAAGCTCTCCTTCAAAATTGAGAGAGAGCTTAAAATTTTCACAGACAAACAAATGCTGAGAGAATTTGCTAACAAGAGACCTACCCTACAAGAAATACTAAAGAGAGCTCTACCAGCTGACAAAAAAAGAAAGGAGAGAGAGTTCTGGAGAAGGGCACAGAACTGAAGAGTTTTTATTAGAGTACCTTAAAGGAAATAAAGAGAGAAGAGGGGAAAAAATGCATTTGACAAATAAAGACCAAAGGATAAGATTCTGATTCAAGAACTGCCTTCACAGTAATAACATTGCATGTGAATAGATTAAACTACCCAATTAAAAGATATAGATAGGCATAATGGATTTAAAAATATGAACCATCAATATGTTATTTACAAGACACTCGTCTTAGACCCAGTGACACAAAGAAATTGAAAGTGAAAGGATGGATAAATATTCCGTGCAAGCTACAGCCAAAAGAAAGAAAGCAGGAGCAGCAATACAAATTTCAGTTAAAATAGTCTTTAAATGCAAGGATGTCATAAGAGATGAAGAAAGACACTATATGCTAATAAAAGGGACAATTCACCAAGGAGAAATAGCAATCATAAATGTTTATGCACCCAATCAAGGTGCTCCTAAGTACATGAGACAAACATTGGAAAAACTGAAGGAAGCAATAGGTGCTTCCACAGTAATTGTGGGAGACTTCAATACAACACTTTCTCCTATAGATAGATCAACCAGACAGAGGACCAATAAGGAAACTGAGAACCTAAATAATGTGCTAAATGAATTATACTTAATAGATATATATAGAGCATTACATCCCAAATTACCAGGATATATATTCTTCTCTAGTGCTCAAGGAACTTTCTCCAGGATAGATCATATGCTGGGTCATAAAACAAGCCTCAATAAATTTAAAAAGTTGGAAATTATTCAAAGCACATTCTCTGACCACAAGGGAATACAACTAGAAGTCAATAACCATCAAAGATCTAGAACATTCACAAATATCAGGAGGTTAAACAACACACTCCTAAACAATCAGTGGGTCAAAGAAGAAATTGCAAGATAAAGTGCTAAATATCTAGAGACTAATGAAAACGAGAGCACAACGTATCAAAACTTATAGGATGGACCAAGGGTGGTACTGAGGGGGAAATTTATAGCTCTAAATTCCTATTTTAAAAAGGGAAAAAGAGCTAAGAATAAAAGAACTAATGGAACAACTGAAGATGCTAGAAAATGATCAGCAAATTAACCCTAAAGCAGGTAGAAGAAAAGAAATATCAAGGATTAGAGCATAAATAAATGATATGGAGACCAAAATAAAACAAAACAAAAAACAAAAAACAAAACAAAACAAAAAAACAGTAGAGAGAATAAATAACCAAAAGTTGATTATTTGAAAAGATCAACAAGATTGGCAAACCCTTAGCTAGACTGAAAATAGAGAAAGCCCAAATAAACAAAATAATAAATGAGAGAGGGGAGCATTACTGTTGATCCCAAAGAAATTTTAAAAATCATAAGAGGATACTACAAACAACTGTACACCAACAAACTAGATAATTTAGAGGAAATGGATAATTTCCTGGAAACACATGAACAACCTAGACTGACAGAGAACAAATATAAGACCTCAAACCAATCACAAGCAAAGAGATCCAATCAGTCATCAAAAAGCTTCCTACAGATAGAGGAACTAAGATGGTGGCATAGAGAGGAATGGAAGACTGTTAGTCTCCCCTGGAACAATTCATAAATGACCAAAAAAACTAGTAAATAACCTGGAATAACTGTGGGGAGACAAACGTGACTGTCCACTCATCATCCACCAACCTGAATTGGGAGAAATTCCTGAGATCACAGCATAAAATCTGTAAGTAAAAACTGCGGACCCACACCAAGAGCTGAGAGCCCCTCCTTCATGGAAGCCTCAATGTGCTAGAGAGCAGAACTCTCCAAACAAACTAGTGTACCTCAGTCCAGCTCCAACTGGGGTTTTAATGTTAACTGCTCAATACAGACAGTGAATCTCCAACAAGCAGACAGAGGCTTTTGGTGACAACTGACCTTGGGAGAGTCAGGGGACATGTCTGTCTCAGGACAGGAAGCCCAGAGGATCCAGTGCTATCTCTGGCTGACAGGTGAACCTGGGAGCTTTCTGTCCCTTTCTCTCTCTGTGGAGAAAGCCTCAGCCATTTTCATCCTGCAGCACTTTGCAGTAAAGAAAGCCTCAGTCATTTTAAATAGGCAGCACTTTGACCAGCAGAGTCAGAGAAACAAAGACCTTATTGATATGCAATGACCACTCTGGAGGGGGCATAGCTTCCCAGGAGGAAAGGGAGGGGCCCAGCTCTACTGCTTGCCTTACCGGAACCAGGCCCCAAAGCCTGGGGGAGGAGAGCCACGGGCCACACCCCCTTAAACCAGCCAGTGACAAGCTGACAGGTGCACTTGCCAGGCAGAAAAGCACAGGGTGTGTCAATCCTCTGAGAAAAACCATCAAGGAAATGAGATACTGAATATTTCCTCCTTCTGTGACTTGAGCCTGTTCTCATCTAGGAAAACCTGATTGGGGTGGACTAGGAGGTCAGATGCCTAGACAACAGAAAACTACAATCTACACTAAGAAAAATGAAGTTATGGCCCAGTCAAAGGAACAAATGTATACTTTAACTGAAATACAGGAATTTAAACAACTAATGCTAAATCAATTCAAAAAGTTTAGAGAAGATTTGGCAAAAGGCTATAAAAGCTATGAAGAAAACACTGGGCATACATAAGGCAGAAATCAAAAGTTTAAAAAAACAACTAGCAGAATCTATGGAAATGAAAGGCACAACACAAGAGATGAAAGACACAATGGAAACATACAACAGATCTCAAGAGGCAGAAGAAAACACCCAGGAACTGGAGAACAAGGCACCTGAAAGCCTACACACAAAGGAGCAGATGGAGAAAAGAATGGAAAAATATGAGTAATGTCTCCAGGAGCTTAAGGATGAAACAAAGTATAAGAATGTATATATCATTGGTGTCCCAGAAGAAGAAGAGAAGGGAAAAGGGGCAGAAGCACTAACAGAGGAAATAATCAATGAAAATTTCCCATATCTTATGAAAGACATAAAATTACAGATCCTAGAAGTGCAGCGTACTCCAAACAGAATAGATCTGAATAGGCCTATGCCAAGACACTTAATAATCAGATTATCTAATGTCAAAGACAAAGAGAGAATCCTGAAAGCAGCAAGAGAAAAGCAATCCATCACATACAAAGGAAGCTTAATAAGACTATGTGTAGATCTCTTAGCAGAAACCATGGAGGCAAGAAGGAAGTGGTGTGATATATTTAAGATAGTGAAAGAGAAAACCCACCAACCAAGAATCCTATCCAGCAAAGCTGTCCTTCAAATATGAGGGAGAGCTCAAAATATTTTCTGACAAACAGACAATGAGAGACTTTGTGAACAAGACACCCGCCCTACAGGAAATACTAAAGGGAGCACTACAGACTGATAGGAGAAGACAGGAGTGCATGGTTTGGAACACAATTTTGAGATGGTAGCACAGCAATGTAAGTACACTGAACAAAGATAACTATGAATATGGTTGAGAGAGGAAGGTGGGGAGCATGTGAGACACCACAAGAAAGGAGGAAAGATAAAGACTGGGACTGTGTAACTTGTTGAAATCTAGAGTGTTCAACAATTATGATAAAATGTACAAATATGTTCTTTTACAAGGGAGAACAAGCAAATGTCAACCTTGCAAGGTGTTAAAAATGGGGAGGCATTGGAGGAGGGATGCAGTCAATGTAAACTAGAGACTGTAACTAACAGAATCATTGTATTATGCTTCCTTTAATGTAACAAGGTGATATAGTGAGGTAAATGCAGATAAGAGGGGAGGATAGGGGAGGTGTGTTAGACACTTGACATTAGTGGTGTTGTCTGACTCTACTCTACTTTGATTTAAGGTTATCTTTCCTTTTGTTGCTCCCTAGCTGTCATTTTTTTTCATCTTTCTTTTTTCTTTTTCTTTTGCCTCTCTACCTTCTTTGACTCTCCCTCCTGCCTTGTGGAATAAATGTAGATGCCCTTATATAGATAGTGGTGAAGGTGGTGAACACAAATATGTGACCATACAGAGAACCATCAATTGTTTACTTAGGATGGAATGTATGACATGTGAACAAAACCATCTAAAAAAAGAAAAATGGGTTGATGAAGAAATCTTGAGGGCAATATACCAAGTGAAATAAGCCAGACACATAAGGACAAATATTGCAGGGTCTCACTGATAAGAACTAATTACAATATGTAAACTCATTGTGCCAGTTTGAATGTATTGTGTCCCCCAAATGCCATTATTTTTGTGGTCTTGTGGGGCAGATATAATAGTGGGGATTAAGTTGGAATGTTTGGATTTGGAGATACGCCCCACCCAACTGTAGATGATAACTGATGGGATATTTCCATGGAGGTGTGGCCCCGCCCATTCGGGGTGGGCCTTGATCAGTGGAGCCATATAAATGTGCTGACTCAAAGATACTGAACAGAGTGCAGCTGTGAGTGACATTTTGAAGAAGAGCAAGCTTGCTAGAGAGGAATGTCCTGGGAGAAAGCCATTTTGAAACCAGAACTTTGGAGCAGATGCCAGCCACGTGCCTTCCCAGCTAACAGAGGTTTTCCGGACGCCATTTGCCATCCTCCAGTGAAGGTACCCGATTACTGATGTGTTACCTTGGACACTTTATGGCCTTAAGACTGTAACTGTATAGCCAAATAAACCCCCTTTTTATAAAAGCCAATCCATCTCTGGTGTTTTGCATTCTGCAGCATTAGCAAACTAGAACACTCATAGACATGAAATATAAGGTACCAAGATATAGGATGAGGCTTAAGAATGGGAAGTGGTTGCTTATTATAAGTGGAATGTTCAACTAAGATGAACTTAAATGCTTGGAAATGAACAGAGCTGTTGGTAGCAAGATGTGAGAATAGGTAACAGTGCTGAATGGTGTGTGAATGAGGTGGAAAGGGGAAGCTCAGAGTCATATGTCACCAGAAGGAAAGTTGGAGGTCAAAAGATGGGAATGTATAAAATTGAATCCTATGGTGGGCAATGTCCATGATTAGCTGTACAAATATTAGAAATCTCTTCCATGAACCAGAACAAATGTATGATAATGCAATTAGAAGTTAATAATAGAGGGTATAGGGAAAATACATATACCTATTGCAAACTATATACTACAGTCAGTAGTATTTCAGTGTTCTTTCATAAACAGTAGCAAATGTACTATACCAATACTACAAGTCGACAATTGAGAGGGGTTCATTAGGGATATGGGAGGATTTGAGTTTCCTTTCCTTTTTTTTCTTTTTTCATCTTTCACTTTATTTCTTGTCTGGAGTAATGAAAAGTTTCTAAAACTTGAACAAAAATTAAGTGTGGTGATGGATGCACAGCTGTATGAGGTACTAGGGGCAACTGATTGCACAATTTGAATCTTTTGTAAACTTTGAATCTTTTGTATGGTATGTGAACACTCTCAATAAAAAATTTAAAAAAAAGAAAGCTTCCTACAATTAAAAGCCCAGAGCCAAATGGCTTCACAGAGGAATTCTACAAAACTTTCCAAAAAAAACTGCCACCAATCCTACTTAAACTCTTTGAAAAAATTGAAGGAAATGGAACACTACCTAACTCATTTTATGAAGCCAACATCACTCTAATACCAAAACCAGATAAAGATGCCACAAGAAAGGAAAACTACAGGCCAATCTTCCTATGAATATAGATACAAAAATTCTCAATAAAATACTTGCAAATTGAATCCAAAGACACATTAAAATAATCACACACCATGACCAAGTGGGGTTCGTTCCAGGCATGCAAGGATGGTTAAATATAAGAAAATCAATTAATGTAATACAACATATTAACAAATCAAAAGGAAAAATCAAAATGATCATTTCAATAGATGCTGAAAAAGCATTCAATAAAATTCAGCATCGTTTTTTGATAAAAACACTTTAAAAGGCAAGAATTGATGGAAACTTCCTCAAAATGATAAAGGACATATATGAAAAACCCACAGCCAGCATAGTACTCAATGGGAGAGACTGAAAGCTTTCCCTCTAAGATCAGGAATGACACAAAGATGCCCGCTGTCACCACTATTATTCAACATTGTGCTAGAAGTTCTTGCCAGAGCAATCTGGCAAGACAAAGAAATAAAAGGCATCCAAATTGGAAAGGAAGAAGTAAAACTGTCATTATTTATGGATGATATGATCTTATATTTGGAAAACCCTGAGAAATCAATGACACAGCTACTTGAGCTAATAAACAAATTTAGCAAACTGGTGGGATATAAGATTAATACACATAAGTAAGTAATGTTCCCATACACTAGAAATGACCTAACTGAAGAAACACCCAAGAAAAAGATTCCATTCTCAATAGCAACTAAAAGAAATCAAGTACCTAGAAATAAACTTAACCAAGGATGTAAAAGATTTTTACACAGAAAATTAAATAAATGTCTTAGAATGTAGAATGTAGGGGATCTAGAGATAATCAGAAGCTGATGAAGGGGGAATGATAATCTAATATGTACCGATTTGATAATGAGAGTGATCTTAATGGTATGGGAATGGTCAGGTGTGGCTATGGCTCATTAATGGGATTATAAGTATCAGTGATGCATTGAAGGCAAACATATTCATAAATGGTTGTTTAAAGGCATGTAACCCACAGAGTAGCACCACAAACCTAAATAAGTATTAGCATGATATGACGTATGACATTGGAACAGAGGGTTAACCACAGAATGGTATGGAAAAACTACCCATTATGTATTAATGACTATATTTAATAGGAAGATCTTATCAGCTCTACACTAATATTAGGGATGAATAATTAGCTTCTGATAAGAGCTCTGGGATGTATTATGTTACAATAATTGTTTAAAGTTGAGAGTGATCATGATTGTACAACTAAGTGAAGATAATGTAAGAAACTGTTTATCTTGGGTTAGAAAAAATGTTAAGTGAAGTTAGGAACCCACTACTTAATAAATCAAGCCCTTGACTTGAGGCTTGCTCTTACAAAATTTGGGGTGGTAAACAGGAAGCTGAGCCCCCCATAATTATAGTTAAGAGGCACCTCCAGGGAACCTCTTTTGTTGCTCAGATGTGGCCTTTCTCTAAGCCCAACTCAGCAAATAAATTCATTAACCTCCCACCATGAGGGACATGAGTCCCAGGGGAATGTATCTCCCTGGAGACGTGGGACATGATTCCCAGGAATGAGCCTGGCCCTAGCAGTGAGCAATTGAAAATGCCTACTTGATCAAAAGGGGGGCTGAAGGATGGGGGGAAGAAAGGTAACAAGCTGAGGTCACAGTGGTGAGAGATCCCAAATAGAGTCAAGAGGCTATCCTAGGGTTTTGTCTTATTCAAGCTCCAGCTAGACATCCCAAATGGCCACAGTATGCCATGCCCTTACCAAAAGTAGTCCCCAAATACCTAGGTTCCTACCTGAGATTCTATAAAAGATGCACTCACTAAGCTTTATCTTTTAGAAACTTAAATCCCACCAGACTGTTCCTATACCAAACAAGTCCTAAAACCCAGAGGCAACAGTCTCCTTAAGATCAACTATCAGATGCAGCTCCTTTCCCTATACTGTCAGCACCCCCTTTCAATATGAACAAGTTAGGGAGCTCACTGTCCAGACACCTTTAAAGTTGGAGAAAGAGATTAAGTGAGAGGAAGGGGTAGCAACAAACAAGATAAGATTTAACAAAGGTTTATGAATACTGAAACTTTATATAATTATAGTTTATTTTGGATTCTGAGATGTTTGAATGGCCAGAAGGAGGTAAATGACATGGTGGGACTGTAGTCTATAGCATCATTTGGGATTTGCTCTTTAGCTGTTCATTGAATTGTACCTTGAAGGTCTTCCCTTTCTGTATATACCTTGTATTGCATATTAAGGAAAGAACTGAAACATTGGAACTGTAACCCATAAGAATTTTTGAAATTACCTATCTGACTGCTTGCTGAGCTGTACATTGAGAGATGACACCTTTCTGCATGTATGTTAAATTTTACAATATTGGAAATGGAAGTTGTGGAACTGTGACCCATGACATACTTTGAAATTTGCTAAATACTTGTGAAATTGTACTTTGAAAGTTATCACTTCTATGTATATATGTTAAAGTTCACAATAAAAAAAATAAAAAATAAAATAAAATAAAAAAGAAATGCAATTATTCATCATTGAGATAGAGGCAGGGAATTAAAGGGAAGGAATCCAGGCAAGTTACATCAACCCATCTGAGATTAGAGGGTTTAGGAGAAAACTATTTAGAAATCAAGCAGCACTTTCCTGCTTTCCCTGGGATTCTAAGGATTAGAAGTCTATACTTTGGAAACTTGATTTGGGTGTTCAGGTTTTTTCTTTACTCTTTTTTTTTTTTTTTTTTTAATAATCTAGAGAAATTTTCTTTTTCTGCCAATCCTTACTTCCTTGGGGCATGCCAAACAGAAAGAAAAAACATGGGGAAAAACCACAGATGTAAAATCATACCTACTTTGTCACCTGGGACTCGGAATCTACTTCTACCAGGCCCCAGCCCTACTTTTGAGGCAATCTGTAGTCGCCCCTCACAGCCTTGGGTTTCACCAGAGATGGGTCCTAAGGCACTCATTTACATGCAGCCCAGTCTTAACCAGGTCTTCTTTATGATGGCCTCATACAGGAGAGTGTGCAAGACTTATCACTATGACCAATGATCCAGTATTTCTACCCGACCCAGGGAGATTTAGGTTCCCGATCTGCACTTCACCATGTTGCATCCCATTCTAGGGTGCCCACATTGGGTCGGGCTCAGTCTTGACTCTCGTACTAATATGACTATTTTCAGTCTGTAAATGAAAGCGCCCTTTCCATAGCAGCCTCCAGCATCTCCCTACGATTGAACATTTACAATCTGTGACCTACGTGATTTGTCTATACCCTCTTATCTGACCTGTAAATGTTCCACAGTATCTCTGCAGGCATTGGCCTACTGCCCTGTTGCAAAGCTTCATTTCATTGACAGAAATATAAATCCATTCCCCTCATTCTCTTTGAAAGAAAGAAATGTTTATTGTCTACTTTGCATGGGCCCTTTGTATGGTTTAATTCATTTTTTTTCAAGGATGCCTCATGCTGTAGGTTATATAAATCACTTGGCACTCTTTTTTAACTTATGCCTTAATGCCTTGATTGCAGTTGTGTACTAACAGGAAAACCAGTGCTGATGGAAGGCTTTATTAACATCAGCTAGAAGTGGTCTCAATGGACAACTGAACTTGCTGTCCATTTACTGTGAAAAAGAATTGCTTAGAATCAACTCACACACACCAAAATCATCCTCTTTGGCAGATGTCTTCTAATACTTAATTGGGTTATATCTAACAATTCTCTATAGTATGAAATTCACCAGTTATCTAGGGATACATTTTTCAACAAGATTACCTTGAAGTATTCACCAGTAAGCTAAATTACTTATATTTAAATATTCTAGGAATGCTTTATTAAGATTTTTAATGTTCACTAAATGCAAATACCTAGCTGTAAAAATCTTCCTGGCTAAACTTATTAGGGCCAGAGGCTGTCCACAAGACTATGTGTGGTAAGGTCCCACTAATTGAATTCTGAGGAAAATATTAGCTCAGCCCACATCCCTGGAGAGTTGAGACAGCCTTCTATAATTAAGACATATCTTCTGACCAGACTCTTTAACTGGAAAAGAGTGTCAATCCTTGCTTCTTCTTAGCTGGCTGTCAGAGTATATGGATCTGCCTTAATTGGGCAACAGAGAATATTGGCACTCCCCATTTTTTTGCCTGCAAATGTATCCTTAACTTTTATGGTTCCAAATGACTATCAGAAGTCATTTAGGAGAATCAATATTCATAGATAATTGCTTCAAAGATTTGTTCATCATCATCCTAATAAGCTGAACTTGATTCTTAGCAAACCAGACCTCTCAACTGCTGCCAACCTGGAACAAGTCTATTGAATTGTGCTTTGGTGATATATTAGGAACCTATTTTTAAGATATAAAATAAAACACCCTAATGATAATAGTAGTAGGTAGGCTTATTATGTGCAAGGCACTGTACCAAGAGCTTTATATGCATGATCTTATTTGACTCTTACAACAACCCTTTGAACTAATTACCATTATTTCTCCCCACTCTATTGGTGAGAAAACTGAGACATGGAGAAGTTATGTTTCCCAAAATCACACATCTAGTAAGTTATAAAACCAGGATTTGAACCTAAGCAGCTGGATTCCAGAGCCTCTCTGCTTAACTAGTCTACCACATGCCTTCCCTAAAATAAATGTAATTATTAAATAATATTTAATTTACAAATAGTCCTATATTTCACACCTATCTGTGGCCTCTGCAGAGTAAATTCAATTGCTCATCTCAGTACTGAAAGGCCATGGTGAAGGACACCTCTGGAGAAAGCCAGAAGCCATTCTCTTTGAGGAGTCCTTTTCTACAAAGGACCCAGGCTCCTGGGGCAAATGCTTTCCAGTCATTGATGCTAACAGGAGAGTCTTGAATCCCAATGATCTTTAGTTTTTGTTCCTCAAAGGGGAAGGAAGGAAGGAAGGAGGGAAGGAAGGAAGGAAGGAAGGAAGGGAGGAAGGAAGGAAGGAAATGAAGGAAGGAAGGGAAGGAGGGAAGAAGAAAGGAAACTTCCTCTCCATCTCCTATTTTTTTGTGCTCTCCTTTACTGCAAATCTCCTGGAAAGCATTATTTGAATTTACTCCCTCCATTTCCCCAACTCCTATTCTCTTCTCAGTCCATACAAATCAGGCTGTTGCTCACCACTCCAGTGAAAGCAACATAGACAAAAACTCTCTTGTCAATTTAGTCATTAATGTTCAGTCCTCATTTTACTCAACTTTTCTGCAATATTTGACACAGTTCATAACTTCCTCTTGCATACATGCATGTAGTTTAAAAAGTGAAATAATTTTAAAGTCTCATGCCTAAAAAAAGTGGTCTTCTGTCCCATCTCTCTCTACACTTGATTTCAACACACAGCTGAGAGATAGAGAAACAGACCTCGAAGCCATGGTTTGAGTCCCTGAGTTCAGTCTCACCTAATACCAGGTTCTTCTCAGGTCTTCTGAAGTCTATTAGCCAATAAATCCTCTTTTTACTTACCTTTACACATTTTGGTTGGTTTTATGATATTTACATTCAAATAAATTTTGACTGATAGATGCACCTGCACAAAAAATGCCCTGAATGCAAGAGGCACTCTATGTCCAGACAGATTATCACTTGCCTGAATTAATGCTATCATTGGCATGCTTGCCACTGGAATCCCCCCAGATAGACATGGCACCACTCAAGGGGTTTACAGAGTGGACAACACTTAGGCTGAGCCACAAAAGCTAAAGTGGATTGTCAAGACTAAGAGAATAATATGACCAATGGTCACCACCAGATTTCATTTTCTGTTGCTTCTTACACAAACTTCCAAAGGCTTGCCTGAACCTATGTGTCTATTATGGTCCATTTTATGCATTAATTTCTTTCCAGTCTAAAATTTGAATTGATTTGCAAGACAAAAATTCTGAGATATTCTTACTCCACAGATTTCTATCAATTCATTCTTTTTATGCCCTCTATCATAATTGATTCATTAGTGAGACTTCTATAGACATTTCCTTTTCCCTAATCACTATTAAAATTGCTGTTCTGATTTACCAGAAAAATGACTATAGTTGTACATATAAAGTATTATTGTGTGTCTCTATTGCCACTATTTATATGAATTTCTTACCAAAATAATCTCTAGAAAATTTGGGCCTAAGGTCTTTAACATTAATCAAGAGAGGCTTTGAAGGATTCTTGAACTAGGAAATAGTAGAGTCAGATGTGTGTCTTAGAATATTTATTGGCAGCAGTATGAAGAATGTAATGTGGACAGACAGCTTAGCATTCACAGCTGGGGTAGACATCAGGCTTTCCCTGGTGTAGCTGGGAGCTGAAATATAAGCCTTGCAGTTGTAGCTGAACAGCTCTGCAAGCTTGGGAAGGATTAGCCACATAAGTATTCATGGGAAGAGTCACACCTGCCCTCCCCTGGCATGACTGAGGGGTAGGTATCCAAGCCTTCCAGTTGCCAAAGATTGAATGCGTGAATAGTTTCCATGGGCACTTAGAGTATGCCAGCACCATTTCTGGGAAGCCAGCTGCAGAGGATCATTTTGGGCAGGTAAAATAGGTTAATACTTACCTCTCAAGAGGTTTCCTCAAAAATTCAGGAATGATTTGAAAGTAGAAAAATCCATCAATGTAATTTATACCACATTTACAGACTTCAATAGCAACATCATAAAATCACTTCAAATGACACAAAAAATTATAAAAATTGAACATTTATCCATTCTTAGCAAATTAAGAGTAAAAAGAGTAGTGACTAGAAACCTATAGTAAACATGATACTTAAAAATGAAATTTTAAATTTTCCTTTAGAGCCAGAGACACAGAAATACGCCCATCTCACCCTACTGCATTTGTTCAATCCAAAGCAATAAAACAAGGAAAAAAAAAGCAATCTAATAAAAATGTATGATTATTCGCACATATGATTGTCTACATTTATAGACAAACTACAGATAAACTATTAGAACAATAATAGTTCATGATTTGTGTTTATATAAGATGACCATAAAACACATTAATAATGTTCCTGTATAGTAGAAATCAATTAGAAGAGGTAAAAGAAAGATCCTAGTTAGCATATCAATAAAACTCATAAAGCACCTGCTAGTAAATCTAATGCAAATATGCAACACTTGTTTTTAAATTATAAAATATTATTAAAGGAAATAAAAATGAGTAAATGGAGAGCTAAACCACATCTATTGGATGACTCAATATTATGATGATGTTAATTCTCCCCAAATTTATATAAATGTTCCATTAGATCTGTTCATACACAATGATTCAGCAATTCTTCTTCTAGGAATATAACCAAAGTGTGTGTTTGGGAGGATCTCTCTCAAAGACAAGTACAGGAAATTCTTTGCAGCATTGTTTCTAATTGGGAAAAAAAAAAATAGAAAGAATCTGAATGTCCATTAGTCAGGAAATGCATATTCACATGAAGGAATGGTATAGCTAGGTTAAAAGAAGTGAGATAGCTCTGTATGCATACTGTTCTGCTACAAATACAATTACCTGCATGCAAATCAGGCATTCATGATTGGTAAGTAAAAGAATGGTGTCACTGTAACGTAGAAGTTTATTTATTCATATTCCATTTCCACATCAGGTTACTGTAATGAAGCAATCATGACCACGCTTCCTCACAATTAAATAAAAATCCTTATTAATATATGAAGATCTTAATGAAAATGCTGATAATTCTGCCTTTAGTGTGGGTAGTCGCTGATTGAATGTCTTCGAGAATTGCTACACATTCCACAGCATTAAGCTAATTTGTGACACTGCAAGTGCTGATGAAGAAGGTTCTGAGATATTCCTCTGTGTTAATTCTTTTTTAAATCTACACTCTGGATCAGATTTAAAATTTTGATGAAACCTATCTCTATTAAAGTGATAGTCCTCAAGGATGTACATCTCAAAGGAGTTCATGTGAGCCTGGAGTGAAGGCTGCAAAGTCGTGACTAGTTATGAGGCTGGGTGAAATTTTCCCAGGAGCCTTTGCTATGCTAATAATTTCATTGGGATTGTTATTGTTTATGTTAATGCTCTAGTGTGTTAGTGCATAGTCTGCCTCTAACAATAATTATCCCATAAGTTCTGTTACTTTGGGGCACAATTATGCAACACATGAGGTTTTTCAGGAATGCATATATCACATTACAGCAAAAAATGTCTGTATTTCCAAAAAAAAAAAAAGAGATGACCTCAAAAACAATATTGGATCTGAAAGACCAGTTATAAAGAGATATATAAATGAGATATCTCAGTTTTAAAAATTTGAAACAATGCTATATATTGTACATAAATTTTTATATATCAATTGCATTTATAAAAATATTTAAAAATAGGTAGTTTTCCCCAAAACACCCATAATTCTATTATAGCCTTTAGGAAAACATCAGACAAACCTAAATTGAGGGGCATTCTACAAATACTGGACTAGTACTTCTCAAAACTATCAAGGTCATGAAAAACAAGGAAAAACTGAGAAACTGTTGCAGATCAGGGGAGACTAAGGAGACATGAAGACTAAATAAAATGGGATATCCAGGATTGAATCCTTGAACAGAAAAAGGACATTAGTGTAAAAACTGAAGAAATATGAATGGAAGCTGGAGTGTAGTTAACAGTAATGTACCAGTACTGCTTTCTTAGCTTTGATAAATGTACCATGGTAATGCAAGATGTTAAAATCAGAGGAAATTGGGTGAAGGACATCGTGCTAGTTTGAAGCTGTATGTACCCTGGAAAAACATGTTCTTAAAACCGAATCCATTCCTATGTTACTTCAGTTAAGAGATGGCCCACCTCAATCAGGAGGGGTTTTAACCCTCTTATTGGAGTCCCTTATAAGCAGAGTGAAATTCAGACAGAAAGAAAGCAGGAAGGAGCATCCAGAGCTGGACATCAATGGAACCTGGAAGAGAAGGGAGAGACCAGGAGATGCCACCATGTGCCTTGCCATGTACACAGTTAAGGACCAAGGATCACTGTCAGCCAGCCCCAGAACCCCACAGTCTTTGGGGAGAAAGCACCCCCTGGATGATTCGGGCTTTCTCTTCACCTCAAAACTGTAAACTAGTAAATTCCCACTGTTTAAGCCAAACCATTACATTCCAAATTCATGCTCCTCAATTTCTAATTCTGCTTATCCCAGCCAGAGGGGCTCCGTGAGAGCCTGGGTAGAGTCAGATTCCTTCAGCACCTGTTGCCCATGTTTTTCCACCAACAGGCTTGTGATTCCTTCATGCCCTGAGAAATTAAATGAGCCCTTCTTTAAGAGTTTAATGGAACACATGACATTGTCATAGCATTAGCACCACAGCCACAAAATATGGAAAATAAGCTAATATCACAGCCGCTATCGCAGGAAAAATTATTCTCCGTAATCTGGGACTAAGTGCTGCCACAGGCACTAATAGAAAAGCCCTCACCTCTAAGGGAAGGAGAATAACTGAAGAAGACAATCTTGGTTTTGGCTTCACAAGATGCTAGTGAATTGATTTCAGTTGTCCCGAGTCTGTGGCCTATGAACATAAACTCAATTGGGAGAGAGATTAATTTGAGGTCCTTGTATTGCCCCTGTCCAGGAGAGAATCCACCTCTGCACAAACTGAGGGTGGCAGTAGAGACCTTGTTACCCTCTTGAGCAGTTCAGTAATCTGCAAGTTGGCAACTCCATTCACCATGCCTTATTTGATGTGCCTTTCTTCTTTCTGCGTGATCAAACACTCTTGCCTCCCATCCATCCCTTTGAACCTTATGCTTCTGACACCTCCTGTTAAGTCAGGTGTGAACATCCATCTAGTGCCACAGCTTTCTCAAGAGATTCCAGGCCGGAATGTCTGGTTCTGGGCCACAGGCACCGCATCCATCATCTCATGCTTAGGAATTTCTCAGGCCTGTGAAACAGGTTTAGGAAAGATCTCTTCCCTCCTCTTCATGTTTGTTTCATCTTGATAATCACTGAAGTTGTTGATGTTTTTGAAGCTTAGCCCCTAGAGGCCAAACACACACCTTAAGAAATCACTTAATCAGCTTTTGTGTGTTCCAGGTCTTCTTTGAACAGTATTTCTTTTTGCCACATCATTTTCTTATGTAATTAACAAAGCCGGAGCCAACTTTGGAGACCATGATTCAACTTACTTTAAAAGAAAAAAAAAGTGCTTGCTATTCAAATGCAGCTTCAAGATAAGGCCCCCGAGCGCCCCATCCCAGCCGGGCCGGGATTCCTAAGCCCCTTGTACCCAGAAAGTCTAGCACCACTGGTCATTAATACACTCTATTCTGCTACAATAGTTGTTTCTGTTAAATGAATTAATTCGGTTGTAGTTGGTAAGAGAATGATATTAGTGTAATACAGACGTTACATCATTGTTTTTCTCAGCCAGTTGCTGTTTTCTACTACAAAGTAGCAGCAGCTACCACAAAATAAACTAACACAGGGGAATGCTGCAAACTGTGGAGGAAGGCAGAACCAAATATAACACTTACTCACCTCCCACACTCTCTCAGCTCATCTGTCTGTGGGCTCTGTCTTTGAAATACTAACTCAGCTGTCCTCTCCCATCTTGGTGTGTTTTATCTTTGCCTCCATTATTCAATCTTTCTGTATATACCTTTCCATCACATTAGATTTACCTTTTCTTTTTTAAGGTAAAGTCCAATATTTGGTGTATTATATGCTAATTTATCCATGATAATAGCTTTATTAGGATATTCCTGTTTTTGATAGTGCTCTGATTACATTGTCGCATAGGTTTTGAATGGTATGCCTTGAACCATAATTTCCCCACAATTCCTGGTTTTTTGTTTTTTTTTTATTAGGGCCTTATTTTGAAGACTAGCATATTTCTTCATGATAGTTTGTGTTATAGCAGAGATGTCAATATTGAGAAATACTCAGAGGGAGATTGCAACTCTTATGAGATCACTTATATGTGGTTTTCCATCTTCTGGGTTGGGCCCAAAACTTAATTAAGCCAGATTTTGACAATGTAGAAAATGTATACAGAAAAAAAGGTCGGACTCTAGGAAATCTACAACAAATAGATATCCATCAAAAACCCACCAATTGAAGTCTCCTGATGGGAGAATACTATGGTAGAAGAAACATTGTGTAGGGGTCTTCAGTAAAAACTCTTGATTGCAGGTAACATAAAACTGAAAGAAGTCCCTGCAAGGATATTGCTTCATTAGGAACAGGAACCAGGAATACCAGCAATTCTCTCTCTCCAACTTTCAACCCCAAAACCTGACCTACTTATAAACATGGGCTCTGGGGAGGAGCGAGGGATTCCACAAACATCTAACTATTTCCTACAAAACAATGAAGGCCTGACAGTGTGAAGAGCAGACTTCGCTTCTGTCTGTTTTTTATGTTGGGTCTTCCCGTAAGGTCTTATTCGGTATCAATTTAAAAAAATAACAGCATGAAACCACACTAATCCATGTGGTTTCTAAGGTGCCTTAATCTCTAAAAATTTCTCAGTTCTGGTCCATATTGATTACTGCTTCAAAAAGCTGCTCAGTAATGGCGCATTGAAAAGAGTGGGAAGCAGTCCCGTGGGAGCTGAGGTGAGGCTCTGATGCAGAGGACAACAGGACATGGGGGACACAATGCTGAAGAGCTTGGCACCTGGGTAGGGGGAGCGTCAACCCCTGAGGGTCCCTTTCAGGTCCCTGTCCTACGAGAGGGCCACCGCTGGGGCTTGGCAAGCGCTTCACTCTGTACCTCACACATTGGCCCCCTCCAAGCCAGCACAATAGGACTGAAGGCCCCACCATAATACTCTGTCAATCCCATCTAGTGACAACAAAATGTCCCACATGTTTTCACCTCTAATGTCTCGCACAGAAGAATGATTCTTATCAAAGTTACCATCAAAGCAGTCCTGCCCCTGCCCCCGGCCGAGCGTGCCTCTGTCCCCACGGTGCAGCTCTTCTTCAGACTCCCTGTCACCACGGGCTTCCCAGCCAGCCAGATCCCTGCGATCCCTGAGGCAGGCTCCTCCTAGCTCACACGGGGCTGCTCCGGAACAGAGGAGATCTCCTGGGTCTTGAAATACACATGTATCAGAGCACCCACCAACACACTACATTCACCAACCCTTTCCTTAAAGGGGAAGATATCATTGTCTCGCTCTAGGGTGTTATACGAGAAGAATCTG
Source organism: Choloepus didactylus (assembly GCF_015220235.1). Classification (NCBI taxonomy): domain Eukaryota; kingdom Metazoa; phylum Chordata; class Mammalia; order Pilosa; family Megalonychidae; genus Choloepus; species Choloepus didactylus. The sequence continues at coordinate 106,401,707 of NC_051308.1, forward strand.
TATTCAAGGATAAGGGCAGTGTAGAAGCTGAGGTACACTGTGAAGGCCTTGAGTGCCTTCTTTGGGTGCATCTCCAGGGCAGCAATGGAGAACATGAAGTCCTTCCTACCCGTGACTGTGGGAGAGAAAAGTAGGTAGAGATAAAAAGTTAGGTAACTTGGTACATAAAGATCTATTCTCTCACTTCTCTATAAACCTTAGGGTTGGAAAGATATACCCCAATCCCTGCCTTAACCCTCCCCATGCTAAGGGGTCCCTGGATTTCTTTGAGCAATCTCAGTTCCCTCAGACCAGCTCACAGGCACAGCCTGGGGCAACTTCTACCTTCCTGGACAAAAACACGGAGGAGACTGATGAGCACCAGGAAAACCGCAACAGCTTTGCCGAGTCTAGTCCCTGCCACTGTGCAGTCGGGCTTTGAGGTTACCTCCAGGAAGAGGAAGTCAGAGGCTGTGCAGGACATCAGAGACTGAGGCTGGGGCAACCTGGGTGCTACTGTCTTGAGACCTATGCCTTTCTGGGTTTATATCCACAGCAGTGAGGGCTTCACAGACAGTGTGTAAATTATTTCCCAGATTTGCCCCCCTTGAGGCCAGGAGTCAAGATTCCAGGGCTAAAGGCAACAAGATCATTCCAGAAACTGATGAATTTTACTTATTAAAGGCTCCTGCAACTGCTGAAATTCCTACTCTGTGAGAAATGATTGGAGATCTGGGAAATTAGGGGCAGCCAGGTATCTACCCGTGTGGGTCTTCTTAGAGACACAGGGAGGTAAAATCTGAGCCAAAAGGAAGAAACTTCACCTCCACTTTAGGGAACCAACATGCCTCCCTTCACCAAGGGCTTTGACAGGTGCAGCAGGGATCCATTCCCAACACAGGGGCATAAGGGATGATCATTAATGCAAATAATGTTTCAAAGCCATTATCAAAGATTCAGAGCTTTTTCAGGAAATGAAGCAAGATTATTTCCTTGCAGTTGATGTAGATTATTATGGATTCCTGTGACTGCAGCTACTCCAGTTCCAGGTAGTAGAGATACAAAGTCAAGGAAGGTAAAACACATTGGGGCAGGACAGGAGGCAGAAGGAGGTCTCTGTCTTCACACTATGGCACTAATCCTCTCCTTCACCCTCACTCTCCCATTCTTGAGGCTCTAGAGTAACAACCTGAACAAAGAACCCACGTTTGGGGGGGTGAAACACAATCGAATGGAAATGTTTAAGGTCACCCAGTCCAAATGCCTTAGAGACATCAAGTGGCTTGACTGGAACCGCAGGTTGGTATTCCTGATCATTCACAGCCATTTCTGTCACACTCCACTGGGAGGTCCTGGAACCACAGTAACTCTGGCCACATTCCAGGCCACAAGCCCACCCAACCCCCACCCGCATCCAGGCTCTGCAGCAACAAGAGGGTCTGCTAGGGAATGCTCACTAATGAATGGCTGACCTGAAAGCACACTTGCTTTGCAAGCATCTTGCCCAATGTTCTTTTATAATAGAGGATCCTAAGGCCCTGGCAGCCTTTATGTTTCTCCTGTAAACTCTTTGGATTCAGACTGTTTCACTCTCTTCTTCAAACACTTACTCAATCATTCAATCTCTTGGACTTCTCACTCAACTAGATACAAAATCAATTTGTTTCACTGGTTCTACTACATTCATTTGCTGTACCCCAAGAAAGTTAATAGGTTTTTTAATTTTAGATGTTTTTGTTTTGTTTTGTTTTTGTTACAATCATCTTTAATGAAATAGACATAAATAAATAAAAATAACTAAAAGGCAGAAGTTGCATTAAATCTGATATAGCCCAGGAAACAGCTGTCTGGATTCTTTCATGTTTCCTTTACAGGCATCATTCTTTACTAGTTTTGTCATTCAGTTCTCTATTCACCAATAGGTTTACTTCATCATCTATGGCTATGGGGCTCAAGAGTCAGCTTTTCCCCTTCACCCAGACCACCCACAAGCCCACACCCTTAGATTTGCCAATCAATTCAATTTTGTAAAAATGATTGAGCAATTACAATGTGTATGATTCTATGCTCAAGGCAGTATAAAAATACAACCTTCCCCATTTTGAATTCAAATTCTTTCAGTCTTTGAAAAGATTCAGTGTCTCCCTTTGCACATGCCCAGTGTGTATGTTCTGTTATCACTGCTGGCTTAAAATGGTGGGAGAAGTATTATATAATTAAGAAAAGGCAAAGAGTAGCAGGAATTTTGGATGAGTGTATTTGTTTCCTATGGCTGTTGTAACAAAATACCACAAACTTAGTGGCTTAAGTCAACACACATTTATTGTCTTATAGTTCTGGAAGTCAGAAGTCCAAAATGGTTTCACTGGCCCAAAACCAAGGCGTTAACAGGTCCATCCTTCTGAAGGCTCTAGGAAAGAATCCATTTCCTTGCCTTTAACAGCTTTTAGAGCTGCATTTCTTGCATTCCTTGGCTCATGACTACATCTTCAAGTCTCTCTCTGTTTCCATTGTCACATCCTTCTTCCTCTTCTGTAACAAAATGTCCCTCTGCCTCTCTCTTATAAGGACACTCGTGATGACATTTAGGGCCCAACTGAGTAATTCAAGATAGTCTCCCCATCTCAAAAACCTTAATTTAATCACATCTGCAAAATATTTTTTGCCATATAACATAACATTCACAGGTCCCAGGGATTAGGACATGGGTTCCTTCTAGGAGACCGTTATTCAGTCTATGACAGTGAGATCCAAAATGCTCTGGTTGAGAAACATGGAGCAACCTCCTCTGAATAGATGTTTCAAGAAAGGGAATTAAAAGGCTTTGCCCATATATCTGTTAAGGGTTCAATATCCAGAATATATTTTTTGAAAAAACTTCTATAACTCAACAACAAAAAGACATATGACCCATTTTAAAAAAAAAAACTTGAGGAAAAGACTCTTGAATAGACATTTCCCCAAAGAAATTATACAAATGGCCAATAAGCACATGAAAAGATGCTCAAAGTCATTAGCCAGCAGGGAAATGTAAATCAAAACCACAATAAAATAACCTCTCACACCCACTAGAATGGCTCTATTAAAAAGCAGAAAACAACAAATGTTGGAGACGATGTGGAGAAATAGGAACACTTGTACATTGTTGGTGGGAATTTAAAATGGTGCAGCCACTGTATATTCTGAGCCACTTCCCTGAGAAAGCTAAATCTGGCATTACCAGCTGACCTGCAATCCCACTGCTAGGTATATAACCAAAAGAACTGAAAGCAGAGACTCGAGCAAACATTTGCACACTGATGTTCATAGTGGCATTATTCACAGTTTCCAAAGTATCCATCAACAGATGAATCAACAAAATGTGGTGTGTACACACCATGAAATATTATTTAGTCGTTAAAAGGAATGAAGTTCTGATGCATGCGGCAACATGGATGAACCCGGAAGACATCGTGTTGAATGAAATAAGCCAGACACAAAAGAGCAAATACTGTATGATCTCACTCATATGAATTAAACAGAACATGCATATTTACAAAGTTGTAAACTAGAATACAGGTCACCAGGGGCCAAGTGAGGGAGAGGAATGGGGAGTTTAATTGTTATGGCATTTCTCTTTAGGGTGATGGAAAGGTTTTGGCAATGGATGACGAAGAAGGAGGCACAACTTTGCATATGTAAATAACACTACTGGACTGTATATTTAAAAAGGGATATAAAGGGAACTTTTAGTTGTATATAAGTTAACACACACATACAAACCCATAGAACTGTAAAACACAAAGAATGAACCTAATGTAAAGAGTGGGCTCAAGTTAATGGTATAGTTATAATATTGTTTCACGAATTTTAATGAAGGTACCACACTAATGCAAAATGTTAATAATAGGGAAAAATGCGGGTATGGGGGGGAGACATGGGAACTCTATTTTCTGCATGATGTTTCTGTTAACTTACAACTGCTCTAACCGAAAAAAAATTTTTAAGGCTTTGTGGAGAAGGTATCTGGTTAAAAGTTTGAGTGGGAATCCCATAGATGGCATTGGATGTTAGAATTTTTCATATAATGGAAAACCTTGAGCCAAAGTTCAATGTATGTTTAGGAGGATGGTGAAGGGACCTGGAGAAGAGTGTGCACTAGAAGGTGCAAAGAGACATATGAATCATAAAATAAGCCCCAGATCAAATATTGAAGGAACATGTAGACGATGATAAGAGCAAACTTTGTTGTCAAGTGAAAATGTGAACATTAAGTTTACGGCTGGAAGAACAGAGAGAGGAAGGGTTAGGACTATGTAGCTGTGGACAAGCTATTCCAATTTCCAGGAGAGTTATAAGCCACAATGTTAAATATCACACACACACACACACACACACACACACACACACACACACACACACACACACAGAATTATGGTTAAAGCTGTTCAGAATGAGTTGAAAGGCAAATCTGTCGGTAATTTCTGTGGAAGGCCACTGTAGTAAATCCTGTAAACTAGTTTGATTCGCTCAAGACACATTCCCTTCTAGCTTGCCTTCCTGATTATCATACCTGTAAAGCTAAAAGTTACATTTCTCTGGTCTTCTGCTGCTAGGGCTCCACATGTGACATAGGGTTAGCCAAGCAGAAACACATGATACCTGGATACACAAAGTCTTTCGAAAGGAATTGGTTTCCAGATCCTCGACTTCCATGTGACTTTTTCCCGGATCTGAGCCATCTGCACACAAATCGATGTTTCAGGAAACTCATAGGCTTTCTTCCCTGCTTCCTGTTTCACAGTAACCCTTCTCCCACTCTACAAAAGAAATTCCATCTCCATAGTAGCTTTCAGACTGATTACTATGGAAAAAGTTTAATTTTGATGTCAAATGAAGTTAATGGAATTTCTGATGTTAATATATGATTCTAGTTTACTTACCCCCAGAAGCCATGCTCCAGAGCTTAATACATGCGTTCACACACATTTACAGAAGAATAGCATGCCTTTATGGTACTTCTTGCTTCATAAAACTTTAGCCTCACATAACATTGAGTTATTACAAATTAAGTAATAAGAAAGAACACATTGATATGTTATTTGATTTTTATAATTTGTTATAAAATTAATAATCATATTGTTTCAACCTGAACCTTACTGATTTTAATAATCTATATAACAAGATTCTTTCCATAATTTATTTCTTAGTGCTTTTTATAATAGTCTTTGGAAATACAAATCTAAATAGTTAAGATATATCCTTGAAAACATATAAAATTAATTATTCATCAACAAAATATACTTTGATACTGACACATATAAAATCAAAATTCTTTTGTATATTTAGTTATAATGGAAAGTCTGCGTGGTGTAATTTTTCCAATATCTGAATAATTTAATGTTATTAAAACTTATAATAAAATTTTACCTTTGATATAAAAGGTGTTTTTCATGCAAACTTGGTGTTTTTCGTACAAATTTAATTTCAATTTCGAATTCAACTGCCATTTTCTAGTAAAAGGAGTGGGCATTGTACATCATTTAAATTTTTTTAATTTGCCGTCCTGTAAATAAGCTTCCAAAAAGGAGGAATTAGGGTGTTGAAGAAAGCAGACATGAGGATTCCCTTGGACACAGTAATGGAGCAGTTTTGGGGTTTTTACAAAAGAGTCAGCTCTAATAAAAATATAATAGAAGCTTTTCAACCAAAGTTCCAAGACTACCAAAGTAGAATTGAAAGCGAAACACCAGTACTGTGATGAATCTTACATAGACAATTCTGCTTTGTGCTCTTCATCACAAAACAATGTCAAACAACAGTAATTTATTTACAGAACATTCAGACTCTAAAAATAAATCCATTAATCATTTGTGAGGGAAGCTAAGGGAAATAATAAAACTCTCAGTAAGCTTAACATTTAAATAAAATTATCAGGGTTGGCTTTGGGAACCTTATAAGAATTAACATCACTCACTAGTTTCACTGGTTTTCTGGGGAAAACTAGAAAAAATACATAAGGAAAAAGTTATGGTACGTGGTGCATTGTTAATAGGTTAAAAGATTTTATACACCACATCTTTTACTGCAATCAAATCAATTCCCTATTTTGACATTATTACTGTGAATGAAATGACCAAAAATTATAGCAGTGATTATAATAGTGATAATAGCTAACAGTTCTATCACACTTACTATATGCCAGAGACTATTCTAAGTACTTTCCTATAATAACCCAATTAATCCTTACAGCTTGGGTTAGGTCAAATATTATCCCCACTTTACAGATGAGGAAACTGAGGCACCAAAATTTGTTCACCGGGTTATGGTAAAGACAGCAGTAAATAAAAGGTATGCCTTACAGATAGGAAAATCTGCAGATGTTTCCAGTCACTCCCAGTGAATAAGTTGTGTCCACATTTATAGAAAAGATAGTCATGCAAAGGCTGCCTTGGTGACATTATTTTTAATTTGGAACCTTTCCTTCGCATTGATTTGGCTCACACTGGGAATGGAGCATAAGTGTCTCTGTGAGCAGGACTGTTGCCCAGGCTGGCTGCATGGGATGTGATCTGTGAGGCTGCACAGAACCTGCCCCTCAAAGGGCCCCGTACTGAGAAGGGCCCAGCGCTGGCTTTAAAGCTCTGCTGTCACCATCTTGAAACTCTTAATACTATTTCAACAAGGGAGCTACATTTTCATTTTGTACTGGGCCCCACAAATTAGGTAACTGATCCTGTTTATTATAATGACTGGGCACAAATTCAGCTTTGTTTCTTTTATCCATGCTGTAAATGTGCTTTAACTTGGGAACATGATTTTATTGATAAATTAGCTTTGGTTGCAAAAAGTGGAGTTCTGGCTTGTAGGGAGTAATAGGTATTGCCATTTAAATTGTAAATATTATTAAATCAAGGGAGTTAAACTTGTATCTTCTTAAATTGATGTGTGAGGAAATGGGACCAACTTATCCCCAGCTAGTTGCTGCATTCAGAAGTGAGATAGTTGTCATGGGAACACGTAATAGCATGTTTATTTGGATTGAAGATGAAGTCAGACTTTTTCTGACAGAAAGAAGTCGATTTGGCTGATTCATTTGACAATAAATAGTGGCTTGTTCATTAGAGAAAGTGACCATACATGCCCTAGTTTGCCCAGGGAGGTTTTTAGGCCTGTTGTCCTGACATGGTGATAAGTAGCACACCATCATTAGGCTATACGGGGGATAATTTTCATAAGTTGACTGAGTTAAGACCCTGGGTTAAATCCCTAGATATAATATTTTACCCCTCCTAAAAAGTTTATTATTAACGTATGTTATTAAAAATCATATTACTCAAGATATATGAAAATTAATATTTAAATTTTCCTAAAGCTTTATAAATATATCAGGATAAACAGGTGCATCTAAAAGACAATAGATAAATGAATGGTCATTCTATAAGTCTTGAAAAATTGTTTCAGTATCATTCCTAGAAACTAAAGTTTAGGAAACAAATCATTTTGCAAGTGAGATTTTTTTTAATTCTTTGTTTTCAACAAAATTTAAGAAACTAATAAGCTGATAGAGTATTATGCATAATTTTTAATAGATGATTTGTGGTTTAGAGCATACGACTTGGAAGGAATTCAAATAATTAAGCAAAAGTGCTATTATACAACTCATTCTCATCTCACCTATTTTTTATGTGAACAGGGTTTCTGGAAGATTACATTTTTTAAAGGTGAAGGGGGCAGGAAGGGAAATGAATTGATACTGAATCCAGCTCATCAAAGCTATAAGAATGGCTAATTCATATACAAATACATAAACTAATTGGAAAAAAGGAGTAAAACTAGTGAGTGAAAGTTCGTTGAGAGAAAAAAGGTATTTACATGGTCTTAAAGTACCTTTCACAAAATGTGTTAATTACAAAAGAGGAAAACAGTGACTTTACAGTGGAGAAACCTGGCAGGCATCACATTAATCAAGCAATCCAAGTTAGCATTACCAGTAATGGGAAAACTTGAAATTGTATGCCCCTAATCAGATGCAATCAGGAAGGGAAAAAAAGCCCCTAGTCTGTGATACTCCTGCCAAAAATGCATAATCTGAATCTAATCATGAGGAAACATCCAACAAACCCTATCTGAAGGACATTCTTCCAAGTCCCTGGCACTTAATACTCAAAAGTGTCAAGGTCATGAAATCAAGGAAAGATGGAAATTAAACACAATGTGGGATCTAGACTGGATTATTTTGCTATAAAAGGGCAGAACTGGAACAACTTGTGAAAGTTGAAGAGGGTCTGAGGATAGGATGATAGAAATATATCGGCATTAATTTCTTGATGGTTGAATCATTGCAGATTTAGAGGAAATTTCTTGTTTGTAAGAATTACGCAGTGAAGTTTGGGGAGGAATAGGACATCACGCTGGCAACTTTCACATGATCAGAAAATGAAAAGTTATTTGTATTATTCTCGGGAAGAGAAAAAAAAAGTACCACCTGCAATGTTTTCCCATGTCACTCAGAGAAAAGCCAAAATCCTGACCATTGCCTACAATTTCTCCATGATCTCTCCCCTCCTTTATTTCTTGCCCCTCTTCACTTGGAATCCTCCCCCTTATTCACCCTGCTCCAGCCACACAGCCCTTCTTGCTTTTCCCAAACCTATCAGGCACATTCCCACCCCACGGCCTTAGCATGAGCTGTTTCCTCTGCCTGGAAAGTCCTTCCCCACAAATCTACCTGGATGCCCTCATCTCCTTCAAGTCTTCTCAATGTCCTCTTTTCAATGGGGCCTTTAAGACCCCCTTATTTTAAATGGGAAGGAAAAAAGCCAACATTCCCACACTCCTGATCCCCAAAACTGCTCCAGATATTTTTTCTTTTTTCCAGAATATTTATCACCTTCTGCGTATGATATACTATTACTATTTATTATGTTTATTTACCATTGTCTGTATCTCCCTCTACAATGTAAGCTCTGTGGAGAGGGGGATTTTTATTTTCTTCACTGATTTATCCCAAGTTCCTGTAACAGTGTTTGGCACACAGTAGACCCTCAGTAAATATTCATGGAATAAATTAATGAATTTCAAATTTTGAGTGAAAGTAGGAGCTATTTGAAATACTGTGTAGTTTTTAATTTTTAATTTCTTATAGTGGAAAATTTGATTTTAAAAGAGGGGGGGAGTCCTCCCCCTGACATGGGGCATGACTCCCAGGTGAGTGAGTCTCCCTGGCAATGTGGGACACAGATTCCAGGAATGAGACTGGCCCTGGCATCAAGGGATTGAAAATGACTTCTTGACCAAAAGGAGGAAAAGGAAGGTAACAAAATAAGGTTTCAGTGGCTAAGAGATTTCATATAGAGTCAAGAGGCTGTCCTGGAGGTTCTCTTATGCAAGCTTTAGTTAGATGTGCAAAATAGGCACAGTAGGACAAGCCCAAATCAACAGTAGTCCCCCAAACCCTAAAGAATACCCTCGTTCCTATCTGAGACTCTATAAAAGTTTCATTCACTGAGTTTATTTTTCAGAAACTTAAATCCTCCAGAGTGTTCCTATGCCAGATAAGTCCCAAAACCCACTGGCAACAGCCTCTTCAAGAACATCAACCAGTTGTGTCTCCTTTTCCCATGATGTCTACACCCCTTTTCAACATGAACAAGTTAGGGTGGTTACTGCCTAGACATCCCTGAAGATGGAGAAAATGATTAAATGAGAGGAAGGAGTAGCAAACAGACAAGACAGAATTTAACAAAGGATTATGAATACTGAATCTTTATATGTGTTTTTTTTTTATTCTTTTAGTTGCTAGGGTATTAGAATAGCTAGAAGGAAATAACTGAAATGGTGGAACTGTAACCCCTAACGTTCTTTGAAATTTGCTCTATAGCTACTTACTAAATTGTGCTTTGAAAGTTATAGCCTTTCTGTATATATGTTATATTTCACAATAAGGAAATAACTGAAACTGTGGAATTGCAACCCACATGCTTTGAAATTTGCTCTCTAACTACTTGTTAAATCGTACTTTGAATGTTTTCACTTTTCCATGTATATGTTATACTTCACAATACAAAATTAAAAAATAAAAATAAAAATAAAAATAATGAAACAGAATAGCAGAGGATAGAAAATGCTGGAGTGCAACGCAGGCAGAAAGGGTGCATAGTATTTTGTGAATCACACATTTAGTGTTACCTGTTTATAAATAAACAAATACAATAATTACAAATCTTTAAAAAGGAGGCGGAAGAGTAGAACTTCCATTTAGGGCAATATAATAATAGACTGACAAAAATCAAAATACAAAAGATTCAGAAATTCTGGGTAAAATATAAGAAACATACTTTTAAATGTGTAGTTTAACTATTAAGAGAAAGCAAATATATATATATATCCCCAAGAGATGAGGGAAAAAAGGAGTGGGAAAGCCAGTGATGGAATTTGATGATCTTAGTCAGTCAAACCTTGGCTTCCGAGACAGGAGACAGAAGACAGACCTTGCGTGGAATGGAAACTGAGACACACACACACACATATGCATATACACATGAGCGTACACACACACACACACACACACACACACACACACACACACATATACACATAAAACCAAGACCATCATTGAGCTAAACACTCAGTGAAATTGTTATACAGAAAAGTATAAGCCATACATTTTTTTTTAATTTACACGTTTAATTTAGCCTTGCTTAGAAAAGTAAAACCAAAGTCACAGCCTGGATGCCTCAATTAACAATTGTTACTAAAGAAACTTAAAAAAATGAGCCTTTATTGACAGGAGTGGCTTAAAGAGTCAAGCAAAGCCAGCCATCACATTTTATTAGGTGAGGTAAATGAGAGTAAATCTTTACATATTTCTTACCAAAAACTTTAATCCCCACCTTAATTGCTTGAGGTAAATGTAACAGAGTAAGTTTCTATTCCTTAAAACCTCCAGAGCCCAGAAAGTAAGGAAGTACCATCTCCCTCCCCACCTCCCAAAAAAACTCTCAATTATGGGAGTACGTCAAAACTCTCAAGGTCATCAAAACAAGGAAAGTCTGAGGAACTATCAAAGCCAAGAAGAGCCAAAGGAAACATGACAACTAAATACTTTATTCTGGAGGGGATTCTGGAACAGAAAAAGACATTAGGTAGAAATGAAGGAAATCAAAATAAACTATGGAAATTAGTTAATAGTAATGCACTGATATTGGTTCATTAATTTAATAGATGTGCCATACGAATGTAAGATGCTCATAATAGGGGAAACCCTGTGGGGGTACATGCATACACACTCTGTACTATTGTCTCAGTTTCTCTGGAAATCTAAATCAGTTCTCAAAAAATAAAGGCTCCTATAAAACTATAGTGATAACAAAACATGAGCTTAACAGTCAGAATCTCCATCGTTATTTTAACATTATTATTAAACTGGTGCAGATTTCTACCAAAAGTTTGAGTCTTCCGATGCACAAGTCAGTTGCCACATTCCTCCTCTTGCCCTTTCCCAGTTCTGAACCACAGCAAAAGGAATATGATTAATTTATGTAAATGTATATATACATTAGGAGAGCAGCCCCTGAGCGGTTCCTGGTACAGTTGGCTCTGCACACAGCCGATGGCCTCACGCTGCAGGTCAGAGCAACGGAGGCAGGAGTTTACTGAGTGACGAGGAATATAGAGCAGAATCGGAGGGACCTTCCCAGCAATTCAGGATCCCGGGAAGTTCAAAAAGAGCTGGGGAGCTCTTCTTGGCAATAACAAGGAATCTCACACCATCATAATTTGGATTACACAATACTAAGGGAAAAAAGGAATGCTTCCACCCATACATCCACTCTGTTTTCCTTCTTGAAACTTAAGTAATAGAAAACATTTAGGGACAATATTTAAGGGGTCTAGAAAAACTAGTGTCCAAAATGACTAGTGAGAAGTGATCAACTATTCCTAAAGAGGTATTCCATGCTCATGGAGATGGAGGCTTACACATAGTTTCTACAAGATAATCCCTTGGGGAAGTAGAATTGGTTATGATCAATATGGGTTTAAAAGTGCTAGTGAAGAGGGATTTTTTTCTTAATCCTTTTTGCCTCTCCAAAGCAGAAATGGAGGCAACCCCTGCGGGTTACTTTCTAATTCCCTTTTCTTTCTTATTTAGAAAGGCAAATCAAATAATATATCATATTTTGCCTATCAGATTAACAAAATGTTTTAATTTGAGAATACTAATCCACTACTGGGAATCCTACAGATACACTCACACAAGTATAAAGATACAGAACTTTTCCCATCAGCAAACAGCAAGCTTTAAAATTTTACCATCTTTAAATTTAAAAAAAAACCTAAAAAGATTTATTTATTTATTTATTATATTAAAACAGCTTCCAGGGCTTATACCTCCCTCCTGCTGAAACCCCACTTTTCTGCCCTTCTTTGTAGCAAAATTCCTGAGGCCATTCTATATTCGTTATCTCCTCTTCCTCACCTCTCATTCTATTTTGAACCTATTCCTTGAGACTTGAGATCCTAATACTCCACCAAACCCACTCTTCTTTTTTCTTTTTTTTAAATCTTTAGATCTCTTTATTCCATGGTCTTCATTTTGTTTTTTAAATCAATCCCACTCTTGACGTGGTCACAGGTGGCCTCCATATTGCAGAATCCAACAGTGAATTTACAGTCTTCATTTTACTCTGCCGCCTCATTTTTGAAACCCTTTTTTTTGAAAAACTTAGCTTCCAGGATAACAAACTCTTGTTTTCCTTCTAAATCAATAACTGCTTTTACTCAGTTTCCTTTTCCAGACTTCTAAATGTTGGAGTTCCCTGGGCTTACATCTTTGCCCTCTTCTCTACTCAACCTACACTTTCTCCCTAGTTTAGATCTTTCAGTGTATGTCTTTAATTCTTTTCTACACTGATCACTTCCATATCAATAGACTGAAAACCAGTCTCGTATTCAGCTGTCTATTTGATATCTCCTTGGGCACCTCAAAATTAATAATGTCCTACATAGAACTCTTGATTTTGCTACTGAGTGAAACTGTTGATTGGCTGACTGAATCTTCATTCTCAACTGCCCTTTTATAACTACTTTAAGCTAAGAATAGCCATGTGACACATATTTGGCCACCAGAACATAAATAAATGAACAATATGAGGTTCTTGGAGAAGCTTACACTTTCCTGGTGCCGGCACCCTCCCTTATCCTTCCTCTTTAACCCTGGTCTTGGATGTGGATGTGATGGTTGGAGCAATAGCGTCACCAAGTGGCCATAATGGAAAGGTCAAGAGAATTGCAAAAATATTAGTGCTGACATTGCCAAGTCACTGAACTAATCCCAAGAACAGGCTTGTTTAATATGAGAAGACATACACACCTTTTTGTTTTAGCTACTGTTATTGGGGAATGTTGAATAAATTCTTAACTGATACAAAATTTGGTACCAAGAACAAGGTACTAAAAAAAAAAAAGTTTCTCAAATGAGGTAAAGAAGTAGATTGTTAGAGTAAATACACCAAGTTAAAAATTTGGTAACCTGTATTATTTAGCTTGACAATATTTGGTCAAATTTGGGATATAAGACACATTTCTTTTAATTAGCAAAAGCAATAGGAAAAATTCAGAATGTTGGCATGGGTTTGCCTTCTTCCTTCAGCTTTCAACAAATCACTGGAAAAAAGGACTAGGCTAGGAGAAGCCAATATAAAAGCAGAGAAAGAAGAATGTATAATTGATCTAAGAGAAGCACTCTTTGTTTATTATACATCCCCAGAGAGGATGTACCTCAAACTAAAATTCTGGGGTTGTCTCCCTTAGGATAAAGGTTTTCCATGTAAATGAAAGAAGAGTATGTATGGAATGTGCATATCCATAGAGCAATTTGTGGCAGTCTCTTGGTTTTCTGAATCTTACCCCTTCTCAATTCTGTTGTCCCTGGACACCTTCCATCCAAGGGTGCACAAATGTACTCTGTGCTATGAGACATAAGTGGAAGTCTACTGAAGGAGTATCGGGAATGCTTTTGCCTTTCTGATGCAGGATCTGCCCCTTCCCCTTCCTTTTCCTTCTTTGAATGTGGGCATAATGCCTGGAGCTATGGCAACTTTTGACCATGACAGAAAAAATAAACAAAAATTACAGGCATTGCCTCAAAGTCAGCAGTCTCCAGAATTCTTGTTGAGAGAAAACAATAAACTCTATTTATTTAATCTACTGTTGGTGGGGTATTCTGTAACTGGCAGCTGAATGTATTCCTATCTAATAGGAAAAATATATTTTCCCAAAAAATCTGTTCTTTCTCCAGTCCTTGCCGTCTTAGTCAAGAAGCTTCCCCAGTTTTTCAGTCCAAAATCCTACAAGTGGTTGTTGATTTGTCTTCCACATCCAATTCATCAACAAGTCCTATTTATTCTAAATCTACAGTGAATTCTACATTTATCCTTTTCTCTCTACCTTCATTGTTTCACCCCAGTACATACTGTCATCATCTCCAGCCTGATTTATTGCAATAGCACCTTTGTTTTCTTAAGTTTAGCTTCCACTCAGCAGTCAGAAAGATCTTTTTTTTAATTATAAATCAAATTCAGAAAGAAGAATAGTTCTTGATTTTCCTTTAGTTCTCACTTTAGAGAAAGCAACTAGGATAATAAAACACAGCCAGTAGACAATACATATAACAAAGCTACATGATAAGCACATCCATTAATTCTAAAGTTCAAGTGGATGAGGAATAATCACCACCAACTAAAGACCTGCAGTTACCAGCATTCATCGGAAAGAGTGAAGGATATTAACGAGGCTTCTGATGGACCCGAGAACAGGAACACCTAAAAACTGCCAACATGTACTCACTGGAAAGTATGAATTGAACGGCAATTCAGTGCAGCACTGAAACTGGGAAGGGTGTACACACACTCCAATTCGCAGAGAGGCGCAAGGGGTCTGCAGTAAAGTCTGAAGGGACTGAAATAATTTGGGCCTAATGAAATCTTGATGCTAACAAACCAGACTTCCCTTCAAGGAGAAAGTTCTAATAAGGAGAAACTGCTGGGAACAGAATCCCAATTGAGCAGGACGGTGACAAGGAATAAAGGAAAAAGCAGGTCCAGACAAAAATGGTAGAGAGATTCAGAGGAAACATCTCAGAAAGTAAAAGGCCACACTTTATATTACTTGGTGAAACTAACAGAATAAATAACTGTAGAACTGTGAAGCTATAAAAGCTATACTGACTCATACCATCCCTTCTAAAAGCTCTAATTAGAAATTTTAAAAGAGCAACAGAAAAAAAGTGCAAGAGATAAATATTGTAGGTGAATCCCAAACAAACAAAGAATAAAGAAAAATTAATAAGGAGCAGAATAGGGTCCCTTTGGACAAGGAAATACACTAGAAAGACAAATCCACAAACAGATTGCATCTGAAACATAATCTTTCAAAATAAGTTTTAAAATTAACAAAATGATACATATATAAAAGCACAACATAAATAAAAATCAAAATCAGAACTGAAGTAATTTAACTCAATATATAATTAGAAATAAAAGAAAAATTATTGCAGAAATGTAAATTTAAGCCAAAAGAAACACAAGAAAGAATAAACAGTACAGATAATTAATATAAATTGGGGAGTGAAAAGAAAATTCAAAAAAAAAAAAAAGAAATAAACAAAGATAAAAATCATTTGAGAGAATACAATAGATATAAACAAAACTCTGTGTGTTCCTCTCTCTCTTTCCTTCAAATGCAAGTTTTTCAAAAAGTACTATTCTCCCCAGCTTATTCTTTGTTCTAGTTTGCTAATGCTGCCAGAATGCAAAACACCAGAAATGGATTGGCTTTTATAAAAGGGGTTTATTTGGTTACACAGTTACAGTCTTAAGGCCATAAAGTGTCCAAGGTAACCCATCAACAATTGGGTACCTTCAATGAAGACTGGCCAATGGCGTGCAGAAAAACCTCTGTTAGCTGGGAAGGCACGTGGCTGGTGTCTGCTCCAAAGTTCTGGTTTCAAAATGGCTTTCTCCCAGGATGTTCCTCTCTAGGCTTCAGTTTCTCAAAAATGTCACTCTTAGTTGCTCTTGGGGCATTTGTCCTCTCTTAGCTTCTCCAGAGCAAAAGTCTGCTTTCAACAGCTGTCTTCAAACTGTCCCGTCATCTGCAGCTCCTGTCTCAGCTCCTGTGCATTCTTCAAAGTGTCCATCTTAGCTGTAGCTCCTCTTCAAAACGTCACTCACAGCTGCACTGAGTTCCCTCTGTCTATCAGCTCATTTATGGCTCCAGTGACTCAACTTAGACCCACCCCAAAGGGGTGGAGCAACACCTCCATGGAAATTATTCGATCAGAGTCATCACCCACAGCTGGGTGGGGCACATTCCAAAGAAACACTCAAAGAATTACAATCTAATCAACACTGACAACGTCTGCCCACACAAGATTACATCAAAGATAATGGTGTTTGGGGGACACAATATATTCAAACTGGCACACATGGTACCTGCTTTTAGCAGCATAGGAAACTAAAACACCACTCCAACTCATTTTGGTTACTATTTGCATGTAATCTTTTTCCAGTCTTTCATTTTCAACCTATTTATGTCTTTGAGTCTAAAAGTGAGTCTCCTGTAGCCACACATAATTGGGTCATGTTTTTATTCTGTCTGCAGATTCTGCCTTTTGGTTGGAGAGTTTTAACAATTTACCTTTATAGGTATGAGGACTGAGGAAGGATTATTTCTGTCATTTTGCTATTTGTTTTCTATATGTCTACCATTTTTGATCCTCATTTCTTGTATTATTCCCATTTTTTCATTTGATTTTTTATAGTGCTATTTTGATTCTTCCTTTTTTTTTTTCTGCATATATTTTTAGATATTTTCTTAGTGATTACCTTGGGGATTACAGTTATTCCAAATTCGCACCTAACAGTTTGAATTGATGCCAACTTGCTTCAATAGCACATATTGACTCTGTTCCTATCTAGCTCTGGACTTCCCTCTTTATGTAGTTATTGTAACAAATTATATTTTGCACATGTTGATTTATAATTATGGTTTAATGCTTTTATATTTTATATCATACAGGAAACAAAAAGAAGAGTTGCAATGCAAAATTAAAATTATACTAGCTTTTATATTTACCTATGTAGTTATCTTTACCAAAGATCTTTTATTTCTTTGTATGGCTTTGAGTTATCATCTAGTGCCCTATTTCTCAGCCTGAAGGACTGCTTTAAGCATTTCTTGTAGGGCATGCATACTGTGCTAGTTTGGATATATTATGTCCCTCAAAAGCCATGTTCTTTAATGCAATCTTGTGGGGGCAGACTTATTAATCTTTTTGATTAGGATATGACCTCTTGATTGAATGTTTCCATGGAGATCTGTCCCCACCCATTCAGGGTAAGACTTGATTAGTTCACTGGAGTCCTATAAGAGAGCTCACAGACAGAAAGAGCTCAGAGCAGCTAAGAGAGACATTTAGAGAGATGCCTGGATGCTGATGCTTGGAGATACTTGGAGAACACAGACAGAAGGACATTTGGAGATGCTAAGCTAAGAGATAAAGCCCAGAGACATTTTGGAGAAAGCCATTTTGAAATCAGAACCCAGGAGCAAAGGAACAGCAGATGCCAGTCACAGGCCTTCCCAGGGGACCATCGACCATTCTTTAATGAAGGCATCCTCTTGCTGATGCCTTAGTTTGGACACTTTTATGGCCTTAGGACTGTAAATTTGTAACTTAATAAATCCCCTTTATAAAAGTCAAT
Source organism: Choloepus didactylus (assembly GCF_015220235.1). Classification (NCBI taxonomy): domain Eukaryota; kingdom Metazoa; phylum Chordata; class Mammalia; order Pilosa; family Megalonychidae; genus Choloepus; species Choloepus didactylus. The sequence goes on from NC_051308.1 coordinate 106,419,433, forward strand.
CCATTTCTGGTATTTTGCATAATGGCAGCATTAGCAAACTGAAACATATACATACTAGTAACAAACTCTCCTAACTTTTGTTTAGCTGAGAATGTCTGAATTTCTTCTTCATATTTGAAGGGTAGTCTTACTAGACATAAAATTCTTGTTTGATAGTTTTTTTTCCTTTCAGACTTTAAATATATAACCCATTAATTTCTGGCCTCAATTATTTCTGATGATAAAGTGACTGTTAATCTTATTGAGGATCCCTTGTATATGATGAGTCACTTATTGCTGCTTTCAACAGTTTGATTATAATGTGTCTCTGTGTTTTATGTCTGAGTTTATTCTGCTTGCAAGTTGTTGAGCTTCTTGGATGTGTAGTTTCAAGTATTTCATCAAATTTGGAAAGTCTTTGGCTACTATTTCTTCAAATATAGTTTCTACCCCTTTCTTTTCCTCTTTTCCTCCTGGGAATCCCATAATGCACATGCTGGCTTACACCTGATGGTATCCAAGAGGTCCCTAAACTCTGGGAATTTTTCATCATTCTTTTTCTTTCTGCTCTTCAAACTGGGTAATTTTGACTGAACATATTTTCAAGTTCACTGATTCTTTATCCTTCCTGCTCACATATGCCATTGAATACCTCTGGTAAAATTTTCATATCTGTTTTTGTAGTTTTCAACTTCAGACATTCTATTTAGTTCCCCTTTATAATTTCTACTTATTTATTGATATTTTCTACTTGCTTATACATTGTTTTCCTTATTTTGTTTGGTTCTTTGTCCTTGATTTCATTCGATCTTTGAGCATATTTAAGACAGTTAAAGCATAACTAGTAGGTCCAATGTCAGGGCTACCACAGACATTCTCCTGATACCTTTTTGTCTTGTGAATGAGCTTTACTTTTTGTTTATTTTGTATGCTTTGTAATTTTTTGATAACAACTGGACACTGGATACTGTATTGTGGTAAATCTGGGAACCAGATTCTCCCATTTCTCCAGAGATTGCTGCTGTTGCTTGTTGAGGTGTTCATTTATCTGTTTAGTGATTTTTATAATCTATTTTTGCAAGTACTATATTCCCTGTCATATGTAGTCACTGAAGTCTCTTCTGTTATCTTAGTGGTCAGACAGTGGCCTGCAGAGATTTCCTTGAATGTCTGGATGCAAAAAGAAAAGAAAAAGAAAAAGAATAAGAAATAAAAGAAAAAGAAAAATAAATAGAAAAAGAAAAAGAAAAAAGAAAAGAAAAAAGAAAAGAATAAAATTGAATTCCCTCAACAGATACTGCCAGGGAAGCCACTTCACTAAGGGGGGTGAAACTTGGTCAGTTCCTGTACTAATTCCTCACTGTACCAACAGGCAGATAAAAGCATTCAACACTGATCCTTGAAGGACAAGGTCCTCATTTCCCAACATGGCACCAGCAAGCCGCACCAGGAGCCGGAGCCACCTTCCTCACGGCTGCCTGCTGAGGGAATAGGGACTGGAGGATATTAGCACTACATCAGATGCTGAAATTCACCAACATTTACCAACCTCTTTCTTCATCAAGGACTCCCCTGGAAGCTGCAAGTGTTCCACTAGACTCCAGAGTTCTAAAAAACTTTATTTTAACAGTTCTTGACAGTTCAATTGTTGTTTTGGTTGATAGACTGAGTCCCAGAGTTTCCTACTCTGCCATCTTTCATAGCATCACTTTGATGCAATGTATTTTTAATCAAGTCTTATATGAGACTTATGGGAGTTATTGATTATTAATCTAGAAAGGTATGTTGGGACTAGGTTGCAGAGAAACTTAACAAATACAATAAAAGGTATTAGTAGAATTTTAAGAGGGAGAGGCCTCTTAGAATTGGTGGTGATCTCTTTGTTTTCTTTTACAAAAAGGATTTTATTAAATGAGAAAAATCTGTTTGTTGGGTCAAATATGAAATAGGCACAGCAGACTGCTCAAGGAAGTAAAAATGCTATCTAAGGTAGATGCCCTTTTTCTCACAATGCCCCCGGGGAAGGAGGATATGCCAAGGCAGTCTGGGACTGCAGGTGTGGCATGCACCTGAGTGAACACCTGTGCAGCAGGTTTTAGCAAATGCAGCATGCCTTCACGGTCATCATGCCTTCTTCCAGGGGTGGTGTGGGGGTCGGGGGAGGGCTCACAGGGGCTCAGTATTTTATACATGTATAAATTTTTCTCGTCATTTAAATATCCTTCAATATTCTGATAGCTGTAGCTGTGAAAAAAAAGCATGATGAGAAAATCAGGTTCTTGCTACGTCGTTCTTTATGTCTTGCTAATACCCTGAAATTCTTTACCTTAAATATTATGCCACAGTATTTAAAGGGAAACCCCCCTAACAAAACAAAACAAAACAAAACAAAACAACCCACTCACTATTTGACACCAAATCCCAAACTCCAGTCTTAGTGCATGTGAAGTTCTGCTTAGTTGAACAAGAATCTTTAGTGCAGCATACCAATTCCCCTGTAACATGTCTGTCATTTTAAATAGTATATTTTCTTGTAGTGAAACTTCTAAAAAAAACACCTATTTCTGTAAAATAATGTGTTTCTGTTTGTGGAGCTGTGCAAAATATACATGTCTTTCTGGTGAACAGAGAATCCCAACTTGAGTTCTGGTGTAGGGGTTTCTGATCTGCTACAGGAAGGACCTGGGCCCCTCCTCTCCAGAGGTTACGTGCAGTCATCGAGCTTGGCATCCAGCACAAGGCCACCTCGTCTGCCTTGAAGCTGCTGCCCTCCCATCCTTGTTGCTAGACTCGCTGGACTTGCTGGCAGCGTCCTCCTCATTCAGCTTCCTCTCATGGCCTCTGGGCATGCTGCTGCTGGCCTGGCTCCTCTCACTGGATGTCCCTGCTGATCCTTATTCTAGGAGGACTAGGCTGTTCTCCATCTCAGTTATCTGGCAATTCTTCATCAAACATCTACTGTTGATGTGGTTCAACAACTCCAAAGGAAGAGAGCTTCCTGTGGGCCAGCAAGGACAGGGGAAGTGCTGGAGCCTGGGTGTGGGAGGGCAAGCCCCAGCTTGGAGTGCCGTTTCTGATGAGCTTCCCCATGTGGGAGTTGTAGATGTGAACCTCAGGGCCAGGCTGACATTTGGGATGTATGGGTGTAGAGTGGAACAAGGTGGGTGGAAAGGCCAGGGCTGTTGTCCCTCTGGGTCCAAGGGACATTTTTACTTCCTTGAGCAGTCTGCTGTGCCTATTTCATATTTGACCCAACAAACAGATTTTTCTTTCAGAGGGAAGAGCTTCTCCTCCACCTGGTCCCACCACTCCAGGCAACTCCACAACCAGTTGAGGATGACACTGTGGACATGTGCCCACTCCTGCCTGCTGCACCTTCTCCATGGCAGCCCCAGAGGGAACAAGATGGATCACTCTGTTGGCAGCACCTGGACTCAGCAACAGATCAGTGAGGACCTTTGCCCAAGGTACCCCACGCTCGTGTGGTGTGATAGTGCTCCCGTGTCTTTTACACAAGGAAGTTTGTTGGATGCAGCCCACCAAATATTATGGCCACATTTGCTAGCACTTTGCTTTTTAGCTCAGGCAAAATCCTCCAAATATCTGGAGCCTCTGCAGCCTCCTGGTTGAGGTACCTGTTGTACTTGGTGTAATAGTTGGGGTGCATTTACGTGAGGATCTCATCAAGGTGAATCAGGTGTTCATCATAGTCTGAGTCCTTCTCTGCCTCCTTCTCCTCCAGACTCTGGTCCAAGAATTCCCCCCACAGTGAGGCCAGACTGCTCAGTGTTCTGGGACTCAATCTTTGCCTCCTTCCTGTCTGCTCAACTGTTCCCCAGGCTGCAGAGATCCCCTTGGTCACTCTCCTCCTACCCATCAAGGTCATGGCCCTTGTGTGGGCGAGTGCTGCACCCAGGCTCTTCAGAAGGCTTCGCCACTCCAGGCCTCACCCACAGCCTTTGGGACCCTCCCTGAGGCAGGGCCTCCTCTCCAACCCGGGGGGCTGGGTGGACCATCTCCAGCCTCCCCTCTCCTCACTCTCACTCTGAGGCCAATGAGGAGGAGACATTCTGACTGTCTGGTCCACTGTTGCTCTCGCTGTCACGGGCTAAGTCAAAATCCAAGTCAATGCCTGGGGGGTCCTGAGCAGCCCATCTCTCCGGCAACTTCACTCCTCCTGTTCAGCAGTTACCAGGGACTCCCCCACATGCACCAACATGCCACTGCTAGTGTCACAGGCTGAGAGGCCCAGGACAGCATGCAAAGGAGTCCCTCCTGCCTCCTGCCTCCTTTCTTGTGTGTGTGCAATCTACTTCTGGAAGAGTCACTGGCTGCAAGCACCTTTGAGACTTTCCCTCTGCACTACACCAGAAATTGGCTTGCCTTCCTTAAGGTCTTGAACGGACTGAGAGTGTTCTGAGACATCAACACCTTTACAAGAATGATTTACTCTCTTGCCCGCATCTCCCAGGCCCCAGGGAGAACTGATATAACCCATGCCTTGGAAGTATACGTATTTCTTCACAGTTATCAGGTTGGGGACAAACTTCCAGAAAACCTTCCTGTCACCAATGATGCAAATGTCTCCACAAAGAAGACATTTCTGAGGATCCCTGTTTTAGAAAATGGGTCAATATATTCATCCCTCTATAATATTCAATGAGGACAAAGCTCCTCAGCGTCTAAAAATCCAGCAATTGTGTGTGCATACAGCCTGTTTACAAACATAACAACATGCAGCTTGTAGAACTTGTCGATCTTTTCTAGGTACTCCTTGCAGTGAGGACGCAAGAGGTTGTGCTGCATAGACTCCCACCGGCCCAGCTGAAAATGAAATATACCTTTGTTGGACATGTGCGGGCAGTGCTGATCGGTTTTATGGATCAACGTCTGGTCCAGGTCCACCATGAGCACAGGTTTTCGGTTTCAATGCAGTCGCTGCTGGTCTTCCCTTCTTAGCTTTTAGCTTCCTCAGAGCTCATCGACACGGTGGCCATAGATAGAGACGCTTGCGGTGTGCTGGGTTATCTCGACTGCCTTCGGTGCACAAGCCTTTCATAACCACTGGGTGGCTACATCTTCCCAGCCTCCCCAGGACAGCTCCGGATGCCACTACTTGTCCCTCTGTGCGCACAGCACCCGCACCACACCCGCGCGCTCCGACCGCACCCGGCGCGCAGTCCTTGGCTCCGCGCGGTGGCGGTGGGCCCCTCGCCAGAGGCAGGCAGGCCCTCAGCCAGCACTAATCGATGCGCACCGCCGCGCGCGCGCCCACCTTCCTCTCCAGCAGCCGCAGCGGCAAGGGGTTCCGCTACCGCACCTTGGCCACCGCAGCTGATTAGAGGCCCCCGGTGGGGCCGCGCCCTCCTGGCCTGCGCCACCATCTGCGGCGCCCTCGGCCTCCCGGTCCGCGCGCGAGCCGGGTCGTTGGACAACACGCTCGCTGCAGGCAGGCCTGGCGGGACAGAGGGGCGATGCGCCTCTGCGACGGCGTGCAGAGGTCGTGGACCCAGGCAGAGAGGGCCGCCCGGCCGCTCAGGGCATGGCGCCCATTACAGCCGCGAGAGCCATCGCTCGAGAGCTGTTAGCCGGGGTAGCGACGGCGCGGTCTGCAATTGCTGCTTTGCTAGCCCGCGTCCCTTGGCCGGCGGGTCCGAGCCGGCCAGTGGTGATCTTTTAAGGGTAGAGGTTACTCGTGTACACAGAAAAGTAGAGCTGGAAAATGAGTTAGAGAAGGATGGAAAATTAGTAAAAGTTGTGGTTATTAGTCCATGTTTGCTGATGGAGATTTAGAAAACCTGAATAAAACTATAATCATTAAATAAATAAAATTATTAGTTAAAAAATATCCTCAACAATTAAAGAATAAGGTGACCCTTTTTGACTCAAATTATTAGTTCAAAGTGTATCCACAACAAACAAAGAGTCAAATAAAACTCTTAACTCAGTTTGAAAAAAAAACCAGACAGAGATTAGGAAATGGAGAAGGAAAACTATGGAGGAAAAAACCTTGAAGGTTTGGGTGGGACTGGGGAGTTGAAATAGATATCTAAATTCTGTTACAGTATAAATTATAGTTTATAAATATTTTTTCACATTCATTATCACATTTGATTGTTAATGCTTTCATATGAGAAAAGTAGAATTTTCATTTTAACTATGGAAAATCAAACACTCAATGAGATGGCTGATATCACTTAAATGGCTAGAAGAGCAGCCATGATTGAAGTGATTGAAATTCAAGATTCTGGGGCAGGGCTCTTCTCAGTGCAAGATAACACTGGAGTAAACAGGAAGCTCCTGTGTTTAAGGGAGATTAAAACTGCCATAGCTATGAGTGGCAAACTGTATTTTCATGTCCTCAGCCTGTCCCTGTCTTCACCCTCCCAGGGTCCAAGAAAGCCAGTCACATTTTAGGAAGGCCCTATCATAATTGGAAGGTATATGCTTACTCCCTGGTCATGCAACAAAGCAACTGGGATTTGAACCTAGAGCTCCCATGCCAATTAATTTTTCTTTTTTTAGGAAACTCATTTCCCTGAGAAGATGGAGTTCTTCCTTCAACTTGGACAGGTGGTTATTATTGTTGTGATGTGCTAATAGGCTGTAAAGAACTGCTCTCTAGCCAATGACATCATCATATGTCAGTTCCCTTCCTGAGAGAACACTTAGCAACCCCAGGTGGTCTGCTCAGAGGACCCAGGGGCGTCTGCCTCTGTAAGGACACCAAGAATATAGGTCATGGGAAAGGGATCATTTGTGCTTTAATGTTCTCCCACAGGTTCCATCGAAGTGCTAGTCCCCGGAGTAGCTGGAGGTAGCTGCATTGTAAATGAGAGATGGAGAGTGAGCAGAGTTCTCTTACAACCCTAGACCCTGAGCAGTGGCTGGGTGCCCAGCGTTGAGCCTTGCCAGAGCCCTCACCACCCTCAAGCTCCAGGTAAGTAGTTTGTGAGTCCAGCAGTTTTACCTTCATGTTGTTTTCCAGTCTGAGCACTGGAAAGAGACCAAGAACATCGGAAATAGGGAGAAGTATTGGGTAATAAGGGTCAACAGGACACTCATTGGGTACATAGAAATTATCTTTTTAAACAGATATTCTGCATTCCATATGCTATAATGAAGAGTCTGGACTCAGAAAATTTACCATGCTTTTAACTAGTTATTGAGCTTAAGCAAATCATTTCACCTTACTGAATGACAGTTTTCTCTTCAGCAAAATGAAGACACTGAACAAGATGATTTCACCCACCTCCCAACCACTAGTTCTTTGGCCCTATTCCTAAATAATTAGGGGATATTGGTAATGAAACTGTGGGAACTGGTGATTTCAAGGGATTTTCTCTAATAGGCTTCTTGGAGTGAGGGTAATAAAAACTATTGCAAAGGATTGAAGTTAGGTAAATGGTTATTTGTACATGCAGTAGGTTTTTTAAGAATCCTGTCTCCAATATCAGGAGGCTAATGGGAGAAGATGAGTAACTGTTCAATTAAGTAGCTGTATGATTCATCATAATCATCATCACCTTCTTCATTAGCCACCACAACTATGTGTTATCAGGCATTGTGCTAAACACTTTGGGAAATAGAATATAGTATGAGATTTCTTTCTTAATTTCAGAAGAGTCACAGAGAATTACTTGGAGGTGGTAAAACATTGATGTGTGAAAAATAACTGCTGTGTACGATCTGATATAATTGGAGGATCAGTGAAGAAGTACTACTGGAAATTTAGAGGTGGGAAAGATCTGTGTTTGTCTTGGATGGTCAAGGAAAGACAGTGAGAGACTTAATACAGAAAATGGTTTAGGAGTTTATAGATTGATTTAAGATAAAGTGCATTTCTAAGGAGGGTACACTTCAACAAAGGAATAAAGACCAAATGCAGAGACCCGTTTGGTTAACAGTGAATTTTCTATGATGATGATGATGAAAATATTTAAAAGCATGAATCTGGACCAGAGGCAGGAGACACTAGATGGAGGTCTTTGCAATGGGTAGTTCCACAGAACAAAAGCAGGAATAATGGGTGAAAACAGATTTCAGGTTCATGGAAGGAAGAGCTTTTTCAAATTGAAGAATTTCGGCAATGGAGAGGGCTGTCTAAGGGGCAGGGAGCTTCTGGCATTGTCAGTCCAGGGAGAAGCTAGACACCTACCCATGAGGAGCACTGTGGCATGAATTCCTTCATGGGGGAGAAGAGCTGAGTTTTCACTGGTATGAATCAAAATGAGAAAAATAAGGACAACATAAAGTTTTGTGCAGACTGTTCCTTTTTATTCTGCTATTTCAGGCGTACTTCTTTGTTGTGGTGTTAAAAGGCCTTTTATCAATTGTTGGGAATATTTGATGCATTCAAAATTTTCTTAATGATTTAATAAAATCCAAAATTATGGGGGGTCACTGGGGATCCCAGAGGAGTCACAGGGTGGGGAAAAGTTCATAAAGAGCCTTGTGAGTTTAACTCTGAGTAAAATGTGAAGTCACTAAATGGATTTGAACAGAAGAGAAGCAGGATCAGATTTACAGCTTTAAAAAGATTACTCTAGTTGTTATGTTGTGATTAGGTTATAGGGGACAAGAATAGAAGTAGGAAAATCTGTTAGAAGTCTACTGCAATAATCTAGGTGAGAGATAAGAGTGGCTCAAACCAAGGTGGAAAAAAATAGATCTTGGATGTATGAGAGAAAAATAAAAACAATGATGACTATGAGGATTTTGAATCAGGAGCTGAAATGTTGCAATTGCCATAATCTGAGATGGGGAAGACTGTGAGTGGAGTCCACAGAAGTTCAGTTTGAGATGGCTGTTAGATAACCAAGTGGAGATGTGAGCATGTAATTGAATATATGAGTCTGGAGTTGGGAAGAGAAATGACAGCTGAAAATTGATTTGGAGTCTTCAATGTATCTGTAGTGTTTAAAGCCATGACATGGGTGATATCCACAAAGGAGTCAATGTAGATAGAAAGGAGAAGACCAAAGACTGAACTCTGGGCTTGGTGACATTAAAAGGGTAGAGAAAAGAGAAGGAACTATGAATGAGTCTGCAAAGGGGTGACCAGCAAGGTAGGAAGACAAGCAAAAGTATAGTGTTCTAGAAACCAAGTGAAGAAAGCGTGTCCATAAGGAGGGATAGATTAACTCTCTTAAATATTGCTGATACTTAAAATAAGCTGAAGGATGAGAAATGGCCATAGCAAATCTACGAGGAGGAAAGTTTTAATGGAGTGGTGGTAGAGAAAGTCTAATTAAAATGATCGTAAGAGAGGAAACTGAAGAATAGGAATTGGAGGCAATGAATTTTGGCAACTCATCTAAAGAGCATTTTTGTGGGGAGGTGAAGGAAAAGAAGCAATGGCTATGGAGAAAGTGGATCAAAAGAAAAAATTAGCAGCTTGGTTTTTTGTTTGTTTAATAAGTGAGAATACCAGCTTGCTGCTATGCTGATGAAATGTTCCAGTAAAGAGCAGCATAGTAATTAGTTACCTCTCTATTTTCTCTATTACAATATTAGTTTCTTATCATCAGGGGCTATATCTTATTTATTTGTTTAGGCCATGTTCAAAGTATAATGCCTAGAATAAATGAAGTGCTCAATAAATTTCTGTTACATTGACTTTGTCACAGTGGAATATAAATAGTATACAACATCTGAGGAAACAATAAAGAAGAAAAGTGTGTTTGAGATTGGCAGAAGGGGAAAGTGGTAGGAAGAATTGAGGAAGTGACCACTGTTTGGAGTAGACATGCAGAGATAGATTTGCCTCCGGCCTTCCCTTAACCTGGATTGGGGTTCTTACCAGTGTCCAAAAGGGGTCCAGATTCTGATCTTCATGACCCTGGAAGATGTTAGACCTGAGCTCCCATAAGAGAAATGGAATCAAGCAGTGAGTGAAGGAATTGATTCTTGGATAGCAGAACACTGAAGAAGAAAATAAATTGAACTTAAAATCAGAAAATGTAATTCCAATTATATATCATTGATCCAGTATACTAGCAATATTTATTGGTGTAATTGATCATTTATACCTTAGACAGGAATATGTATGAATGATAATATATACTTTAGATGAAGAATACTTAAAATTCTAAAACCTATATGGATTCCACTAAGGGAGACAACTGGGTTACAGAATGGATTTTGTAGGTCAAAAATGGGTATATACTCTGAAGGAAGCTGTTGAGGGGAAACTGAAATATTGGTCTCTCAAAGTATTTACTAAGAGATCTTTACTGTGAAGTTGGGGGCTGGGGGTGTTGGTGGCAAAAGTGCTTTGAGGGTTGCCTCCTCGTTTGGATTTCTGTGGTTCAACCGTCTTCCTCATTCTTCCATACATCACATTTTAGGGACATGAATGGTGAGCAATGGACACTGGGAACTGGAGCCAGGTAACAGAGTTCATCATCTTGGGTTTTCCCTATCTCCAGGGTGTCCAGATTTATCTCTTTCTCTTGCTTCTTCTCATTTACCTCACTACTGTACTGGGAAACTTACTGATATTCCTTGTGGTCCTCCTGGACTCCCGGCTCTACACACCCATGTACCACTTTGTCAGCATTCTCTCTGTCTTAGAGATTGGTTATACGGCTGCCACCATCCCCAAGATGCTGGCCAACCTGCTCAGTGAGAAGAAGACCATTTCTTTCTCTGGCTGCCTCCTCCAGATCTATTTCTTTCACTCCCTGGGGGCTACTGAGTGCTATCTCCTCACTGCCATGGCTTATGACAGGTATTTAGCCATCTGCCAGCCCCTCTACTACCCCACCTTCATGACTCCAGAGCTCTGTGCCAAGATTGCTGTTGGCTGTTGGCTGGGAGGCTTGGCTGGACCAGTGGCTGAAATTTCCTTGGTCTCACGCCTCCCTTTCTGTGGTCCCAATCATATTCAGCACATCTTTTGTGATTTCCCTCCTGTGCTGAGCTTGGCCTGTACTGACACCTCTATCAATGTCATGGTGGATTTTGTTATCAATTCCTGCAAAATCCTGGCCACCTTCCTGCTGATCCTCACCTCCTATGTGCAGATCGCCCGCGCTGTGCTCAGGATTCCCTCAGCTACGGGCAAGCAGAAGGCCTTCTCCACCTGCGCCTCCCACCTTATTGTGGTTCTCCTCTTCTATGGGAGCATCCTCTTCATGTATGTACGACTGAAGAAGAGCTACTCGCTGGACTATGACCGGGCCCTGGCGGTGGTGTACTCGGTCCTCACACCCCTCCTCAACCCCTTCATCTACAGCCTATGCAACAAGGAGATCAAGGAGGCTGTGAGGAAGCAGCTGAAGAGGATGCTGTGGTGAAAAGGGGGGCATTTTGTTTGTGGGGCTGAGAATGTGGAGGCTGTGAGGATTATCAGTGACTAGAGATGAGGAATCAAGCATTCGTTGCTTTTCTACATGGGATGCTGGAGCTGCAGTGAGTGTTGTCTGGGTTTCAGGAGTGTTACTGGGGGCCATGATACTCAGCTGAAGTCACAGGCAGCTTTTAAACCAGAGACTGGAAAAGGTATGCTTTGTCTCCAGCAACAATGGTGTAGTGCAGTGTTTTTTAAATCTCAAGCATTTGTATGCAATAGTTAGGATTTTTGTCAAATCTGTGTATAATTGTAATGCATTAATCTTCAACTTACTTGATTTAACATAAATACATTTAATCATGTACTAAATGATAATACTTATTAAATAAATACAGACTATCTAAAGAAAAAAGTATATGATTTTTCATCTACCATATATAATCAGTTCATGTATATCAGTCATTTATGTAGTATACCAGAAAACCCTGGTGTAGTAGAGAAAAACATTTTTTAAAAATCAGATATATCTTGGTTTAAATCCCAGTTCAGCCAGGCCTTTATTATTTCCATAACTTCAGGAAAGTAACTCAAACTCCTAACTTCATCATTTGCTAAAATATTTTCTTGCAAGTTGTTTTGATAATGAATGATGAAATCTGTAAGCCACAGTATACAGTGTCTGATTTATAACTGATAGCAAAAAATTTATATTTAATATTATTTTCCTTTATTTTATGCTGCCTAGACCTCTCAGCATTCTTCTAGGTCTTAAAACAAAATCCCAGAGAATACAATTAAAAATACTTCCCAGGCACTTTTTCCCAAGGGAAAAGGTCAGCCAGAAAGAATACTTAGAAGATTATAGTTTGTATCATTTCTGTTCTGATCAGTTCTATATATTATTCTTAGTGGTCCTAATATCTATGCACAGTATAAAGTATGAAGTGTGACAGTTGAGACAGAGGCAGGAAATCGGATGGCTGTTTACATTGAAACACTTCTTATTTTATTTGAAAATAATTAATTCCTTAAATATGAGAAATAATATGAAAATAATCCCACAGCTTAATTTATGGGAAATCTAGTATTAGGGATTACTTATGCATCTGAACAACCCTGGTGAGTAGAGGATCAAATGTTGAATACAAGAAATCTTTCAATTCTATGGAACTTCTTAGTAAGATCTCTGAATATTTTTATCCCTACCATTTTAAAGCTATTCATCCATTCGTTCTCTCAATAAATTCAGTATATGTTTAATCAGCTCTTATAGTGTATCACATGCAGCGAGTGCATAAAGTGATGAACAAGAGATATTGTCCATCCCTGTCCTTCAGGTGATCTTGAAAGAATTGAGGATATAGACATTAAAATTACAATTAATTTGTAATCAGTTACAATTAATTAATTAATTACAATTATGATAATTGTTAATAAGAAAAAAGTGCACTCTCTTACTAACGAAGTTCCATTTAAGCTGAAAACTGAAGGCTGAATCAGAGTTAGCCTTTCTTCTGAAAGCAAGAAGAGCAAGAATTGTCTAATTTACAAAAGTAGAAATTTAGACCTAGACAGATAGAATAATTTGTCAAAACTTTGTGGAGCAAGTCAGTCAGTCTTATCTTTCTGGATAAGAAAACCAAGACTTCAAATCCCAGGCTAGATGCCTCTAATTGTTAAAATGTTCAGGGAAGCAAAGGAAAAAGAAAAGACATGAAAATACAAATGAAAAGATAATAGCTAGATTATACATTTGGGCTCAGACAATGGCAGCGAGGAGGTCGGCTTCTGAGGGGATTCAGGGACAGGTGGGAAAAGTATGTGTGAAGTTAGGTTAACCTGCTGATGAATATTTGCTTAAAAAAATGCTGCAGTCCACTGCCTAGAGTTTTCTAGGAAACTGTGGGCCTAGGAGGTGGGTGAACAGTCTCACCAGAACCCTGTGAGGTGCCCACTGCCTTGTTGACTGCATCAACCATATTCTTAATATCTCCACAGGGCAGAAGCCTTTAAACATTCTTTTTAGATTTGGTTCTGGCCTAGAGGACTAAGAGGACTAACTGGAGGCAATGACAAAACTGCTGGAGAGGAGACAGAGAGAGAGAGAGAGAACAAAGGCAAACAAAACAAAATAAAGAACTCCAAAAAAACTCTTAAAGTTAAAATTCTAAAGCATATAAAGTTTAATGATTTGAAAGAGGTTTCATAAAATCATAAATTTATTACAGATGCAATTAATTTTAAGAAACAATTTGATGGGCTTTAAAATGCTAAAAAACATAAATGAGAGCAAAACTCATTGAAAACAATGAAAAAACTGTGAATCAAAAATAGATAAAGATGATCAGTTGAATCTAAAACAGAACCAAGTAGAAATCTTGGAAAGAAAAAAGAAATCACTGAAGAGCAAAGATAAAAGAGTATATGTGAATTAGAAGATTGTTGAATGGAATTCACTCAGAACAAAACAGAAAAGCAAATCAATTTAAAATTATGAAATAGCATATAAAGACATGGAAGATGAATTGAAAAGCTAAGTTTCAACATTTAAAGAAAAGAGAAGTGCAGAATGGGTACAATGTTAGAGAAGTAATATTGAAGAAAAAGTTCATAATTTTCCAGTCTTGAATAATATACGTGTCATCATAATGAAAATGTTCAGCAGTTACAAACCATGGCAAATAAGTAAATCCGTATTTGGAAACATTGTAGGGAAACTACAGAACATCAGGTATAAAGAAGAAATCTTTAAATCCTACTAGAGAGAAAATAAAAAATACTCAATTTAATGAACTATTTTAAAAGAACTTTGTGTAAATACTATTTTTTTAAATAGTAACAACATGTGGCGGTGTTATCTGTGAGTTAGAAAATCTTTGGTTACAATTTTATTTTGGGAAATAATAGAAATGCTGAAAAACTTTAGATTTTGCTAAAAAATATTTAAATATGTATGTTTTAAAAAGTTAAGCCTAATTAGGAAGCTCTCCATGGACTGATACTAAATCATCTCCAAGATATACTGTTAAGTGAGAAAAGCAAAGTATAGAACAATGATTCTAGTGTACCACCTTTTATATAAAAAGGAAAAATATAAATATATTTTTTATTTTTAAAGTATACTTATGGATATTTAGATTTACTTTGAATATATATGTGCAAATAGTTGCATGAATATATACCAGAATGCTAAACTCCCCAAAATAAACATGGTTAGATAAGAGAAAATAGAGGAAATATGGTGGTATAGACAATGTGGAAACAAGATTTCTGTAAATACTCTTTGAATATATTTTTCATTTTGGAGTCACATTAATATTTTAAAAATCCAAAAAATAAATTAAATCTAAAATGAAAATGTCTACAATTTGGAGAATGAAACACTGAAGCAAATGAATTTTACTGTATCTCAAGCTAGTAATATAACAAAAGAGAGAAAATACTTCACGGAATTTAAAAAACAATACTTTGACTGAACATATGTCATGGCATGTATTCAAAGGGCAAAAGAAAATCATAAACTTCATTTAGAGATCTAATTGTGAGAACTTGCAATATTTTCATTTTAAAAACTATTTCATTTGTATTTTAGTGTAAGTAATCACATTAATAATGTTAGGGAATAAGCTTTTCAAGGAAGAGGAAAAATAGATTCAAGTATAAAATCAGATATATCAGGTGAAGTTCAATAATGTAATTTAAATTTGAATTTAAATTGTTATATAAATTAGGGGTTGGAAGAGTAGTTCCTTCTGTTCACTGAAGAAAACCTAGAAGCAATGACAACCCAGTAATAATAAGCATTCATTAGGTCCAGACTTTAGCCTCTAAATACCATTCCCCACCAATAAGAACGAGGACTCCTTGGTAAAGTGGCTGCTTTGAGATATGTCAGAAGAAACATATAATAAAAATCTAGGAATCCTTATGCACTAGAAAGAAAAATCACCAGAAATCAATGTGGCAAAGTTAAAAGAACATCAGATACAAACTGGAGGGCTCTCCAATGGTCAAAGGAAAGTTTGAGTATAAAACAATGACTCAATTGATCATAGTCCTTTCAATATATAAAGCTCCATGAGTTCAAAATGATATATTAAAGAGAGAGAAGGAATGAATGCAAACAAAACTAAAAACCTACTCATCTGTCACCGTTGAGAGTAGACAGTGTACCAACTCCTTACCCAGAAAACTGGTAATTGAAGGGAAAGAATTGGATACTCAATACTCATTATACCTTTTCTATATGAACTGTATTCCAAGGTAACAAAATGACTGAGTTGATAAGAGAAAGTTCTTCCTTTACCACAAGAATTTCAGATAATATGTATAGAAAGAATGTTGGAGTTAGAAAAAAGTCACTATTTTGCAACCCTTAATTAAATAAAGTAATCAATGAGTTTTCTAAGCAACAGGTGGAAAAATAAGGGAAATTTGAATATTCACAGGATGCCAGCGGTTACCTGTTCAGGGAAAACACAAACTAGGAGGCATCAGTTTCCCACAGCAAATGTGGAAAATGAGATACATGAGCCTTCTGATTTGAAGCAGTAGGAACTACACAGCATTTATGAAATATCCATATAAAAAATCATGACCCAGATCTAAACAAGACTCTAGATCTAAATCTTTATTTTAAAGGAAATATAATGGATAGAGAAATAAGGTACATAGTATGATGAGGAAGTAAATCATATGCAGGACACTCTCTCTGTGGGTTAGTTGGCCCAGCCCTTCAACAAGTAAATGGAGAGGCGGGGGGGGGGGGGAGGGAGAGAGAGAGAGAGAGCTACTTAGGGAGAACTATTCTAAATTAGAAAGACTTAGGAGACATAGCAACTGAAAATAAAATAACAACCAAAAGTAACATAGGGGATACTATTGAGATCTTCATTCAAATAAACCAACTGTAAAAAGTCATTTGGGGGAAATTAGGGACACTCGACTCTGGACTAAGTATTGTTAATTTTGCAGTGTGTGCTAATGATTATGGTAGTTAAGAATATATCATTATTTGTTGGAAATGTATGCTGAAGTATTTAGGTAGAAATGTCAGGGTGCTTGGAATTGCTTTAAAATACTTTAGGGAAAAAAGAGATGAAGCAAAAATGACAGCATATTAGAAATCATTAAAATTATGACTATATGAACTTAATATCTTCTCTACTTCCATGAATGTTTAAACAGTTTCAAAATAAAGCAAATTAAAAAAACAAAAAAAACTTAATCACTAAGTAAAATAATTACATGTATCTGCAAACTAGCAGAGTAAAAAAGGTTGTAGGAAAAATTTTATCAATCCAATTAGAAAGAGAAGAGAAGGGAATATCAGAAAAGGACTAAAAAAGAGGAAACACAAGGTAGTAATATTTCCAAATATATTTATAATCATGAAATATGTCAATGTGTTATGCATGCCTATTAAAATGCAGAGATTATCTTATCAGAAATTTACTCTAATTATACGCTGCTTGTAAAATATATAGCTAA
Source organism: Choloepus didactylus (assembly GCF_015220235.1). Classification (NCBI taxonomy): domain Eukaryota; kingdom Metazoa; phylum Chordata; class Mammalia; order Pilosa; family Megalonychidae; genus Choloepus; species Choloepus didactylus. The sequence goes on from NC_051308.1 coordinate 106,436,198, forward strand.
ACACAGAGACACACAGAAACAAGGCATGGAAAAGAGAAAAACATAAAAATTTGGTGTAGCAGTATTAATAATAGACAAAAATGAATTGAGGACAAATAAGAATTTACCATAATAAAGAGAAATGCTCTAAAGTATTTAAAGGAAAATACTTTGAATAATAATTCTCACCTAGTTTACATCAAACAAAAGAACTTCAAAATATGTAAAAAGAAAACCTGACAATTTTATGAGAAGAAATTAATACATTTTAACATATCTCCAAGGAAAATGGAAAGAAATACGTCAAGTAAATAACAAATTATTAAGGACATAGAAAAATCAAATTTAACAAGCTTAAACATTATATGTGTGTGTGTGTGTGTGTGTGTGTGTGTGTATCTGTGTGTATACATTCCCCACCAAACATAAAGAGGAAATACATATAAATATGAAGCATTTGAAGCATTTGTAAGTTGACATAATTTGTAAAGGAAATACTATTTTAAAATATAGATATTGTATTGATTATATTCTCTGAACCTAGTAGTGGTTTTAGATTAATGAAGGGGATGGGTTGGGAATATATCATGATTATTTTTGCATTACCCAGCATGGGAGTTGACTGGTCTAAAGATATAAGACACATGGAAAGCAAGTCTTGTGTAGCAAAATACACAATAAAACATTTATTTATTTTTTAAAGGACAAATATGCATCAATGTAGGGCCACCACTGGCTAAACTGACCCAATCTGAATCTTGCATGGCCAGCGCATATCATTTATGCAGAGCTGCTGCTTTGTTCCCTGGTTCTTTGATCTCTGTTTGAAAGAAATGAGATTTAAATTGAGGGAGAGAAGACCTCTAATTCCAGTTTCAGAGGAACAGTATAGGAGTGTCTGACTCTTTCCTAAGGGGTCCTATTACTGGGCTGATGATCTTCTAGTTCCAAAATAAAAAAGAGAACTGTTTCTTGGGAAAGAATGTAAATTTTCAGCCTAAGGAAACATTACTGCATCCTAAACAAGACATGGTTTCCATGTGTGCTACAAGAAGGCATACTTTGTGCCAAAAGATTAAATCACAATAATTATTCTTGGGTCTGTGAAACTCACTTTGCAAAATTTGGGTAACTCAATGTTTGACACAGAAACTCAAGAAAGGAAAAACTAGATTGAATGGCTCTCCTGGAGTTATACAGCATGGTGGCCCTGGAAATAATTTTTAGCTCAGAACAATAATGAAAATAGGGAAAGTATTAACTAATAATAACTAATATTTTTTAAGCATTATAGATACAGCACTCAGCATTTTATGCACATTAGCACATTTAATCTTCCCAATCCTGGAAAAGCTTATATTACAGATTGGGAAACTGAGGCTCAGAATACCTATGTCAGTTCTCCAAGGGTGTAAAATTGGTAAGCAGAAAAGTGAGGATTTGTGTTTAGATAGTCTGATTTCAAAGTCCTCTGACTTAGTGACCATATTAAGTTTACTCTAATAACAAAGCACTTTTAGATAATTAGAACTATCCAACATTGGATGAGGTTGTCTTGGTTAAGTGTTTAAGCAGAGGCTGGATTGCCTTTTTTTCATATATGCTGAGAAAGTGTTCATACATCAGATGTACAAAGAACTGCATGTCTTCTAAGGTAACTGCAAGCTCAGAATTAATGGGGACAATGGCTGTTCTTATGCACTGATGGCCTTGAGCAAAAACCAAGGGTGCCCATTACCAATGTTATCTGTATTTGAAATTTTGATATTTTGTTCACCATGGACTTTTTGCATTACTTTTGATTTTTTAAAACCTTGCATTCAAATACTATTTCCTGAGTTTTTTGGTGCCCCTTAAATTTGGGGCCCAAGGCAAATGCCTCACTATCCTTCCCTGCTTTAAAACCTGAAGCACACTTTTTCACTTTAATTATTATTCTGGTTATTTTTGTGCGTGTGGTAATGAGGGTGTTGGGGATTGATTTTGGTGATGAATGTACAACTATGTAACAGTACTGTGAACAATCGAATGTATGATTTGTTTTATATGACTGTGTGGTATGTGAATATATCTCAATAAAATGAATATTAAAAAAAAAAAAAATCAAAAAAAAAAAAAAAAAAAAAAAAAACCCTAAAGAATATCCACATCCCTATCGGAGACTCTATAATAAAGTTTCACTCACTAAAAAAAAAAAAAAAAACCAAGGGTGCCGTTACTCATAGGATCTGCTCCTGTAATGAACTATGGCAAGGGCTGGAAACAAGCCTATGGTGAGGGCTGGGACCAAGTCAAAGGTGGGGCTTGGAAATAAAGCATTAAAATCTGTATGAATTGTTTTCATTATTTGACTCTTGAATTCTGTCTTCCCACCCAGTGGCAGATCCTCCTTCCATTCCTTCTTCTTCTACTCCTTTACGGTATGGAAACATTGTCACTGTTTCCCTCACTAAGATTGTCCCTTTCCTCTCTCTGTTTCATTCCCTCTAACAGGTATTGACCCTCCTCTCCTTTCAGCAGGTGGCACAGCCTGCCAATCAGTTTGTCCACTAGCCAAGAACAGACTTAGATAGTCTACAAAACCCTGTGGACTTCCGGAAGGTTGAGAGAACCTTATTCCTTGCTGTCTGTGGGCCTTAGTCTAATAAGAGATGAGGGAAAATAAAACAGCAGTAACAGTAAGAAAAACAGAAAGACAGAAAAATAGGTCACATCTAAATAAGGGTGGATATTGGGATATTGGTCCTGATAGCAGTGCTGGGGATGTCAATGTGGAGAAGTTTTATTGAGGATTACAGTAGTTTGGAGTAAGGTTGAGAAGCAGGAAGAAGCATGGGTAAAAACAATTATTTTTGAACTTCATACCCAAAAATAAAGAAAATCCTTGTGAAAAGAATCAGTGTGTAGGGTTGAGAGAGAGGAGAGACAGAAGGAGATGCACATTCAAGGATGACTGAAACACAAATATTAAAGTTTGGAAGGTTTAGAGGAAAGAAACAAGCCTAAAGGGGATAATGAGTCTGTTGGGACCATCATGTCTCATAACAAGGAAAACAGTGAATTCAGTGGACAATGACATCCTTACTAGTAGCAGCAATAATGATTCATTAGATGCCAAGTCCTCCAAAGGCCAAGCCCTCTGGTACGATAGTCATCAGTGACTTAGGGTTCCTGGTATAAAGTAGCTATTCAATATCTGAAGCAAATGTTGAAACTGGAAGAGTAAACCCTATCACCACTTTTATATGATTATTAGTGATCACATTCACTCGCTGAGTACCGGATTTCCTGTGGAACTCGTCTTGAGTTCAGTGATTGGTCCAGGCTGAATACCCTGGGCAGTGGTCACAAGATCAATAGTGACTAAGAGCCTGGCTCTGGGATCAGCCCTAGATTTCTAGTTATCAGCTCCATGCACCTGAATCAGTTATTGAAATTCTGTGTTTCATTTGCCTTCTGGAAAAAAAAAATATTAACATTTATTTCCACAGATCGTTGTGAGGATACCCAAGACAATACATGAGATAATTCATGTAAGGTGTTTCTCTTAGGTCCAGGACATGATTTTAAAAATGTTAGTTTTATGAACATCAAATAGGCCTATGTCTGGAAATGATCTTAGTAATAATGTAATCCAGCTGTTTCCAAACCTTACTGATCATAAGAATTGTTGTGGGAACTTTTCAGAAATGAAAATGCCTGGGCTCTACCCTTAGGTTTTTTTAACCATAAATTCTGACAATCAGTTTGGTGAACACTGATCTGATTCAACCCCATGATTTTATAGACAAGAAAACGGAAGTTCAGGGGGTTAAGTGGCTCATCCAAAATAACACAGATTAGAGGCCAAGAAAAAGTATAAAATATTGTTCTCAAACTGCGTAGTACAATAACTTTTCCATGACACCACAATCACCTGTGGACTAAAAAATTTATAGGGGAAAGAGTTAGTGACTCCTATGACTCATCAAGAGCTGGTAAGGTTTCAAGAAACTTTTGGGGAAAGAAGTTTGTGTAATTATTTTCTTGAATACCAAAAAGAGTAAGTGAAATTATGTATTTATTGGGGACAGGGAATGAAGTAAATTATCTGAGTTTAAGTCCCAACTCTGTCACTAACTAGCTACACAACCTTAGGCAAGTCATTAAACTTCCTTGAGCTTGAGTTTCAACATTTATATAATGGTGGTCCCTGATCTAGATCACATATGTGAAAATATTTTAAAAAGTAAAGTGTTACAGAAATATAGCGGGTAACTATTTTTGTTATGAATTTTTGCATCAATAGCTTTGGGTCCAAACTTCTATAAATATGTGATTTGCATACTCAGTCCATGGGTACTGAATTGAGTTTGTGGTCTAAATAGGTTAAATCTGAATTAGATTTCTCCCTAGTGTCAGGAAATATTCATTGGGGCGAGGTGCAGAACGTTGAAGGTATCATTACTGGAAAGGAAACTGGGGGGAAGTTGACAGCATTAATTTTCAGAACTATAATATCATTCCTAGGTTTCTCCTCTACCATGCTTTCTGGCCCCAGCAGCATGTGGGACTACAGAAAAGATGGGTATGAGTCCAATAGGTGGAGTCTGAGGAGGAAGGCAACACATGCTGTGAAGCTGGAGGATCTATGTATAGTACATTCAGCTCTGAAACTAGAATTGTTGGTTCTATCATTGATGTAAACAGGCTGTCCAGTGGTCACCAAAGACCTGGACACAGCAGTTTTTCATTCTTATAATAATGATAATAGAACAAGGATCTGTGACAGTAGACAGTAGAAAAACAGCACAATAATCACAAGATAAAGAACAGCAAAATCCTGAACTTCGGGAGGCTTTTCAGAGTCTCTAGAATTCAAATCTTATCTCCCAGCCCTACCAACCCTCTTCTGAGAGCAGAAAAGCCTACCAATGGCATCTTTCATGTCTTGTTCTCAGGCTGTAAATGATGGGATTGAGGAAGGGAGCGAGGATAACAAAAGTGGCAGCAATTACTGTGTCCCAAAACACTGAGTACGTGGCTGAAAATCGCAAATACATGAGAGCCACACTGCCAAAAAACAGCAAGAACACAGCAAGGTGAGCAGCACAGGTGGAAAAAGCCTTGTGACGTCCCTTAGCTGAGGACATTCCCAGTATCACCACGATAATCCGGATGTAGGATAGGGCGATGACCAGGAAGGAGGCCAGGATCTCCACCGCATGGATGGCATCCACAATGACCACCAGGAATGTATCTGTGCAGGCCAGACTCAGTACAGGAGTGAAATCACAGAAGATCTGCTGGATGTGGTTGGAGCCACAGAAAGGCAAGGTGGCAATCCATGCAATTTCAGGGAGCACGAGGAGGAAGCCACAGAAGCAAGATCCAGCTGTCAACTGGATACAGATTCTGGGAGTCATGATGGTTGGGTAGTGGAGGGGGTTGCAGATAGCTATGTACCTGTCAATGGCCATTGCTGTCAGGACACAGCCTTCTGTGATTCCAAGTGAGTGGAAAAAGTACATCTGTAAGAGGCAGCCAGCCAGAGAGATGGTCTTCTGCTCACTGACAAGGTTGAAGAGCATCCTGGGGATGGTGGTTGTGGTATACCAGATCTCCAGAAAGGAGAGGACACTGATAAAGAAATACATGGGGGTGTGTAGTGCCATGTCCAGCTGGATGACAATGACTATCATCAGATTACCAGTCATTATGAATCCATAGATGAGAAGCAAAGGAATAAAGAATAAGAGACCGCCTTCATGCAGATGTGGGAACAAAGAAAAGAGGAATTCAGTTGCCATTGTCTGATTCCCATGTGCCATCAATCGTGTTATCTGTGAATGGAGGAAAGAACACAAAGAAACTCCTGGAATTGGAATCCTGGTTACCTGTTTAAAAAAGTTTCACTCCTTTCTATAATGAGTTACTTAAAGCTGATTCTGGGAACATAAACAGCCCAGTTAGAAATATCTCTCAACCTGTACATTCATGCCAGAAACATCAGAAATATTTGCTTTTGCACCCACAAATGGTCTTTTTGTAAACATCTACAATTGGTGCCAAGAAACTAAAGAAACACACAAATTTAATTTTTATTTTTTGGAAATATTTCTGGATGGCTAGTCCTTTCTTTAAATTCTGAGTCCCTTTCCTCTCCACTTCTTACCAACTCCCCATGTTTAGCCTTAAATCTTATACCTTTTCTTCAAACCATTCTCCACTTCTCTCCTTCAGAAATTCTTTGAAAATATAAAGGGTCCATCAGGAGCCTTTCTTCCAATGCTTCTTCATGTTGCTCTTCCCATCTCTTCCAGCACTGTTACCTAAACTGAGACTAGGTACAGTATTCACCTTTATGTCTCTGGTGCTTATATCTGTTTCCTTCATAATAGCGTGTCTGTATTTCATCAGATGGTAACAATTCAGATGCCAGGAAATATTCCTCTTTCTATCCTCTGCTCACTCTGTATTTCCTTCTTCTCCTATGCTTTCATCAATGGCTGATATTTTAGTTGCTTACACCAGACTCTTTCCAGAACCACCTTTCATCTAAATAGTGGCCATTAAATTTCAAAAAAGTATATAACTCCACTGCCAGACACCATATTCCCCCTACCAAGGCAATGTCCAAGAGCCTAGAGAAGGAAATCTTTCAGAATAAAAATCACCTCTTCATAAACTATGCTATCTTGGAGAAGAAGTGTCACAAACATCAGCTGCAGTAAAAACCAGATGATAATCTATTTGCTCAGGGGAAATGACAATTAAAATTTTGCAAAGCTAATTAAAGTTAGTTAGAGTATACATTATCTCTCACCTTGACTATTTTGGTATCTTTCTCACTGGTCATATTCTAACAAGTCTCTCTACAGATGAACATTCCTAAGCATGGCTTTTACTGTTTCCCTTAAATTTAAGGATAAGGCTCAAAGGTCCTAACCTGATATTCATTGCTTTCTCTGATCTTGTTCCAATCCAATTTTGGAGCAAAGTATCATTTTACATATTCAACCGTTCAGTAAAATAGGAATAGTTTCCTGCATATTGTCGCATATGCCATTCCTTCTTTCCACTGCTTTGATCTCTTATTAGATCCTAGCTTCCACTGTCCTCTCAATATTCCCACCTTCTTGGAATTCTCACTGATCCCTCCTGCCAGAAGTAGTCCTCCCCCTTCTGAATCCTAAGTGTGCTTTACCTGTCTCTCTCTTTATGACATCTAATCATCCTTCCTTATGTTTTAAATATTCTTGTATCAGCATTAGCTGTTCAAGTAGACTGGAAGTTCCTCAAGAGGAATTATAAAGAAGGTGAAATGAAATAGTGTTTTTAAGGGGTTAAAAAGTAATGGGAATGGGTACTTTACATATTTTAATTTATATATTTTATTTCTTTGATTTTTACCTATAATAAAGATTTTATTATTATTGTTTTATAGATAAGGAGCTTGAGAACCAGAAAGAAGAAAGAATTGGTCCAAAATTGCATGGCAAGTTTCCAAAACAGTAACTGGAACCCAGGCCTCTTTGTCTTAGAAGTCCACTACCATTTTGAATGCCACGGGAGGAATTTTAGGTCAGGTTTCATCAGACATTCTGCCTGTTTCCTACTCTGAGTGCTCCTATATAATTGGACTGTCCTGCATGTGAGATGAAAAATAGATTTTCATAGGCCTGAGCTGATGGAGTTTTTTCAGGATATTCCCATTCTCATAAGGGTGGGCAAGGCAATGCAGAGTTCAAAAGCATATTCAAATAAATATATTTCAGGCTAGGAAAAATAGTTTGTAGAGGATGCCTCTTACCTTGTTTCTCAAGCCTTGAGGAGGAAAGACATGAGAGAGAAACTCAAAAGAAACGGGAAGTGGTGCTCAGCAGAAGGGATGAGTGCCTGAGTGGAGAGGAATGAGAGATTTGAGGTATTTCCTGACTAAAATATTGACTTTTATGTTCTTTCTGCATTTGCCTTTCCTCAGCCTAAAGCACCCAAAAATAGACATTGGGTGTTCACTCTGAGGACATATATGGACAAAGCAGACTATTTGACTAAGAGAAAAGTCAATAATGTCAAATGTGAAATGGCTTATAAGTTGAACAGAGTGACTGTTTTGTTGTTCTGAGTGTGGAGCTTCTCCTATGTATGTCTGGCATCCTTATCATTTATGCATTGATTCAGCAAACACTCATACATTGATTGATCATCTGCTATGTGACAATCACTACCATAGGTTCAAGGTGACATAAAGGTGAATAAAACATAATCCTTGCTCTTGAAAAACAATAAGACATTAAAAATTCCCAAGATGACAGATAACTAGCAGTGTTCCGGGAGCTCAGTGTACAAGTATTCTTTGAACAAAAAAAAAGTCTTGAATTAGATTTTAGTCTTGGACAAAAACAGTAACTTGCTGTGAGACATGCCTTCCCACCAACCCTCTGCTTTGGGCTTTGACAGAATTTTAGTGTTGGAAAGACCTTAGGTATCATCAGTATCTTAATCTGCTAGCTGTACTATATTCTTTCTAATGTTCCTTCCAGATTTCATGTTTCATTATTCTAATTTCTTCATTCATGTGATGAACTTCCAAGAATATGTGACTTTACCCAATCTACTAAAGAGGTTTTATAAGTTTTTAAAATACAGATTTTTATCCAAGTATTGAGGAACTTTACCCTGAAAGACCAGGGCAATGGGTGGGTCCTGAAGAGTTAAGGATAGAAAGAAAATACTGGGCAGACACAGTAGGAGTAAAAAGGCATATTAGAGGTCTCGATTGGATGCTGCCCTCTCATTCAGCAGTCTAGCACTTACCCCTGCCTGAGACCACAAGAACTGCTCCTCATAATCTCTACAGCCACCTGCCCCTTCCTGAATCTGCCTTTGCAGATATAGATGTCTCTGAAGTTCCTTTGGGGAATATCTGGAATGGAGAGATTGTCTTTCCCAGGAGTTTCTCTATAGATGATGCAGGATCTAAAGGAAAATGTCTCATATCACCCTCCCCTCTAAGGGACAAATTAGGGGAAAAGTGTCAGAAAGTAATTTTACATTCCCCAGGGTCAGATATTAAAAGCTTTCCTGTGGCTATGTAACCTTGTCTCTCATAGGGACTGTAGAGTTGGGCGTTGGAGCCTAGAAGAGCTGTGGGGGTCAAACTAGACTTCAGTCAAGGTCATGCTTTTCTGAAGTATGCAAATAGTAAACCTTGATTTCCTCTCAGTGTTTTATTCTTTTCTCACTCTGCTTTCCATATCCTCTGATGATATACTAATGATAATGATAATAATGTTAATTTTTTGTAGTTTTTTATACACAGCATCACATTCGATCCTCTAAAAACTGTTTGTTCAGAAATGAAAAGGCTTATCCTCAAGCTCAAATGGAAATGCTAGAAGCCCTGAAGAGTCAAAACATTTTTGCAAAAGAACAAAGTTGCAGAACTTACACTTCCCAATTTCAGATTGTACCACAAAGCCATGGTAATCAAAACTGTGTGCTATTGGCATAAAGACAGACCAGTATACAAATGGAACAGAATTGAAAGTCCAGAAGTAGACCCACTCATCTACAGTCAAATGATTTTTTTTTTTCATTTTTATTGAGATTGTTCAGATACCATACAATTATCCAAAGATCCAAAGTGTACAATCACTTGCCCCTGGGTACCCTCATACAGCTGTGCATCCATCACCACACTTAATTTTTGTTCAATTTTTAGAAACTTTTCATTACTCCAGACAAGAAATAAAGTGAAAGATGAAAAAAGAAAAAAGAAAAGGAAACTCTAATCCTCCCCTATCCCTAACCAACCCCCCTCAATTGTTGACTCGTAGTATTGGTATAGTACATTTGTTACTGTTTATGAAAAAATGTTGAAATACTAACTGTAGTATATAGTTTGCAATAGGTATATTTCTTCCCTATATGCCTCTCTATTATTAACGTCTACTTGTATTGTCATACATTTGTTCTGGTTCCTGGAAGCGATTTCTAGTATTTGTACAGTTGATCATGGACATTGCCCACCATAGGATTCAGTTTTATACATTCCCATCTTTTGACCTCCAACTTTCCTTCTGGTGACATATATGACTCTGAGCTTCCCCTTTCCACCTCATTCACACACCATTCGGGGCTGTTAGTTATTCTCACATCTTGCTACCAACACCCCTGTTCATTTCCAAACATTTAAGTTCATCCTAATTGAACATTCTGCTCATACTAAGCAACCGCTCCCCATTCTTAAGCCTTGTCCTATGTCTTGGTACCTTATATTTCATGTCTATGAGCTTGCATATTATAATTAGTTCCTATCAGTGAGACCCTGCAATAATTGTCCTAATGTGTCTGGCTTATTTCATTCAGTATATTGCCCTCGAGATTTTGTCATCAACCCATTTTTTTTTAATATGGTTTTGTTCACTCACCATACACTCCATCCCAAGTAAATAATCGATGGTTCTCTGCATGGTCATACATTTATGTGTTCACCACCTTCACCACTATCTATATAAGGGCATCTACATTTCTTCCACAAAGCAGGAGGGAGAGTCAAAGAAGGTAGAGAGGCAAAAGAAAGAGGAAAAAAAAATGACAGCTAGGAAGCAGCAAAAGGAAAAATAACCTTAAATCAAAGTAGAATAAAGAATCAGACAGTACTACCAATGTCAAGTGTCTAACATGCCTCCCCTATCCCCCCCTCTTATCTGCATTTACCTTGGTATATCACCTTTGTTACATTAAAGGAAGCATAATACAATGATTCTACTAGTTACAGTCTCTAGTTTATGCTGATTGCATCCCTCCTCCAATGCCTCCCCATTTTTAACACCTTGCAAGGTTGACATTTGCTTGTTCTCCCTCGTAAAACAACATATTTGTACATTTTATCACAATTGTTGAATACTCTAGATTTCACCAAGTTACACAGTCCCAGTCTTTATCTTTCCTCCTTTCTTGTGGTATCTCACATGCTCCCCACCTTCCTCTCTCCACCGTATTCATAGTTACCTTTGTTCAGTGTACTTACATTGCTGTGCTACCATCTCCCAAAATTGTGTTCCAAACCACACACTCCTGTCTTCTATCACCCTGTAGTGCTCCCTTTAGTATTTCCTGTAGGGTGGGTGTCTTGTTCACAAAGTCTCTCATTGTCTGTTTGTTGGAAAATATTTTGAGCTCTCCCTCATATTTGAAGGACAGCTTTGCTGGATATAGGATTCTTGGTTGGCGGTTTTTCTCTTTCAGTATCTTAAACATATCACACCACTTCCTTCTTGCCTCCATGGTTTCTGCTGAGAGATTCGCACATAGTCTTATTAAGCTTCCTTTGTATGTAATGGATCGCTTTTCTCTTGCTGCTTTCAGGATTCTCTCTTTGTCTTTGACATTTGATAATCTGATTATTAAGTGTCTTGGCGTAGGCCTATTCAGATCTCTTCTGTTTGGAGTACGCTGCACTTCTTGGATCTGTAAGTTTATGTCTTTCATAAGAGATGGGAAATTTTCATTAATTATTTCCTCTATTATTGCTTCTGCCCCCTTTCCCTTCTCTTCTCCTTCTGGGACACCAATGATACGTACATTATTGTACTTTGTTTCATCCTTGAGTTCCTGGAGACGTTGCTCATATTTTTTCATTCTTTTCTCCATCTGCTCCTTTGCGTGTAGGCTTTCAGGTGTTTTGTTCTCCAGTTCCTGAGTGTTTTCTTCTGCCTCTTGAGATCTGCTGTGTATGTTTCCATTGTGTCTTTCATCTCTTGTGCTGTACCTTTCATTTCCATAGATTCTACTAATTGTTTTTTTGAACTTTTGATTTCTGCCGTATATATGCCCAATGTTTCCTTTACAGCCTCTATCTCTTTTGCAATATCTTCTCTAAACTTTTTGAATTGATTTAGCATTAGTTGTTTAAATTCCTGTATCTCAGTTGAAGTGTATGTTTGTTCGTTTGACTGGGCCATAACTTTGTTTTTCTTAGTGTAGGTTGTAATTTTCTGTTGTCTAGGCATGGTTTCCTTGGTTATCCAAATCAGGTTTTCCCAGACCAGAACAGGCTCAGGTCCCAGAGGGAAGAAATTTTCAGTATCTGGTTTTCCTGTGGGTGTGTCTTAGAAAATTGCTCCACCCTTTGATGCCTCAGGTCACTGTGCTTTGCTGCCCAGCAGGTGATGCCTGTTAGCCTATAATTCTTGACTGGTGTGAGGAAGTAGGGCTGTGTTCCCCCAGGCTCTGGGGTCTGGTTCTGAATGGAAAGGGCCCCAACCCTTTCCTCCTAGAGAAGACAGACCCCACAGGTGGAGGTCATTAGCATTTCAATGGTCTCTCTCTCTGTTTTTGCTGTCCCCACCCTTCCCCTAGTCACAGCCCTGGAAACTGAAAATGACTGGGGCTTTCTCCACTGAGCCGAAAAAGAAACAGATAGTCCCCTTCAGACCCAGTCCAAGGTGACCCTCCAGCTCTCTAAGGTCAGTTATCACCCAAAGCCTCTGTCTGTTTTCTGGGGATTCGTACCTGTAGTGAGCAGTTCACACTCGCTACTTAAAACCCCAGTTGGAGCTCAGCTGAGCTATATTCGCTTGCTGGGAGAGAGCTTCTCTCTGGCACAAGGAGGCTTTGCAGCTTGGGCTATGGGGGAGGGGGTCTTGTGACTTGGATCCGCAGGTTTTACTTACAGATTTTATGCTGTGTTCTCGGGCATTCCTCCCAATTCAGGTTGGTGTATGATGAGTGGATGGTCTTGTTTGTCCCCCCGCAGTTATTCTGAATTATTTACTAGTTGTTTCTGTTTTTTTGTAGTTGTTCCAGGGGGCTACTTAGCTTCCACTCCTCTCTATGCCGCAATCTTGCCCCACCCCCCTGGTCAAATGATTTTTGATGAGGATGCTGAGTACATGCAATGGGGAAAGAATAGACTCTTCAACAAATGGTGCTGGGAAAACTGGATATACACATACAACAATTAACTCAATGGAACTAGAACTTAAATATATAAAAGTTAAAAGTGTAAAATTGTTAGATGATAGCATAGCAGCAAATATTTATTACCTGGGAATTAGTGATGGATTCTTAGATATGTAGCCAAAAGCATGAGCAACAAAAGAAAAAAAATGGACATATTCCATTCATAAAATTAAAAAATTGTGTGCATCAAAGAAAATTATCAAAGTGAAAAGACTACCTAGAGAATGGGTGAAAATAGTTGCAAAACATATATCGGATAAAGACTTGACACCCAGAATATATAAAGAACTTTTACAATGCAACAATGAAAAGTCAAGCAACCCAATTAAAAAATACGTGAAGCATTTGAATAGACATTTATCCATAGAAGATCCACAAATGGCCACTAAGTATACAAAAAGTTGTTTGTCATCATTGTCCATTAGGGAAATGCAAATCAAAATCATATAAGATACCACTTCACACACACAAAGATGGCTATTACTAAAAACAAAATTAAAAGAAAAAGAAAAAAAAGGAAATAAGAAGTGCAGGAGAGGATCCAGAGCATTGTTAATGGGACAGTAAACTTGTGCAGCCACTGTGGAAAGCAATATGGCCGTTCCTCAAAAAGTTGAATATAGAATTATCCTATGAGCCAGCAATTCCACTTTTAGGTGTATACCCAAAGAAAGTGAAAACAGGATCTCAGACAGGTACTTGTACAACTTGTATATTAATGTTCAAAGCAGCATTATTCACAATAGCCAAAAGGTGGAAACAACCTAAGTGTCCAACAAATGAATGGATATACAAAATATGGTATATCTGCACAATGAAATATTATTTGGCTATAAGAAAGACTGAAGTTCAGAGACATGTTGCAAAATGGAAGAACTCTGAAAACATTATGCTCAATGAAATAAGGAAGACACACACATAAAGACACAGATTGTATGATGTCTCTTAAAAGAGATGTCTAGAAAAAATATATTCTCAGAGATAGAAAGTGAATTAGTGGTTTCCAGGAAATGGACAGGAGAGGGAATAGGAAGTGTGTATTTGGTGAATATGGAGTGTTTGTAAATAAAACTAACTTTTAAAAACCTGTTTTTTTGTACGAGGTAGCCAAGGCAATAGTTTCTTCCCATTTTGCTGATGGAGAGATTCAAATGAGCAAAACGCTTGCTCCAGCTCATATAGGCAATGCAAGGCAGGGCAGAAATTGATTGAACCTTTATCTTCTAAGTTCAAATGTAGCTAAACACTAACTTCATCTTTCAGCTACACCTCTACTGCTTATTCCCAAATATTTATTCCCTGCCTTTATCTTTCACTTAACTTGTAAAATCATTTAACAGTACTTGTCTTATCTAAGAAAAGGAAGGCAGGCAGGGAAGATAAAGGACCTCCCTGAGCTGGTTTTTGCTTGCATTCTCTAGCTTTATTTCCCACTCTACTCTGCCTTACACTTTAAGCTCCATGTGGTTAGGTATTGTTTCTCTTTTGGTTCCTGCTTTATCTTCAATGCAGTACCTGGCCCTCAGCTGGCAACCAAGAAATGTCATGTGATTGAACTAAAAAGGCAAAAAGACAAAATTACACATAGAGGAGTGAGGAGAGGGGGGTTACCAAGTTAACAAATGGTCATAATAATTTAAGATAATGGCAGATAATTATAGCAAAATGTACTAAGTTCTATAAGACAGGTATATAGAGCACAAAGAAATGACACACAACCCTGGTGTTCCAGTTTGCTAGAGCTGCTCTTATGCAAAATACCAGAAATGGATTAACTTTTTTAAGTGGGATTTATTAAGTTACAAATTTATAGTCCTAAGGCCATTAAAGTTTCCAAACTAAGGCATCAACAAGAGGATACCTTCACTCAAGAATGGCCAATGGTGTCCGAAATGCCTCTGTCAGCTGGGAAGGCAAGTGGCTGGCATCTGCTGGTCCTTTGCTCCTGGGTTGTGTTTTAAAGTGGCATTCTCCAAAATGTCTCTGAGTCTCTTAGCTACTCCAGGGCAATCTCCAAAAGTCTCCAAGAATCTCTCAGCATCACTGTCAGTCCCAAGCATCTCAGCAAAAGTCTTTCTCAATTGGTCTGAGCTCCTTCTATCTGTGAACTCTCTGATAGGACTCCAGTGATTTATTTAAGACCTACTCTGAATAGGTGGGGTCCACATCTCCATGGAAATAATTTAATCAAGTATTTCCACCCTAATCAACAGAGTAATACATCTGCCCCCACAAGACTGCATTAAAGAATCTGGCTTTTCTGGGATATGTAATGTATCCAAACAGGCATGTTCCACCCTCTGGACCCCAAAAAGACATGTTCTTTCCAAATGCAAAAATACATTCATTCCATCACAATATGAGTAGAAAGTCCTAACATTCTCCTCTGGCTGTGGACCTGTGAAACTCAGTACAAGTTATCTGCTTCCTATATACAAAGAATGGAAAGTAATAGGATAAATGTTCCCATTGCCATAGGAGGAAATTGAAAGCAAAATAGGATTCATGGGACAGAAACAGTTCCTAAAACCTGCATGTTATACTTCATTTGATTTCAAAGTCTGAGAGTCTTTTATAGCATGATGTTTTATCCTCAGAGCTTGAGACAGCAGGGGTCTGACACTTTCCAAGGGACATGAAAGCATCCCTTTTCTCTCCAAATGCAGGGGTGAGTGCTCCCACATATCCATGCATTGCAGAGACTATCTGCTTCTCCACCCCACCCTCCTTAAGCATTGGGGTGCCACCCAGACTTTGCCTCTCCAGGGAAAAGGCTTTCCCCACTCTGAACAGTGGAATGGTAGCCAGGTTCTTCCCAATCCCTGGGGAATGCGCTTCACCATCTCTGAGGCCTGGGGTGGCAGCATTCTTCCTGAACATCTGAATGGAAGGCCTGCCCTCTGCCTCCAGGGCAAACTCACCCTTTCCACATGCAGGGGTTATTCTTCTCTCCTTGCCCAAGATTTCTTAGCTTCAGACCTTGACTTTCATGGTTCTGCCTTCTCTGAAGAAATTTTTTCTTTAATTTGCCCTTTTCTGTCATCTTTAGTCCAGACTGGCAGTGGTTCCATCTATACAGATCTCACAAAAAGTTTTTTTGGCTTGGCATGCAACATACAGGGGTGAAAATTATCAGAAAATAGGACTTTCCACTAATCCTTTATGGATAACTGCATCTCCAATCCTGGCTTGTACTGAAATGGCTGGCTGGTTCCAGTTTTCATTAAATTCTCATGTGGGTCTGTTGCTTCTGGGTTTTCACTTTCTGGAAGCCTAGAATTTTCCAGACTATCAAATTTTGGTTTCTTTGTGCCCAATAGTTCAGTCTTCAGCTTATCTCTTTCCTCACACATTTTACTATAAACTGCAAGGAGAAGCCAGACTACCTTTTCCACATTTAGTTTTGAAATTTCTTCAGCTAAGTATCCCAGCTCCTTGCTTTCAAATTCTGCTTTCCATCCAAAGCAAGGACTCAATTTTGCCAAATTCTCTGCCACTTTAAAACAAGAAACACCTTTCTTCCAGTTTGCAACACAGTCATCATTTCTGTTTAAGGCCTTGTCAGAAGTATCTTTAGAGTCCATATCTCTACCAACAGTCTCTTCAAAGCAGTCTAGGCTTTTTATGTCATGCTACTTTTTATGTCATGCAACTCACAATTCTTCCCTTATCCATTTAAAAAGCTGTTCCAACATGTTTGGTATTTGTAAACTCAGCAGCAGCACCCCATTCCTGGTACCAAAATCTGTTCTGGTTTGCCAGAGCTGCCATTATGCAAAATACCAGAAATGGATTGGCTTTATAAACAGGATTTATTAAGTTACAAATTCACAGTCCTAAGGCCATTAAAGTGTCCAAACTAAGGCATAAACAAGAGGATTCTTTCACTGAAGAATGGCCGATGGCATCCAGAATGCCTCTGTCAGCTGGGAAGGCACATGGCTGGTGTCTGCTGGTGCTTTCCTTCTGGGTTGTTTTTCAAAATAGCATTCTCCAAAATGTCGCTGGGTCTCTCTTAGCTTCTCCAGGGCAAACTCTGGGCTAGCATCTCCAAATATCTCCAAGCATCTCAAAGCATCACTGTCAGTCCCAAGGATCTTTCCAAAAGTCTCTCTCAGTTGTTCTGACCTCCTTCTGTCTGTGAACTCTCTTATAGGACTCCAGTGACTTAATTAAGACCCACCGGTTCAGGTCCACATCTCCATGGAAATAATTTAATCAAGCATTTCTACCTTAATCAACAGACTAATCAGTCTGCCCGCACAAGATTGCATCAAAGAATATGGCTTTACTGGGGGACATAATATATCCAAACTGGTATACCTGGGCATAGGGAAATGGTAGGATATCTGAGGTTATTTCCTGGAATAAGTGGTACTTGAGCTGGGTGTTGAATAATAAGTAGAAATTAACCAAGTAAAGAAGGAAAACAAGATGTTCTCAAAAAAGTAAAGAACAGGAGGATGACATAGCATATTCTAAGAATTGCAGGCAGTTTGGTATGATATAAACACAAGGCACAAACTGTGAGTAACAGAACAGATAAGAAAAGAAGCTGAAGATGTATGAAGGGACTTTATCAGAAAGGTCCATCAAGGCTCTACTGAAAACTTGGGTTTTTATCCTGAAAGCAATGGAAAACCACAGAAAATATTTTAACTAGGGAGTGAAATATTTTTAACCGTGTTGTAGAAAGACCACTCTAACAACAATGAAGAGAAGATTTGTAGGAGACAGGGAGATCAGGGAGAAGATTATTCCAATAATTCATGCAGAAAATAAACAATGTGTTATCAGAGCAATGGTAATGGGGATTGAGATAGATTCAAGAGATAGAAGACACTAGAATAAAATAGAGGTATTGTAGACAAATATAAATCAATACATTAAAACAACATCTTATTTGTATCTTTAGAAAATCAAGATGGAGTTAAAATAGGGGGAACACTGTCATCTGTGTTAGAAGCAATGCTCAGAAACAAAGCATTCTAAGGTCATAGTTCAGAAGGACAATAGACATAGTGAATAATTCCAGAATTTAAGTTAAATATGAACATAAAAATTCCTAGGGTAAATCATACACACAAATAGAAATATAATGTAAATTTTCAAAACAACCCAAGTTTATTAACTTATAATTCTGGTAGTGAAAATTCTTAAAATCAAGGTGTCAACAGTGTCAGGTTTCTTTTGAAGCCTTAGGGGAGAATCCTTTTCCTTGCCTTTTCCAGTTTCTAGAGGCACCACAGTAACATTTTCAAATCTACCTCTCTCTCCAGGCTAGTCTGGCAATCTCAAAATACTTAATTTCATCCACAAAGTCCATAGATGTTACAGAAAAAGCACTTCTAGATGTGAAATGGATCATTATAACATATAAAGTACTTGTGCTATTAGGAAGGCATCACACTACGCTTCTATGTGCTTTTAAACATGTTCTCACAATATATTAAGGAAAATTAACAGAACTACAGAAAAATGCATAAATCTGTCATTCTGGTAGCAATTTTAACCATTTCCAAGTAGATATCTCAAATCAGTAAAGATACGATTTATTAGAATAACAAAATTAATGTTAATAAGTTTGATCTCATGCACCATATAGAACCTGATGCCCAACAATTACACACCTGGCATTCTATCTGGGCCCATATAGTAAACTCACAAAAATTCACTGTTAGGCTTTCAGGAAAATTGCCATAAATTTCAAATAATTGGTATCATATAATACTGGTTGTCTGACTCTATTAGGCTAAGTTAGAAATGAATAATTAAAGGAATAAATATAAAATCTCATGTGTTTGGACATTTAAAAACATATTTCTAAATAACAAATTGTTTAAAGAAGAAATTGTAAATAGATATTGGAAAATACTAGCTATCCAAATCTTATAAGATAAAGGTAAAATGGTACATTGAGGGAAATTTATATCCTTAAAGGATTAAAGTAGAAAAGAAGAAAATCAAAAAAGTAATTAGCAAAATGTCCAACATTAGAAGTTATCAAATAACAAAATAAACCCAAAAAAGAAGGATGTAAATAATAAGTCAGAACAAAAAAATAAAGATATAAATAGATGTGATCAACAAAATTATAAGTTGAAATTCTTTGAAAAGGCTAATGAAATTTACAAACCTATTGTAAGACTGATTCACAGTAAAAGAAAGACAGCACAAAAGGAAATATCGGAAGTGCAAGGTAGACGATAATTATGTGGTGTGCCAGTTTGAATGTATTATGTCCCCCCAAATGCCATTATCTTTGATGTAATCTTGTGTGGGCAGATGTATCAGTTTTGATAGATTGTGATTCTTTTGAGTGTTTCCATGGAGATGTGCCCCAGCCAACTGTGGGTGATGACTCTAATTGGATAATTTTCATGGAGGTGTGGCCCCACCCATTCAGGGTGGGCCTTGATCAGTGGAGCCATATAAATGAGCTGACAAACAGAAGGAACTCAGTGCATCTGTGACTGACATTTTGAAAAGGAGCTACAGCCAAGAGGGACACTTTGAAGAAAGCATAGGAGCTGCAGATGAGAGACATTTTGACGATGGCTGTTGAAAGCAGACTCTTGCTCCGGAAAAGCTAAGAGAGGATAAATGCCCCAAGAGCAACTAAGAGTGACATTTGTGAGGAACTGCAGCCTAGAGAGGAATGTCCTGGGAGAAAGCCATTTTGAAACCAGAACTTTGGAGCAGACGCCAGCCACGTGCCTTCCCAGCTAACAGAGGTTTTCCAGACAACATTGGCCATCCTCCAGTGAAGGTATCCGATTGCTGATGTGTTACCTTGGACACTTTAAGGCCTTAAGTCTGTAACTGTGTAACCAAATAAACCGCCTTTTATAGAGGCTAATCCATCTCTGGTGTTTTGCATTCTGGCAGCATTAGCAAACTACAACAAGTGCCAACCAAGATTAAAAGGTTAATAAGAGGATATATAACAACTTTATATCAATAAACTTTAAAATTTTAATAAGATGACAAATTCCTGGAAAATATAACTTCTTAAAACTATTTCAATGTGAAATAAAAAATGAAGAGTACTATTTATATTAAAAAATAAATCATTAGACAGCTTCCAAAAAATAAGGCATCAAACCAAAACAATTCACTTTTGAGACTCAACGAACATTCAAGAATGGGAAATAATAATCATAGAAGAATTCTTCCAGAAACTAGGAAGAAAGCAAATACTCCCTTAATCATTTTATAAGACTATATTCTTGATACCAAAGCTATACAAAAATAGCATAACAAAGAAAAACCATATGCAATTCATTCTCATAAATATTAATGCAAAAATTCCAAATTCTAAACAAATTAAGTGGTGTATTAAAATGCATATTTTATACTGCAAGGCCAAGATAAAATTTATTCAAAAACAAATGTTTGTTTAACATTAGAGATCTGTTAACATAATTCAGCATGCTATCTGATTAAGGAGGAAAATTACACAGTTATGGCAATATATGCAGAAAATAATTTGATATAATTCAGCCTCCATTTGCCATGTAAAGGAAAAAAAGTCTTAGCACATGAGAACCAGAAGGAGACACTTTCTAATCTAACAAACCATATATTAAAAACCTTTTAAAATCATATTTAATTATGCACATTAACCTTCTTTCTAAAGTTAGAAACAAGACATGTATATTCACCATCAAAAACATCAATGTTATGCCAGAAAAGACAAAAAAAAAAAAAACAAAACACATAAAGATTATAAGGAAAGAAAAACACTAGCAGTATTTTAAAATACAAAATTCTGGATAGAAACTTCCAAAACACCTAAAAGCAAATTAAAAGAGAAAGTTTAGCAAGTATATGGATACAAAACAATATATTAAGCAACTGCATTGCTATAAACTAGCAGCAGGTGATAGAAAATATGATAAAAGATACCATATGAAATATCAACAATAAAATGAACCTTCAATAAAACAAATAAAAGATGAGCTATATCTAAAAGTAGCCCATTATAAATTTACTGGAAAATATTAAACACCTAAATAAATTGCTTGATATGCTCTAGTAAGGGATAGAATGTCTCAGTAATATAAATATCCCAATCTTCTACAAATGAATCTATTCATTGCAATTTCAATAAAATCCCGTTCTGAATAGAGAGGAATGGAATATAAAATAAGAATTTTGAAGGAGAAGAACCAAAATGGTGGGACTTGTCTAACAATGTATCAAAGAACATGCAATATAATAGAAACACCAGTGGAAGTAAAGAAGCCAGTGGAAGTCAAATACTATATAGAATCTTGATATCTGCTAGAACAGATAAAGCAGATCATGGGGGGAAAGAAGGAAGTAGCTGGCACAGTGGGGAAAGATTGGATTGTTTAATAAATTGTGTTAAAACCACTGTTTGACCACATGACAAAAATAAAATAAAATCAGGCTCTGACTTCATTACCTGGCCACAAATCAATTACAGATGGATTAAGGATTTAAATATGAAAAACATATTTTAATACCTTAGAATACACTTCAGGAAAATATTTTTACCACCTGCAATAGGAAAAATATTCTTTTGAACAATATAATAGAAATATAAACCATAAGTGAAAAGACTGATGAATTCAACTATATGAATATTTCCATTCACTAAGTGGTACTATAAGGAAAGTGAAAAAGCAAGATACACATTAGGAGCATGAATTTGTAACATATACAACTGACAGTAATTACTCTACTTAGAAATTTATTAAGACAGATAAAAAAAAAACAAAAAAACTCAGTGAGGATATATATTTCCAGTGGCTATGTATGGAAATGTGCTCAACCTCTTTGATAAGTAGGGAACTGCAAATTAAATTACAACAGCATATTATCTGCACAACAACCAAATAGCCATAAATATGGCCACACAAAGTATTGGAAAATATGTGTAGCAATAGAAGCACATACATTGTTGGTGGACTACAAACATTGGAAAGCAATTTGGCAGTATCTAATAAAACTGAAGATGCAAATATCCTACAACACATAAAGTACATGCCTAAAGGATAATTAAATTGTGTCACATTTATAAAATACATCAGTGATTTTCTTTTAAAGCTGCAGTTACACACATTGATATGAATGTTTCTCAAAAACACAATGTTAAGGAATACATTGTAAAATAATATATAAAGTATGATTCTGGTTATATAGAGTTACAAACAGGCAAACGTACACAATATTTTTTGGACTGCATATACATGTGATTAATAGAATAACAAACACAAAATACAGTTTAGTGGTGATCTCTGATAGGGACAGAAGGAAATGCAATATGGGAGGAAAGAAAATTGGATTATGGAGGAGCATATGGTAGACGTCAAAGTTATTGATAATGTTCTGTTTCTTAAGCGAGGTGATAGGTTTCTTGTAAATGAGAAGTGCACTGAGCCAGACCTGGAGATAAAAGGGTAAATTACTCTTTTAAGAAAATAAGGAAAGGGAGAAGAAAAATAGCATGACAGCCAGAAAACAGCAATGCATAGAGGAAGAGTATTCATTTTAAGATGGATATATTTGAGTATGTTTATAGGCTAAAGGGACAGAGTAATTAGAGAGGAAGGATTTGAGGATAGAGACAGATAGATGATAGATAGATAAAGTAGGACAATCGAAGAAGCAATATCCCTGCATGAGATGAGACACAGAGCTTCAGAGTATAAGGGGAGGAATTTATCTTAAACAATTGGGAAGATTTCTGGAGTTAAACTGAAGAGAGGGAGGTAAACATTAGTATGGCTACAGATAAATCTATCCTCGGATCACTAACCAATTTGTAAAATTCATTCATTCACTCATTCATTCGTTTAACCATATATTCATTCATCCGACACTTATTGAGTACCTATTTTTAATTATCTAGTCGTTCCAGGTTAATAGAGTCACCTCTGCTCTGACTCCTTTTTACACCATATATATCCATGTCTTATCAGTTTTCTTTTTATCTCATATCTGTTTCCAAATTCTATTAGTTACCCATTAGTTATTTAACACTTCGTGCCTGTTTTATCTCTTTTTGTAAGAGAAGAAGTTGTATACTTTTTCTTTAGTTTTATCTACCTGGAGTTAGATAAATTTCGGTACCAATTTCAGTTATAAAAGGGAAAAAGATAACAGAAAGAAACAGTCTCTTTGGTTGTATTCCCCACTCATTAATTGGGAGACTTTTTGAATCACAAGCCTCTCCAGGGACTAGCTCATATGCACTCATCTATACAGTTTTCATATAGCAGGAAAGTTGTCCTCGAATTCTCTCCCGAAGCCATCTCTTGGGGGACATCTGCTGCTGGGACCCCTGAAGCCTGTGAAATCTCATGGGAGCCCCTCACTCCTGCCACTACTGCTAATAGAGTCAGGATCACCTGGAACCTTCTGAAGAAGCTCTGCTGAGCCGTGCTGAGCAGCTGCTGGCAGAATCCTCTATAATGAACTTCAGAATTGTGCTGTGCTACTGCTGAACTGCTCTGAATCTGCTTCAGTGAAGAATGAAGAAAACCTCTGAACCATGTGTTGTTAACTTGGTACCAACACAGTGCTTCATTTTGCTTCTCCTGCCTCAGCAGGCCCTTTTTATATAAACAATTCTTTCACTCCTTGGATGGAAAGGAAAACCAGGTATCCCTTTCCATCTGGTTTCTGGCCTGACTTAGACCTCGCAACCTGTAGGTGTGGCAACTTCATGAAAGAGGAGAGTGGCAACAAGTGTTTCCCTAATTAGCCACATGGGGCATGTTGCTTTCCTGTCAGCACTGGGGGAGAGCTCTTCAGAAGAAAGTCTTTCCCCATCTTGCTATTCCCCGAGAAGCCTAGAGTTGTGGTTGTGATTCTAACCTTCCTCCTTGTGGGGCTGCAGAACACTGAAGATGAAGACACTTGGGGAAACAGGAGAAAACCCTCTTGGTTTCTGGAGGTGGTGGCTATGAAAGAGACGTGGGCTCTGTGCTCTGCTATATATTGTGGAAGATTCCACAGAAATTCTTTCTGTTGGACTTAATGAAGAAATACTTGTAGGAACTTTGCGGAGGTTGTGCAGGTATATGAGGTAAGGGAAGAAGTTCAGGACTAGGGGTGTGGCAGTGGTGTTGGTGAGTCTGTGTCCTAGGACTAGAGATGGTCACAAAATTAAAAAAGACCTGGAGAAATCATCTATTTAATTTTGTCTGGGCCATTAAACTTATGATTCTTTTTACCTCCGTTGATTTCTGGGTTTAATTCTAACTCTGTATGGGAACATTTAATTTAGTGGAGTCAGGAAAGACCTTTATGAGTAAACTAATGTCAGGATAACCAGTGGAGCATACTAGCTGAGGTTCTGGCATATCCATTCTCCCCAAAAATATAGGAGGATTCCTGTTAGGTATAATTTTGGGCCCCAGTATCTGCATCAAGTTTCCTTTCTATTTGCATCTTCTTTCCTTCCTAAAGACTTGAGTTGCCTAAAGACCTGTCAAATTTCTCTTTTTTCAAGTTTCAATTTTCTAATTCCAAAAAAATATGTCCACAGAGGGTAATGTAAGTTTCTCTACCTCTCTCCCTATTGCCTCTGTAATAGGAACTCAGAATATGATAAGGGTGTTATTATCTATAAGACCAGGAGGGCAGACTTGGGATAATCAAACCAAAAGACATTGGGGAATGTCAAAATGATTTAAAGTGTCTCATACAGGTTCATACTATTTGTCATGCTTTGGATTTTGAAGGCTCTAGGGAGCTACTATAAGCTTTTGGAACAGAAGATTGACAGCTTTGCATTTAAGAAAGATTATTCTGTTAGCTTTATGGAGGGTGGATTGGAGCAAGACAAGTCTGAAAAAAATGAGTCCAGTTAAATGTAATTTAGGCAAGAAATGATCCAAGAATAAACTATTGTTTTCCTTGTGGAATCTGTTTTCTAGGTAAAAGTTTACCTAAGTTTATTTAACTTACCCTCATTTTTCTTCTGTTTCAGATTAGATATACTATCTTGCTATATCTAAAAACAAAAACAAAAAATTAAAACAAACAAATATAAAAAAGACTTTGGTTGCTTATGCCAAGCTGACTGTCTGTTTACAGAAAGCCTCTAGAATATACTTTTCTAGCTGTTTTATCTATTCTATTGCCTCTTCACAGTTATCTGACCCTTTTTGTTAGATATCAGTAGCTTCCTACACTTAGAAGTCTCATCTCCAATAACCTCACTACCAAGAAGTTTATATGAGGAGAGCAAGTCTCAGAATTCTACCACACACATTTATTATCAAGCAGGCACAACAACCATAAATAACAATATTCTTGGAAACTCATAGGAGAAGCCTCAGCTCTCTATCTTTTATGCTCTCTGATTAATACAATGAATGAAATGCTTTCTCAAAGGCAAAATATGGCAAAATTCTGACCTGTAGAGAAGCCAACCTTCTGGTGACACCAGGTGATGTATCCAACACTAAGAGAGGATTCACATGGGAATGAGTGGGCCCTGGGCAGAATACACCCATCCCAGTTTTATAGGCTGCTTGGCTCTTGATATTCTTATATCCCTTCATGCCAGGGTTTAGGGATATTTCTTGCCAATATACTTATCTTGATCACCTTCCTGCTCATAGACATTTATATATTTCTAACTTTCTGACACTGAGTGGATCTCAACTAAAGGTAATTTCCCCTCCCATCCTACAGGGGACATTTGGCAATTTCTGGAGACATTTTTCACTGTCACGATTGGGGAAAGGACAATATGCTAATAACATCTGGTGGATAGAGGCTGCTAAATATCCTACAATATACAGGAGTGACTCCCCCAGACTGAAAACCGAAAACAAAGGATTATCTAGACCAAAATGGCAATTAATGAAGTTGAGAAACCCTGCTCTATGCTAATCAAGAACTCTACGTTGTGGGTTATATGTGGATATTTGAAGCTCTTGCTAAACCTGCCTCTGGATGTGGATTGCTGATTAAGTCTCTCAAATAATAACAAACCATCCCTGGAGCATGATTTCTTCATCAGCGTATTTCAACTATTAACAAGCCACTCTTAGGGTACAGATTAAAACTACTTGCACACACATATATATCATGCAGGTCTAAGCTGTTGTGTTTAAAGTAAATTACATTCAGTACAATATTTGGCTTTTCCTTATTACTCCATTGCTAAGCTGACAAAACAATGAGGCAGAGCAAAGGAATCTGATACCTGCGTTTAGTTTTGATGATGCCTAT
Source organism: Choloepus didactylus (assembly GCF_015220235.1). Taxonomy (NCBI): domain Eukaryota; kingdom Metazoa; phylum Chordata; class Mammalia; order Pilosa; family Megalonychidae; genus Choloepus; species Choloepus didactylus. The sequence continues at coordinate 106,462,346 of NC_051308.1, forward strand.
TTTAAAATGGTCTCATCCTTATCCACAGAGGGAATCATATTGATATAATTCATCTTATGTCCCCAATATATCATCTCAAAAAATAAAAACGTCCACTTAGTTGCTTTTAATTTGCTATGGTAATACATAATCCATGAAATATCTTTATGTATAATTTATTTTATATTTAAACAAACTCATTAAGCTATAGAAAAAGGCTCTAAACAGTTTTAATCAAAAAATGCCAACTTGCTATTCAGGAAAGTTTGTACCAATGTATATGTCAAAAGAACAAATTTGTTTGCTCTTCTAACAGAAGAGTTGACAAAATAAGATATTACAATTACTAAAAAGTATTTTCAAGTTGGACAGAACCACTTTATAATTTGCAAAACAGTTCACAAAGTGTATTTGATTTCATCAACTTACTCTTTGCTATTGAGCTGCTTCAAAAAAAAGGTCTTTTTCTTTAAATGTACATACAGTCTGACTGTTTGTGCTTGATTCCATTATTCAGTAAGTGAAGCAGTTGAAAATATGGACCAGGAGAATCTGACAATGGTGACTGAGTTTTATTTCTCTGATTTCCCTCAGTATGAAATTGGCGGCCTCTTATTCTTCATCCCACTGCTCTTTATTTATGTATTCATTATTGTTGGAAATTTCATGATCTTCTTTGCTGTCCATCTAGATACACACCTTCACAATCCCATGTACACTTTCATCAGCGTCTTCTCTTTCTTGGAGATTTGGTACACCACAGTGACCATCCCCAAGATGCTCTCTAATCTGGTCAATGAACAGAAGACTATTTCCTTCATTGGCTGCCTCCTGCAGATGTATTTTTTCCACTCACTTGGGGTCAGCGAAGCCCTAGTGCTGACAGCGATGGCCATTGACAGGTATGTTGCCATCTGCAACCCTCTCCGCTATGCCATCATTATGACCCCTCGGCTGTGCATCCAGTTCTCCACTGGCTCTTGCATCTTTGGCTTCCTCATGTTACTGCCAGAGATTGTATGGATTTCTACCCTCCCATTCTGTGGCCCCAACCAAATCCATCAACTCTTCTGTGACTTTGAACCTGTGCTGCGCTTGGCCTGTATAGACACATCCATAATTCTGGTTGAAGATGTGATCCATGCTATTTCCATTCTGACCTCAGTCTCCATCATCACCCTTTCCTATATAAGAATCATCACTGTGATCCTAAAGATTCCCTCAGGTGAGAGCCGTCAGAAGGCATTCTCCACGTGTGCGGCACACATCACTATTTTCCTGCTGTTTTTTGGCAGTGTGTCCCTCATGTACCTGTGCTTCTCTGTCACTTTCCCACCACTTTTGGACAAGGCTATTGCTCTGATGTTTGCTGTCCTTGCCCCACTTTTCAACCCTATCATCTACAGTCTGAGGAACAGAGACATGAAAAATGCCATCAAGAAAATCCTTTGTTCTCAAAAGATATTCAGTATATCTGGGAGCTAAATGTAGTTCACACACATCTGCTCAAAGAATTCTCATCTTCTTCATCAGTTTCATAGGCTAATAAATCAGTTTCTAAAATCACTGTGCATGCTTTGTTTCCATGTTGTCAACTGGGAGTTCTTCATCCAATTTTCTAATCTAAAAACTATCATTCAAACAGACAGAGGAAGTTTCTGCAGCTTATAATACAGTATTTTCTCCACTTTGTAACTCCAAAGAGTGTGGTGTTATCTTTTCAGAATCAGTAAAGTATACTAGGCTAAACAATAACCACATTTATGACTTGCACATCTAAATATTTTCCCTACCATCTCTTTTAGTCTATATTCACCTTGCCTTTTTATGAGTTATTTTCTTCACTTTAAAAAAATTAATGAGATGCCCAGCAATGAGATGATCTTGGTGTGAGCAAGAATCCTGACTTCCTAACATTCAGCCTGTAGACCTTTACTCATATACAGATAGTCTCCTAATGTATTACAATGATTATGTGGTACATATAGCCACTGGCTATTATCATTTCCTTTGTGGGTTGTGTTTCACATTGTTTTGGAGTTTCCAGTGCAAACACTCTTTAGGGCTTGGAGATTAAATAGATACAACATAAAGACTTAAGGCCATTAAAATAATACATAATTTATAAAAAGATTTGTAGTTATACTTTGATGAGGTTTCTTTCAGTTAATATCACTATTATTAAAAATTATTATTGCTCTCTGCTATGTTAAAATGCTAGGTTAGTTGCATACCTCAGTGTCTTTATTCCCACTGCTTTCCTGATCTGGAATATTTTTCCTGCTTTCTTTGTTTTGTAACTGATACTCACCATTAAACATTGACACACATTTTGTCTTCTGGGATGAATATCCCTGCCTTCCCCCACAAAACCACAATAGTAGTTTAATGGACTGAAGAAATCGTGTTTAGAAAAGGAAGATATTGGCCTAGCTCATGTGGGGATGCAGGACAATAGTCACTGGTATGAAGAGCAGGAGGATAACCAGAAGTTAAGAATTGAAACCTTGGTAGTATAAGGTACAGGATGAAGGAAAAAGTCTGAATCAGCTACGGCCAGGCAGCTGGACCCACATGGGGGTGCTAAAGTGGAAGAGGGGCCTCGTGCCTCATTTCACATCTGCTCCAGACCCCACTCCCTCCATGTATCAGTGATCTGGCTCAATTCTTCATCTCCTCTCACTCCTGGAAGTTCAAGTAGTCTCCTACATTAACATGAGTTTTTTGATAGCCTTAATGAGAATATTTGTGGGATGAAAATCATATAGAAGTTACTCAAATTACAACATTAATATCAAATTTATTTGAAGCAAGCATTTAAAAACCTAGATCTTCTATAATTTTTAAACTCCTGCTTAAAAAATCTTAGGTTTCAGTTTATGAATCTAATAGATTAATAAATTTTAAAAGTGTGTGATGGTTTGGAACTGTATGTACCCCAAAAGATCATGTTCTTAAAGCTAATCCATTCTTGTGAGTGTAGACCTATTGTGGGTGGGACCTTTTGATTAGATTATTTCAGTTGAGGCCTGACTCAGGTGGTCTTAATCCTCTTACTGGAGTCCTTTGTAAGAGCATGAAATCCAGAGACAAGACACAGACGCTGAGAGGGAAATACACAGGAGACAGAGAGAAAACCACATAACAGAGAGGAAGCCACTGAAACCAGAAGCTGGAAGCAACCAAACCCAGGAGAGAAGAGAGAGACCAGCAGACGCCTCCATGTGCCTCGCCCTGTTTCTGAGGAATTGCGGATTGCCGACAACCTTTCTTCGGTAATAAGGTACCATCTTGATGATGCCTAGATTTGGACATTTTCATGACCTCAGAACTGTATGCTTGCAAGTTAATAAATCCTGACTATAAAATTTAGCCCACTTAATGGTATCTGCACTTTGACAACTTTAATAAACTAAAACAATGTATTTGATTAATATTTTGTCCTATTTACAAACTTTACAATGAAATCCCTTTAACATTTTAAGTCCACTTTGAAATATGTTATAATCTATTTGGTTTTTAAGTACCTCAATTTAAGTACCTCAGTTTTCTGAATGAATAAGTAAAGCCTCTACAGGGTTTTAAAATAACAATTTATTATCTAAAAAGCAACAAATTATAAATATGGTTAATCCAAAATCTTGTTTCAAACCTGTGATGAATGCGGTATGATTTCAACTTAAAATAACAATCATAATATCTGGATTGAAGTGTTAGCTACAATGGTGCATACATTTGTCAAATGACATCAATCTGTATGCATAAAAGGTGTGAATTTTATTGACTATAAATTTTGTTTCAGTAAAGGTGATTAATATAAAAGTCTAAATTAATTGCTCTATTACATTTTTAAAATTAGAATTACAAGGCTCATCGTGTATTTCAATAGGTCAAAATATCTCAAATAATGCAAATACATAAAATACTAAATAAAATACACAATGCAAAATATGAATAAAAGGTTTTGATTACTTTAAATGTTTGTATAGTTAGCACTAAAATCTTGCTGAGATTAAAAGATACTAACCTACTAAGGAAATAATTATGTGACCCATTTCTTTATTTATTCAACAAATATTTACTGAGGCTCCTATGCCAGGTACTATTTTAAGTGCTTGTGATACAATTGATAAAATAGTCTCAGCCTTTATCTGCACTAAGGCGAGACAAAAAATACGTATTTAAAATAAGCCAAAAATAATAAAGACAAGTACATGAAATTCTGTGTGCTGTGGAAAATAGAAAAAGAAATAGAGAAGGATTAGAAGTTCCAGAGTGAGTAGGGGGATTATAATCTTAAATAGACTGGCCTAGTTGGACCTCATTTAGAATGCCCTCTTTAAAAAAGAGATTTGAAGAAAATGAAGATGTTAGCTATATGATATATGGAGCAGAATACTGCAGGAAGCTGTAAAAGCTAGGGAAAAAGCCCTAACGTGGGAATGTGTTTGGCCTGTGCAAGGAATCAATGAGGCCACCATAGTTGAAATAGAGTAGGAAGTGGGCATGGAAAATAGAAAATGAGTTCAGAATAAAAAGAAAAAGGGATCAATCATATAGGGCTTTGAAAGCCATTGTAAGGATTTAGATTTTCTAATTTACTCTGAGAATTGGAAAGCCACTGGAGGGTTTGGATCAAAGGATGGACACTGTCTACTTTAGACATTAACAGAATCACACTTGCTTCTGTGTGGAGAAGACAGTGAAGGAAGGCAAGGGTGGAAGCTGGGAGTCCTTAGGGGACTGTTGGATAATCCTGGAGAGATGCTGGTGTTCAGGTCAGGGTGGCAGCCGTGGAGATGGAGAAACGTGTTCCAATTCTAGAGATGGACAAATAGAACCAACAGGATTTCCTTACGTATTAGAGTGCAAAGAACCAACAAATGTGACTCAGATGGAATTACAAATGAAATAGAAGTAAAGAAAACCAAGAGTCTCCTGTCCTGAAAGTCCAGTGAATAAAATATATCAAGAAGGAAGAAATGATTAGCTTTCTCAAATCTTGCTTAGGGTTAAGTATGATAAGAAGTGAAAATTGATATTTGGATTTAGCCACCTGGAGTATATGGTAATCTTAATAAGACGTATCTGCATGAAGTGGTGGAGGCAAAACCCTGGCTAGAATACTTTATTAGAAAGAGAATCAGAAAAATTGGGGATTTTAAGTATAGATAACCCTTTCATGGGTTTTTACTACCAATGAGAGCAGATAAATGGGGTAATAAGGAGCAAGTATTATTGCTAAAAGACTGTGTTGACTTTGATTCTTAATAATGAATGTATTTTAAATCATAAATTAGCACTTACACATACATGAAAATACTTACATATTCGTATTTATAGCAGAAATATTTTTAAAAACAATACTTAACACTTTATGTGATGCCTTTGATCTTTCTATACTATTATATTCTTATCAAATTTCATTAAAAGGCATTTTTGTAACTGATTTCATTATTCCCTAATGGGTTGTGGCTCTCAATTTGAAAACAAAATGAACTTAGGTCTTTAACTCTGATTACCTTTGGATACAAATTTAACAAGTGATCTCTTTTTTCAATTTTGTGTTCAGTTATACAGTTTCTAATCTACTTATAATAAATATTTTATTTCACTAAAAAGCAAGTTTTATTTTTTAAAAAATTATAATTTAAAATGTGATAAAGGAAATATATACTCTCAGGCAAACAGTGCTGATGGGATTTCAAAATGGTATATAATCCTTTCTAGAGCAATTTAGCAATATGAGCCAAAAGAATGAACAAATGTGGATAGTTATTGACCAAGTAGTTGCATTCTTACAAATTTTTCCTACATTAGTTTCAGAAAAAGAGACAGAGAAGTTCTCATTGATGAAATAGCATTTAGGCTGAAACTTGAAAACTGAGAAGAAACCAGCCAAGAAAATATATAAGAGAATTCATTTGTGCAAATGCTCAGAGGTGACAAATATTTGATTTCCTTTCAAGAACAAAATGTAGGTATGTGCAGATGGGACAGAGTGACTAAGAGAGAGCCAGGAGATGAAGGTCATGGGCAATATATACAGAAACATTTAGGTCATGTTATGAGATACTGGAGTTTATTCCAATTATCAGGTGAAGCCATTGAAGAGATTTAAGTAAGGAATTATATTTTTAGAATAACATTCTTGTTGTATAGTTTATGGGTAGGAGTGAAGCAAAATTGGAGATGAGAAACATGATTTCTGAGACCATATCAGTTATCCTTTGCCCCTAAAATTAGTGGCGTAAAAAAGTAACCATTTGTTTGCTGCATAATTTTGTGTTGGCAATTTGGGCCGTAATCAAATAGGTCATTCTTATGTTCATTCATGTGTCCAGGATCAGTGGCTGGCTGGCTAGAGCTGGCTGAACTAGGAAGACATTGGCTAAGGCAATTGTCCTCTTTTCCACATTGTCTTTCACCTTCTGGGAGGCTAGTCTGACTTTGTTCACAACATAGCTGGTTAGGGTATTGAGAGAGATTCCAAGTATGTGAGGCCTCTTGAGGACTAGGCTCAGAACTGGAACACAATCTCCTCTGCTGTATGCTGTCAGCCAGCACAAGTCACAAGGGGATGCAAGGAGAGGAAAAGAGATTCTACCTCTTGATTAGAGGAGCTGCCTCTTGCAAGAGACATAGATATAGGGAGGGCTTAAGGACTGTGCCATTTTTGAAATATAGAGATTATTGGTATCATATTGTGCTAAAGTCTATGTTGGAATCACTGTGCTAAAAGGGTGAAGTCATGGTCTATATTTAGATCTTGTGATAAAGGAATATCTTCAATAAAAAAAGAAATTTTATAGCATTGCCTCTCCCAGACTCAAAAGTATTATTGCCATGGAAATTATGTCTTTCTGAAGAAAACTGAATAGGCCTTGAAAAATGCCACTGACCTTTAGGTTAGGAGAAAAAAGAAAAAAATAAAGTTCTTATTGAAAGCAATTCCTCATAATGATATATATTCATATAATCTGCTGATTCTGAGAAAATCTATCAAGGGAGGCCCATACTTTATCAAGACTCTTGAAGTTCCTAACACTAAGGAGAACTAATAAGAAAAGATCAGAGAATGAGGTTTCCATTAATTAACCCTTGGGGAAATGGATTTTCTATTTTTCTCTAGTCATCTGTGGAAAATTCCTCAGTAGAGAAATCTCCCAGAAACCTTAAGGAACAATTACAGCAGTCTTTCCTGCCAGGCTGCAGGGCCCTTATACTGTATAGACCCAGGAAGGAGAACGTTCTCCCCACTGTGTCAACCACAGGTAAGAGGAAGATGCACTTGGCTCCAGGAGGCAGGCTTGTCCTGTGTCAGGGATAAACTAAGTTTTGTACTAGATAGAGGAAAAGGACACTGAGCTAGTACTCTTTCAGTTGACTTAAACAACAATATTTAATATTGCATGAGTGACTGCTAGAAATTAGGCTCAGGGAGTCTGAGGAGAAATGTTTATAGGGTTAAAAATTAGTGATAATGTTATTTTGTTTGGGATATGAGATGTTGAACAATTCAGTCTTTTTTCTTTGTAATGATATTGTTCTCTGCTTTCATATCTCAGATTTTTCTAAATTAATTCTGATATAGTAGGACACCATTTCACCTATTGGTTTGTGATACAAGTTCAGTGAACATAAACTAAATTAAGATCACAAATAAGGAGAAATCAAATATATCAGAGGAGCCTGGCATATTGACTCAAACAGAACACAGTCTTTCCCCAGATCAAATGTGTAATACACACTTTCCTTTCTCTCAATAGGATTTCATTTCTCTCAAAAGGATTGGTGACTTAATGACCATATTAAGTTTACTCTAATAAGGAAATACTTTCTGATGATTAGAATTTTCCAACTTTGGATGAGGTTGTCTTGGTTAAATGATTAAGCAGAAGCTGGATTGCCTTTTTTCATTATATGCAGAGAAAGGGTTCCTACATCAGGTGTAGAAAGAACCAGATGTCTCCTAAGTTACCTTCAAGCTCAGGATTAAAGGGGAAAATGGATGTTCTTATGTGTGATGGCCTTGAGCAAAAACCAAGGGTGCCATTACTCATAGATCTGCTCCTGTAATGAACTATGGTGAGGGCTGGGAACAAGTCAAGGGTGGGGCCTGGGAATAAAGCAATTAAGAATCTGTCTGAATTGTTTTCTTCGTTTGACTCTTGAATTCTGCCTTCCTAGAGAAGGAAATCATTCAGAATAAAAAATCACTCCTTTCATACCTATGGCTATCTTGGAGAAGAAGTGTCACAAACATCAGCTGCAGTAAAAACCAGATGATAATCTACTTGCTCAGGGGAAATGACAATTAAAATTTTGCAACGCTAATTAAGGTTAGTTAGAGTATACATTATCTCTCACCTTGACTATTTTGGTATCTTTTTCACTGGTCATCTTCTAACAAGTCTTTCTACAGATGAACATTCCTAAGCATGGCTTTTACTGTTTCCCTTCCTTTAAAAAAACATTTAAGGATAAGACTCAAAGGTCCTAACCCGATATTCATTGCTTTCTCTGATCTGGTTCCAATTCAATTTTGGAGCCGAATATCATCCTACATATTCAACAGCTCAATAAAATAGGAATAGTTTCCTGCATATTGTTGCATATGCCATTCCTTCTTTCCACTGTTTTGATCTCTTATTAGATCCTAGCTTCCACTGTCCTCTCAATATTCCCCCCTTCTTGGAATTCTCACTGATCCCTCCTACCAGAAGTAGTCCTCCCCCTTCTGAATCCTAAGCGTGCTTTACCTGTCTCTCTTTATGACACCTAGTTATCCTTCTTTACATTTTCAATATTTTCATACAGCATTAGCTCTTCAAGTAGACTGAAATTTCCTTATGAGGAATTAAACAGAAGAGGAAATGAAATAGTGTTTTAAAGGGGATAAGAAGTAATGTGAATGGTGATAGGTACTTGACATATTTTAATTTATATATTTTATTCCATTGGTTTTTACTCATAATAGAGATGTTATTATTATTTCTTTATAGACAAGGAGCTTGAGAGCCAGTAAGGAGAAAGAATTTGTCCAAAATTGCATAGCAATGTGCCAAACCATAACTGGAACCCAGGCCTGTCAGTCTTAGAAATCCACTACCATTTTGTACACCCAGGAGGAATTTTAGGTCAAGTTTCACCAGTCATTCTCTCTGTTTCCTACTCTGAGTGCTCCTATATAACTGGACTGTCCTGCATGTGAGGTGAAAGTTAGGTTTTCATAGGCCTGAGCTGATGGAGTTTCTTCAGGAGATTCCCAGTCTTATAACGGTGGGCAAGGCAATGCAGAGTTCAAAAGCATATTCAAATAAGTATATTTCAGGCTAAGGAAAACAGTTTATAAAGGATTCCTCTCACGTGGTTTCTCAAGCCTTAAGGAGGATAGACGGGAGAGAAAAACTCAGAAGGAACAGGCAGTGGTGCTCAGCAGAAGGGAGGAGAGCCTGAGTGGAGAGGCATGAGAGATTTGAGGTATTTCCTGACTGAAACTCTGACTTTTATGTTGCTTCTGGATTTACCTTACCTCAGCCTAAAACACCTGAAAATAGACACTGGGGGTTCACTCTGTAGGACATATATGGACAAAGCAGACTATTTGGCTAAGAGAAAAGTCGAGAATGTCAAATGTGAAAACGCTCATAAGTTGAACAGAGGGACTGTTTTGTTGTTCCAAGTGTGGCGCTTCTCATTTTTATGTCCAGCATCCTTATCATTCATGCCTTGATTCAGCAAACACTCATATATTGATTGATCGTCTGCTTTGTGACAATCACTACCATAGTTTCAAGGCGACATAAAGGTGAATGAAACATTATCCTTGCTCCTGAAAAACATACAGACATTAAAAATTCCCAGGATGACAGGTAATGAGCAGTGTCCCGGGAGCTCAGTGTAGACGTATTCTTTGAACAATAAAAAGAGTCTTGAATTAGATTTTAGTCTTGGACAAAAAGAATAACTGGCTGTGAGAAACCCCTTCCCACCAACCCTCTGCCCTGAAATGCGTAATTCTTTAGGCTTTGACAGAATTTTAGTGTTGGAAAGACCCTGCATCATCAGTATCTGCATCTGTTAACTGCAATGTATTCTTTCCAACATCCCTTCTAGATTTCATGTCTCATTATTCTAATTTCTTCATTCATGTGATGAACTTACAAGAATATTGACTTTACCCAACCTACTGAGGAGATTTTACAAGTTTTTAAAATATGGGTTTTTGTCCAACTATTGAGAAACTTTACCCTATGTGGGAGCCCCGGGCCCAGGGCCTTCACCAAGTGCCTTGAAGACTGCACATAGCTGCTTGCATGACCTAGGTCAGTTAAGGTTTGACCTACTCTCCTTGTAAAATCAAGCCTCAGTTGCTAAATGTAAGCTGTAGCTTATCACCCTCTGGGGAAACTACCTCCTCACTGAAACTCACTGAGATACTATTATCTACAAGATAACCTATAATCCTCCCCTGCTCCCTGTTGATTACAAACGATCCCTCTCTGTATCACAAGACCTCTACTTCTGCCTTATGCTCTGATACCCACGGAATGTTGAGCCATTTATAACCAGCTTGTTCAGCCCCCACCAGAGTCAAAGCACAGAGTACCTTACACACCAAGCCCTGAACCTGCCACCATTCAGAGCAGCTGACTTCATACCCTGTAAGCCCCTAAAATAAAAGCTCATGTCTCAGAATGCGAAGGGTGCTTTCTTGAGTCCTTGGGCTTCAAAAGCCCTCTTGGGCTTTGACACCCTGAAAGACCAGGTCAAAAGGTGGGTTCTGAAGAGTCAAGGATAGAAAGAAAATACTGGGCAGACACAGTAGGAGTAAAAAGGCATATTAGAGGTCTCAATTGGATGCTGCCCTCTCATTCAGCAGTCCAGCACTTACTCCTGCCTGAGACTACAAGAACTGCTCCTCATAATCTCTACAGCCACCTGCCCCTTCCTGAATCTGCCTTTGCAGATATAGATGCCTCTGAAGTTCCTTTGGGGAATATCTACAATGGAGAGATTGTCTTTCCTGGGAGTTTCTCTATAGACGATGCAGGATCTAAAGGAAAATGTCTCATATCTCCCTCCTCTTTAAGGGACAAATTTGGGGAAAAGTGTCAGACTGTAATTTTAAATTCCCCAGGGTCAGATGTAAAAGCTTTCCTGTGGCTGTGTAACCTTGTCTCTCATTGAGACTGTAGAGTTGAGCGCTGGGATCTAGAAGAGCTGTGGGAGTCAAAATAGACTTCATTCAAGATCATGCTTCTCTGAATATGCAAATAGTAAACACTGATTTCCCCTCAGCCTTTCACTCTTCTCTCACCATGCTTTCCATTCCCTCTGCTGAATATTAGTGATAATGATAAGAACAATAAGCTTTTTTGCAGTTTTCTGTAAGTATTATCCCATTTGATCCTCCAAAAAAACTGGTTGTCAGAAATTGAAGGCCAGTCCTCAAGCTCAAATGGAAATGCAAGGAACCCTGAATAGTCAGAATACATATGAAAAAGAACAAATTTGGAAAGCTCACACTTCCCAATTTCAGATTGATCTACAAAGCTACAGTAATCAAAACAGTGTTCTACTAGCATAAAGACAGATATGTAGACCAATGGAACAGAATTGAAATTTCAGAAAGAGACCCAATTATCTATGGTAAAATGATTTTTGATAAGGATGCTGAGTACATGCAAGGGGAAAGAATAGTCTCTTCAGCAAATGGTGTTGACAAAACTTAGTATCTGCATGCAACAGAATGAAGTTGAACCCCTACCTCACGTCATATACAAAAATTAACTCACAATGGAACAAGAACTTAAACATATAACTTTTAAAACTGTAAAATTGTTAGATTATAGCAGCAAATCTTTATGGCCTGGGATTCAGCAATGGATTTTTAGATATGTAGCCAAAACAAGAGCAACAAAAGAAAAAATAGATAAATTCCATTTATAAAATTAAAAACTTCTGTGCATCAAGGAAAACTGTCAAAGTGAAAAAACGACATATGGAATGGATGAAAACAGTTGCAAAACATATATCACTTAAGGACTTAACACCCAGAAAAAAAAATACACACACACACACACACACACACACATGCTTATGTATATATATATAACTTTTACAGTGCAACAGCAAAAAGACAAACAACCCAATTAAGAAATGGGCAACACATTTGAATAGACGTTTATCCAAATAAGATCCACAAATTCCCAATAGGCATATAAAAAGATGCTTAACATTATTGTGCATTAGGGAAATGCAGATGAAAGCCATAATGAGATGCCATGTCACACCCACAAAGATGGCTATTAATAAATAAAAAAGGAGAATATAAGTACTAGAAAGGATACTGAAAAATGGATGTCTAGAGCATTGTTGATGGGAATGTGAAATGGTGCAGCCACTGTGGAAAGCAATATGGCTGTTCCTCAAAAAGTTGAATATAGAATTATCGTATGACCCAGAAATTCCAATTCTAGATGTATACCCAAAGAAAGTGAAAACGGTCTCAAACAGATACTTATATCACAATGTTCATAACAACATTATTCACAGTAGCTGTGCTGGTTTGAATGTATTATGTCCCCCAGAAAAAGCCATATTCTTTGATGCAATCTTGTGGGGCTGACAGAATAGTGGGGATTAAGTTGGAATGTTTGAATTAGGTTGTTTGCATGGAGATGCTCCCCACCCAACTGCAGATGATAGAATATTTCCATGGAGGCGTGGCCCCACCCATTCAGGGTGGGCCTTGATCAGTGGAGCCATATAAACGTGCTGACTCAAAGAGATGGAATGGAGTGAAGCTGCGAGTGACATTTTGAAGAGGAGCAAGCTTGCTAGAGAGAAACATCCTGGGAGAAAGTCATTTTGAAACCAGAACTTTGGAGCAGACGCCAGCCACGTGACTTCCCAGCTAACAGAGGTTTTCCGGACGCCATTGGCCATCCTCCAGTGAAGGTAACCTATTACTGATGTGTTACCTTGGACACTTTATGACCTTAAGACTGTAATTGTGTAGCCAAATAAACCCCCTTTTTATAAAAGACATCTGGTGTTTTGCATTCCGCAGCATTAGCAAACTAGAACAGATTTTGGTACCAGAGAAGTGGGGTGCTTTTGCTGCTGAGTTTGCAAATACCAAACATGTTGGAACGGCTTTTTTAAATGGATAAGGGGAAGTTTCTGGAAGAATTGTGAGGAGCTTGATAGAAAAGGCCAAAACTGCTTTAAAGAGACTGTTTGTGGAAGTATGGACTCTAAAGATACTTTTGACGAGGTCTTGAACAGAAACGATGAACGTGTTGTTGTGAACTGGAAGAAAGGCGATCCTTGTTTTAAAGTGGCAGAGAATTTGGCAAAATTGAATCCTCATGTCAGATGGAAGGAAGAATTTGAAAGTGACAACCTGGAATACTTAGCTGAGGAGATCTCCAGACTACGTGTGGAGGATGTACCCTGGCTTCTCCTTGCAGCTTACAGTAAAATGCGAGTGGAAAGAGATAAACTTAGAACTGAACTCTTGGGTTCAAAGAAACCAGAAGTTGATGGCTTGGAAAATTACGAGATTCCAGGGGGTGGAATCCCAGGGGTTGGAATCCCAGAAGCTACAGCCCAACATGAGGATGTAACCAAACATGGAACCCAGCCACCACTTCAGTACAAGCCAAGATTGGAGATGGAATTATCCAGAAAGGATTTGTGGAAAGTCCTGTTGTCTAATGGCTTTGATCCCTGTGTGCTTCATGCAAAGCCAACAGAATTTTTGCAAGATCTTTATAGACAGAGCCATTGCTGGTCTGGACTGGAGGAGACAGACAAGGAAAAAATTAAAGGAAAAATCTCTTCAAAGACAGAGCCATGGAGGTTAAGGTCCGGAGTCAGGAGGTCTCGGGCTGGGAGAGCGGAGCAGCCCACATGCATGGAAAGGGTGAGTTTGCCCTGGAGGTCGAGGGCGGGCTTTCCACCTCGATGCTCTGGAAGAGTTTTGCCACCTCAGGTCCCAAAGAGGGTGGAGCACATTTCCAGGGAATTGGGGAGAGCCTGGCTGCCACCACACTGTTCTGAAGGGGTTGAGCGTGTGTCCCGGAGATGGAAAGGAATCCGGGAGCTGCTCCAATGTTTGAGGAGGGTGGGGCCGAGAAGGTGGTGTCCCCAATGTGTGGATATGTTGGAGCACTCACCCAAGCATTTGGAGAGGAAACAGCTGCCAAAAAGGCCCTTAGGAAGGGTTATACTCCCACTCTGTCAAGCCCCAAGGATGCAACGTTGTTCTGTAAATGACTCTCAGACTTTGAAATCTAATGGAGTTTGTCCTGCAGGTTTTAGGAACTGTTTTGGTCCTGTTAACCCTGTTTTCTTTACTGTTTCTCCTTATGGCAGTGGGAATGTTTATTCTATGAATGTCCCTCCTTTGTATATTGGGAGCACATAACTTGTTCTAAGTCCACAGATCCAAAGCTAAAGGAAAAGTATGCCTTAGGACTGACCACGCCTATATTTGATTTTGATGGGATCTTGTACTTAACTATTGTTACTGAAATGATTTAAGTTTCTGTGGTATTGTGGGATGAATGTATTTTGTATTTGGAAAGAATATGTTTTTCTGGGGTTCAGGGGGTGGAATGTGCTGGTTTGAATGTATTATGTCCCCCAGAAAAAGCCATATTCTTTGATGCAATCTTGTGGGGCAGACAGAATAGTGGGGATTAAGTTGGAATGTTTGAATTAGGTTGTTTGCATGGAGATGCGCCCCACCCAACTGTAGATGATAGGATATTTCCATGGAGGCGTGGCCCCACCCATTCAGGGTGGGCCTTGATCAGTGGAGCCATATAAACGTGCTGACTCAAAGAGATGGAACGGAGTGCAGCTGTGAGTGACGTTTTGAAGAGGAGCAAGCTTGCTAGAGAGAAACGTCCTGGGAGAAAGTCATTTTGAAACCAGAACTTTGGAGCAGACGCCAGCCATGTGACTTCCCAGCTAACAGAGGTTTTCCGGACGCCATTGGCCATCCTCCAGTGAAGGTACCCTATTACTGATGTGTTACCTTGGACACTTTATAGCCTTAAGACTGTAATTGTGTAGCCAAATAAACCCCCTTTTTATAAAAGCCAATCCATCTCTGGTATTTTGCATTCTGCAGCATTAGCAAACTAGAACAGTAGCCGAAAGGTAGAAACAACCTAAGTGTTCAACAAATGAATGGGTAAATAAAATGTGGGATATACACAATGGAATGTTATTTGGCCATAAGAAAGACTGAAGTTTTCAGAGACTTGTTGCAAAGACGTGCTGCAAAATGAAAGAAGCTTGGAAACATGCTTGGTGAAAAAAGCAAGACACATAATGACAAACATCGCATGATGTCATTAAAAAGAGATGTCTAGAAATAATAAGTTCTCAGAGGTAGAAAGTATCTTAGAAGTTATCAGGGGATGGACAGTAGAGGGAATAGGAAGAGTAAGGTTGGTGGCTATGGAGTGTTTGTAAATAAAACTAAGTTTAAAAACCTGTGTTTTGCATAGGTAGGCAAGATAATAGTTACTTCTCATTTTGCTGATGGAAAGATTCAGAGGAGCAAAAGGGTTACTCCAGCTCACACAGACAATACAAGGCAGGGCAGAAATTGAACCCAGATCTTTAAGTTCAAATCTAGCTAAACACTAACTTCTTCTTTAAGCTCCGCCTCTACTGCTTATTCCAAAATATATATTCCCTGACTTTATCTTTCACTTAAGTTGTTGTATCACTTAATAGTACTTGGCTTACCTAAGAAGAGGAAGGCAAGCAGGGAAGATAAAGGACCTCCCTGAGCTGGTTTTGCTTGCATCTCTAGCCTTACTTGCCACTCTATTTTGCCTTATGCTTTAAGCCCCAGCAACCAAACTGCTTGTAGCTGAAATCCTGTAATAGTGTTTTGAATCATTACGCTTATATTTTTATTCTTTCTTCTTTTTGGAATTTCAAGCATGCTTTTCTTCCCCCCCCACAAAATATATATGCAAATTTCCCTTGTAGTTCTTATCAATCTTGTAATAAGACATTGAGATTTTAAAAATAAATTTTACAAGTAATACAAAATCATTAGATAATTTTTGAATAGAGGATTAATGCAAAAACTGCCTCTTGATGTGTAGGATCAAGATTTGTGCATGATGGAAGCAAAAGATAGCATTAGTTCATTTAACAAGCATTTTTTGAGCACCTATCAAGTGGTTGACCCTCCTCTGCAATAGTCTGGGGTGAATACCTAAAATAGGAGCTATGGATAAAAGAGATGAGGGAAATTATCAATCAAGAGGCAACAACTCTTGACACCTCAGTATATGTGGGGAATGAAGGAAAAATGGTCTTAAAGATGTCAGATTTGGGATTGAGTTTGTCAGATAGCACTATTGCCAGACACAGGGCCAGCTAAAGTGAGAGCTAGCAGGCAGGTATTTATAACAACATGAGTTATGTGAGAGAACTTTTAAGTAGAAATGTCCGATTGCCATTCAAGAGGAGGAACTAGGGTTCAGAAGAAATGACAAGCCTGGAGACAAAGAAATAAGTATTATTTAAATATAGATGATAATTGAGGCTCTGAGGATGCATTAGACATTTGAAAAAGAGTGTAGGGGAAAATAAAAGAGATCAGAGGATTGCAATTTGGTAGGTATTCCAACCCTGCCTAGCCCTAAGACCAAAAGCAATAACAGGCCCGGAAGTGGACATGGGTTTAACAGGGACTTACTTACAGGAGATGATGGTCTCACAGTTGAGGACTGCCATGGAAAGCGAATCATGTGAAAGAGGGAGGAGTGCCAATGGGGGGAGGGGCTTATAGAGGTTTGTGCCAATGGAGTTTCTTGTGAGATTTCATTACTAACAGTGATTAGGAGAGGGAAGTTTAAATACCTCTCCTACCCGCCTCCAGGGAGGAGGGGCCTGTTGCATGGTCATGTAGGCAGCTTTGTGTATCCCATAATGGAGGAGGGCTGGGGCTCTGGGCCCTGGGTCTTCACAGTAGGTAAGAGGAAAATGGGATTGATAACAAATATTAAAGACCACTTACTAAGTATATGCTGAAATTATGTTAAAGTGTTTATACATTTCATCTCTTTTTACTCTTCCAGTATTCCTGTAAGGCAATCATTATTATCCCCATTTTAAAGGTGAGAAAACTAAAATTTAAATGACGTATGCATCTTTCCCGTAGCCATGTGACTAAGTAGGTGGTAGAGCCAGAATTTGCCTAGTTACGCCTTACTATCTTATCCAAAGTTCAGGGAACTAATTCAGAGAACAAGGACTAGTTCAGAGAACAAGGACACAGGAGTGTTAGAGAAACTAAGGAAGACAACATAGGAACAAAGAAATGATCAAAGGGTGAAATGTGGATATGGCCTTATTTTGTTATTGTTATTCCTAATGCTTAGTGCCTGGAAATGTCTTTAAATATATTTGTTGAATGAATCATTAGCTACTGGGAAATAAGAACTGCAAAAAAATGGCAATTAAATTTTGTGATCAGGGGACAATTGGTAAATATGGAGTATAAGATATTTTAGTTATAAAGGCTTCTGCATATGCTGCCGAGCACTAAGGAACAAAAGCATTATTAAAAAATGAAATAGTTTTATTCATTTGGGAGAAGTCTGATAATGAAAGGATGAGGGAAGAAGAGTTGATAATGCAATTAAGGATTTCTTTCTGTAAGATGCAGTAGGTAAGAAAGAGAGAGGAAGGGGTCAGAAATTACAGACAAACTAAAGATATTGGCAATCAGGGAGATAATTCATAGAGAAAATGAAAAATTGGAAGCTGTGGTATGAAAGCAGAGGTAGAGGGAATGATCTCAGAAAGGAAGAAGGATAGTTGTCCTTTCTGGAAAGTTAACACATTTCCACTTACTTGTTCATTATTTGCTTTCTGTGCTATATTGTAAGCTCCCTGTGGTCAGGGATAGTTGTTTCTGCTGTATCTTCAGTGCAGTATCTGGCCCTCAGCTGGCAACCAAGAAATGCTGTGTGATTGAACTGAAAGGGCAAAGAGACAAAATTACACATAGAGCTATGAGGAGAGGGGGCCTACCAAGTGACCATAATAATTTAAGATAATAACAAATGGCCATAATAATTTAAGATAATAATAGATAATTATAGTAAAATGTGCTAAGTTCTATAAGATAGATATGTAGAGAACAAAGAAATTACACATAACCTGGGCATAGGGGAACAGTAGGATACCTGAGGCTATTTCCTGGAATAAGTGGTACTTAAGCTGAGTCTTGGATAATAAGTAAAAGTTAACCAAGTATAGAATGAAAACGAGATGTTCTTGCAAAATCAAAGAACAGGAGGATGACATAGCATATTCAAAGAATTGCAAGCAGTTTGGTACGACACAAACACAAGGCAAAAAGTGTGAATAATAGAGTAGATAAGAAAAGAAGCTGAAGAGGTTTTATGAGGGGGTTTTATCAAGAAGGTCTTTCAAGGCTCTGCTAAAAACTTGGGTTTTATCCTAAAAGCAATGAAAAACCACAGAAAGAATTTTAACAAGGAAGTAAAATATATTTCACTGTATTGTCAAAAGACCACTCTGACAACATGAAGAGAAGATTAGTAGAAGGCAGGGAGATAAGGGAGAAGGTTATTTCAATAATTCATGCAGAAAATAAACGATGTCTTATCCAAGGTAGTGGTACTGGGGATTGACATAGACAGATTCAAGAGACAGAAGACGTTAGAATAAAATAAAGGTATTGTAGGTGAATATAAATCAATATCAACAGTGAAAACAGTATCTTGTTTGTATCTTTAGAAAATCAAGATGCAGTTAAAACGAGGGAAACAGTGTCATCTGTGTTAGAAGTAATGCTTAGAATCAAAGCATTCTAAGGTCTTTTTCTGAAGGACAATAGACTGTGAATAATTCCAGAATTTAAGTTAAATAAGAACATAAAAATTCCTATGGTAAATCACACACAAAAATAGAAATATAATGGAAATTTTCAAAACAACCCAAGTTCATTAACTTACAATTTTGGTTGTCAAAAGTCCTAAAAACAAGGTGTCAGCAGTGTCATGTCTCTTTTGAAGCTCTAGGGGACAATCCTTTTCCTTGCCTTTTCCAGTTTCTAGAGGCACTCACCGTAACATTTTCAAATCTACCTCTCTCTCCAGGCTAGTCTGGCAATCTCAAAATACTTAATTTCATCCACAAAGTCCTTTTGTCATGTAAAATAACATATTCATAGGTTCAGGAATTAGGATGTGCACACATTTGGGAAGCCATGATTCAGCATACCATAGCAATGAATCCAATTATATTAATAATCACAACATTTATATATATACTAAATTCTTTGGTTTAAAAATGTGTGGAATTTTCCAATAGATTTAAAAAATTCCAGTTGTCCAGTCTTTTCAAGTGAAGTAGCTAAAAATCGAATGGGAGGGTGGTGTATCAGCAGCCTCCAATATTTAGCTGTAGGTGAGAGAAATAGACTACTTCCCCAATTAATTTGCCACCAGTTAGTATGTTAAATAAAAGTGAATTTCAGACCAAATTCTTCTTCATATACGAATACTTATCAAGAGGCACAAAGGCAGTCATAGAAGCTGTTCTATACTCATGCGAAGTGTCAGGTTTTTCTCTTTCTTGACACTCAGAAGAGCATCTGCCATGAAAGTTCCCTTGAAGTGGATGCAACCATGTCCTCTAGTGGAAGGTCACAGCTCCCACGCAGGGAACAGAAGCCTCTAAGGCAGACTGAAGAAATCATTAGACGGAGTCTCGGGCCCAGGGAATTGTTCTGAAGGGAACAGGAAACTAGAGAACCTGGACTCTGACATCAGCAAAGGCATCGAAAAGTTTTTCTAGTCAACCAACCAGAGCATTACTCATGTTGCCAAACAAGAATAATTTCCAATTTCATTGTAATAATTTACAAGAATAGTAGTGCTGATCAGGGATAACTAACTTCTGTTAGCTACCTCTGAACTTGGTGCAGTTGGGTCTTTTAAATGATTATAACTGTGTATTTCTAATGAGGGCCCCCACATTTTTGACTCATTTATCTAAATAATTAAGTATTCCAAATAAATTATAGACAATACAGTAAGAAAACCTAAAGGTGAAGTGAAAAATGATGTAAAGTACTCTAAGCACAGTCACCTAAAGAGCTGTGTTGCTATAATAAAACCAGAAAAAAGTATATGTTACAGAAAAAGCTCTTCTACATGTAAAATGGAGCACTGTATCATATAAAGGACTTGGCTTATCAGAAAGGCCTAACACTGCATTTGTATGTGCTTTTTAACATGTTCTCACAATATATTAAGGAAAATCAACAGAACTACCGGAAAAATGCATAAATTTGTCATTCTGGTAGGAATTTTAACCATTTCCAAGTAGATATATCAGTAAAGATATTAAATATGAGAATAATAAAATTAATGTTAATAAATTTGATCTTATGCACCATATAGTACCTGACACCCAACCATTACACAGCCAGTATTCCATTTAAGGCCAGAAAGTAAATTCACAAAAATTCACCGTTAGGCTTGATTCAGGCAAATTGTCATAAATTTCCAATAATTGGTATCATATAGTCCTTGTTTTCTGATTATATTGGGCTAAGTTAGAAATGAATAAATAAAGGAATAAACATAAAATCTTTTGTATTTGGAAATTTTAAAGTATATTTCTAAATAACACATTTTTTAAAGGAGAATTTATAAATGGGTATTAGAAAATTCCAGATGGCTAAATCTTTTAAGATAAAGGTAAAATGGTACATTGAGAGAAATTTATATCCTTAAAAGTATAAAAAGAAAAGAAGAAAATAAAAAAATAACTAGCTAAATGTCCAACATTAGAAGTTATGAAATAACAAAATAAACCCCCCAAAACATGGATTTAAATAATAAGTTTCAAAACAAAAAAATAAAGATATCAATAGACATGATCAACAAAATTAAAAGTTGAAATTCTTTGAAAAGGCTAATAAAATTAACAAACATGCTGTAAAACTGATTCAAAGTAAAAGAAAGAAAGCACAAACAGGCAATACTATAACTTCAATATAGACTATAATTAGAGTGGCAACCAAGATTAAAAGGTTAATAAGAGAATATATAGCAACTTTACATCAGTAAACTTTAAAATTTTAATAAAATGGCAAATTCTTGGAAAATATAACTCTCTAAAACTTATTCAATGTGAAATTAAAAATGTATAGTACTAGTCACATTAAATAAATAAAGTATTAAACAGCATCTAGAAAATAAGGCCTCAGACCAAAACAATTTACCTGTGAGTCTCAACAAATATTCAAGGAATGGAAAATAATAATCATAGAAGAATTCTTCCAGAAACTAGGAAGAAAGGAAATACTCCCCCAATCATTTTAGAGACTATATTCTTGGTACCAAAGGTAGACCAAAATAGTAAAGGAAAGGAAAAACCATATGCAATTCATACTTTTAAATATTAATGTAAAAATTCCAAATTCTAAACAAATCAAGACCAAGATAAAAATTATTCTAAAATACATGTTCATTTAACATTAGAGATCTATTATAATTTACCCTGCTATCTGATTAAGGGAGGAAAATTATACAGTTATAGGAATATATGCAGAGATACATTTGCAATTTAAAGGAAAAACATCTTAGCATATGAGAATGAGGAGACTCTTTCTAATACTAATAAACCATATATTAACTTTATAAATCATACTTAATTATGCACATTAATAGTGTTCTCTCTAAAATTAGAAACACAACATGCTACCCACCACCAAAACCTTCATTATGCTGGAAAAGAAAAACAAACAAAAAAAAACACATAACAAAGATTATAAGGAAAGAAAAATCATTGACAGTATTTAAAAATATGAAATTCTGGATAGAAAGTTCAAAATCACCTAAAAGCAAATTATAAGGGAAAATTTAGCACATGTATGGATACAAAACAATATATTAAGCAATCACATTTCTATAAATTAGCAACAAGTGATAGAAAATATGATCAAAAGATACCACATGAAATATCAATGACTAAAAGGTGTGCTACACATAAATTAGCACTCTATAAATTTATTGGAAGATATGGAACACCTAAATAAATTGATTGATATGGTCTACTAAGGGATAGAATGACTCAATAACCTAAATATCCCAATCCTATACATAAATGAATCTATTCATTGCAATTTCAATAAAATCCCATTTTAAGTAGAGAGAAGTAGAACATGTGAAAGCTAAGAATTAGAATTTTGAAGGAGAAGAGCCAACTGGTGGGACTTATCTAACAACATATCAAAGATCAAGCAATGCAATAGAGACACCAATGGAAGTGAAGAAACCAGTGGAAGTTAAATAAAATACAGAATTTTGAAAGATCTGGCATGGTAAGGTGTGCCGGTTTGAGTGTATTGTGTCCCCCAAATGCCATTATCTTTGTGGTTTTGTGTGGGGCAGGCGTTTTGGTGATGGTTGGATTTGCTTGGAATGTGCCCCACCCAGCTGTGGGCAATGATTCTGATGAGATGTTCTCATGGAGGCGTGGCCCCACCCATTCGGGGTGGGCCTTGATCGGTGGAGTTACATAAATGAGCTGACTCGGGGGGAGGAAGAGAATGCAGCTGGGAGTGATGTTTTGAAGAGGAGCAAGCTTGCTAGAGAGGAACGTCCTGGGAGAAAGCCGTTTTGAGGCCGGAGCTTTGGAGCAGATGCCAGCTGCCTTCCTAGCTAACAGAGGTTTTCCGGAGGCCATTGGCCATCCTCCGGTGAGGGTACCCGATTGCTGATGTGTTGCCTTGGACGCTTTGTGGCCTTAAGACTGTAATTGTTTAGTGAAATAAATCCCCGTTTTATAAAAGCCAATCCATCTCTGGTGTTTTGCATTCTGCAGCATTAGCAAACTAGGACAGATTTTGGTACCGAGAGTGGGGTGCTTTTGCTGCTGAGTTTGCAAATACCAAACATGTTGGAACGGCTTTTTAAATGGATAAGGGGGAATTTCTGGAAGAGTTGTGAGGAGCTTGATAGAAAAGGCCAAAACTGCTTTAAAGAGACTGTTTGTGGAAATATGGACTCTAAAGATACTTCTGATGAGGACTTGAACAGAAATGATGAATGTGTTGTAAACTGGAAGAAAGGCGATCCTTGTTTTAAAGTGGCAGAGAATTTGGCAAAATTGAGTCCTGGTGAGCAGATGCCAGCTGCCTTCCTAGCTAACAGAGGTTTTCCGGAGGCCATTGGCCATCCTTCGGTCAGGGTACCCGATTGCTGATGTGTTGCCTTGGACGCTTTGTGGCCTTAAGACTGTAACTGTGTAGCGAAATAAATCCCCGTTTTATAAAAGCAAATCCATCTCTGGTGTTTTGCATTCTGCAGCATTAGCAAACTAGAACATAAGGGAAGATTGGATTATTTAATAAATGGTGCTAAAACCGCTGTTTGACCACATGAGAAAAATAAAATAAAACCAGGCCCTGACTTCATTACCAAAATCTTATGTATTTGGAAATTTTAAAATATATTTCTAAATAACACATTTTTTAAAGGAGAATTTATAAATGGGTATTAGAAAATTCCAGATGTCTAAATCTTTTAAGATAAAGGTAAAATGGTACATTGAGGGAAACTTATACCCTTAAAGCTATAAAAAGAAACGAAGAAAATAGAAATAGAACTAGCTAAATGTCCAACATTAGAAGTTGGACAAATCAATTACAGATGGATTATGGATTTGAATACAAAAAATACATTTTAATACTTTAGAATAAATGTTAGGAAAATATTTTTATCACTGGCTATAGGAAAAATATTCTTTTAAACAAGACAATAGAAATACAAACCGTAAGTAAGAAGACTGATAAATTCAATTATATGAACGTTTCCATTCACCAAGTGGTATTACAAGGAAAGTGAAAAAGCAAGATTCACACTGGAGTATGAATTTGTAACATATGCAACTGACAGTAATTTCTATACTTATAAGTTTAGTAATATAGATTAAAAAAATTAGTAAGGATATATATTTCCAGTGACTAATAAATATATGTGCGAAAAAGTGCTCAGCCTCTTTGATACTAGGGAAATACAAATCAAACTACAATAGCATATTATCTGCGCAACAAGTAGCCACAAATATGATCACACAAAGTGTTGGAAAATATGTGTAGCAATAGAAACTCATACACTGCTGATGGGCTACAAACATTGGAAAGCAATGTTGGAGATGCAAATATCTTACAAAACATAAAGTTCATGTCTAAATGATAATTAAATTGTATCACATTTATACAATACATCAGTGATTTTCTTTTAAAGCTGCAGCTAGACACATTGGTAGGAGTGATTCTTAAAAACATGTCGAGGGGCAAATTGTAAAATAATACATAAAGTATCATTCTAGTTATACAGAGTTACAAACAGGCAAAGCACACAATATTTTTTGACTGAATATGCATGTGCTTAATAGAATAATAAACACAAAATCAGGTTGGTGGTGGATGGAAGGAAATGCAATATGGGAGGAAAGAAAATTGGATTATGGAGGAGTATATGGTAGACTTCAAAGTTATTGGTAATGTTCTATTTCTCATGCAGAGGGATAGGTTCTTGTCAGTATGAAGTGAACTAGGCCAGGCATGAAGATAAAAGAGTAAATTACTCTTTTAAGAAATAAGGAAGGGGAGAAGAAAGGTAGCATGACAGCCTGAAAACAGCAATGAATAGAGGAAGGGTATTCACTTAAAGATGAACGTATATGAGCATGTTTATAAGCTTAAGGGACAGAGTAAATAAAGAGGACGAATTTGAGGATAGATAAATATATATGGATAGATAGAGAGATAGATAAAGTAGAATGACTGAAGAAACAATGTCTCTGCATGAGATGAGATACAGAGCTTCAGAGCATAAGGGGAGGAATTTATCTTAAACAAATGGGAATGTTTTTGGAGTTAAACTGGAGAGAGGGAGGTAAACATTAGTATGGCTACAGATAAATCTATCACTGGATCACTAACCAAACCTCCAAATTCATTCATTTACTCATACATTCAATTATTCATTCATTTAACTATATATTCATTCATTGAATATTTATTGAGTGCCTGTTTTTTTTTTCATTTTTTTTAATTTCACTTTTGTTGAGATATATTCACATATACAATCATCCATGGTGTACAATCAACTGTTCACAGTATCCTCATATAGTTGTGCATTCATCACCCCAATCTATTTTTTTGAACATTTTCCTTGTACCAGGAAAAATAAAAATAAGAATAAAAAATAAAAGTAAAAAAGAACACCCACATCATTTCTCCCTCACACCCTATTTTTCATTTAGTTTTTGTCCCCATTTTTCTACTCATCCATCCATACACTGGATAAAGGGAGTGTGATCCACAAGGCTTTCACAATCACACTGTCACTCCCTGTAATCTACATTGCTATACAACTGTCTTCAAGAGTCAAGCCTACTGGGTTGCAGTTTGGTAGTTTCAGGTATTTACTTCTAGCTATTCCAATACATTGAAACCTAAAATGGGTTATCTACATAGTGCATAAGAATGTCCACCAAAGTGACCTCTCAACTCCATTTAGAATCTTTCCACCACTGAAAATTTATTTTGTTTCATTTCGTATCCCCCTTTTGGCTAAGAAGATAATCTTAATCCCATGATGTCAGGTCCAGATTCATCCTCGGGAGTCATACCCTGCATTAGGGAGACTTTACACTCCTGGGAGTCAGATCTCACATAGTGGGGAGGGCAGTGAGTTACCTGCCGAGTTGGGTTAGCTAGAGAGAGAGGGCCACATCTGAGCAACAAAGAGGCACTCAGGGGAAGACAGGCACAATTATAAACAGGTTTAGCCTCTCCTTGGTAGTAACAAGCTTCATAAGGGCAAGTCCCGAGGTAGAGGGCTCGGCAAACCAAACTGCCACCCCTCAAAGTTTGTGAGAACATCAGCAGCAATCCAGGTGAGGAAGTCCAGCACCTCTGCATTTTCTCCCAGCTCCTCAATGGGGCCCTGCATATATATTTTTACTCTCTGCCCAAATTACTCTGGGATGTGTCTCTATTTCACACTAACCTATATAAATCTACCAGGTCTCACTTCCTCTTCAAAGTGTCATGTAATTATGGTATCTGAACAAATCGTATGAGTTAAATTGTTTAGGAAATATAGATCCTGCATCAACTAAACATCACTTCTCTTGGTCTCACATGGAATTTGAAGTTTTAAAACACAGTCAGTATTGTTCTTTACCTTTGGGCCCGATTTGCCCTAGTCCTAACCACATCTGCTTCATTCATATCTCTATTTGAAGTCTGGACTCTTTTTCAGCTTTTTAAATAGTTGCTATATGTGCTGATACTGACATACATATCTGCCAAGTTCTAACTCTGAGTTTCAGGTGTCACACAGATACCCAAAGTTCCAGGGATTGATCAGGTTATACACAAAAGGATTAGCATCTCAGAATCTGGAGATATGCATTACAATTCAGGAATACATGTGACTGCTGTAAGGGCTTATAATCTAGGGACCGCTACAATAAGCGTTCCTCTGATAAGCCGTGCTCTAAGATTCAATTCTGAGTTTACACATTGTAGTTAGTCCATATTGGTGAGGTACTATAGTGTTTACCTTTGTTTCTGGCGTAGTTGACTCAAAATGCTGTCTACAGGATCCATTCACCTTGTTGCATTTCTCACAGCTTCACTCCTTCTCGCAGTTACTCAGTATTCTATTGTATGTACACACAACAGTTCACCATTCTATTCCTCACTGATATACCCTTAGACCACCTCCACCCATTGCAAATCATGTATACTCTCACCATAAACACTGGTGTGCAATTGTTCATTCATGTCCCTGCTCTCAGATCCTCCAAGTATATGCCCCCTAATGACGTTGCAGGACCTTATGGCACCCACATATTTAGCCTCTTCTGGAACCACCACACCACGCTGTCCTCCAGAAAGGCCACACCATTCTGCCTCCTAGCCAATGATAAATACATACATCCCTTTATCCATGTTTTCTCCAGCACTTTTATCCATGTTTATATTTTCCCTACAATTTTATAGAGCTATATTCACATATCATGTAATTATCCACAGCGTACAATCAGTTGTTCATGGTGCCATCATACAGTTGTGCATTTATCACCACAGTCAGCACTTGAACATATTGATCACTATGAAAAACAGTTTTTTTAATGAATAATAATAAAAATAATAAAAATAAAAATAAAATATACAATACAATAGTAGGGTCAGACAACATGACCACTACCAAGAATCCCATATCCCTCCTTTATATCCCCCTCTCATACACATTTAGCTTTGGTATATTGCCTTTGTTATATTTAATGGAAGCATATAACTATTACTGTTGACCATAGACTCCAGTTTGCTTTGATTATATTTTTTCCCTAATACTATCCCCTTTCCAACACTATGCATGGTTGACATTCATTTGCTCTCCCACATGCAAGAACAGTTTTATATTTGTACATTTAGTCACAATCATTGACCACTCCAGTTTTTGCTAAGTTAAACAGTACCTGTCTTTATCTTCTATTTTTACCTCGGGTATCATTCATGCCCCTGTCCCACCTCTTTCAGCCTTACTCACAGAATATGTTGTATTGTAAGTACACTTTGTTCAGTGTACTTACAATATTGTGCTACCATCACTCAGTATTATGCTATCTATTTCCTGATCTATACAGTCAATTCTGCTGAACACTCTGTAGTCCTTCAGCATCAAATACCCTATCTCTACCCTTTTCTATCTCCTGATACTCCGTGTTATCAGCTTTTAACTCTCAGAGTTTGCTCATTAATGTTAGTTCATATTAGTGAGACCATACAGTATTTGTTCTTTTGTTTCTAGCTAACTCTGAGTGCCTGTTTTAAAATATCTTTTATCTGGTCATTCCAGGTTAATAGATTCACCTCTACTTTGACTCCTTTTTACACCATATATATCCATGCCTTGTCAGTTTTCTTTTCACCTCATATCTGCTTCCAAATTCTATTAAATATCCATTAGATATTTAACACTTCCTGCCTGTTTTATATCTCTTTATGTGAGAGAAGGAAAAAATGTTACCTCTTGTATACTTCTTTTTCTCTAGTTTTATCTACATAGAGGTAAATTTCAGTGCCTATTTCAGTTATAAAAGGGGAAAAGATAACAGAAAGAAAAAGCTTCTTTGGTTGTATTCCTACTTGTTATCTGGGAGACTTTTTGAATCATAAGCCTCTCCAGACACTAGTTCATATTCATGCACCTATACAGTTTTCATATAGCAGGAAAGTTGTCCTCGAATTCTTTCCTGATTCCAGCTCTTGGGGGACATTTGCTGTTGGGACCACTGAAGCCTGTGAAATCTCATGGGAGCCTCTCTCCTGCCACTACTGCTAATAGTCCCGGGATCACCTGGAACCTTCTGAAGAAGGTCCGCTGAGCCATGCTGAGCAGCTGCTGGCAGAATCCTCTATAACGGATTTCAGAATTGAGCTGTGCTACCGCTGAACTCCTCTGAATCTGCTTTGTTGAAGAGTGAAGAAAACCTCTGAACCACATGTTGTGACCAACACAGTGCTTCCTTTTGCTTCTCCTGCCTCAGCAGGCCCTTTTTATATAAACAATTCATTTACTCCTTGGATGGAAAGGAAAACCAGGTATCCCTTTCCATCTGGTTTCTGGCCTGACTTAGACCTCGCAACCTGTAGGTGTGGCAACTTCATGAAAGAGGAGAGTGGCAGCAAGCGTTTCCCTAATTAGCCACATAGGGCATGTTGCTTTCCTGTCAGCACTGGGGGAGAGCCTTTCAGAAGAAAGTCTTTTCCCCATCTTGCTATTCCCCGAGAAGCCTAGAGTTGTGGTTGTGATTCTAACCTTCCTCCTTGTGGGGCTGCAGAACACTGAAGATGAAGACACTTGGGGAAACAGGAGAAAACTCTCTTGGTTTCTGGAGGTGGTGGCTATGAAAGAGACGTGGGCTCTGTACTCTGCTATATATTGTGGAAGATTCCACAGAAATTCCTTCTGTTGGACTCAATGAAGAAATACTTGTAGGAACTTTGTGGAGGTTGTGCAGGTATATGAGGTAAGGGAAAAAGTTCAGGGCTGGGGGCACAGCAGGGGTGTTGGTGAGTCTGTATCCTAGGACTAGAGATGGTCACAAAATTAAAAAAGACCTGGAGAAATCAGCTATTTAATTTTGTCTGGAGCATTAAAATTATGATTCTTTTTACCTCCATTGATTTATGGGTTAAAGTCAAACTCTGTATGGGAACATTTAATTAACAGAGTCAGGAAAAGCCTTTATGAATAAACTAATGCCAGGACAACCAGTGGAGCTTACTAGCTGAGATTCTGGCATATCCATTTTCCCACAAAATATATGATGAATCCTGTAGGTATAATTTTGGGCCTAAGTACCTGCATCAAATTGACTTCCTATCTCCATCTTCCTTCCATCCTAAGGACTCGAGTTCCCTAAATGCCTGTCAATTTTTAATTTTATGTTTACTTATATTTTCTAATGTTATTTTATTAGAAAAGTTCCAGTTTTCTAATTCCAGAAAATTTGTCCATAGAGCATAATGTGAGTTTCCACATCTATCTCCCTATTGCCCCTGAAAAAGGAACTCAGAACATTATAAGAGTGCCAAGATCTGTAAGATCAGGAAAGTAGACTTGGGATAAGCAAACCAAAATATATTTCGGTTGTCAAAATGATTTAAAGTATCTCATACACGTTTACACTATTTATCATGCTTAGGAATTTAATTTTATTTTGAAGGCTCTAGGGAGCTACTATAAGGTTTTGGAACAGAAGATGGACAGCTTTGCATTTAAGAAAGATTATTCTGTTAGCTGAATGGAGAGTGGATTGGAGCACGACAAGCTGAAAAACAATGAGTCCAGTTAAATGTCATTCAGGCAAGAAATGATCTGAGAATAAATTATTGTTTTTCTTGTGAATCTCTGTTTTCCAGGTAAAAGTTTACTTATGTTTACTTAACTTATCCTCATTTTTCTTCTGTTTCAGATTAGATATACTATCTTGCTGTATCTATAAACAAAAACAAAAAAATTAAAACAAACAAATATAAAAAAGACTTTGGTTGCTATATGCCAAGCTGACTTTCTGTTTACGGAAAGCCTCTAGTATATTATTTTCAAAATTATTTTATCTAGCTGTTTTATCTATTCTATTGGTTCTTCACAGTTATCTGACCTCTTTTGTTAGATATCAGTAGCTTCCTACACTTAGAAGTCTCATCTCCAATAACCTCAATACTGAGTAGTTTATATGAGAAGAACAAGTCTCAGAATTCTACCATGCATATTTTCTACCAAGCAGGCACAACAATTATAAATATACTTGTTCTTGGAAACTTGTAGGAGAAGCCTCAACCCTCTATCCTTTATGCTCTCTGATTAATAGAATGAGTGAAATGCTTTCTCAAAAGCAAAATGTAACAAAATTCTGGCCTGTAGAGGAGCCAACCTTCTGGTGAGATCAGGCGACATATCTTCCACTAAGGTAGGATTCACACAGAAATTTGCAGGCCCTGGGAGGATTATACCCATCCAAGGTTTATAGGCTGCTTGGCTCTTGATAGTCTTATATCCCTTCACGCCAGGGTTTAGGGATATTTCTTGCCAATGCATATCTTGATCATCTTTTTCATAAATATATATATATTTCTAACATTCTGACATTGAGTGGATCTCAACTAAAGGTAATTTCCCCTCTCACCCTCCAGGGAACATTTGGCAATTTCTGGAGACATTTTTCATTGTCATGACTGAGGGGAGGACAATATGCTAATGACATCTGGTGGGTAGAGGCTGGTAAATATCCTGTAAGTACAGGAGAGACTCTCCCAGACCCTCGTCCCAAAACAAAGAATTGTCTAGTCCAAAATGTCATTTGTGCTGAAGTTGAGAAACCCTGCTCTATGCTAATCAATGAACCCTAAGTCGTGGATTATATGTGGATATTTGAAGCTCTTGCTAAGCCTGCCTCTGGAAGTGGATTGCTGATTAAATCTCTCAGATAATCAAACCATTCCTGGAGCGTGATTTCATCAATGTATTTCAACTATTTAATTAGACACCTTTAGAGTACAGATTAAAACTACTTGCACACACATATATGTCATGCAGGTCTAAGCTGTTTTGTTTAAAGTGAATTACATTCAGTACAATATTTGGCTTTTCCTTATTACTCCATTGCTAAGCTGACAAAACAATGAGGCAGAGCAAAGGAATTTGATACCTGCATTTAGTTTTGATGATGCCTATTTTAAAATGGTCTCATCCTTATCCACAGAGGGAATCATACTGATACAGCTCATTTTATGTCCCTAATATATCATCTCAAAAAATAAAAATGTACACTGAAGTTGTTTTAATTTTCTATTGTAATACATATTCCTCTGAATATCTTTATGCATAATTTATTTCATATTTAAAATAAACTCCTTAAGCCATATAGAAAAATGCTGGAAACAGTGTTTTTTTTTTTAAATATTTAGCATATTTAATAAGACAACCAACATTTTGCTTTCACTTTAATTTGTATTTACTTAATGATGAACTTATTCCCAAGCCATACATTTTTATTTCTTCAGTTTTCCTGGGATATCATTTTCTTCTGTGCAACCTCCTCTTCTGGTTTAGGAACAATTTGCTCTTTTTTCAGTAAGGATTATCTCAATGTAGCAGGGGGACCTCTTTGTATGGGTTAATCATACCATATGCTCTGTAAGTACAGTGGCAGCTCTTGCGGGCTTTTTTTTACTGAATGTCCTCAAAGACCAGAGAATCTATACCAAACCCTTAAGTTCAGCATGACTTTCTTCATTTTTAAGCCTGTGCAACAAAAATTCAGCACTCTTTTTGGGCCACCAACCCTGCATCCAGCCCCACTATTTGTCCTGGGCACAACTACCAACACCAGTGTTTTAATGACAGAATCGCCCACACTGCTTCTGCAAAGTGGCAACTTTCAGACTTGGTGGCTTTTTGAATATGCATACTCTTGATGGCCTGAGCAGTTTTTCAGGTGTTCTTAAAGTGAACACAAAAATTTTAACCTCTTGATTTGCATGATTTGTGGGGATTTCTGTGTCAAGTGAATAGTGAACCATTTTCAGAGATCACCTCAGGCCGCTTACAGGAAGAGTTCTAAACATAAAAACGCCAAATTTCTATTCAGAAAAGTTTGTACCAATATATATGTCAAAAGAACAAATTTCTTTGCTCATCTAACAGAGTAGTTGAAAAATTAAGATATTAAAATTGCTAAAAAAGTTGTATGAGTTCAAGTTGAACAGAACCACGTTATAATTTGGAAAGCAATTCACAAAGTTTATCTGATTCCATCACCGTACTCTGTGCTCTGGAGTTGCTTCAAAAACAAAGGGTCTTTTTTTTTTCCTTTAAACGTACTTAGAGTCTGACTGTTTGTGCTTGATTCCATTAGCCAGCAAGGGAAGCAGTTGAAAATATGGACCAGGAGAATCTGACAATGGTGACTGAATTTTACTTCTCTGATTTCCCTCAGTATGAAAATGGAGGCCTCTTATTCTTCATCCCATTGCTCTTTATTTATGTGTTCATTATTGTTGGAAATTTCATGATCTTCTTTGCAGTTCAGCTAGACACAAGTCTTCACAAACCCATGTATACTTTCATTAGCGTCTTCTCTTTCCTGGAGATTTGGTACACCACAGTGACTATCCCCAAGATGCTCTTCAATCTGGTCAATGAAAAAAAGACCATTTCCTTCATTGGCTGCCTCCTGCAGATGTATTTTTTCCACTCACTTGGGGTCACTGAAGGCCTAGTTCTGACAGCGATGGCCATTGACAGGTATGTTGCCATCTGCAACCCTCTCCGCTATGCCATCATTATGACCCCTCGGCTGTGCATCCAGTTCTCCACTGGCTCTTGCATCTTTGGCTTCCTCATGTTACTGCCAGAAATTGTATGGATTTCTACCCTCCCGTTCTGTGGCCCCAACCAAATCCATCAACTCTTCTGTGACTTTGAACCTGTGCTGCGCTTGGCCTGTACAGACACATCCATAATTCTGGTTGAAGATGTGATCCATGCTATTTCCATCCTAACCTCGGTCTCCATCATCACCCTTTCCTATATAAGAATCATCACTGTGATCCTAAAGATTCCCTCAGGTGAGAGCCGTCAGAAGGCATTCTCCACGTGTGCGGCACACATCACTATTTTCCTGCTGTTTTCTGGCAGTGTGTCCCTCATGTACCTGTGCTTTTCTGTCACTTTCCCACCATTTCTGGACAAAGCTATTGCTCTGATGTTTGCTGTCCTTGCCCCACTTTTCAACCCTATCATCTACAGCCTCAGGAACAGAGACATGCAAAACGCCATCAAGAAAATCCTTTGTTCTCAAAAGATATTCAGTATCTCCGGGAGCTAAATGTAATTCACACACATGTGCTCAAAGAATTCTCATCTTCTTCATACCTTTAATAGGCTAATAAATTACTTTCTAAACAACTGTTTTGTTTTCATGTTGTCAACTGGGAGTTCTTCATCCAATTCTCTAATCTAAGAATTATCGTTCTATCAGACAGAGGAAGTTTCCTTCAGATTTAACTATCTTGATATCATCCACAGATTATAATGGAATATTTTCTCCACCTTGCAACTCCAAATAATATGGCATTATCTTCTCAGAATCAATAAAGTATACTAGGCTAAACAATAGGCACATTTCTTACTTCTACATGTAAATATTTTCCCTACCTTCTCTTTCAGTCTATATTCTCAGTGCCTTCTTATGAGTTTTTTTTTTTTTTTTTCCGTTTTTGTTTGTTTGTTTGTTTTCACTTTAAAAAGATTAATGAGATCCCTAACTGTGGCTGATTTTGGTCTGACCAAGAATCCTGAATTCCTAACATTCTGCCCATAGACTTTGCCCTTATATGAATTGTCTCCTAATGCATTACAATGATTATGTGGTACATATAGCCATTCACTATTATTATAATTTCCTTTGTGGGTTGTGTTTCACATTGTTTTGGAGATTCCAGTGCAATCACTCTTTAGGGCTTGAAGATTAAATAGATCCAACATAAAGACTTAAGACCATTAAAATAAATACATAATTTATAAAAAATTTGTAGTTACACTGTGATGAGAATTTTTCAGTTACTATCACTATTATTAAGATGAATTGCCCTCTGCTATGTTAAAATTCCATAGCAATTGCACACCTCAGTGTCTTTGTTCCCACTGCTTTTCTGCTCTGGAATATTCTTCCTGCCCTTCTTTGCCTTGTAACTGATATTCACCATTAAATGTTCACACACATTTTGTCTTCTGGGATGAATATCTCTGCCTTCCCCCACAAAACCACAATAGTAGTTTAATGGACTGAGGAAATCATGTTTAGAAAAGGAAGATATTTGCCTTGCTCATGTGGGGATGCAGGACAATAGCCACTGGTATGAAGAGCAGGAGGACTACATAAGTTAAGAATGGAAACACTGGTAGTACAGGTCAAAGGATGAAGGAAAAGGTCTCAATCAGTCGTGGCCAGGCAGCTGGACCCTCATGGGAGTGTTAAAGTGGAAGAGGGGCCTCGTGCCTCGTTTCAGGTCTGCTCCAGACCCCACTCCCTCCATGTATCAGTGATATGGTTCAATTCTTGATCCCCTCTCACTCCTGTAAGTTCAGAGGGCCTCCTCCATTAGCATGAGTTTTTTGATAGCCTTAATTGAGAATGTTTGTGGGATGAAAATCATATAGAAGTTACTCAGGTTACATTGAAATCAAATTTATCGGAAATAAGCATTTAGAAATCTTGATCTTCCTTAATTTTTAAATTCCTGCTTAAAAATCCTAGGTTTCTGTTTATAAATATAATAGATTGATAAAATTTAAGGGTGTATGAGAGTTTGACACTATGTATCCCAAAAGATCATGTTCTTAAAGCTAATCCATTCTTTTGAGTGTAGACCTATTGTGGGTGAGACCTTTAGATTAGGTTATTTCAGTTGAGGCCTGGCCCAGGTGGTCTTAATCCTCTTACTGGAGTCCTTTGTAAGATCATGAAATCCAGAGAGACAAGACACAGTAGCTGAGAGAGAAAACCACAGAGAGAGAGTGGAAGCCACTGAAGCCAGAAGCTGGAAGCAACAAAGCCTGGAAAGAAGAGAGCAACTGACTACGCCATGTGCCCTGCCATGTGACGGAGGAGTTTTGGATTGCAGACAGCCTTTCTTCGGGAATTAGGTACCTTCCTGGATGCCTAGATTTGAACATTTTTCTGGCCTCAGAACTGTATGCTTGAAAGTTTATAAATCCCCACTATAAATGGTGGCCCATTTAATGGCATCTGCATTTCAAATTAGCTTTAACAAACTAAAATAATGCGTTTGAATGCTATTTTGTCCAATTTATAAACTTGACAATGTAATCTTTTTAACTTCTTAAGACCTATTTAAAATATGTTATAATCTATTTTGTTTTTAAGTACCTCAGTTTTTGAATTAATAAGTACAACCTCTACAGGGTTTTAAAATACCATTTATTTTCTAAAAAACAACAACTTACAAATATGGTTAATCCAAAATCTTCTTAACGATTTCAAACCAGTGATAAACATGGTATGATTTCAACCTAAAATAACAAGTCTAATTTCTGGTTTGAAGTGTTAGCTACAGTGGTGTATATATTTGTCAAATGACATCTGTACACATAAAATGTGTGAATTTTATTGACTATAAATTTTGCCTCAATAAAGGTGACTAAGACACAGGTCTTAATTAATTGTCCTATTACATGCATAAAATTAGAATTACAAGTCTCATTACATACTTCAACAGGTCAAATTATCTCAAATAATGCAAATACATAAAATACTAAGTAAAATACTCAATGTAAAATATGGATAACAGGTTTCGGTTATTTTAAAGGTTTCTATAGTTAGCACTTAAATCTCGCTGAGATTAAAAAATGACAAACTAGTAAGGAAATATGTGACCCATTTCTTTATTCATTCAACAAATATTTACTGAGGCTCCTATGCCAGGTACTATTTTAAGTGCTTGTGACACAATTGATAAAATATTCTTTGTTTAGCTGCACTAAGGGGAGACAAAAAATACATATTAAAAATAAGCCAAAAATAATAAAGACAATTATGTGAAATTCTGTGCGATGTGGAAAACAGAAAAGGAAATAGAGAAGGATTAGAGATTCCAGAATGAATAGGAGGATTAAAATCTTAAACAGAGTAGCCTAGCTGGATCTCATTTAGAATGTCCTCTTTAAAAAAAGATTTGAAGAAAATGAAGGTGTCAGCTATATGATATAAGGAGGGAGAATATTCCACGAAGCAGTGAAAGCTAGTGAAAAAGCCCTAAGGTAGGAATGTGTTTGGCCTGTGCAAGGAATCAGAGAGGCCATTGTAGTTGCAATAGAGTAGGAAGTGGGCCTGGAAAATAGGTGAGTTCAGAGAATAAAATGAAAGAAGGATCAATCATAGGGCCTTGAAAGCCATTGTAAGGATTGAGATTTCCTCATTTACTCTGAGAATTGGAAAGCCATTGGAGGGTTTGGATCAAAGGATGGACACTGTCTAGTTTAGACATTAACAGAATCACACTTGCTTCTGTGTGGAGAAGACAGTGAAGGAAGGCAAGGGTGGAAGCTGGGAGTCCTTAGGGGACTGTTGGATAATCCTGAAGAAATGCTGGTGTTCAGGTCAGGGTAGCAGCCATGGAGATGGAGAAACATGTTCCAATTCTAGATATTGACAAATAGAACCAACAGGATTTCTTTATGTATTAGAAATAGAGTGCGAAGAGCCAACAAATGTGACTCAGAAGGAATTACAAATGAAATAGAAGGAAAGAAAACCAATAGTCTCCAGTCTTGAAAGTCAAGTGAATAAAATGTATCAAGAAGGAGGAAATGATAAGCTTTGTCAAACCCTGCTTAGAGTCAAGTAAGATAAGATCTGAAAATTGATAATTGGAGTGGTAGAGGCAAAACCCTGGCTAGAATAATTAATTAGTTAGAGAATCAGAAAAAATTGGGGATTTTAAGTACAGACAACTCTTTCATGGGGTTTTACTACCAATGAGAGCAGATAAATGGGGTAATAAGAAGCAACTGTTATTACTAAAAGACTTTGTTGACTTTGATTCATAATAATAAATGTATTTTAAATCTTAATTTAGATAGACATATGTGAAAATATTTATGTATTCGTATCCATATTTATAACAGAAACAACATTTTTGCAAAACAGTACTTGACACTTATTCTATGTGATGCCTTTGTTCTTTAATTAAAAACATTTTTAAACTGATTTCATTACTCCCTAATGGGTTGTGGCTCTGAATTTGGAAACAAAATGAACTTAGGTCTTTAACTCTGATTACCTTTGGATACAAATTCAACAGGGGATTTCTCTTTTCAATTCTGTGTTCAGTTCTACAATTTCTAATTTATTTAAAATAAATATTGCATTTCACTGAAAAGCAAGTTTCATTTTTAAAAAAATTATAATTTCAAATATGATGAAGGAAATATACACTCTCAGACAAACAGTGCTGATGGGATTTCAAATAATCTGCTGATTCTGAGAAAATCTATCAAGGGAGGCCCATACTTTATCAAGACTCTTGGAGTTCCTAATACTAAGGAGAACTAATTAGAAAAGATCACAGAAAGAGGTTTACATTAATTAACCCTAGGGGAAATGTATTTGCTATTTTTCTCTAGTCATCTGTGGAAAATTCCTCAGTAGAGAAATCTCCCAGAAACCTTAAGAAACAATTACAGCAGTCATTCCTGCCAGACCGTAGGGCCCTTATACTGTTTAGACTAAGGAAGGAGAATGGACCCCCCACTGTCTGTGCCAGAGGTAAGAAGAAGATGCACTTGGGTCCAGGAGGCAGGCTTGTCCTATGTCAGGGATAAAGTAAGTTTTCTACTAGATAGAGGGAAAGGACACTTAGCTAGTACTCCTTCAGTTGACTTAAACAACAATATTTAATATTGCATGAGTGACTGGTTGAAATTAGGTTCAGGGAGTCTGAGGATAAATGCTTATAGGGTTAAAATTTAGTGATAATGTTATTTTGTTTGGAGTATGAGATTTTTAATATTTCAGTCTTTTTCCTTTGTAATGATAATGTTCTCTGCTTTCATACCCTCAGATTTTTCTAAATTAATTCTGATGTAGTAGGACACCATTTCACATATTGGTTTGTGATACAAGTTCAGTGAACATAAACTAAATTAAGATCATGAATAAAGAGAAATCAGATGTATCAGAAGAGCTTGTTCCTGAAAATCTTATTCTGGCATATTGACTCAAACAGAACACAGTCTCTCCCCAGATCAAATGTGTAATACACACTTTCCTTTATCTCAATAGGATTTCCATTCTCTCAAAAGGATTGGTGACTTAGTGACTATATTAAGTTTACTCTAATAAGGAAATACTTTCTGATAATTAGAATTTTCTAACTTTGGATGAAGTTGTCTTGGTTAAGTGATTAAGCAGAAGCTTGATTGCCTTTTTTCATTATATGCTGAGAAAGGGTTCCTACATCAGGTGTAGAAAGAACTAGATGTCTCCTAAGTTACCTTCAAGCTCAGGATTAAGGGGGAAGATGGATGTTCTTATGTACTGATGGCCTTGAGCAAAAACCAAGCATGCCATTACTCATAGGATCTCCTCCTATAATAAACTATGGTGAGGCCTGGGAACAAGTCAAGGGAGGGGCCTGGGAATAAAGCAATTAAGAATCTGTCTGAAATGTTTTCTTCGTTTGACTCTTGAATTCTGCCTTCCTAGAGAAGGAAATCATTCAGAATTAAAATCAGTCCTTTCGTATCTATGGCTGTCTTGGAGAAGAAGTGTCACAAACATCAGCTGCAATAAAAACCAGATGATAATCTACTTGCTCAGGGGAAATGACAATTAAAATTTTGCAATGCTAATTAAGGTTAGTTAGAGTATACATTATCTCTCACCTTGACTATTTTGGTATCTTTTTCACTGGTCATCTTCTAACAAGTCTTTCTACAGATGACCATTCCTAAGCATGGCTTTTACTGTTTCCCTTCCTTTAAAAAAACATTTAAGCAGAGAGCTAAAATGGTGGCATAGAGGGGAGTGGAAGACTGTTAATCCCCCCATGGAAAAATTCATAAATGATAAAAAACTAGTAAATAACCTGGAATAACTGCAGGGAGACAAACGTGACTGCCCACTCATCATCCACCAACCTGAATTGGGAGGAATGCCCAAGATTGCAGCATAAAATCTGTAAGTAAAACTGCAGACCCGCGCTGAGAGCCAAGAGCCGAGAGCCCCTCCCTCACTGAAGACTCGCGGTGCTAGAGAGCATCACTCTCTCAGCCCAGCTCCAACTGGGGTTTTAATGTTAACTGCTCAATACAGACAGTGAATCTCCAACAAGCAGACAGAGGCTTTTGGTGACAACCGAACTTGGGAGAGTCAGGGGACATATCTGTCCCAGGATGGGGAACCCAGAGGATCGGGTGCTATCTCTGGCTGACAGGTGAACCTGGGAGCTTTCCTGTCCCTTTCTCTCTCTGTGGAGAAAACCTCAGCCATTTTCAGCCTGCAGTGCTTTGCAGTAAAGACAACCTCAGCCATTTTAAAATCAAAACACTTTGATCAGCAGAGTCAGAGAAACAAAGAAATTATTGATAAGCAAATGACCTCTCTGGAGGGGCATAGCTTCCCAAGAGGAAAGGGAGGGGCCCAGCTCTACTGTCTGCCTTTCAAGAACCAGACCCCAAAGCCTGGAGGAGGAGAGCCACAGGCCACACCCTCTTACACCAGCCATTGACAGGCTGACAGGTGCACCTGCTGGGCAGAAAAGCACAGGCATATCAATCCTCTAAGAAAAACCATCAGGGAAACCAGATGCTGAATATTTCCTCCTTCTGTGACCTGAGCCTGTTCTAGTCTGGGAAAACCTGATTGGGGTGGCCTAGGAGGTCAGATGCCTAGACAACAGAAAACTACAACCTACACTAAGAAAAACGAAGCTATGGCCCAGTAAAAGGAACAAACATACACTTCAACTGAGATAGAGGAATTTAAACAACTAATGCTAAATCAATTCAAAACATTTAGAGAATATTTTGCAAAAGAGATAGAAGCTGTAAAGAAAACACTGGGCATACAAGAGGCAGAAACTGAAAGTTCAAAAAAACAACTAGTAGAAGGTATGGAAATGAAAGGCACAACACAAGAGATGAAAGACACAATGGAAACATACAACAGCAGATCTCAAGAGGCAGAAGAAAACACTCAAGAACTGGAGAACAAAACACCTGAAAGCCTACATGCAAAGGAGCAGATGGAGAAAAGAATGAAAAAATATGAGCAATGTCTTCAGGAACTTAAGGATGAAAAAAAGTACAAGAATGTATGTATCATTTGTGTCCCAGAAGGAGAAGTGAAGGGAAAGGGGGAAGAGGCAATAACAGAGGAAATAATCAATGAAAATTTCCCATCTTTTATGAAAGACATAAAATTACAGATCCAAGAAGCGCAGCGTACTCCAAACAGAATAGATCTGAATAGGCCTACGCCAAGACACTTAATAATCAGATTGTCAAATGTCAAAGACAAAGAGAGAATCCTGAAAGCAACAAGAGAAAAGCATACAAAGGAAGCTTAATAAGACTGTGCAGATCTTTCAGCAGAAACCATGGAGGCAAGAAGGAAGTGGTGTGATATATTTAAGATACTGAAAGAGAAAAACCGCCAACCAAGAATCCTATATCCAGCAAAGCTGTCCTTCAAATATGAGGGAGAGCTCAAAATATTTTCCGACAAACAGACAATGAGAGACTTTGTGAACAAGACACGTGCCCTACAGGAAATACTAAAGGGAGCACTACAGAGTGATAGGAGAAGACAGGAGTGTGTGGTTTGGAACACAATTTTGGGAGATGGTAGCACAGCAATGTAAGTACACTGAACAAAGATAACTACGAATACGGTTGAGAGAGGAAGGTTGGGAACATGTGAGACACCAGAAGAAAGGAGGAAAGATAAAGAATGGGAATGGGTAACTCGGTGAAATCTAGAGTGTTCAACAATTGTGATAAAATGTATGAATATGTTCTTTTAGGAGGGAGAACAAGCAAATGTCAACCTTGCAAGGTGTTAAAAATGGGGAGGCATTGGGGGAGGGATACAATCAAAGTAAACTAGAGACTGTAACTAATAGAATCATTGTATTATGCTTCCTTTAATGTAACAAAGGCGATATACCAAGGTAAATGTAGATAAGAGGGGGGGATAGGGGAGGCATGTTAGGCACTTGACATTGGTGGTGTTGTCTGACTCTTCACTCTATTTTGATTTAAGTTTATTTTTCCTTTTGCTACTTCCTAGCTGTCATTTTTTTTTCCTCTTTCTTTTGCCTCTCTACCTTCTTTGACTCTCCCTCCTGCCTTGTGGAAGAAATGTAGATGCCCTTATATAGTTAGTGGTGAAGGTGGTAAACACATAAATATGTGAGCATACACAGAAACATCGATTGTTTACTTAGGATGGAATGTATGGTGTGTGAACAAAACCATATTAAAAAAAAAAAAAAGGGTTGATGACTGTTCTAGTTTGCTAATGCTGCAGAATGCAAAACACCAGAGATGGATTGGCTTTTATAAAAAGGGGGTTTATTTTACTATACAGTTACAGTCTTAAGGCCATAAAGTATCCAAAGTAACACATCAGTAATTGGGTACCTTCACTGGAGGATGGCCAATGGCGTCCGGAAAACCTCTGTTAGCTGGGAAGGCACGTGGCTGGCGTCTGCTCCAAAGTTCTGGTTTCAAAATGGCTTTCTCCCAGGACATTCCTCTCTAGCAAGCTTGCTCTTCTTCAAATAACATCACTCACAGCTGCACTCCATCCGGTCTCTTTGAGTCAGCATGTTTTATATGGCTCAACTGATCAAGGCCCACCCTGAATGGGTGGGGTCACGCCTCCATGGGAGTATCCCACCAAAGTCACCACCCACAGCTGGGTGGGGCACATTCCAAGCAAATCTAACCAGCACCAAAACGTCTGTCCCACAAGACCACAAAGATAATGGCATTTGGGGGACACAATACATTCAAACTGGCACAATGACAAAACCTCAAGGGCAATATACTGAGTGAAATAAGCCAGACACATAAGGGCAAATATTGCAGGGTCTCACTGATAGGAACTAATTATAATATGTGAAGTCATAGACATGAAATATAAGGTACCAAGATATAGGATGAGGCTTAAGAATGGGGAGCGGTTGCTTAGTATGAGCAGAATGTTTAACTAGGATGAACTTAAATGTTTGGAAATGAACAGAGGTGTCGGTAGCAAGATGTGAGAATAATTAGCAGTGCCGAATGGCGCATGAATGAGGTGGAAAGGGGAAGCTCAGAGCCATATATGTCACCAGAAGGAAAGCTGGAGGTCAAAAGACGGGAATGTACAAAACTGAAACCTATGGTGGGCAATGTCCATGATTAACTGTACAAATATTAGAAAACTCTTTCATGAACCAGAACAAATTTATGACAATACAATCAGAAGTTAATAATAGAGGGGCATATAGGGAAGAAATATATACCTATTGCAAACTATATACTACAGTTAGTAATATTTCAACGTTCTTTCATAAACAGTAACAAATGTACTATACTAACACTACGAGTCAACAATTGAGAGGGGTAGGTTAGGGATATGGGAGGATTCGAGTTTCCTTTTCTTTTCTTTTTTTTTTTTCCTTGTTCATCTTTCACTTTATTTCTTGTCTGGAGTAATGAAAAGTTTCTAAAAATTGAACAAAAATTAAGTGTGGTGATAGATGCACAGCTGTATGAGGGTACCGGGGCAACTGATTGCACACTTTGGATCTTTGGAAAATTGTATGGTATCTGAACAACCCCAATAAAAATTAAAACAAAAAAAAAAAAAAAAAACAACAAAAAAACACATTTAAGGATAA
This sequence comes from Choloepus didactylus, assembly GCF_015220235.1. NCBI lineage: Eukaryota > Metazoa > Chordata > Mammalia > Pilosa > Megalonychidae > Choloepus > Choloepus didactylus. The sequence continues at coordinate 106,505,424 of NC_051308.1, forward strand.
GGCTCAAAGGTCCTAACCTGATATTCCTTGCTTTCTCTGATCTGGTTCCAATTCAAATTTGGAGCCAAATATATCTTACATATTCAACAGCTCAGTAAAATAGGAATAGCTTCCTGCATATTGTTGCATATGCCATTCCTTCCTTCCACTGTTTTGATCTCTTATTAGATCTTAGCTTCCACTGTCCACTCAATATTCCCACCTTCTTGGAATTCTCACTGATCCCTCCTACCAGAAGTAGTCCTCCCCCTTCTGAATCCTGAGCGTGCTTTACCTGTCTCTCTTTATGACATCTAGTCATCCTTCTTTACATTTTCAATATTTTCATACAGCATTAGCTCTTCTTGTAGACTGAAATTTCCCTAAGAGGAATTAAACGGAAGAGGAAATGAAATAGTGTTTTAAATGGGATAAGAAGTAATGTGAATGGTGTTAGGTACTTTTACATATTTTAATTTGTATATTTTATTCCATTTGTTTTTACCCATAATAGAGATATTATTATTATTGTTTTATAGACAAGGAGCTTGAGAACCAGTAAGGAGAAAGAATTTGTCCAAAATTGCATAGCAATGTGCCAAACCATAACTGGAAACCAGGCCTGTCGGTCTTAGAAATCCACTACCATTTTGTACACCACGGGAGGAATTTAAGGTCAAGTTTCACCAGTCATTCTCTGTGTTTTCTACTCTGAGTGCTCCTATATAACTGGACTGTCTGGCATGTGAAGTGAAAGTTAGGTTTTCATAGGCCTGAGCTGATGGAGTTTCTTCAGGAGATTCCCAGTCTTATAAGGGTGGGCAAGGCAATGCAGAGTTCAAAAGCATATTCAAATAAGTATATTTCAGGCTAAGGAAAACAGTTTATAAGGGTTCCTCTCACGTGGTTTCTCAAGCCTTAAGGAGGATAGACAGGAGAGAGAAACTCAGAAGGAACAGGCAGTGGTGCTCAGCAGAAGGGAGGAGAGCCTGAGTGGAGAGGCATGAGAGATTTGAGGTATTTCCTGACTGAAACTCTGACTTTTATGTTCCTTCTGGATTTACCTTACCTCAGCCTAAAGCACCCGAAAATAGACACTGGGGGTTCACTCTGTAGGACATATATGGACAAAGCAGACTATTTGGCTAAGAGAATAGTCGAGAATGTCAAATGTGAAAAGGTTTGTAAGTTGAACAGAGGGACTGTTTTGTTGTTCCAAGTGTGGCGCTTCTCATTTTTATGTCCAGCATCCTTATCATTCATGCCTTGATTCAGCAAACACTCATATATTGATTGATCGTCTGCTTTGTGACAATCGCTACCATAGGTTCAAGGCAACATAAAGGTGAATAAAACATTATCCTTGCTCCTGAGAAGCATACAGACATTAAAAATTCCCAGGATGATGGGTAATTAGCAGTGTCCCGGGAGCTCAGTGTAGACGTATTCTTTGAACAATAAAAAGAGTCTTGAATTAGATTTTCGTCTTGGACAAAAAGAGTAACTGGCTGTGAGATACCCCTTCCCACTAACCCTCTGCCTTGAAGTGCATAATTCTTTAGGCTTTAACAGAATTTTAGTGTTAGAAAGACATTATGTATCATCAGTATCTGCATCTGTTAACTGCAATGTATTCTCTACAATATCCCTTCTAGATTTCATGTCTCATTATTCTAATTTCTTCATTCATGTGATGAACTTCCAAGAATATTTGACTTTACCCAGTCTACTGAGGAGATTTTACAAGTTTTTAAAATACAGGGTTTTGTCCAACTATTGAGAAACTTTACCCTATGTGGGAGCCCCGGGCCCAGGGCCTTCACCAAGTGTCTTGAAGGCTGCACAAAGCTGCTTGCGTGAACTAGGTCAGTTAAGGTTTGACCTACTCTCCTTGTAAAATCAGGCCTCAGGTGCTAAATGTAAGCTGTAGCTTATCACCCTCTGGGGAAACTACCTCTTCACTGAAACTCCCTGAGATACTATTATCTACAAGATAATCTGTAATCCTCCCCTCGTCCCTGTTGATTACAAACGATCCCTCCCTATGTCACAAGACCTCTACTTCTGCCATATGCTCTGATACCCACGGAATGTTGAGCCATTATAACCAGCTTGTTCAGCCCCCACCAGAGTCAAAGCACAGAGTACCTTACACACCAAGCCCGGAACCTGCCACCATTCAGAGCAGCTGACTTCATACCCTGTAATCCCCTAAAATAAAAGCTCATGTCTCAGAATGCGAAGGGTGCTTTCTTGAGTCCTTGGGCTTCAAAAGCCCTCTTGGGCTTTGACACCCTGAAAGACCAGGTCAAAAGGTGGGTCCTGAAGAGTTAAGGATAGAAAGAAAATACTGGGCAGGCACAGTAGGAGTAAAAAGGCATATTAGAGGTCTCGATTGGATGCTGCCCTCTCATTCAGCAGTCTAGCACCCACCCTGCCTGAGACCACAAGAACTGCTCCTCATAATCTCTACAGCCACCTGCCCCTTCCTGAATCTGCCTTTGCAGATATAGATGTCTCTGAAGTTCCTTTGGGGAATATCTAGAATGGAGCAATTGTCTTTCCTGGGAGTTTCTCTATAGACGATGAAGGATCTAAAGGAAAATGTCTCATATCACACTCCTCTCTAAGGGACAAATTCGGGGAAAAGTGTCAGACTGTAATTTTACATTCCCCAGGGTCAAATGTAAAAGGTTTCCTGTGGCTATGTAACCTTGTCTCTCATAGACACTGTAGAGTTGGGCGTTGGGATCTAGAAGAGCTGTGGGAGTCAAAATAGACTTCACTCAAGATCATGCTTCTCTGAAGTATGCAAATAGTAAACACGGATTTCCCCTCAGCCTTTCACTCTTCTCTCACCATGCTTTCCATTCCCTCTGCTGAATACTAGTGATAATGATAAGAATAATAACTTTCTTTGCATTTTTTTTATAACTAATATCCCATTTGATCCTCCAAAAAAAACTGGTTGTCAGAAATTGAAGGCCAATCCTCAAGCCCAAATGGAAATGCAAGGAACCCTGAATAGTCAGAATACATATGAAAAAAACAAATTTGGAAAACTCACACTTCCCAATTTCAGATTGATCTACAAAGCTACAGTAATCAAAACAGTGTTCTACTGGCATAAAGACAGATGTGTAGACCAGTGGAACAGAATAGAAATTCCAGAAACAGACCCAATTATCTATGGTAAAATGATTTTTGATAAGGATGCTGAGTACATGCAAAGGGAAAGAATAGTTTCTTCGACAAATGGTATTGAGAAATCTTAGCATCTGCATGCAACAGAATGAAGTTAGACCCCTAACTCACACCATATACAAAAATTAACTCACAATGGAACAATAACTTAAATATATAACTTTTAAAACTATAAAATTGTTAGATGGTAATAGAGCAAAAAATCTTTACGGTCTGGGAATCAGCAATGGATTCTTAGATATGTAGCCAAAAGCATGAGCAACAAAAGAAAAAATAGATAAATTCCATTTATAAAATTAAAAACTTCTGTGCATCAAGGAAAACTGTCAAAGTGAAAAAACAACATATGGAATGGATGAAAATAGTTGCAAACCATGTATCAGTTAAGGGCTTAACACCCAGAAAAAAATACACACACACACACACACACACACACACATATATATAACTTTTACAGTGCAACAGCATAAAGACAAACAACCCAATTAAGAAATGGGCAACACATTTGAATAGACATTTATCCAAATAAGAGCCACAAATTGCCAATAGGCATATAAAAAGATGCTTAACATTATTGTGCATTAGGGAAATGCAGATGAAAGCCATAATGAGATGCCATGTCGCACCCACAAAGATGGCTATTAATAAATAAAAAAGGAGAATATAAGTACTAGAAAGGATACTGAAAAATGGATGTCTAGAGCATTGTTGATGGGAATGTGAAATGGTGCAGCCACTGTGGAAAGCAATATGGCTGTTTCTCAAAAAGTTGAATATAGAATTATTATTGTATTACCCAGCAATTACACTTCTAGGTGTATACCCAAAGAAAGTGAAAACAGGGTCTCAAACAGGTACTTGTATGCCAATGTTCATAACAACATTATTCACAGTAGCGAAAAGGTAGAAACAACCTAAGTGTTCAAAAATCAATGACTAAATAAAATGTGGGATATACAAAATGGAATATTATTTGGCCATAAGAAAGACTGAAGTTTTCAGAGACATGTTGCAAAATGAAAGAAGTTTGGAAACATGCTCAGTGAAATAAGCAAGACACATAAGGAGAAACATTGCATGATGCAATTAAAAAGAGATGTCTAGAAATAATAAGTTGTCAGAGATAGAAAGTATCTTAGAAGTTATGAGGGGATGGACATTAGAGGGAATAGGAAGAGTAAGTTTGGTGGATGTGGAGTTTTTGTAAATAAAACTAAGTTTAAAAACTTGTGTTTTGCATAGGTAGGCAAGATAATAGTTACTTCTCATTTTGCCGATAGAAAGATTCAGAGGAGCAAAAGGGTTACTCCAGCTCACACAGACAATACAAGGCAGGGCAGAAATTGAACCCTGATCTTCTAAGTTCAAACCTAACTAAACACTAACTTCTTCTTTCAGCTCCGCCTCTACTGCTTTTTTCCAAATATATATTCCCTGCCTTTGTCTTTCACTTAAGTTGTAGTATCACTTAACAGTACTTGGTTTATCTAAGAAGAGGAAGGCAGGCAGGGAAAACAAAAGACCTCCCTGAGCTGATTTTTGCTTGCATCTCTAGCTTTACTTCCCACTCTCTTTTGCCTTATGCTTTAAGCCCCAATAACCAAACCGCTTGTAGCTGAAATCCTATAATAGTGTTTTGAATCATTACCTTTTATTTCTATTCTTTCTTCTTTTTGGAATTTCAAGCATGCCTTTCTTCCCCCCACACAAAATATATACACAAATTTCCCTTTGTAGTTCTTATCAATCTTGTAATAAGGCATTGAGATTTTAAAAATGAATTTTACAAATAATACAAAATCATTAGATAATTTTTGGATAGAGGATTAATGCAAAAACTGCATCTTGATGTGTAGGATCAAGATTTGTGCATGAAGGAAGCAAAAGTTAGCATTAGTTCATTTAACAAGCATTTTTTGAGCACCTATCAAATGGTTGACCCTCCTCTGCAATAGTCTGGGGTGAATACCTAAAATAGGAGCTATGGATAAAAGAGATGAAGGAAATTATGAATGAAGAAGCAACAACTCTTGACATACAGAAAATAAACGATGTCTTATCCAAGGTAGTGGTATGGGGATTGACATAGACAGATTCAAGAGACAGAAGACATTAGAATAAAATAAAGGTATTGCAGGTGAATATAAATCAATATCAACAGTGAAAACAGTATCTTATTTGTATCTTTAGAAAATCAAGATGGAGTTAAAACAGGAGAAATTAATGTTATCTGTGTTAGAAGTAATCCTCAGAATCAAAGCATTCTAAGGTCTTTTTCAGAAGGACAATAGACATAGTGAATAATTCCAGAATTTAAGTTAAATATAAACTTAAAAATTCCTAGGGTAAATCACACACACAAATAGAAATGTAATATAAATTTTCAAAACAACCCAAGTTTATTAACTTACAATTTTGGTAGTCAGAAGTCCTAAAATCAAGGTGTCAGCAGTGTCATGTTTCTTTTGAAGCTCTAGGGGACAATCCTTTTCCCTGCCTTTTCCAGTTTCTAGAGGCACTCACTGTAACATTTTCAAATCTACCTCTCTCTCCAGGCTAGTCTGGCAATCTCAAAATTCTTAATTTCATCCACAAAGTCCTTTTGTCACGTAAAATAACATATTCATAGGTTTAGGAAATAGGGTGTGGACACATTTGGGAAGCCACGATTCAGCATACCATAGCAATGAATCCAATTATATTAATAATCACAACATTTATATATACACTAAAATCTTTGGTTTAAAAATGTGTGGAATTTTCCAACAGATTTAAAAAATTCCAGTTGTCCAGTCTTTTCAAGTGAAGTAGCTAAAAATCGAATGGGAGGGTGGTGTATCCGTAGCCTCCGATATTTAGCTGTAGGTGAGAGAAATAGACTACTTCCCCAATTAATTTGCCACCAGTTAGTATGTTAAATAAAAGTGAATTTCAGACCAAATGCTTCTTCACATATGAACACTTATCAAGAGGCACAAAGGCAGTCATAGAAGCTGTTCTACACTCTTGCGAAGTGTCAGGTTTTTCTCTTTCTTGACACTCAGAAGAGCATCTGCCATGAAAGTTCCCTTGAAGTGGATGCAACCATGTCCTCTAGTGGAAGGTCACAGCTCCCACGCAGGGAACAGAAGCCTCTAAGGCAGACTGAAGAAATCATTAGACGGAGTCTCGGGCCCAGGGAATTGTTCTGAAGGGGACAGGAAACTAGAGAACCTGGACTCTGACATCAGCATAGACATTGAAAAGTTTTTCTAGTCAACCAACCAGAGCATTACTCATGTTGCCAAACAAGAATAATTTCCAATTTCATTGTAATAATTTACAAGCGTAGTAGTGCTGATCAAGAACTTCTGTTAGCCACCTCTGAACTTGGGCCAGTTGGATCTTTTAAATGATTATAGCTGTGTATTTCTAATGAGGGCCCCCAAATTTTTGACTCATTTATCTAAATAATTAAGTATTCCAAATAAATTATAGACAATACAGTAAGAAAACCTAAAGGTCAAGTGAAAAATGATAGGAAAAGTATTCTAAGCACAGTACTTAAAGAGCTGTGTTGCTATAATAAAACCGGAAAAAAAGTGTATGTTATGGAAAAAGCTCTTCTAGATGTAAAATGGAACACTGTATTCTATAAAGGACTTGGCTTATCAGAAAGGCATAACACTACATTTGTATGTGCTTTTTAACATGTTCTCACAATATATTAAGGAAAATTAACAGAACTACAAGAAAAATGTATAAATCTGTCATTCTTGTAGGAATTTTAACCATTTCCAAGTAGGTATCTCAAATCAGTAAAGATTTTAAATATGAGAATAATAAAATTATTGTTAATAAATTTGATCTTATGCACCATCTAGTACCTGACACCCAACCATTACACAGCCAGCATTCCATTTGAGCCCAAAAGGTAAATTCACAAAAATTCACTGTTAGGCTTCAGGCAAATTGTCATAAATTTCAAATAATTGGTATCATATAGTCCTTGTTTTCTGATTACATTGGGCTAAGTTAGAAATGAATAAATAAAGGAATAAATATAAAATCTTAAGTATTTGGAAATTTTAAAATATATTTCTAAATAACATTTTTTTAAGGAGAATTTATAAATGGGTGTTAGAAAATTCCAGATGTCTAAATCTTTTAAGATAAAGGTAAAATGGTACATTGAGGGAAATTTATACCCTTAAAGGTATTAAAAGAAAAGAAGAAAATAAAAAAATAAAAAAATAATGTCCAACATTAGAAGTTATGAAATAACAAAATAAATCCAAAAAAAAGATGGATGTAAATAATGATTCAAAACAAAAAATAAAGATATCAAGAGATATGATCAACAAAATTATAAGTTGAAATTGTTTGAAAAGGCTAATAAAATTAACAAACATGCTGTAAGACTGATTCAAAGTAAAAGAAAGCAAGCACAAATAGGCAATACTAGAACTTCAGTATAGACTATAATTAGAGTGGCAACCAAGATTAAAAGGTTAATAAGAGGATATATAACAACTTTATATCAATAAACTTTAAAATTTTAATAAAATGACAAATTCTTGGAAAACATAACTTTCTAAAACTGATTCAATGTGAAATTAAAAATGTATAGTACTAGTCACATTAAATAAATAAACTATTAAACAGCATCTAGAAGATAAGGCCTCAGACCAAAACAATTCATCTGTGAATCTCAACATTCAAGGAATGGAAAATAATAATCATAGAAGAATTCTTCCAGAAATTAGGAAGAAAGGAAATACTCCCCCAATCATTTTAGGGACTATATTCTTGGTACCAAAGCTAGAAAAAAATCGTATAAGAAAGAAAAAACTATATGTGATTATACTTCTAAATATTAATGCAAAAATTCCAAATTCTAAACAAATCGAGTGTTGTATTAAAATATATATCTTGGTCTGCAAGACCAAGATAAAAATTATTCTAAAATACATGTTCATTTAACATTAGAGATCTATTATTATAATTTACCCTGCTATCTGATTAAGGGAGGAAAATTATATAGTTATAGGAATATATGCAGAAAAGCATTTGTTATAATTCAGCCTCCATCTGCAATTTACAGGAAAAAAGTCTTAGCACATGAGAACCAGGAGAGTCTTTCTAATACTAATAAACCATATATTAACCTTATAAATCATACTTAATTATGCACGTTAATAGTGTTCTCTGTAAATTTAGAAATAAGACATGGCTACCCACCATCAAAACCTTCAACATTATGCTGGAAAAGAAAAAAATACATATATAACATAAAGATTATAAGGAAAGAAAAATCATTGGCAGTATTTTAAAATATGAAATTCTGGATAGAAAGTTCCAAATCACCTGAAAGCAAATTATAAGAGAAAGCTTAGCATGTGTATGGATACAAAACAATATATTAAGCAATTACATTTCTATAAACTAGCAACAAGTGATAGAAAATATGATCAAAAGATACCACATGAAATATCAATGAATAAAAGATGTGCTACAACTAAGTGTAGCACTCTATAAATTTATTGGAAGATATGGAACACCTAAATAAATTGATTGATATGCTCTAGTAAGGGATAGAATGACTCAGTAACTTAAATATTCCAATCCTATACAGATGACTCTATTCATTGCAATTTCAATAAAATCCTATTTTAAGTAGAGAGAAGTGGAACATGTGAAAGCTAAGAATTAGAATTCTGAAGGAAAAGAACAAACTGGTGGGACTTGTCTAACAACACATCAAAGATCAAGCAATACAATAGAAACACCAGTGGAAGTGAAGAAACCAGTGGAAGTTAAATAAAATACAGAATTTTGAAAGAGCTGCCACAGTGGAGGAAGACTGGACTAGTTAATAAATGGTGCTAAAACCACTGTTTGACCACATAAGAAAAATAAAATAAAACCAGGCCCTGACTTCATTACCTGGCCACAAATCAATTACAGATGGATTATGGATTTAAATATGAAAAATACATTTTAATACCTTAGAATAAACTTTAGGAAAATATTTTTATCACTTGCAATAGGAGAAATATTCTTTTAAACAATACAATAGAAATATAAACCATAAGTAAAAAGATTGATAAATTCCATTATATGAACATTTCCATTCACCAAGTGGTACTATAAGGAAAGTGAAAAAGCAAGATTCACACTAGATTATGAATTTGTAACATATACAACTGACAGTAATTTCTATACTTATAAGTTTAGTAAGATAGATTAAAAAATAGTGAGGACACATATTTCCAGTGGCTAATAAATATATGTGCAAAAAAAGTGGTCAACATCTTTGATAAATAGGGAAATGCAAATCAAACTACAATAGCATATTTTCTGCCCAACAAAGTAGCCACAAATACGATCACACAAGTGTTGGAAAATATGTGTAGCAATAGAAACTCATACACTGCTGATGGGCTACAAACATTGGAAAGCAATGTTGGAGATGCAAATATCCTACAAAACATAAAGTTCATGTCTAAAGGATAATTAAATTGTACCACATGTATACATCAGTGATTTTCTTTTAAAGCTGCAGCTAGACACATTGATGTGAGTGATTCTTAAAAACATGTTGAGGAGCAAATTGTAAAATAATACATAAAGTATGATTCTAGTTATATAGATTTACAAACAGGCAAAAGTACACAATATTTTTTGACTGAATATGACTGTGCATAATAGAATAATAAACACAAAATTCAGGTTGGTGGTAGATGGAACGAAATGCAAGATGGGAGGAAAGAAAATTGGATAATGGAGGATCATATGGTAGACCTCCAAGTTATTGGTAATGTTCTGTTTCTTATGTAGAGGTATAGGTTCTTGTGAGTGTGAAGTGAACTAGGCCAGGCATGAAGATAAAAGAGTAAATTACTCTTTTAAGAAATAAGGAAGGGGAGAAGAAAGGTAGCATGACAGCCTGAAAACAGCAATGAATAGAGGAAGGGTATTCACTTAAAGATGAATATATAATGAGCATGTTAATGAAATGAAGGGACAGAGTAAATAAAGAGGAAGAATTTGAGGATAGAAAGGTAGATATGGGTAGATAGATAAAGTAGGACAACTGAAGAAATAATATCTCTGCCTGAGATGAGACACAGAGCTTCAGAGCATAAAGGGAGGAATTTATCTTAAACAATTGGGAAGGTTCTTGGAATTAAACTGGGGAGAATGAGGTAAACATTAGCATGGCTACAGGTAAATCTATCCTTTGATCACTAACCAAATCTCAAAATTCATTCATTCACTCATATATTCAATTATTCATTCATTTAACCATATATTCATTCATACAATACTTATTGAGTACCTTTTTTTCATTTTTTAAAATTTCAGTTTTGTTGAGATATATTCACATATCATACAATCATCCATGGTGTACAATCAATTGTTCATATAGTTATGCATTAATCACCCCAATCTATTTTTTGAACTTTTTGCCTTGCACCAGAAAAAGTGAAAATGAGAATTAAAAAAATAATAAAAAAGAACACTCCAAACACTCCCCCTTTCACCATACTTTTCATTTAGTTTTCGTCCCCATTTTTCTACTCATCCATCCATACACTGGATAAAGGGAGTACGATTCACAGGGTTTTCACAATCACACTGTCACCCCCCGTAAGCTACATTGCTATACAACTGTCTTCAAGAGTCAAGGCTACTTGGTTGCAGTTTAATAGTTTCAGGTATTTACTTCTAGCTATTCCAATGCATTGAAACCTAAAACGGATTATCTATATAGTGCATAAGAATGCCCACCAGAGTGACCTCTCAGCTCCATTTGGAATCTCTCAGCCACTGAAATTTTATTTCGTTTCATTTTGCATCCTTCTTTTGGTCAAGAAGATGCTCTCAATCCCATGATGTTGGGTCCAGATTCATCCCTGGGAGTCATATCCTACATTGCCAGGGAGATTTACACCCCTGGGAGTCAGATCCTACATAGGGGGGAAGGCAGTGAGTTCACCTGCCGAATTTGGTTAGCTAAAGAGGGAGGGCCACATCTGAGTAACAAAGAGGTACTCAGGGGGACACTCTGAGGTACAATTGCAAGCAGGTTTAGCCTCTCGTTTGTAGTAACAATCTTCATAAGGGCAAGTCCCGAGATAGAGGGCTCAGCACAACAAACTGCCAGCCCTCAATGTTTGAGAGAACATCAGCAACAATCCAGGTGAGGAACCCCAACACCTCAGCATTTTTCCCCAGCTCCTCAGGGGGGCCTTGCATATATATTTTTATTCTCTGCCCAAATTACTTTGGGATGTGTCACTATTTCTCACTAACCTATACAAACCTACCAGGTCTCACTTCCTATTCAAAGTTCCGTGTAATTACAGCATATGAACAAACTGTATGAGTTAAATTGTTTAGGAAATATAGATCCTACACCAACTAAACATCACTTCCCTTGGTCTCACATGGAATTTGAAGTTTTAAAACACAGTCAGTATTGTTCTTTACCTTTGGGCCCGATTTGCCCTAGTCCTAACCACATCTGCTTCATTCATATCTGAAATTGAAGTCTGGACTCTTTTTCAGATTTTTCAACAGTTGCTATATGTGCTAATACTGACATTCATATCTGCTGAGTTCTAGCTCTGAGTTTCAGGTGTCACACAAACACCCAGAGTTCCAGGGATCGATCAGGTTATATACAAAGGGATCAGCATCTCAGAATCTGGAGATAGCCATTACAATTCAGGAATAGACGTGACTGCTGTAATGGCTTACCATCTAGGGACTGTTACAATAAGTGTTCCCCTGATAAGCTGTACTCTAAGATTCAATTCTGAGTTTACACATTTTAGTTAGTCCATATTGGTGAGGCATTATAGTGTTTACCTTTGTTTCTGGCATAGTTGACTCAAAATGCTGTCTACAGGATCCATTCACCTTGTTGCATGTCTCACAGTTTCACTCCTTCTTGCAGTTGTTCAGTATTCCATTGTATGTACACACAACAGTTCACCATTCTAGTCCTCACTCAATGTACCCTTAGGCCAACTCCACACATTGCAAATCATGCATACTCTCTCCATAAACATTGCAAATGTTCATTAATGTCCCTGCTCTCAGATCCTCCAAGTATATGCCCCCTAATGATGTTGCAGAACTTTATGGCACCCACATTCTTAACTTCTTGTGGAACCACCCCACTGTCCTCCAGAAAGGCCACACCATTCTGCCTCCTAAACAACAGAAAATATGTACATCCCTCTCTCCATGTTTCCTCCAGCACTTTTATCTCTGTTTATATTTTTCCCTATAATTTGAGCTCTATTTACATAACATACAGTTATCCACAGTGTACCAACAGTTGTTCATGGTACCATCATACAATTGTGCATTTATCACCACAGTCAGCACTTGAACATATTGATTACTAAGAAAAAAAGTTTTTTTTTAACAGATAATAAAAAAAGATAATAAAAAGAAAAATAAAATATCATACAATACAATATAATAGTAGAGGCAGACAACACCACCACTACCAAGAATCCCATATCCCTCCCTTATATCCCCCTCTCATACACATTTAGCTTTGGTATATTGCCTTTGTTACATTTAATGGAAGCATATTACAATGTTACTGTTGACCATAGACTCCAGTTTGCTTTGATTATATTTTTTCCCTAATACTTTCCCCTTACCAACACTCTGTATGGTTGACATTCATTTGTTCTTCCACATGCAAGAACAGTTTTATATTTGTACACTTAGTCACAATCATTGACCACTCCAGTTTTTGCTAAGTTCAACAGTTCCAGTCTTTATCTTCTATTTTTACCTCAGGTGTCATACATGCCCCTAGCACACCTCTTTCAGCTTTACTCCCAGACATCTTTGTTCGGTGTACTTCACAATATTGTGCTACCATCACACAGCATTATGCTATCTATTTCTGGATCTATACACTCAATCCTGCTGAACACTCTGTAGCCCTTCAGCATCAAATGCCCTATCTCTATCCTTTTTTATCTCCTGATAGTCTGTGTTATCAGCTTTCAACTCTCCAAGTTTGCTCATTAATGTTAGTTCATATTAGTGAGACCATACAGTATTTGTCCTTTTGTTTCTGGCTAACTTTGAGTGCCTGTTTTTAAATATCTTTTATCTGGTCATTCCAGGTTAACAGATTCGCCTCTGCTTTGACTCCTTTTTACACCATATATATCCATGTCCTATCAGTTTTCTTTTCACCTCATATCTGCTTCCAAATTCTATTAGATATCCATTAGATATTTAACACTTCCTGCCTGTTTTATATCTCTTTATGTGAGAGAAGGAAAAAATATATTACCTGTTGTATACTTCTTTTTCTCTAGTTTTATTTACATGGAGGTAAATTTCAGTGCCAATTTCAGTTGTAAAAGAGGAAAAGATAACAACAAAAAAAAAAGCTTCTTTGGTTGTATTCCCCACTCTTTACTTGGGAGACTTTTTGAACCACAATCCTCTCCAGGGACTAGCTCATATGCACTCATCTATACAGTTTTCATATAGCAGGAAAGTTGTCCTCGAATTCTCTCCCGAAGCCATCTCTTGGGGGACATCTGCTGCTGGGACCCCTGAAGCCTGTGAAATCTCATGGGAGCCCCTCACTCCTGCCACTACTGCTAATAGAGTCAGGATCACCTGGAACCTTCTGAAGAAGCTCTGCTGAGCCGTGCTGAGCAGCTGCTGGCAGAATCCTCTATAATGAACTTCAGAATTGTGCTGTGCTACTGCTGAACTGCTCTGAATCTGCTTCAATGAAGAATGAAGAAAACCTCTGAACCACGTGTTGTTAACTTGGTACCAACACAGTGCTTCCTTTTGCTTCTCCTGCCTCAGCAGGCCCTTTTTATATAAACAATTCTTTCACTCCTTGGATGGAAAGGAAAACCAGGTACCCCTTTCCATCTGGTTTCTGGCCTGACTTAGACCTAGCAACCCGTAGGTGTAGCAACTTCATGAAAGAGGAGAGTGGCAGCAAGTGTTTTCCTAATTAGCTACATGGGGCATGGCCTTGCTTTCCTGTCAGCACTGGGGAAGAGCCCTTCAGAAGAAAGTCTTTCCCCATCTTGCTATTCCCCGAGAAGCCTAGAGTTGTGGTTGTGATTCTAACCTTCCTCCTTGCGGGGCTGCAGAACACTGAAGATGAAGACACTTGGGGAAACAGGAGAAAACTCTCTTGGTTTCTGGAGGTGGTGGCTATGAAAGAGACGTGGGCTCTGTACTCTGCTATATATTGTGGAAGATTCCACAGAAATTCCTTCTGTTGGACTCAATGAAGAAATACTTGTAGGAACTTTGTGGAGGTTGTGCAGGTATATGAGGTAAGGGAAAAAGTTCAGGGCTGGGGGCGCGGCAGGGGCGTTGGTGCATGTGTGTTCTAGGACTAGAGATGGTCACAAAATTAAAAAAGTCCTGGAGAAATCATCTATTTAATTTTGTCTGGGCCATTAAAATTATAATTCTTTTTACCTCCATTGATTTATGGGTTAAATTCTAACTCTGTATGGGAACATTTAATTTAGTGGAGTCAGGAAAAGCCTTTATGAATAAACTAATGCCAGGACAACCAGTGGAGCATACCAGCTGAGATTGTGGCATATCCAGTCTCCCAGAAAATATATGATGAATCCTGTTAGGTATAATTTTGGGCCCAAGTATCTGCATCAAATTGACTTCCTATCTGCATCTTCCTTCCATCCTAAGGACTCGAGTTCCCTAAACACCTGTCAATTTTTCCTTTTACCAAATTTCAGTTTTCTAATTCCAAAAAATACATCCATAGAGCATAATCTAAGTTTCCATATCTATCTCTATTGCTTCTGAAAAAGGAAATCAGTACATTATAAGAATGCCATTATCTGTAAGACCAGGAAGGCAGACTTGGGATAATCAAACCAAAATATATTTCGGTTGTCAAAATGATTTAAAGTATCTCATACTATCTGTCACGCTTAGGAATTTAATTTTATTTTGAAGGCTCTAGAGAGCTACTATGAGATTCTGGAACAGAACACTGACAGCTTTGCATTTAAGAAGATTATTCTGTTAGCTGAATGGAGAGTGGATTGGAGCAAGACAAGTTGGAAAACAATGAGTCCAGTTAAATGTAATTCAGGCAAGAAATGATCTGAGAATAAAATGTTTTTCTTGTGAATCTCTGTTTTCTAGGTAAAAGTTTACTTAAGTTTATTCAACTTACCCTCATTTTTCTTCTGTTTCCAATTAGATATACTATCTTGCTATATCTAAAAAATAAAACCAAAAAATTAAAACAAACAAATATAAAAAAAGACTTTGGTTGCTATATGCCAAGCTGACTTTCTGCTTATGGAAAGCCTCTAGTATATAATTTTATAGCTGTTTTATCTATTCTATTGACTCTTCACAGTTATTTGACCCCTTTTGTTAGATATCAGTAGCTTCCTACACTTAGAAGTCTCATCTCCAATAACCTCACTACCGAGAAGTTTATATGAAGAGAGCAAGTCTCAGAATTCTACCACGCACATTTATTACCAAGCAGGCACACCAACCGTAAATATACATGTTCTTGGAAACTCATAGGAGAAACCTCAACTCTCTATGCTTTATGCTCTCTGATTAATAGAATGAATTAAATGCTTTTTCAAAGGCAAAATGTGACAAAATTCTGACCTGTAGAGGAGCCAACCTTCTGGTGAGATCAGGTGATGTATCCAACACTAAGAGAGGATTCACATGGGGATGAGCAGGCCCTGGGCAGATTACAACCATCCAAGGTTTATAGGCTGCTTGGCTCTTGATATTCTTATATGCCTTCATGCCAGGGTTTAGGGATATTTCATGCAAATGCACATCTTGATCACCTTCTTTTGCATAAATATATATATTTCTGACATTCTTACATTGAGAGGGGAAATTACTTTCAGTTGGATCTCAACTAAAAGTAATTTCCCCTCTCACCCTCCAGGGCACATTTGGCAATTTCTGGAGACATTTTTCATTGTCACAACTGGGGAAGGGATGATATGCTAATGACATCTGGTGGGTAGAGGCTGGTAAATATCTTATAAGTACAGGAGAGCCTCCCACAGACCTTCACCCCAAAACAAAGAATTATCTAGTCCAAAATGGCAGTTGTGCTGAAGTTGAGAAACCCTGCTCTATGCTAATCAATGAACCCTAAGTCGTGGATTATATGTGGATATTTGAAGCTCTTGCTAAACCTGCCTCTGGATGTGGATTGATGATTAAGTCTCTGAAATAATAACAAACCATTCCTGGAGCGTGATTTCTTCACCAGTGTATTTCAACTATGAACTAGCTACCTTTAGAGTACAGATTAAAACTACTTGCACACACATATATATCATGCAGGTCTAAGCTGTTGTGTTTAAAGTAAATTACATTCAGTACAATATTTGGCTTTTCCTTATTACTCCGTTGCTAGACTGACAATGCAACGAGGCAGATGCAAAGGAATCTGATACCTGCATTTAGTTTTGATGATGCCTATTTTAAAATGGTCTCATCCTTATCCACAGAGGAAATCATATTGATACAATTCATCTTATGTCCCCAATATATCATCTCAAAAAATAAAAATGTCCACTTAAGTTGTTTTAATTTGTTATTGTAATAAATATTCCTCTGAATATCTTCATGTATAATTTATTTTGTATTTAAAATAAACTCCTTAAGCCATATAGAAAAATGCTGGAAATAGATTTTAAAAAAATATTTGGCATATTTAATAACACAATCAACATTTTGCTTTCACTTTAATTTGTATTTACTTTATGATGTATTTATTCCTGAGCCATACATTTCTATTTCTTCAGTTTTTCTGGGATATCATTTTCTTCCGTGCAACCTCCTCTCCTAGTTTAGGAAAAATTTGCTCTTTTTCTGTAAAGATTATCTCAATGTGGCAGGGGTTGCTCAATATGGGTTAATCTGACCATGCACTCTGTAAGTACGCTGGCAGGTCTTGGGGGCTTTGTTCTACTGGATGTGCTCAATGACCAGAGAATCTGTATCTAAACCCTTATAAGTTCAGCATGACTTTCTTCATTTTTAAGCATGTGCAACAAAAATTCAGCACTCTTTTTCAGCCACCAACCCTGCATCCAGCCCCACTGTTTGTCCTGGGCACAACTACCAACACCAGTGTTGTAATAACAGAATTGCCCACACTGCTTCTGTAAAGTGACATCTTTCAGACTTGGTGGCTTTTCGAATATGCATACTCTTGATGGCCTGAGCCGTTTCTCGAATGTTTGCAAAGTGAACACAAAGATTTTAACCTTTTGATTTGCATGATTTTGTAGGGATTTCTGTGTCAAGCGAATAGGGAACCATTTTCAGAGATCACCTTGGGTCACTTAGGGGAAGAGCTCTAAACAGTTTTAATCAAAATGCCAAATTTCTATTCAGGAAAGTTTGTACCAATATACATGTCCAAAGAACAAATTTGTTTGCTCATCTAACAGAGTAGTTGAAAAAAATAAGATATTATAGTTGCTAAAAAGTTATATAAGTTCAAGTTGAACAGAACTACTTTATAATTTGGAAAGCAATTCATAAACTTTATTTGATTCCATCAACCTACTCTGGACTCTTCAGCTGCTTCAAAAAAAAATGTCTTCTTTTTCTTTAAATGTGCTTAAAGTCTGACTGTTTGTGTTTGGTTCCATTAGCCAGCAAGTGAAGCAGTTGAAAATATGGACCAGGAGAATCTGACAATGGTGACTGAGTTTTATTTCTCTGATTTCCCTCAGTATGAAAATGGAGGCCTCTTACTCTTCATTCCACTGTTCTTTATTTATGTCTTCATTATTGTTGGAAATTTCGTGATCTTTGCAGTCCAGCTAGATACAAGTCTTCACAATCCCATGTACACTTTCATCAGTGTCTTCTCTTTCCTGGAGATTTGGTACACTACAGTGACCATCCCTAAGATGCTCTTCAATCTGGTCAATGAACAGAAGACCATTTCCTTCATTGGCTGTCTCCTGCAGATGTATTTTTTCCACTCACTTGGGGTCACCGAAGGCCTAGTGCTGACAGCGATGGCCATTGACAGGTATGTTGCCATCTGCAACCCTCTCCGCTATGCCATCATTATCACCCCTCGGCTGTGCATCCAGCTCTCCACTGGCTCTTGCATCTTTGGCTTCCTCATGTTACTGCCAGAGATTGTATGGATTTCTACCCTCCCGTTCTGTGGCCCCAACCAAATCCATCAACTCTTCTGTGACTTTTAACCTGTGCTGTGCTTGGCCTGTACAGACACATCCATAATTCTGGTTGAAGATGTGATCCATGCTATTTCCATCCTGACCTCGGTCTCCATCATCACCCTTTCCTATATAAGAATCATCACTGTGATCCTAAAGATTCCCTCAGGTGAGAGCCGTCAGAAGGCATTCTCCACGTGTGCGGCACACATCACTATTTTCTTGCTGTTTTTTGGCAGTGTGTCCCTCATGTACCTGTGCTTTTCTGTCACTTTCCCAGCACTTCTGGACAAAGCTATTGCTCTGATGTTTGCTGTCCTTGCCCCACTTTTCAACCCTATCATCTACAGTCTGAGGAACAGAGACATGAAAAATGCCATCAAGAAAATCCTTTGTTCTCAAAAGATATTCAGTATCTCTGGGAGCTAAATGTAGTTCACGCACATCTGCTCAAAGAATTATCTTCTTCATCAGTTTCATAGGCTAATAAATCAATTTCTAAAATCACTGTGCATGTTTTGTTTCCATGTTGTCAACTGGGAGTTCTTCATCCAATTTTGTAATCTAACAACTATCATTCAATCAGACAAGGAAGTTTTCTGCAGATTTACCTATCTTGATATCATTCACAGATTATAACAGAATATTTTCTCCACTTTACAACCCCAAATAATATGGTGTTATCTTCTCAGGATCAGTAAAGTATACTAGGCTAAACAATAGCCACATTTATTACTTGCACATCTAAATATTTCCTTACCTTCTCTTTCAGTCTGTATTCACAGTGCCTTTTTATTAGGTTTTTTTGTTTTTGTTTTTGTTTTTTTCACTTTAAAAAGATTAATGAGATCCTAACTGTGGCTGATTTTGGTCTTACCAAGAATCCTGGATTCCTAACACTCTGCCCATAGACCTTTACCCCTATATAGTTTGTCTCCTAATGCATTACAATGATTTTGTGGTGCACATAGCCATTTGCTATTATTATAATTTCCTTTGTACGTTGTGTTTCATATTGTTTTGAAGATTCTAGTGCAAACACTCTTTAGAACTTGAGGATTAAATAGATACATATATAGTCTTAAGACCATTAAAGTAAATACATAATTTATAAAAAGATTTGTAGTTACACCGTGATGAGATTTTTGTCAGTTACTATCACTATTATTAAGATGAATTGCTCTCTGCTATGTTGAAATTCCATAACAATTGCACATCTCGGTGTCTTTGTTCCCATCACTTTTCTGATCTGGAATATTCCTCCTGTCCTTCTTTGCTTTGTAACTGATACTCATCATTAAACGTTTACACACACATTTTATCTTCTGGGATGAATATCCCTGGTTTCCCCCACAAAACAACAATAATAGTTTAACGGACTGAGGAAATCATGTTTAGAAAAGGAAGATATTGACCTAGCTCATGTGGGGATGCAGGACAATAGTCACTGGTATGAAGAGCAGGAGGACAATCAGAAGTTAAGAATGGAAACATTGGTAGTATAGGGTACAGGATGAAGGAAAAAGTCTCAATCAGTCACGGCCAGGCAGCTGGACCCCCATGGGAGTGTTAAAGTGGAAGAGGGGCCTCATGCCTACCTTCCGGTCTGCTCCAGACCCCACTCCCTCCGTGTATCAGTGATCTGGCTCAATTCTTCATCCCCTCTCACTCCTGTAAGTTCAAAGGGTCTCCTCCATTAGCATGAGTTTCTTGATAGCCTTAATGAGAATGCTTGTAGGATGAAAATCACATAGGAGTTACTCAGGTTACAACATTAAAATCAAATTTATTTGAAATAAGCATTTAGAAACCTAGATCTTCTTTAATTTTTAAATTCCTGCTTAAAAATCCTAGGTTTCTGTTTATAAATCTAAAAGATTGGTAAAATTTAAGGGTGTGTAATAGTTTGACACCATGCATCCCAAAAGATCATGTTCTTAAAGCTAATCCATTCTCGTGAGTGTAGACCTATTGTGAGTGAGACCTTTAGATTAGGTTATTTCAGTTGAGGCCTGACCCAGGTGGTCTTAATCCTCTTACTCGAGTCCTTTGTAAGATCATGAAATCCGGAGAGACAAGACACAGTAGCTGAGAGAGAAAACCACAGAGAGAGAGTGGAAGCCACTGAAGCCAGAAGCTGGAAGCAACAAAACCTGGAAAGAAGGGAGCAACTGACTACGCCATGTGCCCTGCCATGTGATGGAGGAATTTTGGATTGCAGACAGCCTTTCTTCTGGAATTAGGTACCTTCCCGGATGCCTAGATTTGAACATTTTTTCTGGCCTCACAACTGCATGCTTGAAAGTTAATAAATCCCCACTATAAATGTTGGCCCATTTAATGGTATCTGCATTTCAAATTAGCTTTAGCAAACTAAAATAATGTGTTTGAATGCTATTTTGTCCAATTTATAAACTTGACAATGAAATCTTTTTAACTATTTAAGACCAATTTTTATAATCTATTTTGTTTTTAAGTACCTCGGTTTTTTTAATTAATAAGCAAAACCTCTACAGGGTTTTAAAATACCATTTATTTTTAAAAAAATAACAACTTACCAATATGGTTAATCCAAAATCTTCTTAACTATTTCAAACCAGTGATAAATATGGTGTGATTTCAACCTAAAATAACAAGTCTAATTTCTGGTTTGAAGTGTTAGCCACAGTGGTGTATATATTTGTCAAATGACATCTGTACACATAAAATGTGTGAATTTTATTGATCATAAATTTTGCCTCAATAAAGGTGATTAAGACACAGGTCTTAATTGTTCTATTACATATATAAAATTAGAAGTACAAGGCTCATCATGTATTTCAATAGGTTAAATCGTCTCAAATAATGCAAATACATAAAATACTAAATAAAATAATGCAAAATATGGATAACAGGTTTCGGTTATTTTAAAGGTTTCTATAGTTAGCACTTAAATCTTGCTGAGATTAAAAGATGACAAACCAGTAAGGAAATAATTATCTGATCCATTTCTTTATTCATTCAACAAATATTTACTGAGACTCCTATGCCAGGTACTGTTTTAAGTGCTTGTGATACAATTGATAAAATATTCTCAGCCTTTGTTTAGCTGCACTAAGGGGAGACAAAAAATACATACTGATAATAAGCCAAAAATAATAAAGACAAGTACATGAAATTCTATGTGCTGTGGAAAACAGAAAAGGAAATAGAGAAGGATTAGAGATTCCAGAATGAAAATCTTAAACAGACTAGCCTAGCTGGAACTTATTTAGAATGTCCTCTTTTAAAAAAAGATTTGAAGAAAATGAAGGTGTCAGCTATATGATATAAGGAGCGAGAGAATTCCAGGAAGCAGTAAAAGCTAGTGAAAAAGCCCTAAGGTGGGAATGTGTTTGGCCTGTGCAAGGAATCAGAGAGGCCACTGTAGTTGCAATAGAGTAGGAAGTGGGCCTGGAAAATAGATGAGTTCAGAGAATAAAAAGAAAGAAGGATCGATCATAGGGCCTTGAAAGCCATTGTAAGGATTGAGATTTCCTCATTTACTCTGAGAATTGGAAAGCCATTGGAGGGTTTGGATCAAAGGATGGACGTTGTCTAGTTTAGACATTAACAGAATCTTCTGTGTGGAGAAGACAGTGAAGGAAGGCAAGGGTGGAAGCTGGGAGTCCTTAGGGGGCTGTTGGATAATCCTGGAGAGATGCTGGTGTTCAGGTCAGGGTGGCAACCATGGAGATGGAGAAACGTGTTACAATTCTAGAGACTGACAAATAGAACCAACAGGATTTCTTTATGTATTAGAAATAGAGTGCGAGGAACCAACAAATGTGACTCGGAAGGAATTACATAGAAGTAAAGAAAACCAAGAGTCTCTGTTCTTGAAAGTCAAGTGAATAAAATGTATCAAGAAGGAGGAAATGATTAGCTTTGTCAAATCCTGCTTAGAGTCAAGTATGATAAGATCTGAAAATTGATAATTGGAGTGGTAGAGGCAAAACCCTGGCTAGAATAATTGATTAGTAAGAGAATCAGAAAAATTGGGGATTTTAAGTACAGACAACTCTTTCATGGGGTTTTATTACCAATGAGAGCAGATAAATGGGGTAATAAGAAACAAGTGTTATTACTAAAAGACCTTGTTGACTTTGATTGATAATAATAAATATATTTTAAATCATAATTTAGTACATACACATATGTGAAAATATTTACATATTCATATCCATATTTATAACAGAAACAACATTTTTACAAAACAGTACTTAACACTTAATCTATGTGATGCCTTTGTTCTTTAATTAAAAATATTTTTAAACGATTTCATTACTCCCTAATGGGTTGTGGCTCTGAATTTCAAAACAAAATGAACTTAAGTCTTTAACTCTGATTACCTTTGGATACAAATTCAACAAGGGATTTCTCATTTCAGTTTTGTGTTCAGTTTTACAATTTCTAATTTATTTAAAATAAATAAATATTGCATTTCACTAAAAAGGCAAGTTTCATTTTTAAAAAATTATAATTTCAAAAGTGATGAAGGAAATACACACTCTCAGACAAACAATACTGATGGGATTTCAGAACGGTATATAATCCTTTCTAGTACAATTGAGCAAAAGAAGTCAAAGGAATGAACCAATATGGATAGTCATTGATCCAGTGGTTATACTCTTACAAATTTTTCCTACATGATTTTTAGAAAAAGAGACAAAGAAAGTCTTTTTGATGAAATAGCATTTAAGATGAAAATTGAAAACTGAGAAGAAACCAGCCAGAAAAATATATTTGTGCAGATGCCCTGGGGTGACAAATTTTTGAGTTCTTTGCAAGAATGAAATGCAGGTGTGTGCAGATGGGACAGAGTGACTAAGAGAGAGCCAGGAGATGAAGGTCATGGGCAATATATACAGAAACTTTTAGATCATGTTATGAGGTATTGGAGTTTATTCCAATTACCAGGTAAAGCCATTGAAGAGATTTAAGTAAGGAATTATATTTTTAGAATAACATTCTTGTTGTATAGTTTATGGATTGGAGTGGAGCACAGTTAGAGATGAGATACATGATTTCAGAGACCATATCAGTTATTTTCTGCTGTGGAACAAATCACCTCAAAACTAGTGGTGTAAAACAGTAACTATTTATTTACTGCATAATATTGTGAATTGGCAAATTGGGCTGTAATCAAGTAGGTCATTCTTGTGTTCATTTATGTGTCCAGGATCAGTGGCTGGCTGGTTAGAGCTGGCTGAACTAGGAAGACATTGGCTAAGACAATTGTTCTCCTTTCCACATTGTCTTTCACCTTCTGGGAGGCTAGTCTGAGTTTGTTCACAACATAGCTGGTTAGGGTATTGAGAGAGAGTCCAAGTATGTGAGGCCTCTTGAGGACTAGGCTCATAACTGGCACATAATCTCTTCTGCTGTACGCTGTCAGCCAGCACAAGTCACAAGGAGATGCAAGGAGAGGAAAAGAGACTCTACCTCTTGATTAAAGTAACGGCCTCTTCCAAGAGGCATAGATATAGGGAAGGCTTAAGGACTGTGCCATTTTTGAAATACAGAGATTATTGGTATCCTCACATTGTGCTAAATTCTATGTTGGAATCACTGTACCAAAAGGGTGAAGTCATGGTCTATTTAGATCTTTTGATAAAGGAATATCTTCAATAAAAGAAACTTTATTCATTGCCTCTTACAGACTCAGTATTATTGCCATGGAAATTATGTCTTTCTGAAGAAAACTAAATAGGCCTTGAAAAATGCCACCAACCTTTAAGTTAGGAGAAAAAAGAAAAAGAATAATAATCTTATTAAAACAATTCTTCATAAAAATATTTATTCTTATAATCTGCTGATTCTGAGAAAATCTGTCAAGGGAGGCCCATACTTTATCAAGACTCTTGGAGTTCCAAACACTAAGGAGAACTAATGAGCAAAGATCACAGAAGGAGGTTTCCATTAATTAACCCTTGGGGAAATGGATTTGCTATTGTCTCCTGTCATCAGTGGGAAATTCCTCAGTAGAGAAACCTCCCCAAGAAACCTTTAGAAACAATTACAGCAGTCTTTCCTGTCAGACTGCAGGGCCCTTATACTGTATAGACACAGGAAAGAGAAAGTTCTCCCCACTGTCTAGACCACAGGTAAGAGGAAGATGCACTTGGCTCCAGGAGGCAGGCTTGTCCTGTGTCAGGGTTAAAGTAAGTTTTCTACTAGATAAAGGGAAAGGACTCTTAGCTAGTACTCCTTCAGTTGACTTAAACAACAATATTTAATATTGCATGAGTGACTGGTTGAATTGAGGCTCAGGGAGTTGTGAGGACATATGTTTATAGGGTTAAAAAATCAGTGATAATGTTATTTTTTTTTCAGGGGTGTGAGATGTTGAATGATTCAGTCTTTTTCCTTTGCAATGATATTGTTCTCTGCCTTCATACCCTCAGATTTTCTAAATTAATTCCAATATAGTAGGGCAAGATTTCACATATTGGTCTCAGATACAAGTTCAGTGAACATCAACCAAATAAGATCATGAATAAAGAGAAGTCAAATATATCAGAGAAAACTGTTTTCTGAAAATCTTATTCTGGGGTATTGACTCAAACAACACAGTCTCTCCCAGATCAGTTTTTTTATACACACTTTCCTTTCTCTCAACAGAATTAGATCAGCCTATTTCTCTCTTTCAGAAGTCTCCAGCAGATACACTTCTAATTGACACATTAATCTCTGTATAGTAGAACATTAGGTTTGCCAAAATACATGCATACCCAGAGTCTCTTAAGAGAATTGACACCAGTCATGTCAGGGAGATAAATAGGGATACCAACAATACAATGAGAATTAGCAATAGTTTTCTCTATACTGATTTGCAAATGGAGATAGTTTAAATTTTCTTTGTCCCTTTCCTTAATCTCTTTGAGAGAGAGAGTGTGTGTGTGTGTGTGTGTGTGTGTGTTTAGATGCGAGGGTGGTCCTTATTCTTTAATCCCTTTCTTTGGATTCTTAAATTCACTTCATTTTATCTATTCCTTTTCTCTTTCAGTAAAATAGTTTTAACCATGATCTGATTCTTGTCTTATGGGTCTTGACACAGTCTAATTTTTCTATGAATTTCAGGTCAGCCCTAGTTTTTACATTCTTTCCTGGGCTTCGCCTAAACCCCCCATTCACCTATGCTGTTTTACAGAGTCCTGAAGTCTGAGAAGGACAAGCTTATTCCAATGGACTTCAACAGGACTGCACCCCTGCCCATCTCCCCTTGGTGCTGAGTTTTACATGAATAATAAATCAAAGTCACTCCTGCTAACTTCCCTGAAGATATGGGTCATTACAACAGACATTTCCTTCACCTGGAACTGAGATTCTCTTAGTCACATTCTTTTAGATGTTATATCTGGATGTCTTAGCAAAGACTTGCTAATTGAGCTAATAATGAAAAAACACTACCTAGCCACTAAAACTAATCAGGGACTCCCTGAATCAATCTGGAAATATCTTTAAGCTAGTGTTCCAGATCATGCTTTAACATTTTTCTCATTCCTGACATACTTGGCCATTATCCAATATAATTGCCTTTTATAATTTTTTTCTTTCCAGTAGACTCATCCCAATAGAGTTCTCTTTTTACTACTCGTAACTATTATTTATTCCTTCCTATCCTCCCCCACGATCCCCAGTAACCTTCTCCCTTTATAAATAACCTTCCCTATGCCCACAATGTCTGTTTACTCTCTTCCTTAACTGAAATTTATGTTACTCCTAACGACACTGCCTGGTTCAGATAAAAATTGCCTATTCTTCCAAGTTCTGTGTGCTTATGTAGATAGACTGAGAAAAGTTCCAGAGGGAAAGATTTATCAGCATTCTTTTTTTCTTTACATTGCTGCTGTCTGAAAATTGTTCCTTTGGTAACTGGCTTGATGAATTTGCCCTTTAGGCTTACTTGGGTCATCAGGAGACAGTAAAGCCCATGGAGACAATTCATCTAATGTCTTCTTTCAATCCTTTACCAAATGACCTCAATTCCATGTCATCAATTTTCTCCTATGTCTAGACCTTAGATATAAGGTAACTATTCTGGTTTAAAATATTAAACTCTAATATATCAATCTTTAAGCATAAAATCCTCTCCTTTTAGTTCATTAATTATGTTATTTCTGATATATTTAGTCTTTAACCTCATTGAAATTTTCAGTCTCTACACTCCATATTTTCACACAACTATCAATGCCCATTTGTCTTCACATTCTTGTCTGTTCATCTTAAACTTAAGGATCCATAAATCTAAATGACTTTATAATTACTTCTACATTTCTTTCTCTCTTGGACAACAGTCTCACCTACCCCACTGAATGTCTTGGGTCAATGCCACCATTTAACATTTTATATACTACACTTAAGCTCCTGCATACCGACGAAGAGAAAAAGAAATGTTATTCTCCAACCTCAAGTAGACCATGAATATGCCATGGAAACCATTGAATCTATTTATCTGTTCATTTTTTCCTTGGGACATTTAAGCCTTTTTTTCAAAATCCTTTTTTTCTTAAAAATTTTGCCCTGCTCTCAGAAGATTACCTCACCTTAATTCAATTGAGAAACTTGATAGAACAAAGCAAAAAATTCCATTTTATTTTTAGTGTACACAAATTCTTACTTCAATTCATACTCATACTTTGTTACTTCCCTCTTCCTGTCTCATCTTTCTTGCCTTCCAGGGGACTTGGGTGCATCTACCAACCAAGCGTACTAGGGTGATTCCCTGTCTTTGTGTTTTTACTTTCCTCTATCTATTGGCCCTTCTTCTAAGTATATAAAATATCCATATGGTAACATGTAAAATAAGCAAATAAACCAAAATGTTTTCCTTTCTCTCACATCCCTGTTAGCTTGTATTCTATTTCTTTACTTTTCACAACCAAATTTATTGAAAGCATAGTGGGTTTACACTCATTGTGTCTAATTACTCATAGTTCCCTCAGCTGCCAATGAAAAAAATAGTTGTCATTTATGATTTCTTCCTCTTTCAATCCCCACTTACAATATTATAGCTAAATCTTCTGATTTTCCCCCTTAAATAACAATCTAAAATCTATTTATATTTATTCCAATCCTTCTGCCACAGATTTCCAATTGTGCATTTTAAAAAATCTTAGTCATTTTTAATTTGCATATGGTAAAATTTACTAATTTTGCTGTGCAGCTCTGTGAGTTTTGGCAAATGCATACACTCATGTAGCCATCACTAAAATCAGGATGCAGAATGGTTCCACACCTTTCTCTTCACATTCTCTCGTGGTTCCCTTTCTTAATCAACATCTCTCATATCCTGACAACTGCTGTTTTCTGTTCCTATAATTTTGCCTTTTCCAGAATGTCATATAAATGGAATCATACAGTATGTAGCTTTTGATTTTGGAGTTTTTTGTTCAACATGATGCATTTGAGAGTCATCCATTTTGGCATGCAAGAACTTCATTCATTTTTACTGCTGAATAATATTTCATTATAGGGATGTACAACAGTTGATTTATCCATTCATCAGTTGAAAACCATTTGACTTCTTTATGGTTTTACAAATAAAGACACTATAAATATCTGTTAACAGGTTTTTGGGTGAATATAAATTTTCTTTTATCTTGGGTAAATACCTTGGAGTAGGATTGCTGGATTATGGGGTAAGTGTGTGTTTAACTTTATAAATTATTGCAAACTCTTTTCCTCAGTGACTGTAACATTTTGCATTCCCACCAGCAATGAATGAGAGATCCAATTATTCCACATTCTTCCCAGGACTTTGTACTGTCAGGTGTTTTGTTACTTTTTTATAGTTATAGTCATTCTTATAGATGTGCAATGGCAATGATATCTCATTGTGGTTTTAATTTGCACTTCCCTAATGACTAATGATGCTGATGTTGAGCACATCTTTATGGGTTAATTTACCATCAATATGTCTTCTTTGGTAAAGTGTTTGTTCAAATCATTTTCTCAGTTTAAAACACAGTGTTGCTTGCTCTCTATTACTGAGTTTTGAATTTTACATATTCTGCATATATTTTTGTTAGATATATGTTTTGCAAATATTTTCTCCCAGTCATGGCTTGTCTTTTCATTCTCTTAACATTTTATTTTGCAGAGAAAAATTTCTCAATTTTGATGAAGTCTAATTTATCAGTTTTTTCTTTTATGGGTCATGCTTTTGGTGTCTAGACCTTAGATATAAGGTAACTATTCTGGTTTAAAATATTAAACTCTAATGTATCAATCTTTAAGCATAAAATACTTTCCTTTTAGTTCATTAATTATGTTATTTCTGATATAACATAAGAAATTTATGTCTAAGAAATTTTGGTCTAGGCTAAGGTCACAAAAGATTTTGCCTCCTGTTCTCTTGGAGATGTATTACAGTTTTTGGTTTACATTTAGTTTTATGATTCATTTTTGTGTTAATTTTTTATGTGGTGCAAGATTGTTTTTAACACATTTGTGTCCGATTGTTCCTTTCTCTATTGAATCATCCTATCATATATGTGGGGGTCTATGTCTGCACCCTCTATTTGGTTCCATTGCTCTATGTGTTTGTTAAAATAGCACACTGTCTTGATACTTAACTTTGGAGTAAATCTTGAAATCAAATAGTGTGAATCCTCCAGCTAGGATCCCCTTTATCAAGATGCTATTTCTATTATTTTTCCTTTGCTTTTTCATAAAAATTTTAGAATAGGTTTGTTGATATCTGAAAAAGAATAATAAAAAGAAACCTGCTGGGAATTTGATTGATATTGCACCAATAAATCTATAGATCAATTTGCCGAGACTTGGCGTCCTCACATTGTCTTTCAATTAATGAACACAGAATTGCTCCATTTATTTAAGTCTTTGGTTTCTTTCATCAGTGCTTTGTAGTTTTCAGCACACAGATTCTGCATATATTTTGCTAGATTCATTATTAAGAGCTTCATATTTTCTGGTGTTATTATGAATGGTACTGTTTTTAAATTTCAACTTCCAGTTGTTCATTGCTAGTATAAAAAACATTGTTGATTTTTATATATTGACCTTTTGTTCTCAAACCTTGTTTTCCACTTCAAGTTTTCTCTGCTTTTAATCCACTCTACACAATACAACCAAACTCATGTTTCAAAATGCAAAGCTTTGTCAAATGAAGTTATTTCTTTGTTTAAAACCTCAATGGCTTCTTTTTTCTGATAGAATAACGTTGTCATTCCTAACAAAACATACTAGAGTCTTCAAGATTAGCATTCTGCTTATCCTTTGACCTTGCTTTATCTATTGCTGCATCTCCAACTTCCCCTTCTACCCCAAAACACACACACACATGCACACACACACACACACATCCTGTGCTCTACCATTTTGATTCCTGGAATGCACTAGACTCTCTTTGGCATTTGGGTCTTTGCACATGTTATTATTACTGCCTGGAACAGACCTCTCCATATCCCTAAGCTTTTTGTCTGCTTCACACCTATGCATCCTTCAGATTTTAGGAAAGAAATTATTTACCCCAGGCAATTTTCCCCAGCCTAGAACTGGGTTACATGATACTTACCTTTCATAGCACTTACTGCATTGTACCTTAATTCTCCGTCATCCTACAAACATCACTACATCCATATTTTTAGCAAAGAGATCTTAGGCTCTCCAAAAAGCTGTGTTTGAATGTGAAGCCACTATTCTATAAACTGAAAAAATTTTCACAACAACCTTACAAATTAAGTGTTTCTATTACCTCCATTTTACAAAGGAAGAAACTGAGGCATAAGAAAGTTTACACAAATTCCAAAAAAAAAAAAAAATCACAGCATTTAGAAGGTTAGGGCTAGGATTCGGACTCATGAAATATGTTTCCAAATCCCATGTCCTCAGACACTATCTTATTTTATTTCTCTGTGTTCCACTACTTCTGTAACATTTGCTCAATAAATCTTTCAGGTACAAATGAATTAACCCTTTCCTGTCTTCCTTCCTCCCCCATTTTCCACTAAGCACTCCTTGATAAGGTTACTGATGTTTCCCCAATTGCTTAATCTAAAAGAGCCTTGCATTTTACCTTGGTATTATTTGAATGATCTAGGGTATTTGACAATATCATCTACCTCCTCCTTCCTAAAAGTTTTTACCTTTCATTCTCCTTTCCCAAATTGTTTTCTGTGATCTATTTTCTTTCAAAAGATGGTGTTTTCCCAGGCCTCATTTCTCTGTTTGCTGCACTTTTTATGCTATCTATATACTCTCCTTTGATGCCTTTATCCATATTGATTTGTTATATATATCACCAATGCAGGCATCTTTCTGAATGTTAGATCTGTCTGGCTGTCTGACTAGAAGATATATTCCTTTTTAGTCTCACTGACTATCCCTTCACCTTACTCCAAGGCTTCCCCTTCTCCAGAATTTCCTTTTATTTTTGGTGTTTTATTTGATTATTTAATTCTCAAAACCCAATAGAGTATAAATTGACACACAACAGGAAATCCATAAATATTTGCTAAATAAATTATGAATTTTGGACCTGAAAAAAAATTGATTTTCACTAAGAGGCCATTCAATTGCTCCTAGGCTGCTTTGGAATTCAGGATGAATATCTGTGCTCTATATGCATACTATAATTTTTCAACATGAAAAATCAACATACCCTATTTTTTTCCTCATCTTTTAAACTTAAAAATAAAATCAGACCACGTTCATACATTTGACATTCTTTCCTCTTATAATGTAGTGAAAGAGAGTAATTGCATATCTAAGACAATGCATAAAGATTCACATTTGTTTGCCCTTGAATATAGTCCAGCTCAAAATGTGCTTTTTAGATTGGGAGTGGTTTTTCACCTTTTAAATTTGTTATGGGTATGCTCTGATAATAGATTTATAAAAGACAATTATTTTTTCTTTAAACAATGTTTAAATTAAACTGGGATCTAAATGATTTCAGGGTTATTTTTATTTTTTGGTTACTGCTTTTGTTTTATTTGTTTCTGTTTTATATTTTTCCCTGTTCTATGGCTAATTTCTGTTTTCTAGTTAATATTTTCCTCAGACGAAAGCAAAAATATTTTTCATATCAATATCTATTATATGTCAATGGATTTAAGATCTTGCTATGTGACCACTAGTACTCAAATCATTACCTTTTGCCAAGTTACTTTTTAATTTAGCAAAGGCTTGTTTCTATGAGGTCCTCAGATTAATTTACATACCAGTTTTTCCTCAGTCAATTCATAAATAATAACCATCTTGGAGTAATTGAAACCTACTAACAGATTTTTACGCCCTCTAGTTTCATAAACTCAGAATTGTATCTTTAAAATGAGGATATTGAAAGACTTGTCAGTTGACTGTGGGATAGATCATCTTCCTCATAAATTTTTTTAATAGCCTGTTTTATATACTGCATGGTAACAGAAAGCTGGTAAATACATGTGTTTTAATAGTCTGGTAATGAGACAGAGGAGTTGTCTGTCTCTGTAATGATCATTTACCAAAGTGCAAACAGTTAAGAGAACTTAAGAGAATATATATATATCCATTCAGTATCTAGGTTGTATAAGCAGCATATAAATCTGCTACAGACATCAAAACACATTGATATCTGTAGAGCAATAACATTTTTCTGTTTGCAATAATCCTATTTTATGGCACTCTCAAAGATTAGCATACATAAGAAAAATCGACATGTCTCAATTTTCTGTGAGATCTTGATTTTTCAGAAGCTTCTAAAGTAATATTTGTCAAACTTGGTCAGTGTAAGCCATTTCTTAAAATCTGTTGTAGGTATATAATTTGTTCTGTAATGAGAGCTCTGAGAAGAACCGAAATGTGCCAAATATTTTTCATTAGCTCCTTGTATCTTTCAAATGTCTTGTTTTAACTTGGAAATTCAAATATCATTCTTCATTTAAACTATCCAGAGTTGTAAATTAATTTTGCTTACTTATATTTTAATACTATTAGCTCAAAGGAGACATTTTCCTGTCTTATTGGAGAAACACTGACATTAAGAATAACCAAATATTCTAGAAATTAATTGTATGAGAGGTTCATATTTATCGGTCTCCACATTCCAAAAAACAACTTATATGTCAAGCTTTTATGTTAAAAAGTTTTCCTTGACTGGTTTTCTATCTACTTCTCTGTCAGGCCAGGTTTCTGAATTTCCTGGCCTGGAGAATAATCCCTGTATATACCTGATGAGTCTCCTACCACTACTTTGAGAGATGGTATCCTTATAGGTCATGTCATTTTCAAGGGATATGGTAGCAATCACTCAAAATTGTGTGTGAATACCAAAATTTGTCTCTTACTTTCTCATAACTTAAGAGTCTTTGTCAGATATAAATAATCCAAATAAGGGGATGTGGGTGGTTGTTAAGAATCTCTGTTTCTTCCCAATGCCTTATGGACTGAACTTTAGGAGATTGATGAAAAGATTTCACCACTCAGGTTCATTCTTGGTGCATTCTTGGTGCTTCCAAAGTCTTCTGCAGCTTAACTTCTCACAGGCTTATTCTTTCTGAGCTGGCCAATTTCTGCTAGATTGATTATTCTGCTGCTGAGAATAGAGTTTGTTACCAGGGCTTCCCCTTGATGCCTGTGTCTGAAAACCTTCCCCCCTCCCCTCACCAAATTCAATCTATTTTATGGTCTGGCAAAGGTGCAGAATATTCAAAACTGGCAATATTAAGGAAAATGCAGAGTACAACTTCACAATAATTATAAGAGAGAAAGAGAACTATGAGTTTTCATAGTCTTATCTGTAGCTAAGAGCTGTTAGAAAATTTTAAGTGACTCAAAACAACTTTGGGAATTCTTATAAAAGTCTCTCTTTATTAGTACCTTATAATTCAACTTTATTTTACACAATATAGTTTATAAATATGGTGTTATTGATACAGTTATTTGATTATTATTTATCTCCTTCATTAGAGTATAAGCTTCATGAAAGCAGACTGTTTCTTCACAGCTGAATTAAAAAAAAACACAACTGTGCTTAGCACATAGTAAGCACTAAATAAACATCTGTTTAATGAATCAATGAATGATTCAAGGTAAACATCCTGCCTAATGCATATTCTTCATTTGACTCTGAAATGAGCTACTAGATCTGACTCTACGTTTTATCTAAGACATGAACTCTTGTCTTCCACACACACCTGTTAAGACTCCTGAGACTACAATAAGAAGCAACCAAACTACAACTGTGACAGAGTTTTTCTTCTCTGGATTTCCCCTTTCTGAAGATGGTAGCATCCTCTTCTTCATTCCTTTGGTCATCATCTACGTGTTCATTGTCATTGGAAATCTCATTGTCTTTTTTGCAGTCAGGATAGATACACGTCTCCACAATCCCATGTACAATTTCATCAGCATTTTCTCATTTTTGGAGATCTGGTATACCACAGCTACCATTCCCAAGATGCTCTCCAACCTCATCAGTAAGCAGAGGACCATCTCCGTGATTGGCTGCCTCTTGCAGATGTACTTTTTCCATTCACTTGGAAATTCAGAGGGGATTTTGCTGACTACCATGGCCATTGACAGGTACATAGCCATTTGTAATCCCCTTCGCTACCCAACTATTATGAACCCTTGGCTGTGTGCTCGGCTCTCAGCAGGCTCCTGTGTCTTTGGCTTTCTTGTGTTGCTCCCAGAGATTGTGTGGATTTCCACACTGCCCTTTTGTGGCCCCAATCAAATCCATCAGATCTTCTGTGACCTTGAACCTGTTCTGCGCTTGGCCTGTACAGATACTTCCATGATCCTGATTGAGGATGTGATCCATGCTATCGCCATCATCTTCTCTGTCCTGATTATTTCCCTCTCTTATGTCAGAATCATCACTGTGATCCTGAAGATTCCCTCTACTGAGGGCCGCCAGAAGGCCTTTTCCACCTGTGCTGCCCATCTTGGTGTCTTTCTGATGTTCTATGGCAGTGTGTCCCTTACATACCTGCGTTTCTCTACTACCTTCCCACCAGCTTTGGACACAGCCATTGCATTGATATTTGCAGTTCTTGCTCCTTTTTTCAACCCTATCATCTATAGTTTGAGAAACAAGGATATGGAGACTGCAATTAAGAAGCTTCTTTGCCCTCAGAATGTGTTTAATGCATTTGCAAATTAATGCTACTTTATAGGCACTTCCCGCTTTGGATATTACTTTAGCATACTAAACCATAAAAGTAACATATAACTCATAACACATTGACTGTCACATTGCTATATTGTGTTTTTTACCCAAGTACTCCTTCTGATGTCTAAGATTGCACATTTATTCTGTTTATACATGTTCAATTAAGATAGCATAGATATCTCCTCTAGACAGTTAGATATATTATAGAAAAGAAAAATGATTTGTAAGCCAATAAATTATGTTTTTTATGAACGATAATTTTATTATAATAATAAATGTTAATAATAACTATAGACTATAACATGTGGTGATTAAGAGCATAAAATCTGTAGAAGAGTTCAAGGTCCATATTTCAGTGCTGCCACATACTAACTTTGTGATCTTGAGCAAATTACTAATTAATCTCTCTGCATCTTAATCTCACTATTAATAAAATGAGTAAAAAAGTAATAAAAAGCAAAACTTTTAAAAAAGTAAGACTTCAAATTATTATAAAAATTAAATGAATTCCTCTTTTAAAGTGCTTTGAATAGAACATAACACAAAATAAGTATTACTCAATATTATTTGCCACTAATTACTGAAATTTTTTATGAATATTTTAAAGACTCCTATAATAAAGAGTATAATGCTAAAAGTAAAAACACACACTTAGGAATACTTACCTTTGACTATGATTTATGTTTTTGTTTCTGTTGATTTTCTGGATCAAGTAGTAGAATTCAAACTTTATTTTATTTTGACTATTATGATAATTTCAAAGCATTTTTTATTTTCAAACACATACGCACACATATAGATAGTAATTTTTTGAGCTACATTACCCATGTTTTCATTTTTGCTTTCTTTGAAATGTATGCTCTTCATTGCCACCAGAAATTAATTTTCTAAAATGCAAATTTAGAGTTCTATATAAAAAAGACAATTTAAACTCCTATATCTGAATTTCCTTCCACCAAAAATCCTATTGAAATAGCTAAGAAAGGACTTGATCAATTTTTAGATGCTATAAGCAGTGAATGAAAGTTAAAGATATAATAATAAAAATGAATGTATGCATAAGGGTTTCCAAAGACATTCATGACTATTTGAATACCCTGAAATATCATATGTAACATTCCTCTCAAGAAAAGAAAGAGTAATTATGCCTCTATTTGGCTAAAATGTCTAAAGTATCAGATGAGTCTGTCTATTAGGTAACCCAGCAATGATCAAAGATGTATATGAAATGAAAAGTAGCAGCAGCATTAGAACAAACAAGCAAACAAAATAAAATAAAACCAAAACATTACTAGTCCTGAAAACTGTAAAAACAATGCCTTCAATTGACCCCAAACTTAAAGCATTTCCTCAAGTACAAGCGCGGTTGAGATCCAATTGAGGAAAGTACTAATCTGGCCATATTGAATAAAGAGGAGAGAAAAATCTAGGAATTAAGTGGTGTAATTCACATAAATTATGGGAAAACTAAACAAAGCTTGAAGAAGCAGATGTCAAAAGCAATGGTCTTCTTGAGAACCCTGGATGGAAGGCATGGAATCAAAACAGAATTTTCCAGCTCCACTGGAGCTGTCCTCAAACTGCTTTCAGAAAAGGGCATGAATAATACATCTGAGATACACAAGCTAGAGAAGTTATGAAATATTCAAGGAACTTCAAGATGCCAAAACAAAAACAGGAAAATACAACTTATCAGCACAACTGCAATCATCTATAGTTAACATTAGACACTGTGGCAGATGCTTCCACAGTTGCTACAAGCAATTAAAGCTTTGACACACTGATATCTTGTTATTTTTTGTACCCATACATGTGATCTCGCTTTCTCTCTCCCTCTCTCTCTCAATCACACACATACGCACATACACGCGCGCACACATACAAACACAGAATAACTATTTTAATCACTTTAGTTTTCCTTGCACTTGCATCGTAAAAACATTGACTTTGTCAAATGCAAGCCCTTATAATTAGTTGAAGGATTTCTGTTATTAAAGATAGAAAGACAGAAAGACAGCAAGACAGATTGACAAAGAGGTTTGGGGAATGAAAGTGAATACCTCTGGATAATCACTAATAAAAAATGAATTAAAAATTTATACTGTGATGTTTGTGGCTGGTTAAACCAGAAGACTGGTTTATTAGATCATCAGTCAATTGGCTGCATCTGTGGCTGATTACATCAATAAAAGGCATGTCTTCCACAATGAGAGAATTCAATCAGCTGGATTTAATCCAATCAGTTGAAAACCTTTAAGGGAGAAGAGAGAGAACCTTCACTTCTTCAGCTAGCCAACATCACCTGAGGAGTTCATCAGACACCTTCATCAGAATTGCCAGTTGAAGTTGGCAAGCAGTCCTACAGAATTTGGACTAGTGCATCCTGCCCTGCAGAATTTTGACTTGTGCATCCCCACAGTTGCATGAGACACTTATGAAATCTTATATTTACAGACATCTCTTGTTAGTTTTGTTTTCCTAGAGATACCTAATTAATTCAGCTTGGTACTGGGAGTGGTTCTTGAGAAACAGAATCTTAAAATGGGCTTTTACAATTGGATTTCTACTCTGGTTAGATTCAAAGGCACCAACGTCTCCATTTCCAATAATCAAGATGGCACTGACTGTCCAAGGCATGAGTTGACAATGGAGATACACAAAATATCACCTTTTGATTCTCCTAATCATACTTTTATATGAGGCAAGGCTCTGGGTGACACTGTTTTTGACACCTTAACAGAGTTTTATGAAACTAAGAGGTATAATGATGTTGGCAGGTTGTTCTTAGATATGCTGGATAAAGTTATAAGAGAAAGGGACCAGCTGAAGTCTTCAAATTTGAAACTCAGGTGCTGCATGACAGAAGTAAAGGTTTCTATGTGTGCCCTGAAAGAAAATCTTATTTCCTCTGGCCACAGACTTGAGATCTCTGAAAGTCAGATGCAGAGTCTCATCGTGTGAGTAGCAGATTTACAAAGTAACTAAAATCTCAAATTCGCAGGGTGTCTGCTGTTAAAGCAAAAACATTGATTGGAAAAGAATGGGATCCTGAAACTTGGGATGGGGACATATGGGTAGATAATAATGGTAGTGAGGACATTGGAGCCCTGGATTCTGCTGAGTCTTTTTTAGATGTGTCTGTAGTGGTCTTTCCTAAGGAAACAGTGCCCGCCTCCTCCAGTCTGCCTTGAGGAGACAGCTACCCAACCTCCAGCCTGCTTTGAGAAAACAGCTTCCCAACCTCCAGTCTGCCCTGAGGAAACTGCCACTCAACCTCCACCTAAAGAGATTAACCCTTCAGTGCCTGCTAAACCTGTAGTCACTTTCCCTGAGGAAGTAACCCTCATTCCTCTGGAGAGATTAATCCTGTTCCACAAGATGAAACTGCAACAGAATGTCCTGAGGTAAATGGCTAGAGAGATACTTCTAATTCTTTTCATGACATACCCCCACCAGTCTTTTCTTCAAGACCTATAACTAGACTAAAGTCCCAACAGACTCTGAAGGGTGAGGCACAAAGTGTGACCAATGAGGAAGTATGCTACACTCCAAAAGAACTATATGAGTTTTCTGATTTATACAGACAGAAATCAGGGGAATATGTGTGAGAATGGATATTAAGGGTGTGGGATAATGGTGGAAGGAATATAAAGTTGGATCAGGCTGAATTTACTGGTATGGGGCCACTAAGCATAGATCCTACATTCAATATTGTAGCTTGAGGGGTTATAAAGGGCATTAGCAGTCTGTTTGGGTGGTTGACTAAAACATGGATCAAAAAGTGGCTGACATTACATGAGGTCAAAATGCCAGAACTGCCCTGATATAATGTATAGGAGGGGATCCAAAGGCTTAATGAGATTGGAATGTTGGAATGGATTTATCATAGAAGACTTGCTCACATACCAAGAATGTCCAGAGGACATACCTTTTACCAGGACAGTTAGGAATAGATTTGTGAGACTAGCTCCAACATCCCTAAAGAGCTCTGTAGTCACCCTTCTCTGCAGGTCCGATATTACTGCAGGAACTGCTGTCACTGAACAGGAATTCTTAAACATAATGGAGATAATTGGATCCTGAGTTGGGAGAAACCACGTGGCAGCAGTTAATCACCAAAGACAAGGTGGGTGTGGCTACCATAATGAACAGCAGGCTCAAAGTGGCAGTCAAAATTATCTGACTCACAGAGACTTATGGCATTGGCTAGTAGATCATGGAGTACCTAGGAGTAAAATAGATGGGCAGTCTACTAAATTCTTGTTTAATCTTTATAAGCAGAAGGATTCTAGGTCAAATGAACAAAAGTCTAACTTGAATTACAAAAACAGAGCATCATGGCCCCTTAATTAATTCCCAGACTTGAGACAGTTAACAGATCCAGAGCCCCTTGAATGAGGGGACTTCCAGGTACCCTTAGGGAAGGACCCTGTTACACTGCCAAAAATCTATACTGTTAATCTTCCTCCCAGCTTTCCCCAAGGGGACCATTGACCTTTTACCAGGATAACTGTGCATTGGGGAAAAGGAAATGATCAGATATCTTTGGGATTGTTGGACACTGACTCAGAAGTGATATTAATTCCAGGAGACACAAAACATCACTCTGTTCCACCGGTCAAAGTGGACATCAGGTGATCGATGGAGTTTTAGCTCAGGTCTGCCTCACATTGGGTCCAGTTGGTCCCTGGACCCACTCTGTGGTTATTTCCCCATTTCCAGAATGCAGAAATGGAATAGACATACTCAGCAACTGGCAGAATGCCCACATTGGTTCCCTGACTTGTGGAGTGAAGACTATTATGGTAGGAAAGGCCAAGTGGAAGCTGCTAGAACTGCCCCTGCCTAAGAAAATAGTAAACCAGAAGCAATACTGGATTCCTGGGGGAATGCAGAGATTAATGCCACTCGTGGACTTGAAGGATGCAAGGGTGGTGATTCCCACCATATTCCCATTCAACTCTCCTGTTTGACCTGTGCAAGAAACAAATCTTAGAGGATGACAGTGGATTATTGTAAGCTTAACCAGATGGTGACTCCAATTGCAGCTGCTGTTCCAGATGTGATATCATTGCTTGAGCAAATCAACATATCACCTGGTACCTGGTATGCAGCTATTGATCTGGCAAATGCTTTCTTCTCAATAGCTATTAGTAAGGACCACCAGAAATAGTTTGCATTCAGCCTGCAAGGCCAGCAGTATCCTTTCACTGTCCTGCCTCAGTGGTACGTCAACTCTCCAGCCCTATGTCTTATTATTGTCCAGCAGGGAACATGATCATTTCTTCCTCCCACAAGACATCACACTGGTCCATTATATGGAGGATATCATGTTGATTGGACTTAGTGAGCAGGAAGTAGGAACTACTCTAGATTTGTTGATAAGGCATTTGCATGTCAGAGGATGGGAGATAAACCCAACAAAAATACAGGGGCCTTCCACCTCATTGAAATACCTAGGCGTCCAGTGATGTGGGGCATGTCGAGATATCCCTTCTAAGGTGAAGAATAAGCTCTTACATCTGGCCTCTCCTATGACCAAAAAAAGGGCACAATGCCTAGTTGGCCTCTTTGGATTTTGGAGACAAAATATTCCTCATTTGGGTATGCTACTATGGCCCATTTACTGAGTGACCAGGAAAACGTCTAGTTTTGAGTGGGGACCAGAACAAGATGAGGCTCCGTGACAAGTCCAGGCTGCAGGGCAAGCTTCTCTGCCACTTGGACCATAAGATCCAGCTGATCCAATGGTGCTGGAAGTGTCAGTGGCAGAGAGGGATGCTGTTTGGAGCCTTTGGCAGGCTCCTATAGGAGAATCACAATGCAAGCCCTTAGGATTTTGAAATGAAGCCTTATCATCCTCTGCAGATAACTACTCTCCATTTGAG
Organism: Choloepus didactylus; assembly: GCF_015220235.1. NCBI lineage: Eukaryota > Metazoa > Chordata > Mammalia > Pilosa > Megalonychidae > Choloepus > Choloepus didactylus. Next base: position 106,545,866 of record NC_051308.1, read on the forward strand.
AAGCAGTGTTTGACCTGCTATTGGGCCTTAGTAGAGACAGAACGCTTAACCATGGGCCATCAAGTTACCATGAGACCTGAGTTATCCATCATGAGCTGTGTGTTATCTGACCTACCAAGCCATAAAGTTGGGTGTGCACAGCAGCACTCCATCATAGAATGGAAATGGTATATACAAGATAGAGCTCAAGCAGGTCCTGAAGGCACAAGTAAGTTACATGAGGAAGTGGCCCAAATGCCCATGGCCCCCACTCCTACCACACTACCTTCTCTTTCCCAGCCCACAGCTATGATATCTTGGGGAGTTCCTTACAATCAGTTGACTGAGGAAGAGAAAACTTGGGCCTGGCTTACAGATGGTTCTACATGATATGAAGGCACCACCTGAAAGTGGACAGCTGCAGCACTGCAGTCCCTTTCTGGGATGTCCCTGAAGGACAGTGGTGAGAAGAAATCCTCCCTGTGGGCAGAACTTCAAGCAATGTGCCTGGTTGTTCATTTTGCTTGGAAGGAGAACTTGCCAGAAGTGTGTTTGTGTACTGATTCCTGGGCTGTTGCTAATGGTTTGGCTGGATGGTCAGGGGCTTGGAAGGAGCATGATTGGAAAATTGGTGACAAAGAAGTCTGGGGAAGAGGTATGTGGATAGACCTTTCTGAGTGGGCAAAAAACATGAGGATATTTGTGTCCCATGTGAATGCTCACCAGAGGGTGACTTCAGCAGAGGAAGATTTTAATAATCAAGTGGATAAGATGACCCATTCAGTGGATACCAGTCAGCCTCTTTCCCCAGCCACTCTTGTCATTGTCCAATGGGCTCATGAGCAAAGTGATCATGTGGTAGGGATGGAGGTTATCCATGTGCTCAGCAACTTGGACTTCCACTCACCAAGCCCAACCTGGTCACAGCCACTGCTGTGTGCTCAATCTGCCAGCAGCAGAGACCCACACACAGTCCCTCATATGGCACCATTCCCCAACGTGATCAGTCTGCTATTTTATGGCAGGCTGATTACATCGGACCACTTCCATCGTGGAAGGGGTAGCAGTTTTTCTCACCCAAATAGACACATACTCCAGATATGGGTTTGCCTTCCCTTCACACAATGTTTCTGCCAAAACTACCATCTGTGGACTTATAGAATGCCTTATCCACCATCATGGTATTCCATGGAACATTGCTTCTGACCAAGGAACCACTTCACAGCAAATGAAGTGAGGGAAAGGGCACATGCTCATGGAATTCTCTGGTCTTACCATGTCCTTCATCATCCAGAGGCAGCTGGACTGATAGAATGGTGGAATGGCCTTTTGAAGTCTCAATTACAGCACCAACTAGGTGGTGATAACTTGCAGGGCTGGGGCAGTGTTCTCCAGGGGACTGTGTATGCTCTGAATCAGTGTCCACTCTATGGTGCTGTTTCTTCCATAGCCAGGGTTCATGGGTCCAGGAATCAAGGGGTGGGAATGGGAGTGGCACCACTCACTATCTCTCCTAGTGATCCACTAGGAAAATTTTTGCTTCCTGTCCCTGCTAGCTTAAGCTCTGCTGTTCTACAAGTCTTAGTTCCAAAAGGAGGAGTGCTTTTACCAGGAGAAACAGCAATAATTCCATTGAACTGGAAGTTAAGACTGCCACCTGACCACTTTGGGTTTCTCATGCCTCAAGTCAACAGGCAAGGAAGAGAATTATTATACTGGTTGGGGCACTTGGTCCGGACTATCAGGGGGAAATAGGACTGCAACTACACAACAGAGGTAAAGAAGAATTTTCCTGGAATACAGGAGATCCCCTAGGGCATCTCTTAGTACTATCATGACCTGTAATTGAAGTCAATGGAAAGCTGCAACTACCCAATCCAGGCAGGACTACTGATGGCCCAGAAAGTTCAGGAATGAAGGCTTGGGTCATCCCACCAGGCAAAGAACTATGGCCAGCTGAAGTGCTTGCTGAGAGTAAAGGGAACATGGAATGGGTAGTGGAAGAAGGTAGTGATAAATATGAACTACAACCATGTGACCAGTAACAGAAATGAGGACTATGATGGCATGAATATTTCCTCCTTGTTTTGTTATGACTGTTTTTTCATTTTATAGTATTTAAGTCATAGGAAATCAAGTTTAAGAGACAATGCATGTCCAAGGACTTGCACCCTATTCTGGAGAGATTTAGTGCATTTCTGGTTGTACACAGGACAGCTGAGTATTGTTAGGTGAGCCATATGTCTATTATTGTGCTCTATTTAGAGATTAAGTATGGTTTAAGGTGATATGTATAGCTGCCCAGTTGATAAGGGATGGTTAGGTTTATGGGTCAACTTGGCCAGGTGACGGTGCCCAGGTGTCTGGTCAAACAAGCACTGGCCTGTTACTCTAAGGACATTTGTGGCTTGTTAATAAACCAGAAGACTGATTTATTAAATCATCAGTCAATTGGCTGCATCTGTGGCTGATTACACTAACGAAGGGTGTATCTTTCACAATGAGAGAATTCAATCAGCTGGATTTAACCCAAACAGTTGAAGACTTTTAAGGCAGGAGAGAGAGAACCTTCACTTCTCCTTCAGCTAGCCAGTGTGTCCTGAGGAGTTCATCAAACACCTTCATCACAGTTGCCAGTTTGCTCCCTGCCCTATGAAATTTGGACTTCTGCATCCCCACAGTTACATGAGACACTTTTATAAAGTGTATTTATACTTTATAAATACACTTTATAAAAGGAGATATATTTACTGATACCTCTTATTGGTCCTGTTTTCCTAGAGAACCCTAATGCACTCTTCATTAGAACAGCAAGCTTATAAATTTAGTAAAAACTAGATTATTAAAATTTTCAGGTAGTTTGAAAGAAAACTACAATGTAGAATTTGATTTGCAACAATACACTTTAGTAAACAGACATATGAATTTTAGATAATTTGCCTTTCCAGAGCTACTCATTTTCACTTTCTTTTAACTATTTGTTGTCAAAATGCTTCTTTGCACCTGTTGAATGATAGTTAAAAGAATTATTCATTTACCTTTCTTAACCAAATAACTCTAAAACCTTTCCTGTATTTGGCAATCAATTACCACCTACTTAGTATAAATTTCGATCATGATTTATACAGTCATTTTAATTATTTTTACAAATCACAAGTATGACTGGTATGAAGTTAGCAATTTTATCACAAATGTTTAACTTCTCTTCCTATATAAGTCAATAAAATGACCAAAGCCAAGTTCAGATTATTATCTGTGGAAGTCCTAAACTTGAAAAGGACAATAATGTCCCATTTTCTATTGAGTAATCTAATAGTACCCCTATCAATATTTTAATGCAAACAAACAAAACACAAACAATTCACTTCCAGCATACTTCACCTTTATCTCTCTCCTACACAATCAAAAAACTGTACCAGTGTTGAGAAAGTAGGAAGGGTGATTTCAATGAACAAAATTTGAATAATTTCCTGTAATGCAGACAAAATAAATTTCAAGGGAATTCAATACAAGCAAGAGAAGGACCTATCTGGGAAGTAATTTTTCAGTAAAGTGTTGGAAATCCCAAGCATGGAGCAACTTATACAGTGATTTTGATGGACCTAGGTTGGGAGGTGGGGGTCAATAGATATCTGGAAAGTCTGTGTTCATCAAGTGGATGACCTAATAATTTTTCTCCTTGCTTCATTTGATGAATAGCATGCTAAATAAAGTTGGGATATCTAGCTACAAAACAAACAAACAAACAAACAAAAAAACCCTAGTTCAGGGTCCTACAACCAACCAAAGAAAAAAATGTGTATTGTTGATTGCCTGCAATAGATCTTGGCTACTTTTTAATTTTCCCTCTTTTTTTTTCTAGCGAAAACGGGCACTTAGCCATATGGCTAAGAAGGCAGTGGAGACTGAGCAGGGATCTCAACTAAATAGCTTATTTCTCATTTTCTTTCAACCCTGGAGAATAGCTGTACCCATTCGTATCATAAGAATCAGAATTCTCACTGAAGAAGGAAACCAATAAAAGTAAAGGGGATGCTAAAATGGGCAGCTGTGAGCAGAGAGGAGGCCTTTTGACAGAATTACAAATTTCTACCCTGCATGGCATTTGAAGCTGTATCTGTTTATTTTTGACATGAAGCATATTAAAAATAGAGAAAACCAAACAAAAACAGCAAAAAAAACAAAACAAAACAAAACAAAAAAAACACAAACAAACAAAAATTCTACCAGTACATACCCTACTTCACCAAATGTTTGCACCTCACATCTCCATGGTAACCTCCCCAGGAAATCTATATTAGTTTTCAGTGGGCAACCAGAATTCAAAAGAGAAAGGCAAACACTCCTAAATTTCCAGTGGCATGGCTTGGATAGCAAACGGACCAAGGGTGCAGGAGATTCCACAGGGACACCGTGGACTCCAACATTTGCTCTAGCAAACAACTAACTGCAAGAACTGTACTCATAAATATATACATAGTATCCAAATAATCTAGAAGAAAGAAAGAAAGAAAGAAAGAAAGAAAGAAAGAAAGAAATAAAGAAAGAAAGGGAAAGAAAGAAAGGGAGGGAGGGAGGGAGGGAAAGAGGGAGGGAGGAAAGAAAGAAGGATAAGAGGAAGGGAAGGAGGGAGGAAGGGGAAGATTTTTCTCCTTTCCCTTTTGTGACTAAAAGATGTTATGGGAAGCATATAGACCTCTTACATAATCCAACCAGAATAGTCTTCCTTCCAAAAGGATTAGCAACTAGAAAAAAAGTCAACAGATTTAAAAAAAACTACATTTTTTGAGGTGATGCTGTTTTATATCTGAACAAAAACATTAAAATTTACAATGATCTTAGGGGACCTGTGATTAGTTCAGTTCCCTACAATGATTCTTTAAAAAAGGTGGAAAGCAATTTAAGCACTATAAGATAGAGATATATGCTTTCTTTAGGCTCCAATATGTCTAGGCTCAGACATGTCTAGAAGACCAAACCCAGGGTAATGTACCCTAAAATATCCTAATAATTTATAAAAGGGTGTGTCCATTATATAAGCATTTTTAAAAGATTGTAAAAGCATCCGAAAGGGGGTGGGGAATCCAAGGATAATTTAGTTTGATAACCCTTAAAAAGTGATACATTCTACAGAACATAAAACTCGAGTAATTTACCTCGTAAGATTTCCTGACTCATTGAAAAAGTTAATTTCTGAAATAAGTTACCAAGCAGGTTTTATTACCTATCTATATTTGGTTGGTTTGTTTGGAAGGTACACATTGCCCCCTATCAAACACTGTGTATGTGCATGTGTGTGTATTTACTATGTACCATTTTGGGATATATTTTTTTATGTGACTTTACATTGAAACCTGCATTTTCAGGTATATGATGCAATAGTTGTATAAGGTTTAATATAATCTAAAACTGAGTATATTCTCTGATTAAGAGCAAATATTTGAAATAGACTCACATCAAGAAACAGAAATAATCTCAAGTATTTCTAATCTGTTTACAGAAAAATCATGCAGAAAATACAGCGTTCCCAAATGCCCTTCCCACATTGCTAAGACTTTGCAATAGTGTGATACCTTTGTGACAATTTATGAAAGAATACGATAATTACACTATTGATTATAGTCTATAATTTACATTAGGTTTCACTGTGTTGCATAGTCATGTGGTTTTTTTAAAATTTATTCTATGACATATATACAACCTAAAATTTCCCCTTTTAACCACATTCAAATATGCAATTCAATGCTGTTAATTAGGTCCACAATGTTGTGCTATCATCGCTGCCATCTGTTACCAAAACTTTTTCATCACTCCAAACAGAAACTCTGTATAATTTAAGCAATTACCTTTCTGTACTCCACTTTTAGCCTCTGGCAAACTGTATTCTAGTTTCTGACTCTACAAAGTTTCTTATTCTAATTATTTCGTATCAGTGAGCTCATACAATATTTATTCTTTTGTGTCTTATTTCACTCAACATGATGTCTTCAAGGTTCAACCATGTTGGTACAAGTATTACATTTCTTTTAAATGCTGTCTAATATTCCATTGTCTTTTAAATAACCAACTATCTCTATCTCTTTTTTTTCATGATTTTATGACTTTGTCTTGCTTTATAGTTATAGTAGACTTACAATTTTTCTTCTAATTTTTTTCTTTTATTATTTCTTTAATTTTTAAAGAAATGGGTTATAGTGTGAGGTGAGGATTTAATATTGTTTTGTTTTTGATGGATACCCAACAATGCCAAGATCTTAAATTAAATAAATCACTTTTCCTGCCCCCCAACCCCCAGTGATAAAAGCACCTTTTTCTTATGATAAAGTCTTCATGTTTTTTTCCCTATTTGTCTGAGTTATCTGTTCTGATCTTCTATTTGATTGGTCTATTCATGTCCTTTTACTATATTAATTGGAAAGTTATAGCTTTATGATAAGTTTTAATAGCTAGTAACGGAAGTTTTCTCTCAGCGGTTTTCACTTTTCTTCATGTTTTCAAACATTTACTCAGTCATATGAGCTTTTAAATTATTTTGCTTTGTTGCTCATCTTACCACAAATAACCAAACCTTATTCAATTTGTTTTTTAATGTAAAAACATTTATTACATTGGAAGTATTAATACTTTACGATAGTCAGTTTCCCATAAAGGGAAGAATTCAATTTGAGGTGGTAACTTGTTCTGGTCATAAAGTTGATGGAGCAATTTCCTCGTTTCAGAGAAGTGAGAAAAGTGAGAAGAAATTATAGAAATTTAAGCAAGTAATGGGACAAAGGAAATGCAATACAAGAAGCACAAACAAATATTTGATTTATTTTGTGGTGAGAAATAGGATATATAAAGAATTCAGCAAAATCAATAATAAGTACTTTGACGCAAAGCCCTGTGCATGTTGTCGAGAGTGAAAATTTGACATCATTCCCTCTTCTTGGCACAATTTCCAACCAACATTTTTCATTAAAATACTTTTATTTTCTCCTCATTCATTTATTCACAAACTCAACATGTTGTCAGTAAATCACATAAAATATTGTCCCATTTCTTGTGTTTATGGAAGAGGATGGGGTCCTGTCAAAACTCTTCTTTGTATGCCAGTCTCCCAACTCCACACCTGGAGAGACAGTAGCTGGATAAATTGTAATGATGATGAAAGAGCTAACAATGTTTTAGATATGAAAACCTTCCTTTGGTAATGATTCCCCTTTGACCTGTAAATCTAATGAGATGAGAGTGTAGAGGGTAACTACTAATTAACCCCATGAGGGAAGTGGCTGCTTTCTATCCTTTACTACGGGGCAAATCCTCAGTGGAGTGCACCTTCCCTTTGACATTTGGCTCAGAAACCAATGACGATGGATATAACTTCCCTTCTGGGGGGCGGAAAGGGTATTTAAGAATGCAGAAACCCTGGGAAAGGAATGAGCACCTCTGGTCTTTGGCACAGGTGAGTTTAGGTTCACTGAGTTCTTGGGAGAAAACATTCATTTCCTATGCTTAGGAAGAGAAACTCATGCTCTAAGGGTTCATTTAATGAAAATTTGGAGAGGCTTGAGTTTTGGCATAAGCTTAGGGTTAAGTTTCTAAGAAACTCCAACTCTGGAGTTTTGGACTGTGTAGATTTAAACTCAGAAATATCAGCCTGTTATTCCGACCTACTAGATTTCTTCTTCGAATGAATTTTTATACCTTCTTTTCCTATTCTTGTTTTTTTTTTTTTTTAATGGGTTTAATTACATTTTCAAGTTTGACCTAAGTTTAAAAACTACTTTTAAATACCTAATACATGTCAAGTCTTGTAAAAAATAAAAGACTGATCCTGCACTAAAAAGAGCTCATAATCTAGAGAAAGTGAACAAATAACAAGAGGATTACAATGCCCCATGGTAAGGATTATAGCAGAGGCTCCCTAGAAGACATGCAGATGAGAATAAACCCAGGTGTGTATATGTGGGTGTGGGGTTCTGCAGTTGAAAAGCTTCTTATGGGAGGCAATGGCTGAGCTAAAACTTGAAGGAAGAGGGTGAACATTTACAAAGGTAATCCCTGAGGAGTTAGTGCAGTGAGCTCTGAAAAGTACCTATAGTACAGCATGAGAGAGTGGCAGCTGGGGAATAATGGTTATATGAATCTAAAGCTTGGGAAACATACATGTGCTGAAGGTAGAGGTTATGTAAAAGTATGGAAAAAGAAGAGTTCACCACAGAGAATGTGGGAAGACATGAGATTGTGATCACAGCTGGGAAATGTAGTACATACCCATCTACAGCATGTGTAAAAGAAGATGAGTCTATAACACATAAAATAACAAAACAGTAACATAGAATAACAAAATACCTGAGAATAAGTTTCATATAGATAGAAGGCAAATCTGGAGAGATTGGTTTGATGGGAGCTATGAGAGGAAACCCACAAGATGAAGTAATTAGCAATTTCTGATACTAAAGTATAGTCATAAAATTTCCATTGCTTTAGTAATTAACATGCCATTGATCCATAGGATAGAATGGTTTCTGTATAATAGAAGGGAAAGCCACACTGCAAGTGGTTGATAAATGAACAAGATCAAAGGAGATATTGTGTATAGTATTCTTTCAGAAAGTTTGGCTATAAATAGAATGATAAGAGCTAACAACTATAGCTCATATAATACTAAGCATTTTCATATATTAATTAATTTAATCTTCAGAGCAACTCTGTTAGATAGGCACATCTACATAGGAAGAAGCTGTGGCTCAAAGATATTAGATAACTTACCCAACTGATAAGACACAGAATGAATAAGCAAACTTGTTATGTCTTACTTGAGATCACACTTTTAGTCATTATGCTATACTGTTTCCCAAATTAAAAAAAAAATCACAGGTAGGAGATATAAGCAAATTGCTAGTTATTTTGAATCTGGAAAAGTTCATAATACAAAATTCCAGGTAATTGAAATAATATTTTTGCTTATACTGTATTGATTTCCTTCTCTATTAGTTGTGTGTGCCCTCTCTGCTGGGGATATGGAGAGTGGGAACACATCAGCAGTGACTGAATTTATCTTCAGTGGGTTTCCTAAACTCCAAGATGGTAGCCTCCTGTACTTCTTCCCTTTACTTTTCATCTACACCTTTATTGTCATTGGGAACCTAATGATCTTCTTTGCTGTAAGGCTGGACACCCGTCTCCACAATCCCATGCATAATTTCATCAGTATCTTCTCATTTCTGGAGATGTGTTACGCCACAGCCACCATCCCGAAGATGCTCGCCAATCTAATCAGTGAACGAAAGACCATCTCTTTCATTGGCTGCCTGTTGCAAATGTACTTCTTCCACTCGCTTGGAAACACTGAAGGGGCCTTGCTGACTGTCATGGCCATTGACAGGTATATTGCCATCTGCAACCCACTCCACTACCCAACCATCATGATCCCCCGGCTCTGTGCTCAGCTTTCTGCAGGGTCTTGCATCTTTGGTTTCCTTATCCTTCTACCTGAGATTGCATGGATTTCCACACTGCCATTTTGTGGCCCTAACCAAATCCATCAGATCTTCTGTGATTTTACCCCTTTATTGAATTTAGCCTGTACAGATGCCTCCGTAATCCTGGTGCAAGATGTGGTACATGCTCTTGCCATTCTAATAACAGCCCTGATAATTTCTCTTTCTTACATCAGAATTATTATTGTGATCTTTGGCATTCATTCAACTGAGGGCCGCAAAAAGGCATTCTCCACCTGTGCTGCCCACATTGCCGTCTTTCTGCTGTTTTTCGGCAGTGTAGCCCTCATGTATCTTCGGTTCTCTGCTACTTATACACCATTCTGTGACACCACTATTGCTCTGACCTTCTCTGTGCTTGCTCCCTTTTTCAATCCCATTATATATGGCTTGAGAAATAAAGATATGAAAGATGCAATTAAGAAGCTCCTTTGCTCTCATAAAGTGTTTGCTGTATCTGGGAGGTAATTTAGACTACAGGTCCTTATGCAAATGGAACCTTTTCCCAGCATCTTAATCTCCACAGGGAATAGACTTTAAAATGATCATACAGTTTGTCTAATTTTATTCCCACAAGTTGGTGAATAGACTGGTAAAGAAAGTTTTCTTTGGATTTATAGAGATGATACAATAACAGTTCCTCTTCCTACTTCCCAGGAACAGTGAAATTGTCTTCTGTAACTCTAGTTTTATTTCTTTGTTTTAAATTTACTCTACCTTTAATATTAAATTTGAATATTAACACAACTCATAGGTATTACCTTTACTACTCAACTTTTTTCTCACCTTAGATATCTAATCTGTCTTTAGAACACCCTTAAGTGTCCTTAAAAAAGCATGTATGGTGCAATGAGTACATTCTAACTTTCCACAATACTAAGATGATTTGTCAAATGCCAGTAAGATACTGGACATTAAGCAGAAGCAAGGTTTACTGATACTCTAACTGCAGACTTTATTCCCCAATTCTGTTTCCTGTTAGCTACACGGATTTTGTAAAATGCATACATTGGTGTGATCTGGGTGTGATACTGTCGTCATCATGGATATCATTGACTGCATTTGATAATAGGTTAAATACCATAGAGAGAAATTTAGTGGATCAGAACCTTACCCTTGGGAACATTTAATCTTATGTAGAAACAATGGGATAGAGTGTTAATACATAATGCTTATATATATTTAGATCTATAGTACATCAGTGTAGGGTTTTCCTTCTATGCTCTGGTAATCCACCGTGACAATGAGCACAGCCCAGCTAGCTGCTTCCTTTTCAGCCTCAGCCTCATAATGCAGCCATTCCCCCAGAGAAGAGAGACATGTGGAGCTGACCTGAATCCAACCAGCCTGAGGCCCGGTGTCTGGAGCCAGAACCCAGATCCCAGAGACTTAAGTCCAACCACTGCAGCAGACTCACAGACTGATGAGGATAAAAATAAATGATTGTTGTTTTAATACCTATGTGTAAAACACTTGACAATTTACTGTACACTTATGGATTAAGGTTCCTTTGACAATTCATATATTTAATAGCTAATGTTTAGTATCTGAATCTTAATATAATCTGCTGGGGTTTATGGAGAGAGCAAAGCACACCTTACTCACAAATTGGGTGTATATATGCCTGCTCCAGCCTATCTGGTAGCTACCTGAAAGACTGACCTAAGGTGCTCAATTCCATTTTGCAAGTCTTAGAACTCACTTGAGAAGGCGAAACAAGCTAGCAGTGGAAAATTCACATAATAAAATGCTGGTGCCCAGAAGGAAAGTCTCTAGAGATCTTCTTGGGAAATTTGTGTACTTGGAGTGCCCATGTATTCAGCCATCTGTATTTACAAAGCCATGTGCATACCCGGGGCAAAACGTGTGCTTAGAGAAACTTGAGAAGATACCAAAATTTCACCCTAGGCTGTTCTCTAGGATCAGTACAAGCCTGGCTGAGCCCTGACTGAGAGCCTCGGCACACAGCCAATCTGCAAAGCCTAGGAGGGATTTCTTGTTTTTGTTGTATTGCCTAGCATTCAAGGAAATACCTGCCATAACACTCATTGAATATAACCTAAATGAACGGAGATTTTACTGACTACAACAAGGAATGTAATTTTTGCCAAAAAAAAAAAAAAAAATAGGTTTGAAAACTCACTAAACAAATAGATTTCTACAATCTTCAACGACTAAAAGAAAAGCAGCAAACAACAGAGAAGAAGAAAAATCTCAAAAATAAAAACAACATATATATATCTAGGGATAAATTTAATGAAGGAGGTGAAAAGTAAAAACATTATTGAAAGAAATTAAAGACCTAAATAAATGGAAAGACATCTTATTTTCATGGAGTAGAAGACTTAATACTAAGATGTCAATACTACCCACACAGTCTGCAGATTCAACAGTCTCTGTCAAAATTCGAGTAGCCTTTTCTTGCAGAAATGAAAAAGTCAGTCTTCAAATTCACATAGAATTGCAAGAGGCCTATACTGCCCAAACAATTTTGAAAAAGAATCAAGTTTGAGAACTCACATTTTCCTAATTTAAAACTTACTAACAAGTCATAGTAATTAAAACAGTGTGATACTGACATAAGGCATATAAACCAAAGGAATAAAATTGAGAGTCCGAAATAAACCCACACCTCTAGAGCCAATTTATTTCAAAAGGGTGCAGGATAATTCAATGGGTAAGGTATAGTCTGTTCAAAAATTGCTGCTAGGAAAACTAGATATCAACATGCAAAAAACATGAAGTTGGAATCCTTCCTCATGCATATACAAAAATCATCTAAGAATGCATAAACAGCCAAAATATAACAGCAAAAATTCTACAATTCTCAGATGAAAACCTATATGCAAACCTTCATAACTTTGGATTTGGCAATGGATACTTAGATATGACACAAAAAAACAAGAGCAACAAAAGAAAAAGTAGATTAACTGGACTTCTTCGAAACAAAAAACTTTGGGACATCAAAGAACATTAACGAGAAAGTGGAAAGACAACCTATAGATTGGGAGAAAATGGTTGTAAATCAAATATCTCATAAGGGTTTAATATTTAGAATATGTAAAGGACACCTACAACTCAAGATCAAAAGACACACGATCTAATTTAAAAATGGCTGCAGTATTTGAATAGATATTTCTCCAAAGAAGATATATAAGTAGCCAATAAACACATGAAAAGATTTTCAATGTCTATTTAGCCACTAGGGAAATGCAAATCAAAACCACAGTGAGATGGCTTTTTTTTTTAATGGAAAATACCAAGATTGGAGAAGATAGGAAGAAATTGGAACACTCTTGCATTGCTGGTAGGAATATAGAATGTTGAAACCACTGTAGGATAGTCTGATGGTTCTTCAAAAAGTTATATGTAGAATTACCACATGACTCAGCAATTCAACTCTTAGGTATATATCCAAAAGAGTAGACAATAAGGACTCCAACAAATAGTAGTAAGGCAATATTCATAGCATATTATTCACAATTACAAAAAGTTGGAAACAACCCAAATGTTCATTTACAGAAAAATGGATAGATAAATGTGGCATACACTTAAATAGAATATTATTCAGTCATAAAAGGAATAAAGTTCTGATACATGCTACAACTTGGGTTAACCTTGAAAACATTAGGCTAAGGGAAATAAACCAGATATGAAAGGAAAATATGTATGATTCCACCTATATGAAATATCTAAAATATGCAAATTCATAGAGACAGAAAGTTGATTAGAGGTCACTAGGGCCTGGGGGCAAGGTGAGGAATAAGGAGTTATTGCTTAATGGGTATAAGGTGGTGAAAAATTTTGGTATGACTGGTGGTGATGGCACAGAGCATTGTAAATTTAATTAATGCCACTAATTGAATACTACAAAAATGGTTAGAATGGCAAATTTTATGTTATATATATGTTTTAAGAAGTACATGTACACAAAATAAAAATTTGCATTTTATAAGAACACATGCCTAGAGAAAGACATATGTCAACAAAATTTAAATAGTTGTATATGGGGGAAAAAATACAAGAGGAATGGAAGTAAAGGAAAGCAAATACAAAATAAATTTGGAATATAAATTGTATATGTAAACATGTAATTTTTAATAAAAAGAAAGTTCACATGAAATATGTGTTCTGAAATTTGCTTTCTAAATTAACAATACATTTGTTTATGTCTTTCCAAGTCACAGCCTAGAGATCTACTGTTTCCATATAAAATAGCTGCAGCATAATATTCTGTATTATGTTTGTACCTGTATTATTTATTTAGTCCTTACTGATGCAATTTTAGGTATTTTTCAATTATGTACAATCATAACCAAGGCCACAGTGAAAATCTATTGTTCTAGTTTGCTAATGCTGCCGGCATGCAAAACACCAGAAATGGATTAGCTTTTATAAAAGGGGGTTTATTTGGTTACACAGTTAAAGTCTTTAGGCCATAAGGTGTCCAAGGTAACACGTCAGCAATCGGGTACCTTCACTGGAGGATGGCCAATGGTGTCCGGAAAACCTCTGTTAGCTGGGAAGGCACGTGGCTGGTGTCTGCTCCCAAGTTCTGGTTTCAAAATGGCTTTCTCCCAGGAAGTTCCTCTCTAGGCTGCAGTTCCTCAAAATTAGCTTCTCCAGAGCAAGAGTCTGCTTTCAATGGCCGTCTTCAAACTGTCTCTCATCCGCAGCTCCTGTGCTTTCTTCAAAGTGTCCCTCTTGGCTGTAGCTCCTCTTCAAAACATCACTCACAGCTGCACTGAGTTCCCTCTGCCTGTCAGCTCATTTATATAGCTCCACTGATCAAGGCCCACCCTGAATGGGTGGGGCCATGCCTCCATGGAAATATCTAATCAGAGTTATCACCTACAGTTGGGTGGGGCACATTCCATGGAAACACTCAAAGAATTCCAATCTAATCAGCACTGAAATGTCTGCCCCACAAGATTACATCAAAGATAATGGTGTTTGGGGGACATAATACATTCAAACTGACACATCTATCTTAATGTTTGCACACTAATATTATTGTGAGATCAATTTCTAGAAGTATAATTGCAGCATCAAATGGTATTCATAATTTAAAAATTGAATAGATAATGCAAAATCACCATTCCAAACATTGTAAAAATGTATAGACTCAGCAATATTAATCCAAAACACCTATTTTGACACCTTATCCCATAGAGTTATACCATACCTTACATTTTTTTGTCAATCTAGAGAGGCAAAAAGAAAAATAAATTTAAATTGACAATATATTTGAATATTTCTGGAGCAGAATAATCTCACTTATGTTTAATAGCCAATTATAGCTCTTTTTGCTGTTGTTTTTAACCTCTTGGTTCTTGTATTAGTGTTCTCCAGAGAAACAGAGCCAATAGGATACAGAGGGAGTGAGAGTGAGAGCAAGAGAGGGAGAGGGAAGAATAAGGGATTCATTATAGGAATTGGCTTACATGACCATGGGGATTGGCTAATCCAGTTCTGTAGGGCAGGATTCAACCTGGAAACTCTGATGAAGGTGAAATTGCATTTCTTAGGAGAAGCTGGCAGGCTGAAGAAAAGGTAGAAATTCTTTCTGACTTCTGAAATCTTCATTTCATGCTTTAAGACCTCCACCTGATTGGTTGAGGAAACTCCCCTCATTGCTTGAGGAAATCTCCTTTGTTGATTGTAGAAGCAATTATCTGTAGATGCAACCAGCTGACTAATGTTGTAAATACATCTATGAACTACCTTCACAGTTAGAACCAAGGCAGTGTTTGCTTGACCAAACACCTGGGCACCATAACCTAGCCAAGTTGATCTATGAACTTAACAATCAGAGCTATTATTTGTTGTCAATTTTTCCATTGAACCCTTTGTTTTTTAAATATCAATTCCTTGAAAAAATATATTTTTCACTCGTTATATTATTTCAGCAAATACTAAATGTTAAAGAAAATTAAAATGTATACATAGCAAATTAGAATCTATAAAATCATTGACATTTTTTCAATGAATCTAAAATGGTTACAACTATATAAATTTCCTAGGCATGACTTGATATACTACTTGAAGATTACCACTATCTGATTTTGCAGTTGATTATGTAGAATTAAAATGTTATCACGGGTTTACAACTAATTGTGTTACAATATAAATATCCAATGTGTTTTAAAAAGTCTCATAAAAAAATACAGTGTTTAAAGTTTTGCAGACCTTTAAATTCCACTTAACATTAAGTGCTTAGTTAACAAAAGTAAAAGCACTTTTAGGACATTGGTTTTGTGATATTAGATCTTAGACATTTGGTATTGGAAATATCTATATTTCTTATTAGAAACCTCTTATTAGAGTTAAAAGACAACTGGTAGAGGGGAGCTGGGGAATGTAAGGGTGGACTTGGTCCCTAAAATGAAGAGTGAAACCTGGCTAACAGATCCTGATTTCATAAGTCTTCAAGAGTCCCTTCATTGACAGTTCTGGCAGAATAGGAAGACAGCGTATTTCCCACTGGCATAGAAAAGAGGCCTCACACTTTTTCTTCTAGTGATCCTATCTACACAAAAATGTGAGACTCAAGGTTTGAACAGAGCTGGGATTGAAACATCACTTCACCACTTCTGGGTCAGTGACTTTGGGCAAGTTACATTCTTTTAGACATAGATCCTTCTTGGTGAAGCCGTCTCTCAATTCATGAAGGAGAACTAGTTGCATCCCCTCTTCTTCAGGTATTTTGTTCTCAGGCATGTTGGGAAGCTTACCATCTTGCAGCATTTTGATTTGTAACCGTTTCTGTAACTTGGTGATTTTTTTGAAGAAAAGGACTCACATTCTACTCATCTTTTTATTCTCAGAAATTTTAGTGACTGAAAGAAAAAAAGGGGAAACATTACTAATGAGGGCAGCATGCAAAGCTGCTAATTTGGTTTAGCCTCTAGGAGACTGCCCTGCACCAGACATTTCTCTTCCTGGAAATGTCTCTCTGGCATATACACAAAGCAGGCAAACCAGTGGAAGATCACACATTTTTAGCTAAAACTTTGGCCACAAACTTCAATATGGAACCAGTAGGTAGACCATGTGGAAGGCTATTTCCCCCCCAAACTAGGTTGAATGGCCTAAAAATAAAGCAGGATATAAATCCAACACCCTCTTTCATTATTTCTCGACCTCCTCCCTGCTACTGTATCAACAATCCCCAAATCTGAGTCTTGAATTTACAAAATTTTGATTTGTTAAAAAGCCTATCCATCCACAAATACCAAAGCAAAGGAAGTAAAAAAAGAAACAAAGAAGAGGACGTGTATCCCATTGCCTGGTGCTTCCTAGCTCTCTCCTCTGTCTTGGATTAGAGTTCCCTGGGATTGGGGTTCCCTAATTACCAGCCTGAGCAGTTTTTCCTAATTAGAGCCACTATGGGAATCGTTGTTGTTTCACTTATCATGAGTGTGCTGTGTAGAATTCCCAAGAGAGCCCATCTTCCAGTTGTAGTTAGACTCAGGAAAAGGCGTGCACACACACATCGGGGAGGGGGGCAGGTAAGAGAACAATTAAGAAGGAAACTCTATAGGAAGAGTCAGGTTTAAGTATCACTGACTGATAAATGAAACATAGTTTCAATGGGGGACTCAGGGCAGAAGCACAGCAGAAGAACAAAGGAAGTTTATCTCAGTAGCTCTGTATGGTTGACTACCTCAGAGAAGGGAGAGTCTTCACCCATGTTTATTCCAACTTTTAAACCCAACAGCAGCAAGGTCGGTGAATTAACTAATCTTTCAGAATGCAAGATATCCAAAGAAAGAACAACATACCTACGTGACAGTAGACAGTTCCAGTGGGCATGCAGATGTGACTAGCTGTCAGAAAGGTTTTGAATGAGGAGGAGTTAGGAAAGAGTGTTGCAGGGCAAATTAGTGTACAGTGGAAAGGTTTCAATTACTAAATTTCCTGGAAAATGGGTGTGATGCAAACAGCACTCCAGGATTGCTTTAAAAGTCATAAATGAACATTGTGAATGGATTTCTAAAATATTTTAGAAATCAGTGTTTCAGGATCAGGTGATATTTAGAGTTAGCTGTTAAGCGTTTCATGCCATTCACAACTGCGCTAGAGTAGTAATGGTTGAAGATAAAGCAGTGTTCAATGGACAAATCTGATTTTCGTTTTCTTTTTGGCAGCTGGTGTAGCTCCTTGGTTCAGATCCTTTCTGTCCTTTCTTTGGCTTAACCACATCTCTTCAGGAGATTAGGGAATCAAGTCCCAGTCTTCTCAGAAAGTACCTTCTGGTGCCTGGTTCTTTTTTCTTAGAAACCTGTCTGAGGGTTAGAAGATGGTTAGAAGATGCAGTAAATGCTGTTAGTGACATCAAGTCCTATGGGAAAGATAAAATATGTGTATGAAAAAGTCAAGAGCACTTAAAAATATTTATAAAGGGAATGAATGAAGAGAGGGTGTGAAATAGAATGATTAGAAACTGGCAATACTAGCTTTTAGCTGGTTAAAACTAGATATTATATATGCAGAATTTGGTAAGGAAAAAAAGGAGGCAGATCCGACAGGAGTTTAGAGGAGGATATTTCAGGTGGGAGACACCCCTTTGTTCAGAGGTCAGAAAATGGGTGTTTGTAATAATAGAAGGTTTGTTAAACTGTACTAGTAATTAACAAGTTACCATAGCAACAGGAGATAAGGTAGCTTTCTTTTCTGAAGAAAATAAAAAAATTAATTTCAGTACAGCATTAAAGGAAGGTGATGCTAGCTGTTGTGAGCAGAAAAGTAGGAGTTTGATGGGGCTTAATCACATGATCAATAAACAAATATACCCATAGCTAATACAAGTAAGAAATATTACTAAAAATATCCCTTCCTAAGGGATATACAAAACAAGATAGCTATCAATGCTAG
The DNA here is from genome assembly GCF_015220235.1 of Choloepus didactylus. Lineage (NCBI taxonomy): Eukaryota > Metazoa > Chordata > Mammalia > Pilosa > Megalonychidae > Choloepus > Choloepus didactylus. The sequence continues at coordinate 106,564,207 of NC_051308.1, forward strand.
AAAATAAAGGAAGCTTATTATGTCCTCTTTCAGTGATCAGGAAAAAGTTATCCCAGAGAATCTGAGATTTATTTCCTTTTTAAAAAGGGAAATCTGGAGGGAGAGAATGGTGGGAATGCAAAATCTGTGGATAGGTAGGAAGGGAAGTTATGTGAGAAAACTGTTGTTCTAGAAAGATTGACCTGGAGAAATTGAGGCTTGAACAGAGAACTGTTTACCCAGAAGATGCAGGAAAGAAGGGATGGGAGGAGGTGGAATGGCCCATCTTCCAAAAAAAGACAGTGCTATAGTTTTGTTCCTCTGACCATTTTCAGGGCCATTGTTAAGAATGGATATATGTGTAAAGGGAGAGAGGGAGCATTATTTAGAGGTAGATATGGGAGGAAGATAAGTGGAATTCATTAGTGGTTGCTTTGTCTTTGTCATTAAAATATTCAGTCAAAACCATAGGCCAAGAATCAGATGTGGAACTGGGAATTTTGTAACAGCTGTAGGGAGACTGTTAAATAAAACAATCAATAAGAGAATCAATCAATAAAAGAATCAATAAAACTTGAATATGTGAAAGACTACCACCAGAATTATATACCATCTCTTCAATTTCTTGTCTAGTTCTGTTTGTCTAAACACAGTAGTTTTAAAATATGGTCCCCTGACCAGCAGAGTCAATCAATATTTCCCTGGAATTTGTTAGAAATTCTAATCCTTGGGCTCTCCCCCAGACCTACTGAATTAGGAACTCTCAGGATGGGGCCCGAAACTTGTATTTTAACAAGCCCTCTGGATGATTCTGATGCGTGCTAAAAGTTGAGAACCACTGGTCTGAAATATTGGCTGTGCTGTCCAACTGATTTTTTTCCAAGTTTAGTTGTAAGTATCTATGGTATACGGACTATTCCTTTTTCCTTTGTCTTCATTTACATCTCTAATATGGGATCTATCCAGAGTTTGGCATTTGGTAAGTGTATCTACTTTCTTACAGATAATAGACTTCTCCCAAAAGGCTTGAGTACCCTGGAAATTGAAATTCTTATTTCCAACCTGGAGATGGAGAGCCCCAATCGGACCACTGGTCAAGAGTTTATCTTCTCTGCTTTCCCTCATTCCTGGGAAAATTCTGTCCTCTGCTTTGTCCCACTGCTCTTCATCTATATTTTCATTGTTGTTGGAAACCTGGTCATCATCACAGTGGTCCGGCTGAATAGTCACCTCCACACTCCAATGTATTTCTTCATCAGTTCCCTTTCTTTCCTGGAGATTTGGTATACCACAGCCACCATCCCAAAGATGCTCTCTAGCCTGCTTAGTGAGAGGAAGAACATTTCCTTAAAGGGTTGCCTTCTGCAGATGTATTTCTTCCATTCCACAGGCATCAGTGAGGTTTGTCTCTTGACAGCTATGGCCTTTGACCGCTACCTGGCCATCTGCAGCCCTCTCCATTACCCCGCCATCATGACCCCCAAGCTATGTGCGCAACTGACTTTAAGTTGCTGTGTTTGTGGCTTTGTCACACCTCTCCCCGAGATTGCCTGGATCTCCACACTGCCGTTCTGTGGCTCTAATCACCTTGAGCATATATTTTGTGACTTCCTCCCAGTGCTACGCCTAGCCTGCACAGACACACAAGCCATCGTCATGATTCAGGTAGTGGATGTTGTTCATGCAGTGGAGATTATTACTGCCGTGATGCTCATTTTCATGTCCTATGTCGGTATTGTGACTGTGATTCTACGTATTCGTTCTGCTGAAGGCCGCCGCAAGGCATTTTCCACGTGTGTCTCCCACCTCACTGTGTTTTTGCTCTTCTTTGGCAACGTGGCTCTCATGTACCTACGCTTCTCTGCCACTTACTCCTTATTCTGGGATACAGCCATTGCTCTGGGCTTTGCAGTTTTGTCTCCCTTCTTCAACCCCATTATCTATAGCTTAAGGAATAAAGAGATAAAGGAAGCTATGAAGAAGCACATGGGTCAGGCTAAAGTCTTTTTTTCCTAACACTACAGACCTCAAGAATAAGATCTAACAGTTGGGAGTCCAGCTGGTTCCTCTTCAGCCCCAGCTCTCAGTAGTTGGACCTTCCTTTCAGCACTTTACTGTAACTGGTTTCCCAAAGATCACCAAATAAAAAAATTCACTAACAAATGAATTCAATAGCATTTTTTCAATCCTTATCCAATTAGGAATCTTTTTGGATCTGACTTTGTTAATTAAATTCTATGCCACCCAACGTGGTGTAAGAAAATGAGGAAAGAGCAAAAAAGAGATGCAAGAAGGGTTGCTGGTTTAAATAGCATATCTGCCTTTAATGTCATTCAAAAGGCTTCAGGAATGAATTGCTTTAATTTATTGATTGATTAATTGATTATAACTGTGCTTTCTAAGAATAAAATTTCTACAGAATTGTTACCCATAAATCTCCAAAACATGAAGGACCAGACTATTATCTTCCCTGTTTTCAATTTTTCATTTTGTGCTAAATAATCCTATCCTAGATATCATCAAAGTACTTATTTCCCATCTTCTAGCTGATCTCCTCACTGCAGACTGAGTTATTTCTTAAAACTTAGATTTGATTACTTTATTCTTCTGCTTAAAATCCTTTTATGATAAAATTTACCCTCACGCCAAATTATGAATATGAAGTAATTGTACTAGCTACTGTGTTTTTATGCAAGTGTGTGTTGAATGAAAATATTCCAACCTTAGGAAAATACAAGAGGAAAAGGAAATGGAGAAAGGAACTTCATAGTGTGTTGACATTCATAGGTTAACTTGTAAGTGTGCTCTTTGTGAATACACAGCATCGTGGGACTATATACCTTCTGGCTTGGAGAGAAACAGCAGTTTACTTATTCTTTGTTAGCTTTAGAAATATTTCTTTTACCAACTACTCTGCTGCATTTATTTATCATATTTTGCTTGTGATAATAAAGTAACAAGGTATATTCACAATTATAATTATATTTCTTAATAATTTTCCATTTATTGAGCACTTACCATTTTTAAGACATTGTGGTAGATGTCTCAAATATGTTACTTTATAACAATTCTATGCAATAAATATTCTTATCATTCCTGTTTTAAAAACGAAGGAACTATGGTTTGTAGGAATTAAGTGATTTGTCTAAGTACATACATTTAGTAAGAGGCTGAGCTATAATTTGAATTCAAGTCTATCTTATTTTACAAGTCTTGTTTTTAACCACCGTGCTGTTTCCTAATAGTGTAGCTAATTTATGGAAGAAACAGAGAAACTGGGAAAACATTTTTCTCAGCACTTAAGCAACACAGACAATCCCTGAGGAAAAAACTGAACTTTTTGTTACCAGTATTAATAAACTGTATGTTTTTAAAGAAGTATTTTTATATTATTTACAACATGCAAGGAAATGTGGTAAGTTTTGGAATAAGTGTCCAGGTATTTTATTTGGTATGTGTAATCTCACAGTGTGGTGGGAATCAGAAATTAAGAAAGTGAAGAAACAAATGCTCTTTTGCTTTCCCTCACCCAGTAAGCAATCATTCTCTACTTCTTCCATAATAAAAAAAAAAAAAAATTAGAATGTATAGATTAGCAAAACTCTTCTGTAAGTAGTAGGATAAATGAAATAAGTTTATTAAAAAATGAAACAGGCTTAATATTTGCTCTTCCATATCTTTATCCTTGGGAGTTCAGCTCCGTGACTACTTTTTTAATCATGAGGAGAGCAAAGAAAAAACTCTGTATTCGGGAGGACGTTATTAAGGTGGTGGAAAATAGAAACCAGAATACCATTTCTCAGTAATTCTTTGCTATTCATTGTTGTTGGAAATCAAAGGACTCTAACATTTTTAATATTTGATTCCTTTTTCCTCATCATATACACTTTTTAATCAGTGCTTTGTCATTTCTAGAGTCCTGCTATAACAAAACCAAAGATATTCTCCAATTTGAGTGGTGAAAAGAACGGCAGAGGTCTCCAGGTTTTATGATAAAAGTGTATTTTCCCCCACTTACTTAAAATCTCAGAAGAGAAGCACTGAGCACAAAGGCCATTTGTCACCTCCCTACTGGCCAACACTGACTATAGTTCAAACCATGGCTGCTGTTTCTGTGGATCCATCACACACTTCCCGGAAATGCCATGGTTATCAACCATACTGTCACAGAGAGGCCAAAACCCAATTGAAAATATCTTCTGATGCTTTGCTCCAGTCTTGAGTCTGACACGCCTGTCCTCCAACAGTGTGTGATGGTCAAGGTTGAGGATGCCATTCAGAATGGCAGTCACTGGTGCTATTCTACTGCTGGATCTGGTCTCTTATTACAGTGATCCTTTGAAATCACATTGCTGAAGATTATGCAGTATGTCCTCTCACTGTGCTTCCCACCTCCCCATCCTGCTTATTATGTGTATATGTGATACACATACACAACGCAAATATATACAGGCATACCTCAAAGATATTGTGGGTCTGATTACAGACCACTGCAATAAAGAGAATAGTAGAATAAAGCAAGTCACATGAATTTTATAGTTTCCCAGTGCATACAAAAGTTATGTTAACACAATAGTGTTATCTATTAAATGGACAATAGCATTATGCCTAAAATAAAAGTACAAACCTTAATTTTAAAAAATACTTTATTGCTAAAAATGCTAACCATCATCTGAGCTTTCAGTGAGTCATAATCTATTTGCTGGTTGAGGTTCTTGCCTCAGTGTTGATGGCTGCTGACTGATTAAGTGGTGATCGCTGAAGGTAGAGGAGGCTGTGCCAATTTATTAAATAAAGACAATAAAGTTTGCCACATTGACTGACTCTTCTTTTCACAAAGGATCTCTCTCTCGCATGCAATGCTGTTTGATAGCATTTTACCCACAGTAAAACTTCTTTTAAAATTAGAGTCATCCTCTCAAACCCTCCTGCTGCTTTATCAACTAAGTTGATGTAATATTCTAATCCTCTGTTGTCATTTCAACAATATTCCAGCATCTTCATCAGGAGTAGATTCCATCTCAGGAAACCAGTGTCTTTGCTCATCCATAATAAGCAACTCCTTATCCATTAAAGTTTTATCTTGAGATTGCAGCAATTCAGTCACCCCTTCAGGTTTCACTTATAATTCTAGTTCATTACTACTTCTACCAGATCTACAGTTACTTCCTTGATTGAAGTCTTGAACCCCTCAAAGTCCCATGAGGGTTGGAGTCAACTTCTTCCGAACTCCAGTTGATGTTGATGTTTTTACCTCCTTCCATGAATTATACTGTTCCTAAATGCATTTAGAATGATGAATCCTCTCCAGAAGTTTTTGAATTTACTTTGCTCATATCCATCAGAGGAATCACCCTCTATCACAAGTATAGCCTAAGAAAATGTATTTCTTAAATAATAAGACTTGAAAGTCAAAACGACTCTTTGATCCATGGGCTGCAGAATATATGTTTCATTAGCAGTCAGGAAAATAACAATAATCTCATTCACATCTCCATCAGAGCTCTTGGGTGACCAGGTGCATTGTCAATGAGCAGTAACGCTTTGAAAAGAATCTTTTTTCTGAGCAGTAGGTCTCAACAGTTGGCTTATATTATTTAGTAAACCATGTTGTAAATAGATATGCTGTCATACAGGCTTTACTGTTCCTTTTATAGAGCACAGGTAGAGCAGATTTAGAATAATTCTCAAGGGCTCTAGGATTTTTAGAATAATAAATGAGCACTGGCTTCAACTTAGAGTCAATAGCTGCATTAGTCCCTAACAAGAGAGTCAGCCTGTCCTTTGAAGCTTTGAAGTCAGGCATTGTCTTCTCATTAGCTATGAAAGTCCTAGATGGCATCTTCTTCCAAAAAAAGGTGGTTTTATCTATTCTGAAAATCTCTTGCTTAGTGGAGCCACCTTCATCAATTATATTTGCTAGATTTTCTGGATAACTTGCTACAGCTTCTACATCAGCATTTGCTGCTTCATTTTGCACTTTTATGTTATGGAGATAGCTTCTTTCTTTAAACCTCTTTAACCGACCTAAGCTAGCTTCAACTTTTTGTCTTCAGCTTCTTCCCCTCTCTCAGCCTTCATAGGATTGAAGAGAGTTAGGGCCTTGCTTTGACTGGATTAGGCTTTGACTTACGGGAATGCTGTGGCTGGTTTGATCTATCCAGATCACTAAAATTTCTCTATATCAGCAATAAGGGTGTTTAGTTTTCTTATCATTCATGTGTTCACTGGAGTAGCACTGTTCCAGTTTGCTAATGCTGCCATTAGGCAAAATACCAGAAAATGGGTTGGCTTTTATAAAGGGGGCTTATTAGGTTACAAATTTAGAGTTCTAAGGCCATAAAAGAGTCCAAACTAAGGCATCAACAAAAGGATACCTTCACTGAAGAATAGCCGATGGCATCTGGAACACCTCTGTCAACTGAGAAGGCACATGGCTGGCATCTGCTGTTCCTTTGCTCCCAGGTTGTGTTTCAAAATGGTGCTCTCCAAAATGCCTCTGGGTCTCTCTGAGGCTCCCCGGGGCAAACTCTGGGCTTCATCTCTTAGCTTAGATTCTTCAAACATCCTTCTGTCCACATCTCCAACCATCTCTAAGCGTCAGCAAGCAGCTGTGTCTGTGCCAGCTCTTAGCTTCTCTCTTAAATACTCCAGTGAACTAATCACTAATCCTCCACAGAAATAATCTAATCAAAAGTATCACCCACAGTTGGGTGAGTCACATCTCAATGGAAACACTCAATCAAAAGTTTCCACCCTAATCAAAAGATTACTAAATCTGCCCCCACAGGATTGCATTAAAGAACATGGCTTTCTAGGGGACACAATATATCCAAACCAGCACAAGCACTTTCAATTCCCTTCAAGAACTCTTCTTTTATATTCACAACTTGGCCAACGGTTTGGTACAAGAGGCCTAGCTTTTGGCCTATCTTGGCTTTTGACATGCCTTCCTCACTAAGCTTATTCATTTCTAGCTCTTGACAAAGTGACTCTGCCTTTCACTTAAACATAGAGACTTTTGTAGTGTTATTAACTGGCCTAATTTCAATATTTCTGTGTCTCAGGAATAAGGAGACCTGAGGAGAAGGAGAGGAACAGGAGAACAGCTGGTCAATGGAGCAGTCAGAACACATATAACATTTATCCACTAAGTTTACCCTCTTGTATAGGCATGGTTTATTGCTCTCCAACACAATTACAATAGTTAACATCAAAGATCACAGGTCACCATAACAGATATAACAATAATGAACAACCTTGAAACACTAAGGGAATTACCAAAATGTGACACAGAGACACAAAGTGAGCACACACTGTTGGAAAAATAGTGCTAATAGATTTGCTCAACTCAGGGTTGCCATAAACCTTCCATTAAAAAAAGAATCTGTGAAGTGAAATAAAGCAAAGCATAATAAAGTAAAGCATAATAGCATGAGGTATGCCAATATGTGTGTGTGTGTGTGTGTGTGTGTGTGTGTGTGTGTGTGTGTGATTAGTCAGGTTCATGGGAAACAGCTATCAGTTTGATGTATGCATTTTTATCTTTCTTTTAATCACATTATTTCTAGCCTAACCACAAAGAGTTTAAGGCATTAAATGATTCTTATGAGATAATCAAAATTCAAAGTCTTACTATGTGTAAATCTTGAGGATTTAGTGCTGCAAATCCTTCATAACCAATGAAGCATATAACCTGAATATGACTGTTAAATTCATTGTTAAATATTTCCCATCATTTTTTGCATATCAGGAAACCTAGCTGCAAGAATTATAAAACAATTATTTATTGAGCAGTTTTTACATACCATGCATTATATGAGGTGATGAGCAAAGATTCAACCTCTGTCCTATGGGAGCCCCCATGAAAGAACTGGAAAGAGGTCTATAAAAAATACAAAATAAAAAGTAATTACAACAAAATTCATAAAATCATTGTGGAAGTAGTAACTATGCTTGGTGAATCAAGAAAAATTTCACAGAGAAATTATATTTGTTTGGAGACTCAAAGAGTATTTACTATATATTTACTGATAGATCTCTACTTTCATTTATTTTAGGAAGAACTCTTGGCACAAACCAATGGCAGCCAATAAATTGCTTTTAAAGAATCCCTCATTTCCTTTCATCTCCAATAAACGGAGGTGTGGAAACTTGGCTGGGAGGAGTAAAGGCCTCTTCCTATCTAGTGTTTTCTCTTGTCCTAATAAGACCAGGAGTTGAAGTGTCCTCTTGCATGGAACATGGCTTTAGCCCTGGAGTGCTGAAAAAGTTTAGGGATCATTAAGCCTCTACAATTTAAGTGTTTAAATTAAATTTGCAAACTTAGAAACCAACTTCATCTCTTAATGACTGTTCCAGTTTGCTAATGCTGCCATTACACAAAATACCAGAAATGGATTGGCTTTTATAAAGAGGGTTTATTTGGTTACAGAGTTACAATCTTATGGCCATAAAAGTGTCCAAGTTAAGGCATCAAAAATAGGGTCCCTTCACAGATGAATTGTCAGTGTCATCTGTTGTCTGAGAAGGCACGTTGCTGGCATCTTCTTCCTTTGCTCCCAGTTTGCATTTCAAAATGGTGTTCTCCAAAATGTCTCTCTTAGCTGCAGCAGCTCTGAGGTCCTTCTGTTTGGGAGCTTTTATAGGGCTCCAGTAAACTAATCAAGACCCATGCTGTATGGGTGGGTCTGTACCTCCATGGAAATAATCTAATCAAAGGTATTACTCACAGCTGAGTGGATCACATCTCCATGGAAACAGCCTAATCCAAAGATTCCAACATCAACACTAATATGTTGGTCCACACAGGATTGCATTAAAGAACATGGAGTTTTGGGGACATAATACATCTAACCTGGCACAATTACTTAAGCAGCAATTTAGGATCCTATGGCCAAATCATAATTGATATTTTTCTATGAAATCACAGGTGGGATACAATATTCGTTATTCATTGTTATCCACTATTCATGTATAGACTGTGATAATGCTAAAGAGTAGGGAATATATGAGAATTCATGGGTGAGGAAAATGTACTTTTGGGTAAACGAGTTTTAAAAATTCCCTTACTTTGTTGACTTTGTAGCAAAGTTATTTTTTCATTCATTCACTAGTTTAGAAAAGATTTATTGAGTGTCTATTGTCTATTAAATAAGGACTTTTTCTCACACTTTAAAGACAGGCATTTATTGCATATATTATCATGGTGTTGTCATGTTAATAGTGCTGTTAAGATGATAGTTACAGAAATCAGAAAATAATTTTATTTTCTTTGATGATAATTGCCATCATCACATTATCAACTTTATTCTAAAGTCCAAGGTTGCCCCTGAATCACCCACATGAAATTTGCAATGAGAAGGCACACCTCTAGACCAGTTTCTTAAAAGACCATAAAGCAATGCCAAAATTTCTCCAAAGTCGTATCAAAAATGCTTCTGAAATTCTCTCCATAATTTTTTTTCCTGGATCTGATGGTAGTAATTGATCAAATCCATATCACCTTTTAATTTGTTTCAGAAAAGGGAAAATGATGATGTAGCTAGTTGAATATTTAAAGTATAAATTTAAAATTCATTTTAAGCGATCAATTACCAGACTGACTTACATTTACATTAAAAAATCTGTTTTCAGATCCTTTTATAGAAACCACTGTTTCCATGGGAGAATCAAAATCAAATGTTACCTAATCAATCTGCTTAGAGCATAGTTTCTTAGCATGCAGCTGACATTATGTGCAGGGATTGCCACCATATTTTCATTACATATGAAAAGTTAAAAGAGTATCTGAAGCACAAAATGAGGCCAGATGGTATTTTGTCACTACAAATAAATATCCCAATATTGCCTTTATCTGTACCTCTTGCTTTCCAAACCCTCAGTGCACACATGCTCAAGATGACTGATTAGTTTGGAGGAGGTAAAAGGATGTGATGATCAAGTTCATCTTGCTTTAGATTATGCCTCAGAAGAAGAAAGTGGAAACGTATAAAGAAGAACTAGATAGGACCAAGTAAAGGAAGCTTGCTCAGGCCATTGAGAAGAATACTAAGAGGATGAGAATATCAAGATAGGAGTTAGTTCCTCTCTTTGCTCCTCCTCTCTTACCTAATCTCTTCTTTCCTGCCCTCTTTCCCTTCATACTTTTCTTTTTAGTTTTTTCCCACCTTTTCTTAGTCCAGACTACATGATGACCTAGGGATATAGTGAACGACAAGGAGGTTAGCAGCTGGAATAGCAGCTCTAATTGCATGTCAAATACTTTCCCCTAAATATTTTCATGGAAATGGGCTATTTTGTTTTGTTGTAATGCTCTAAGTCCCCAGATACCCAGGGATTTAGAAAAAAGGAAAGCCCAGAGAAAAATCGAGTTACTCATAATTTCTAAGATATCTGAGGTGGTATAGGTCTCATCCCTTTTAGCAGAAGAAGGCAGAAAGGGGTGTTGGCAAAAGCGAGCATGGAGCTACATAAGAGAACTCAAAGCAGTGCCATGGGCTGAGGAAGCAATATCTCCCCCAACTGTAACTTCACTGGCTGTGAGATAGAATCCAGACCCTTTCAGTAGGTGCAAAAGGAGCCTTGCTGAACATATTGAGGAGAAAATGGGGTATATGTACATGCATTTGGTGGGTCTACAAGGCATGGGACAGGTGTAGAAAAAAACTACAGCTTTAACTTTGTCAGTTGTATAGTACAAAAAATGACTTCTGTTTATATCAGCATGAGGGTTCAGGTCTGGTTTTAACAAGAACTAAGACCTATGAAGCAATTATTCATTGTGTTCATAACAAACTTGTGTGGTAGATATTACCACACCTATTGTGCAGGTAAAATAAAAGTTGAGGCTGACAGTATTGTCTAAAGTCACAGGGCTGGGCTAATGCTGTCACATGTAATCAAAACAAGTCCAGACTTCAAATTACATTATTTTATCCCCACAGCAACTCTTAGTAATACTGTCTCAGCATTATTGATCATGTTATGCTTACAGTTTTCCTAATAAGCACACTTTTGTTCTTACCCATCCCTCTAGAGAATGATAATAATGATAATTATTATAACTACCATTTATTGTCTGTGTCAGGTACACGGTGTTTTGGCATCTATTACTTTATTTAATGTTCACAACATTATAATATAAGCTGTCCCATCATTTCTAGTTTGCAGTTGAAAAAACTGAGACAGAGAACAGCTAAGTAAATTCCCACCCCCAAGTGATAAATGCAGGACTTGTACCCCAGCACTATGACTCCAGAGACAATGTTCAGCAACTTCTCTGAAATCTCACTGCATTTTATCTGTACCTCTGGTATGACACTTAAGTTATCATTTACGTACTTGACTCAAGGCACATTGATCATTGATTAATATCTATGTTTTTCCTTATGTCTAGAATTGGGCTCTATACAGTAATGGCCTCAATAAATGACTGTTGAATTAATTCATGGTTTTTTATTTGCTGTATGGTTTCATCTATGTAGAGTGCAAAAGGGAGAAGATGCTACGAGTTATCTTTACATTTCTGACATTTTCTTGCTCTTGTTTAGTTCCTCAACAATTTGAATGACAGATTTTCAGAGATTTGGCTATTTTAACAGAGTGTCTATATTCTGAGGAAAAAGAGAGTGGTTGGTTCTAACAGCTAAAGTTCAATTACCTCACAGCGAGTGCACATGAACACTCTAAAACTTCATTGCGTGTTGAAGGTTTTAAATTGTTGGTCATTTTGCAGCCCAGAAATTATACATTTATTAGATATTTTACTCTTAATCTCAGAATTATTTCACTTCTCCAAACTAGTCTAACCTACTCATTTGCATATATTCATAACAAGAGACCACTGATACTTCCACTTCTTTTCCTCTGTAATGTGAAAGCATGTTTTCCTAATTAAACCTTCCCAGGAGCCAGAGAGATTTTAACTCATCTTATCTTGGATAGTAAGAGGTAGTTACTTTATACACAAGAGAAACTAACTCTACACATAAGAGAAAAGGTATATATCATGTTATTCCTAAATTGACATTAATTAATTAATTAAATAATCATTACATGCCTACTTTGTCTCAACTGCTGTTCTAGGCATTAAAAATATAACTGTACCAAAAAAAGAGAGACAAAAATCCTTGCCTCACCAAGCCTATATAATAGTGAATGGTAGAAAATAATCTAAAAAACATATAATTATATAGTTGATGATAGTTCTATGGAGAGAAATAATAAAATATGGATAGAGAATAGGAGGTGTTTGGGTTGGGATGTGATTAATTTTGAACAAGATAATCAGAAATGGCCTCTCAAACTTTGAGCATTGGCCAAAATAGTTCAGGAGACGAAGTGCTGGGCATGCAGATATTCATGGAGGAGTGTTTTAGGTAGAAGGAATGGAAGTTCAAAGGCTCTCAGGGAGGATAATCATTTGGATGGTGTGAGTGACTGGGGTGGGTGTGGAGAAATAGAAGATGAAATCAGAAAAGGCATCATGGGACCAGGTAACATAAGGACTAAAAGACCATTGTAAAGGCTTCCGGGATTTGCTTGGAGTGAAGTTTTAACCAACTGGAGGGTTTTCAGCATAATAGTGACATTATCTAATTTAACTTTTTTTTTTTTAAGTTACTGCTGTATACTGTGGTGGTTTGAAGCTGTAAGTACCCAGAAAAACATGTTCTTAAATTTAATCCATTCCTGTGAGTGTAGACCCATTGTAAGTAGGTCCTTTTGATAAGGCTACTTCAGTTAAGGTGTGGCCCATTTCAGTCTGAATGAGTATTAATCCTCTTACTGGAGTCCTTTATAAGAGAATGAAATTCAGACAAAGAGAAAAAGCCACAGGAAAAAGAAGCTGAAATCAAGGGCACTTGGAAGAGAAGGAAGATCAGCAGATGCTTCCATGTGCCTTGTCATATGGCAGAGGAGCCAAGGATCACTGGCAGCCAGTCTTCAGGAAGAAAGCATTGCCTTGATGATGCCTTGATTTGGACATTTTCTCAGCCTCAAAACTGTAAGCTAATAAATTCCCATTGTTCACACTAAACCATTTAATGGTATTTGCTTTAAGCAGCCTCAGAAAGTGAAACATTTATATATTTAAAAAAATTGTAATTTTAACCACTTTTATGTGTAAAATTCAGTTGCATTAATTACTTTTCCAATGTTGTGCTACTAAGACCTTCCATTACTAAAACCTTTTCATCACTCAAAACAGAAATTGTTTACCCATTGTGCAATGTCTTCCCTGGTAACCTCCAACATACTTTCTATCTCTGTGAATTTGTTTATTATGGCTATTTCATACAGATATCATACAATATTTGTCTCAGTTTATTTCATTTAGCATAATGTTTTCAAGGTCCATCCATGCTGTAGCATGGATCAGAACTTCATTCCTTTTTATGGCTGAATAGTATTCCATCATATGGATATACCACATTTGTTTATCCATTCATCTGTTGATAGAAGCTGGATTGTTGTCACCTTTTTGGCTACTGTGAATAATGCTATTATGAACATTGGTGTACAAGTTAACTTACCTTTAATAGGATCACTCTCACTATTGTGCTGAGAATAAACTGAAAAGGGGCAAGAATAGAAGCAGACATTTAGAAGCTATTGCAAGAATCCAAGCAAGGGTTGGACCAGGGTGGCAGTGTGAATGTGGGGAGAATTGGTTGAATTCTGGATATATTTTGAAGGTATATTTGAGAGAATTTGCTTGCTTATTGGATGTGGAGTATGAGAAGGAGGAGGCAAGATTGACTCCAAGGAATTTGACATAGAAAACTAGAAGAATGATGGTTTCATTAACTGGGATTAGGCATTTGTTTCATTTCTATATTTATTTATTCCCTGCCTTGTTCCAAAAAAATGTTGGAGATGAAATTGTCAAGCACTTTCTGTAATTCCAATTATATCTTTCTCTCTCTCCATGTTATTTGCCTGCTCTGCATGGAATGTTCCAATCCACAAGAGTTGGTTTTGTCACACTGATCTCAAGACTAAAAGAGAGATGACATATTCTTCCTCAGTTTTCATAATTCAGGTCAAAGTTGCCACAGTTGTGTATCCAGCCTGCTCAGGCATATACTACCTATTTCTCCACTTTAAAAAAAAAATCGTTTCTGCTTACTTACTTGCTTACTTTCTCCTGATGGGAATAATTATGCTTTGATATTTGCAAAAGGTTTTAAAGAATTCAGTCTGTGATCTTATGTTCTATTTTCTTGATTGTATATGAATTCATTTAAATACTGGTTATAAGTCTTGTACCTATATTAGATAGCATACTTTGAGATGTGATTAAAGTTTTTGTAATGTTTTTAACCATTACTGTGAAAAATGGAAAGGCAAAAGCTAGTAAATTGCATCTGGAGGCCCAAAAACTATACTTTGAAATGCATCTCAAAAACTTGCTTCCACCAATTTACTGAGCACTTATAAAACATCAGGTTAAAATATAAAAGTAACTGGGGAAGCAGACATGTTGTCATAATATATAACATGATACAGGAAGTGCATAATTAATTTTCCTGGTAGTAACAAGGAGATAAAAATTAAATTTAACTGGAAGCATTTATGGGCAGGAAGTATTTGAGCTGAACCTTGATTGAATTTTTTTATGAGCAGTAGAAGAGCCCATGTAGAAATTAAAGAGGAGGTGAAGGACATAATTCCTTCTAAACAAGAAAAATATATAAATAGAAAAATCTGCCAATTATAAAAGTGAGTTTTTGGGTATTGGAGGCAATCTCATAGTATGGCTAGGTAAGATAAATATGCCAATTTATGGATTTGGAACCTTGGATCTTTCTTAGTTATCCCTCCCACTCCAGCTCATTGCACAGGGTACATTGCAAACTCTCACCCTATATTTGAATAAACAAATAAAAAATATAATTAAATGAATGAATTGACTATTTAATGAATTCTATAAACTAGATTTCCAGAAGACATTTTTTTTTTTTGTCCTGCAGCTGAGTGGAGGGCAAATAAGAAACAGAGAGCAGTGATCTTGTATTCACTTTCTTTCCTCACTTGCAGGAAGGTGGTGTCTCATTTTTTTAATCTTCTTGCTCCTCACCTACCTGTTCATCATCATTGGTAACCTCATGGTCTTCTTTGTCAAACTGGATTCTCACATCCACACCCAGATGTATTTCTTTATCAGTGTCCTCTCCTTCTTAGAGATCTGGTTTACTGTGACAATCATCCCCAAGATGTTCTCCAACCTAGTCAGTGAGCAGAAAACCCAGCAGGCTGCCTTCTGCAGATGCATTTCTTTCATTCCCTTGGCATTACTGAGGTTTGCCTGTTCACCCCCTGTACTGGTTTGTATATATAGTATGTCCCCCAGAAAAATCCGTATTCTTTAATGCAATCTTGTGTGGGCAGACGTATTGGTGTTGATTAGATTGTAATTGATTGAGTGTTTCCATGGAGATGTGACACACTCAACTGTAGGTGATAACTCTGATTGGATAGTCTCCATGGATGTATGGCCCTGTCCATTCAGCATGGGCCTTGATTAGTTCACTGGAGCACTATATAAACTCAGACAGAAGGAGCAAGCTTGCTACAGCTAAGAGGGACACTTTGAAGAATGCACAGGAGTTGAGAGAGGAGCTGCAGCTTGCAGAGCAACATTTTGGAGATGGCCTTTGAAAGCAGACTTTTGCTCCGAGAAGCTAAGAGAGGACAAACGCCCCAAGAGCAACTAAGAGTGACATTTTTGAGGAGCTGAAGCCTAGAGAGGAATGTCCTGGGAGAAAGCCATTTTGGATCCAGAACTCTGGAGCAGATGCCAGCCACGTGCCTTCCCAGCTAACACATTGGCCATCCTCCAGTGAAGGTACCCGATTGTTGATGCGTTACCTTGAACACTTTGTGGCCTTAAGACTGTAACTGTGTAACCAAATAAAACCCTTTTATAAAAGCCAATCTATTTCTGGTGTTTTGTGAAAAGGCAGCATTAGCAAACCAGAACAACCCCCATGGCAACATCCTCCACTACCTTACACAGTTATGACACTAGGTTGTTGCTTCTGTGGCTTCTTTATACCACTTCCTGAGATTGCATGGATATGCACACTGTCATTTTTTGGTCCAAATCAAATTCAGAATACCTTCTGTGATTTTGATCCCATCTGAATCTGTTATGTATGGACATTGGCACAAGGTTTCTCAACATTGTGGGCATTGCACATGCTGGGCAGATCATCACAGCTGTGATACTTGTGGCTTTGGCCTATGTCCACATCATCGTAGCAATCCTACATAATCTGCTGAAAAGCCTATTCCACCTGAGCTTCTCACCTTGTTATTTTCTTGACGTTTCCTGGAAGTGTAGCCCTGATGTACCTATGCTTCTCATCCAAGTGCCCCTTTTTTTCTGGGACAAAGCCATGAGCCTTATCTACAGTCTAAGGAATAAAAAAATCAAGGAAGCCATAAAAAACCACATGTGCCAGTCTACTATAATTACATATAATATCAAATAAGACAAAATATATACCTATTCATTAAGGAAGTATATCTATACCAATATCTATATTAATTGTTCAGTGTTGCTGCTGTGTATATTTTTTCTGTGCATAGAAAGTAAATTAGATATTTGGTCGTTCTGACTATTTCTGTGAACTTAGTAAATATTCTCAGAGGTTGATTAACCATAGAATTCAATGAAAGTGGGATAAAAACTCACACAGTTCCCTGGCTTATTCTTTCTTTGAATCCAAAGAGAGTAACATAAAGTGCTGCTTCTGTCCTGAAGTCTTCCTTAGTCTTTTGAAACAAAAATAAACACACACTTTTCTCTATGTTTCTGTAGCACAATGCTTAGGCCTCTGCTTACATGATTTTTATTCTATCTTATGTCACAGTTCACTTGTCTTATGTGCCTCACTAAGTTGTAAGCTTCTTGATATAGGTGTCTTTTTATCTTTATATTCCCAATGCTTGGTAGAATGTTTTGTCCATAGACACATTCAATAATGGTTTGCTGAATCAATAAATGAGTAATCAGGGACAGTATTTGTCTCTTGAAGTTATGAGTTATGGAACTACTTATTTCCATATTTTCAGATGCAACAGAAAATGGTAGGATAGAGGGTGGGCAATGGATAAAAACAAGATACACAGCATATTTGCACTAAAGCAGTTTTTAATAGTGAAATAAAATCATAGTACTTAAATAGCTACAACTACAATAAATGTATATGTTGAATAGGACTTTCTGGGAATCTAGTTCTTTAAACATAATAAATAAACCTCACGGTTTAGTCATGGTTATGAAGGAAATAATACATTTAGTCCTGGAACTCAGTTCTATTTCCTAGTTTCCACTGTCCTGAAAGATCATAATTTTCAGATGAGCTCTTTCTAAGTTTATTTCCCTGGGTGGGACCATATCATCAAATGTGTTTGTTTTATAAGGTTTATAATTATTTAGGCTTTTATTATTTCTTCAGGTTGCTATACTCAGAAATAATCATTAGTGGATTGCATCAAGCAGTTTATGTAAGATATGCCAAAGATACATTGCAAATCATTCTTTAAAAGTAAGTACTTAGCTTTATGAGAAATTTCTCCCATATCAGATCTCTTTGCTTTACATTCTAATTTTCAAAATTAATGATGCAGAATGAAATCAATGGCTTGAAGTGTTAAAACATACATGGTAGGTATTATTTAAATAGGTTTAAAATAAGTATTTTATTGTGTAAAATTAAATATAAAGTTCTTTTTTTATATACCACCTAAATGAGACATATAACAATTCTCTGGAAAAGGTAGATTTGTCATTACTATCCCAATTACATGCTTGATAAAATGAAAGTGTATTTCTAAGAATCATCTGATCATTTAATGGTGGAAGCAAGCCTTCACTAGATGTTTCCATTTTAAATCCAATGTACATTCTATTATCCAAGCATGTCTTTAAATTTCAATTACAAAGTTTAGTATAGAAAGGAAATGCCACAGCTTCCTTACTCATTGCAGTAAAATCAAGTTAATGACAGTGAAAAAAAAAAACCATTTTCAATTACATAAGGGAGAGTAAGAGATGTTGAAAGAAGAGAAAGGAAAGAATTATAGTTTTTGATTAGAGAATTATAAACTCAAGAAAATAACCTCAGAGAAGCTGAAGAGGTAAGAGTTAAAATGGATAGAGTTAATTGCAAAAGACCTTCCTATTTTTATTTTTTGAGTGATATTCTGACTGATCAAGGGGCAAAAATAGGAGAAATTTTTAAATGATAGCTAATTCTGGAAAAAAAATAAATTTCAAAGTATTAAAAGAATGATCATTCCTATTTCATGTGAAAAATTATTTTTACATTCAATTGGCATATTTGTCCCTGTTGGTAAGTGAGCTAAGAAAGTTGGACTCCAAAAAAATCCACAGTAAACAAAACATGAATTTTAATGATCCAAGTTAGGGACACCCTAGAATTTTGTGATATGAAGCATCTCCCAGGTTTTCTGAGCCCTGGAGGAGAAGATCAAACACATTGCTTCATTCCAGTGCCTGAGAAAAGGCTGAAGCAAGCTGAGTAGAGCTGATTAAACGGCTGTGTGTAGTACAGATCTGCCCAGAACAGATAACCATGGCCAAATACAGAGGTCTCCAAATTATCCCGCCCTTTAAAACTATACATGACTGCTTTTTAATGAAGCTGTCTGTGATCATCTCTAGCTTATCCTGTAGCTTCTCAGCACTCACTTTTGTACAGTGCAGCATACATTTTTTTATAGAGTGCACATGATCCCATACCTCTAAGGTGTCTACCTTGGTCTTTATCCAGTTGTCCCTGTTGCCTAAAACCTAGTAAGGGAAAGATCCTCATCTCCTCTATCAGAATCCTTACTTAATCAGGATCTCTATGATCAGAGACAAGTAAGCATTCTTCAAGATGGCAGAAGTGACAAGGAGAAGGTCAGAAGTCCAAGAGTTAAGCCACCAGGGTGTAAGAATTTCTCATTATCCTCCTCCATCCATCCCAAGGAGTTGCCCTGATACTTGTACTAATAATGGTAAGTATGCTCAGAGACTGGAGAATCTCAAACTCAAGGAACTGGGAAGACTGGTTGGAATGAAATAATAGCCAGAGAGCTAATGGAACAACTATTTCCATGGCTCTTTCCTGGCTGCAATGACTGAAAACTTAGAGAACTGAGAACTCTTCTATTATGTATCACTCTCTCCCTTTGGTGTCTCCTGTGGACTTCCATATAGCTACCTTGCTTTTAGAGAGTAGAGTTTTTATACACTTTTTAATTTTATTTCATGATGTCCATACCTGTTGGTTGAGCCATTTTATTTCTCTGGTCACAAGCTTACTACATGGTGGGATTCTTTTTTTTTTTTTTTTTTTTTTTTTTAATTAAATTCAGTTTTATTGAAATACATTCACACACCATACAATCATCCATGGTATACAATCCACTGTCCACAGTATGATAACATAGTTATGCGTTCATCACCACAATCTATCTCTGAACATTTTCTTTACATCAGAAAGAACCCGAACAAGAATAAAAAATAAAAGTGAAAAAAGAACACCCAAATCATCCCCCCATCCCACCCCATTTGTCCTTTAGTTTTTATCCCCATTTTTCTACTCATCCATACACTAGATAAAGGGGGTGTGATCCACAAGGTCTTCACAATCACACTGTCACCCCTTGTAATCTACATTATTATATAATTGTCTTCAGGAGTCCAGACTGCTGGATTGGAGTTTGGTAGTTTCAGATATTTACTTCTAGCTATTCCAATACATTAAAACCTAAGAGGTGTTATCTATATAGTGTATAAGAATGTCCACCAGAGTGACCTCTCGACTCCATTTGAAATCTCTCAGCCACTGAAACTATTTCGTCTCATTTTTCATCCCCCTTTTAATCACATGGTGGGATTCTTGATAAGATGGTCCCGGAACAGGGGAACGAGAAGTGTTGATGGACTAAAAGAAGATTGACTAAAACACATGAGAAGCAGAGTGACATGGACTTGACTTGGTTTAAATACCTACTAACTAAATAGCCATCAGACTTTACATTTTAGAGACTTTCTAATTTTTTAAAAAATGGGGATAATAATGGAAATAATAATGCCTGTTTGGCAGAATTTTCTAAAAATTAGAAATTAATGCAAATTGATCACGTAAATATATAAATTAACATATAATAGGTACTAATAGTGGCTCTTATCTCTTTGATAAAGATAAAATAATGTCTTACTCCCACTAACTCTAGACAGCAGTTCTTCTGTTCATGTGATATAGTGCATTTTCTATGATTTATGCTCCAGCTAAATTTGATTTGAATAAAATGAAACCATCTGGAGAAAAAAAAATAATATTAGACTCTCAAGAAAATAACTTAGAGATCTCTGTTTCTCCAGATGAGATGGTCCAGGAACAGAGGAAAAAGAAATGTAGCACCTTGATCTCCTCTGGTAGGCCATGAAAGCTGGGTTATTCAAATTGGATTGATATTGAAATGAGGTTTGGCATGGAGAGCCCCACTGTTCCGTAAGAAGGTTTGAAACCATCCCATTTTCTGCTTGTTTGTTTTGTAAAGTTGTCTAAAAGAACCATGCCTTTGAAAAAGAATTTCTGCTTCCTTTTTACTCCACTGAAAATAATATGTGAAATAGGATGACTTTTATCCCACATTTTAAAAGTCAGTATCATTTCCAAAGTTTTGTGACTTTCATTATGTGGTTTGTCAAATGAGGTGTCCTAATTTTTGTTTCATGACATATAAATCAACACACTCATGTAGCTTACTTCTTTTGTTCCCTAATTTGAATGATTAAGGGTGCACTGAATTCTTAAACTTCTGTACAGAGTTAGAAGAATATTCAACCCAGAATTCCTTTCTGATTTATGACTCTTAGACACTATGAAATCTTAAACTAATCTAAGAAACAAAGCTTAATCTCAACACAGTCTCTTCCTCTTACATCTGTAACTCCATTTTTTCCTTTCTAAGTTTTCATCTAAAGACCTTTCCTTCAATTTTCTGAAGTTCTTTTGAGAAACTTTGAGAGCCATAGCAAAAAAAAAAAAAAAAAAAAAAAGTCTGCCAAGTCACCCAGCATCTGTAAAAGTTAGCAGCTGCCTCAGCTTCATCTGCCTCCTAAAGATAAAGTCAATTATTTATGGCTGGTGCAATTCTGGGCGCAAGCAGGAGTCAGGAGGCTGCTGTTGGTGCTTTTTTTTTTTTTTTTTTGGTCTGCCACATATTCAACATTTTCTGTCATTTCTATCTGAATTAGATTAGACAACTCACAGCTCCATGTGAATTGTCTCTCTCTCTTTCTTTTGGATATATTTTATCTTATCAGGTTCTAGATCTTCAGGAAAAATGGAGCAGTTTTCAAAGGAAAAGGAAACCGTGAGTACAGAATTCTCAAGTGCAATTCATCATTGACATAATCAGGAAAACTGTCTCTTTTGAACTTTCTGTACTATCTTTGACAGGGACATTAAGAATTGGCTTTTGGCTTTTAAGAAGTAAAAAAGTTTAATTTTAATTCTCTTTGTGAATGTCTCACTTTAAACAGTGGACTTGAGGTTATGTCTATGTAGCATCAATATCCAGCAATGATTAAGTTGGTTCACATAGAGAACAGCTAGGTAGATTGGAACAAAATAACATCCAATTAAGATGTGAGTCTCCAAAGAATGATTTAATTCTATGGCCATGCTAGCAATGACCATCTGCAGAGTAATAATTATATTTAGGAGGAATAAAGAGAGACTAAAATTTAAACTCTATGTTGAGGGGTAACTGTGCCCAAATCCAGAGGAACAGAGGTGGACACCCTGGGGGTTTTGTTGTGTAATGTCACAAGCAGATTGGATCACTCGGTAGGAAAGTGATATTTTATGTTGTTTGACAATACAAGGTTTTATGTTCCAAAAGCCAATTACTGAGATCCTAGTAATTTGAAATTTGTTATAATTGGGTAGAATTTGTTTTAATTGGGTAGAATTGGGTAGTGTCTGTGAAGAAAGCAAACTGCAGGAATAAATAATGTATGCAGCACAATTTTTAAGTATGAAAAAAGCAAAATTTTCAAACTCCTTGCATATAATATCACTTAAGTTAATTGCCAGCCCATCTTAATTATTCACTAAAACAAGTTCAGAATGATCACTACTGCCAACACCTTTTTAGCCTTTGAAAGAAATGAAATTCTGTTTTTCATTTGAAATTTTCTCATTTACTAATTTAAACTTGTCTTTGGTCATTAGTCCAAATTAATTTTATTTCTAGAACTTAATAAATATTGGCACAAGTTTATGCAAAAAGTTAGGAATCTTTTAAATGATTAAGAATTATTAGCCTAAGGGGTAACCGTATATGTTGAAAAATGATATGAATGTGCTACAGGCTTTCTGCCAACATTTAAGCCTCTTGTACAGGCTTAAAGATACCTGGACATAGTTCTAACATTAGCAGATGTCTTGAGAAATATAAGAGAGGCAGAAAAATAGAGATTTGAGAATTAGCAGTAGACAGAAATTTTTGATTTGCAGATGCTGGAGAGCGGTGGGCCCAAGGTGCTGGAAACGGCTGAAGAGATCCAGGAGAGGCGTCAGGAGGTCTTGACTCGGTACCAGAGGTTCAAGAAGCTGGTTGTTGAGAGAGGCCAGAAGCTTCAAGAGTCCTATCACTACCAGGTTTTCAGAAGGGATGCAGATGACCTGGAGAAGTGGATCTTGGAGAAACTCGACATTGCAGCCGAAAAGAGCTATGAAGACCCAACCAACATGCAGGTCACTCAGTTCCCTAGAGCAGAGTAGGATCTTTAGGAGGGAAAAGGTTTTTATTTATGTTAATGTTGAGGGGTGGATGTAGGTACAATCAGATACCATTTAGGAAAACAAACAAACAAAAACAAAACAAAGACAACAAAAATATGCCAGTAAAGTGGAAAGTTAAAAGGTCTGAGTTCAGAGAAAATCTAAATGTGCATTTCTCCTTATTACATAGTACAATAAGACTTTGGAGGGGTGAGACTGAAAAAGAAAAATCAATGAAAAGAAGGAGGCAGTCTATGGGTTCTAGAAAGCACAAAACTGTTTCTCATAATGAACTTACTTTTAGAACTTACAGTCTTGTAATATAAATGTACATCTGGTTAACTGTAGGGCAACAGTGTAATAGAAAGATTAGATTATCTGTTCAGGACAGTAATTCAGCCTCTAAATAGTCCATGTCTTCAAATTCTTAAGCCTCAGAGTCTTATTCATAAAGGAAGCTGTCATTCTAGATAGTATTCGCTGGATATAATATTAGTCTAAAGTTAAACCATGGGCAAAACAACCAGTTGACTTACAGTTCAAGGTATTTTTGACATACCGTGTGATTTCAGTATTTCGTGGCTTTAGGTTGGAATTGAGGTGAAGTAACAGCAATGCTTCTGAAGTATCTGCTCTCCATTCCCCTCAGAAAGACATGAATTAATCAATGTAACCAGTTTTTCTAAATTGCTGCTCATGCTCCTGGTTGAATTGAAATGAGACATTTCAAAAGGAAGAATTTGATGAAAGCTCTCTGTCCCTACCTGCTTGGGTAGTATTTTGGCATGTGACATAATCATGATCAAAGGAAAGAGTCACATACTTAAAAGAAGCAATTGATGTTGAATAGGGAGCACCTGGAAGGAGAATAAAGTGACGTCATTAAATGGATTAATTGATATATGACAATAAGAACAGAGTCTGGCATGCAATAACCTCTCAGTTAAAAAAAAATCCATTATTTTAATTATCATCATCCTCATTGTGTTTTAATCTCAATAGCACTTAGTTATTCCTCTTTTCTGAAGAGAAGAAGCACTATGTGCCACTCTTATTCTCATCAAAGTTAACTGAGCCTTTAAAATAATGAGGCATTTACTGGAATTTCCCCAAAAGCAATGGGGAGAGGAAAAGGCCCTATTCTACTGTCTCTGATTTTGAGCCTGGTACTCTTTGAAAACCTAAACACAGTGGCTGTACCTGGAGTAA
The DNA here is from genome assembly GCF_015220235.1 of Choloepus didactylus. Lineage (NCBI taxonomy): Eukaryota > Metazoa > Chordata > Mammalia > Pilosa > Megalonychidae > Choloepus > Choloepus didactylus. The sequence goes on from NC_051308.1 coordinate 106,588,218, forward strand.
CCATTTCTTTTAGGAAGTGATTTTTCCAACTGTGGTCCTGCTACTTCCAGGTTGGGAAACGAGTCATTCTGCCTGGAAGTACAAGGAGAAAAAATGGGACTGCATTATGGTCCAGGAACACTAGACTTCATTAACCGTAAACTCTGGTTTCTAAACTTCAGGTGAAATATCAAAAACATGAAGCCTTTGAAGCAGAGGTGCAAGCAAAATCAAGGGTCATTCGTGACCTGGAAGAAACCAGGGAAGTCCGATTTGTTGAAGGACATTTTGCCCATGAGGACACCAAGGTATATGTATGGTAGAGCTCTTGAAGAGAGATTCCTAATTGTGGATTATATCATTAGGGTTTTAGTTAATATACCCAGTATAAGCCTTGATAAAGCTGGCTTGGAACCAGTGTTCTTGCTTCATATCTTCTATCAGGGTTGGGGCAGGAAAAATGAGATTTCCTTGTGCTTCTTGGGGTAGATGGGGGAGGGAGCCACAATACAGACACTGCCATTGAATGGAATCACAGTACTGCTCATGCTCCCTCAGGATATTTTGGATCAAAATTCACACCCTTTATCCCTTTGTTTCACATTTCCCAGATAAATTGTCTTCCCCAAAGGTCCTTTCCAATTCTATCTTCTGACCTTGGGATCCTTGTGCCTTATCCTGCTTCAAACAATAGTTGCCCTCCCCTTTTGGTCTCTCTGAAAACTTTCTCCTTTGTCTAGGATGCCTCTTTCTCTTTACACTGCACATCTGACCACTACTATTTATCTCCCCAAACCCTCTCTTTTGCTCATTTCAAGAATCTCCTAAAATTCCATGTGTTCAGAAAATCTTCCCTGAATATGTATAACTGAGGATCACCATCATTTCAACATACATTTATCACTCTGGAATCCATCATAAATGTAACAGTTATGTTCTGACTTAATCCATGTATACTTCCAGTATGTTTGTTGATATAGTCAATTCAGGATATTTTTGAGGGAGAGTGGATTTTTATCTGTATGTACATTTTTAAATTATCAAAACAAATTCCTATTACATCTTTTAAGATTGGGACTTGCCTTTCCATGTTTAGTATACATAGTCCAAGCTACTGTGTCAACTAAATGTGGAGAAGGAACACAGATTTAATCAGAGTAAAACTAATTGGACAGAAGAATCTGTAATGAGAAAATCTTAAAATTTATTTATTTATATGAAATTGAAAAACATTATATTTAGTTTTGTGAGTCACTGATCCCCTACATAAATCAAAATATATAAAAAAATGATTGCAACATCTTCACACCACAATGATTCTCAGAGTCACTGAGGCTATGTTGGACAGCATCACTTCAGCCTTCAGAGGAAAATGAAGTCCATGTGCTACCTTGAGCAAGGGAGTGGTTGAAAAATATAGGATTCTTGAAGACATGTCACCTATGATAACTTCAGTTTTACAAGATATCTGATACATACTCTTCTGTGCTAACATGACATTCAAAGCTCTAAATTATATGGTCTCTACATACTCTTACTAGTTTGATGCCACTGATTTCCTTATAACTCAGCAAAATTGTAACTCTCTTCTTTTCTGGTTATCAGTTTATTCTGTTTTCTCTATGCCTTTGCCAGGTCTGCTTGCTGTATTTGAAACACCCTCTGCTTATCATCTGCCTGTCAAAAATCTATCTGTTCTTCAACGACCAGCTCAAATGGCCCAATTCTGTAAAAGGCACTCTTCCATCTTACTGTTTATAATCATTCCATCCTCTAAAATCTCAAAGTATTTTTAAAAATCTCTTATGGAAGATCATATTTGGTTTGGTTTAATAGCTGCTCACATACATGTTCCATTTCATCCTTTAGATATTTGTTGAGCAATTAATGTCCTAGAGAACAAAAGAAGGATTATTTATCCACTTGCCTCTCTACCTGAGCCTCTGAGCTCCACAGTCCCTGTGCTTCTCCTCCCCAAGGTCCATCTTGAGGAACTGCGCCGCCTGTGGGACCTGCTGCTAGAGTTGACCAAGGAGAAAGGCATCCTGCTGCTGAAGGCCCTGAAGTTCCAGCAGTACTTTCAGGAGTGTGATGACATCTTGGAGTGGATTGGAGACAAGGTATGAGAAGGAACAGCATACATATAGGACCTTCCACCCCTCTGTCCTAGCCACCCCAAAAGCAATTTAATGCAGGCTCTTTGTAATGAACTCAGGATCTCTGTGCCTGAACTTCATGTCTTAGAAATGGGAGGGATTTTGGCAAAGATTTGGGGTTATTCTGGGGGCTTTTGGCTTTGTAGGGAGTGGGTCTAAACTTATGGATCTGAATATGGAGAAGGAAAGACACAAGGACTCTGCACTGAAGGATGATTTAACTTTCCCACCTTCTATTTTCCATGATCCTTGACTTCTCATAGGTTTTTGTTCTTCTCTGGGACTGAGATGAGGGTATTGCTATATCTTTTCCTAACCCTTTGTTCCTCAAGGTCTATAAATACATAAGTTTCTATTTTTCTACTCACTGAATAATTCTATATTTAGAACTGAAGATTTACCCAAGCAAGTGCCTGAGAAGAATGCTTTTGTAGATACTCAGTATGTTAAAATGAGTAGGACTAAGGTGAATTTATTACCCATATTTCAAAATGCAAAAATGGCTGCTTCCAGGTGCTCTATCCAACAAGACTCTCTGGAGCATTACTCCAAAGCAAACTGTCTTCTGAGTCAGGGTCCATCTCAGGAAGTGCATTCCTGCTTCTGGCTCTTCCTGGAAGGAGTTATTCCAGGCTCCAACCGTATCTTTGTTTCAAGTTATTTAGGAAATGTGGGCAGGTATGTTGGGTGTTTGACACGTAAAATTTCTAAATGTTTGCTAGTAACTCATCAGATTTTTTTCTATTTATAGGAGGCTATAGTGACATCAGTAGAGCTGGGTAAGGACTGGGAGCGCACAGACATTCTGCATAAGAAGTTTGAAGAGTTCCAAGTGGAACTGGCAGCTCGAAAGGAGCGAGTGGATGGAGTGAACCAATATGCCAATGAGTGTGCCCAGGTGAGGCAGAAGCAAAAGAGTCATTTCAGGGAAAGGGCTCCAATCTTCAAGGAGGACCTCTGCCCAGTTGTAGGGGATATGAGGAAGATGGCAAATAGTGGACAGAGAGATGACTGTCTCTGGAGTAACATGTGCTGAGCAGTCTCCTCTCCCCTCTGGATTTATCCCTTATCTGTCAATGGAAATGGGGGTGGGGCACAGGAATATGTGAACACTTGTGTGTGTGTGTGTGTAGGGGAATTAATCCGCAATGAGGTAGCTCCTTCACTCTGCAGTAGGCTGATTATTCATGTTTATTCAATGTGCTCTTCATGAAGATGAACAAGAATAAGATAGCAGAGAAAATAAAAATGTTGTTTTGGGGGGATCCCTTATATGATTATTTTGGGGAGAGAAGAGGAATAGAGGAGGATTTGCCTTCAATTAATAAAGAAAATATTTAAATAAATTTGCAGTCTCTGCAGACAAGGGCTAATTATAAGAATAAATGACCCTAGTAGGTATAAGAAAAGTTGGAAGCTAGTCCAATTTTGTGTATGTATTTATGTATTTACACATAAAGTAAAGAATCTCCAACAGTTGGTTCTATTGTGTGTCCCCAGTTATAGTTTCATTTCATTATGATTGCATCTCTATAATGAGAATGATTTATGGTGTTATAGAGTCATGATTGCAGGATAAATAGGAACTGGAGTAGGAAAAATAGCCCATGTTTTTCCCATTTATGCCAGGCTACAATTCCAATAGTCAGTCCCTAAGTTTTCTCCCTCCACCAGTTTTCTCAAGTTGGGCATTATTTCAGTTACCTATTTTACTATCACTATCTAAAAATGTTACCAAAAAATTAAAACAAACATATTTTTCATGATTCAGTGAGTCAGATTTTTGGGTTTCTCAGCTGGTCAGTTCTGTTCTCACCTGATATTCCCATGAGGCAGCTGATTGAAGATCTAAGATGGCCTCTCTCTTATGTCTGGGGCCTTGGAAAGGATGATGAAGGCTTTCTCTGTGTGATTCCTCAGCATTTAGTAGACTTGACTTCTTTTGCTGTCAGTGTTCCAAGAGGGCAAGAACAGAATTCAAAGGTTTCCTAAGGCTTAGGTCCTGGAGTTCATAGAATTTCACTTATGCCACATTCTATTGGTACAAGCAAGTCACAAGGACATCTCAGAATCAAAGGGTGAAGAAACAGACTTCAACTCTTGAAGGGAGGAAAGGCAAAATAATGTGTATTTTCCCCCATCTGTCCCACAGGATGCTTATGTCCAACATGGGTAAAGTATATCCTCTGCCTTTGGGTAATGGGCCTCACTCAACTACAATAGAAAGTATCACACACTCAAGAAGGAGAATGTGGGCAATTTCATTTGGAGATGCTTGGGAATGGAAACAAGAAGAATGATGTCAGGTTGCTGTAGGGAGACTTGGGCATACGGCAACTCCTCAAAATAGCCAAGTATCCAAATAACATGATGCTTCTAGCTTAACCGGATATTCATGGATCTTATTGTTTCAGATAGTTTGCAACAATGCCTGAAAGTTTCTGCAAAATTTTGTGTGTGCATGTGTGTGTAACTTTAGGAAGAAGCCTTAGAAATAGCTTTCATTGGATTCTCAAAGTTGTCAGGACCCACCTCCAAAGAATTAAGGACTACATTACTAGAATTTGGGAAAACAAATCCGATTTCAAAAGGGAATTTTCTCTTCTTTTCCTTGGTTTCCAATATTTCTAAGGGATTTGGCAAGCATCAACAAGGTGTAATTCTGAAAATAACTTCAGAGTTGAGCAACATCTATTAGTAGGCTAGTATAGTGCTATGGGCACAATCTCTGGTGAGTTTTCTAGGTTTTGATATTGTGGCTCAAGTCAGAGCTAGGGGTCAGGACTAAAGTGAAGCTCAGTGTTCAGTGACTATAGTCATTCTCTGCTTCTGAAAAAGTATGGATCAGTGTGAACTGAGAAGTGTTTACATTATTTGGAGTGTAATCTCACCTTTGCATTGATTTCCTCTCACAGGAAGACCATCCTAAATTACCCTTAATTAAGTCAAAGCAAGATGAGGTAAATGCTGCCTGGGAGCGTCTCCATGGTCTGGCTCTGCAACGACGTGAAACCCTGTCCAATGCCGCAGACCTCCAGCGATTCAAGAGGTATGGGCCTGACAAGGGCATTATGGGAAACTCTGACATAGCATCACGTTTTTTATCTTGGTTAGTCTTTGTTTATTTTCCTTAGCAATTAGTGGCCAATACCTCAACACAAAGAGGATCATGCACTTGACTTTGGACAGTGAGGTATGGGGTAGTTAAGAAAATGGTGGCCCACATTATAGGCAAGATTGTGGAGACTGGAATGCAAAGCAATAGAAATAACAGTGGCAAATTAGTAACAGGAGCTCTGCAGAGGCAGAGAAAGCTGAATAATATTGGATGGGGGTGGAGGGAGGAGTTGGGAAGATGAAATACATTTACGATTTGTTACTATGGGAAGTATCTCTGGAGGCTCAACCATCAGGAGGCCGATGCCATTCTTTTCTCAGTGGAAACCACTAGCAAGCAAGAGCCCTTTAAATTAATTTTTACCAGTGTTTGAGAGGGCCAGGTATTTGCTTCCTTGGGTGAAATAGGATGGTCCTTGCTGTACCTTCTGTTGCTCTGTTTAGCCTGGAAGGCTTTCCTTCTTTTGCTGGAGCTTATGTAGATGTCTCACAGGGATGTGAGTGAAGCCATCCAGTGGATCAAGGAGAAGGAGCCCCAGCTCTCCTCTGAGGATTATGGCAAAGACCTTGTTAAGTCTGAGGCCCTGTTCCACAGTCACAAGGGACTTGAGAGGAGCCTTGCAGTCATGGAAGACAAAGTAAGCCATTGTTAGAGGAATGGTTCTCCCCTTGACCTGTAAGAGGCATTTGGTGGTCATTTGCACAACACCACGCCTCCAGAGGGCCCAGTAAATTCACTCTTTATAATGAAGAAGACATTCTCTAGCACTTAAATGTAACTCCAATTCTATATCTTGACTTGAATGGTGGATACTAGATACTTACTATTTTTTAAAATTAGTTTATTTAAATGTACATGTATGTTGTATGTATTTCTGTGATTTTATGACATATTTAACAATCAAAAAACAAAGATGATATCTCCAAAGATGGTTTACTAATCTCCCTCAGTAAATAGTCTGGTGGCCAGAGTATTTCCTTTCATCTTACAACACTTTCTTCTGTTAAAGCTGAATTTTGTTTCTTTTTTTCTTTCACTCACTAGAAAAGGGAAGCATTTTCTTCTTCCCCTTTCATGATAAACTCTGAGACACTTAAAACATATTATGAAATCCACCTTTGGGTTCCCTTCCTAAGACTGGAAAACCCCAACCCCTTTATCTGGAGGAACATAGACCTGCTAGAACTTGGAGTAAGCCTATATTCTTGAATGATTCTCCGCCTTTCTTCTTCCTCTCACAACTCTAGCCATCACTTAACCAGTTGCTGCTGAGCATGCACAGGGGAGTCACCTGCAGAAAGATCCACACGTGCTGTGTTTGCATTGCATCGTAGCCCTGTCCCTGTGTCCACTTTCTGAAAGCTGTCCACCATTCTACTACTTCTTTCATTTCTCCAAATTTTTTTTTTTAATTTTTGGTCTTTTTTCCTAAAGAGTTGATAATGACATTCCAAACTCCAGAAAACATTTGATTATGGCTGAGCATAATGAGGGGACCTAATGGTAACATGTGGAAAGTTACCCAGGTCCACAATTTTGCCCCAGGAACCTTGCTTCTCAAAAATCATGCCCCAAATGATCTGGCATTACTGGAATTCTCTTGCCCTGCTGAGCAGAAATGTCTTTCTGACTTACAAAATAACATATACAAAACAGTATAGAAAGGTGGTGAAGGTAACAGTTGGATCTAAACCTTCCTTCTAATACTTACTAGCAGAAAGACATTTAGAAAAGAAAATACCTTACCTCTCAGTTTTCACATAAGTAAAAGAGGAATAGAATAATATCTACCTCTTAGTATTATTAAATGAAGAATTAGATGAAGATATTAAATAAGAACATGCATGTGAAGCACTTAGCACAATGTGAGACAAAAAGTACAAGGTAAATTATTATAATTAATATAAGATATTCATATATTAATATAAATGTCATTGTAAGTCTATATTAATAAATTATCATATTATTGTTTTGTAAAAACCCTCCCACAAAACTTTGTCAGGAGGAGTAAGGGTGCTTGGATTTCCTACTAGGTTTCTTTTTCATCTCAAAGGTGAAGGAGTTATGTGCCAAAGCAGACAAGCTGAAGCTTTCTCATCCTTCTGAGGCACCTGAGATTCAGCAGATGAAAGAGGATCTAATTTCCAACTGGGAGCACATTCGTGCCTTGGCTACCAACCGATACGCAAAGCTGCAGGCTTCCTATTGGTGGGAAATCCTTCCTCTCTGTTGTTCTATTTATCTCTGTAGGGCCTGGATAGAATATTAAAAGCAAAAATAAAAGAATGAATGGTGTACAATAATAATAATAATGATAGAGGTCCAGTCCCCCTCCCTGCCCTTTTAGTTTTAATTTGCCAAGGGAATTCCTTTGCAGGCTGATAAAACCCTGAGAATCCATTTATCCTTCCCATCCATCTTTCCCTGTTTTCCCTGCTGACTTTTCCTGTTTGTATGGTTGTAGGATTCTATGAAGTGGCCCTTGAAGCTGGAAAAGCACCTGAAAAAACCTTTGCAATACATACCTTAATGTGGTTAAAAGAGGAATGTTAAGTTGTAAAAAATGTTAACAGAAAAAAATTAAAAAAAAAAAAAAATCCATGGAACTGCACTACACAGTGACCCTAAATTGACCTATGGGCTACGCTTAATAATACAATTATAAAAATGTGTTTTCATCAATTGTAACAAATGTTCCACACCAATGCAAATTGTTAATAACAAGGTGGAAAATGGAAATCCTGTATTTTATGCTTGATTGCTCTGCAAAACCACAATTTCTCTAATTTAAAAAAAAACCACAAATTAAATCCTGGACTAAGCTAAGGAGCTGAAATAGGTTTGAAGCTGCAGAGCATCAGAATAAATCTAGAATTATTTCATGCCTGTAGTTTCAACACTTTCAAATAAACTGATAACTGGGCATCATTTCTGAAGTTAATTCTTATGGCTAGTCATTAAATCAACAGAAAATAGTGTTTATCTTGGGATTTAAAACCAAGTGATGAGCATTTAATTTTTTTGAACAGGTAACTTTGTTAATTTGTGAGATTAAGGATGAGCTGTGATACATGAGGTGCTCTTAATCCTAATTCCAGTACCCTTACTTCCCACTCACTTTTCCAACAGGTACCAGCGCTTCTTATCAGATTATGAGGAGCTCTCAGGCTGGATGAGGGAGAAGACTGCTCTGATCAATGCTGATGAGCTGCCAGAGGATGTGGCTAGTGGGGAAGCCCTACTGGACAGGCATCAGCAGCATAAGGTACTGAAGAAACGTCTCCCTATTACGAGGAGGGTGGTGACCTGGTTCAATGCCAAGAAAGCCAGAAACTTTCTGCTGCAATTTGATTCCTTTTGTCTTGTGGTCACAGCATGAGATTGACTCTTACAATGAACGATTTCAATCTGTTGATGAGACTGGTCAAGCCCTGCTGGATGCCAACCATGAAGCCTCCGATGAAGTTCGGGAACAGGTAATCCAGCTGAACACACTTTGTGGGATTGTGTGTGGGGAACTGAGTCTTCCATGTTGCCTGAGGCATATCTGGGGTGGTGGCTTAGAACGCTGAGCTGCAGGCCTGCATAGAATGCCATGCAGGCCCGCCCTGTAAAGATGTGTGTCTTGTGACTACCATTGTCTTAAACCTAGATTGTATGTACCTGATGTAAACATAAGTATCTGGTGGGCTCTCCCCCACCCGAGCACCTTTAGCATATATACCTGATCTTCTGAAATAAATAGCTGGAGCAAGGCTGCATTGTCATCCACTTAGCACGAGATGCAAGTGGGCCCCCTGCTCCCTTAATTCTTAGCTTTGTGTCCGTGTCTCATTCCTGCATTGCCCTGTCAGCAATAATTGTGATTATATATTTGGTCCTCACTTAATCCCTTAATAAAATGGTAGTCTCCAAATGGGAAGAGAACAGAGTCATCTAAACATGTTAATAATATGGACCCAACTTTCACACTGCTCTCTTTCAAATGTTGTGCTTTAGCTGACTTGAGTCACCTGAAATTCTCAGGCTATGATTTGTGCTTCCTTGCCTCAGTGCCTTTGTTTCATCAACCCCCTGACTCCCACCTAATTTGAAACCTCCTTTCCAGTTTACCTAGTCCGTATATCCTGCTTTATCACTTTGTCATGCTCATCACTATAATGTAAATTCTGTTAGGACTGAATCCCATAAATCTTTGGGTCTCATAGTGCCTAGAACAGTGCCTGGCACATGGTTCACACCTGCACATTTTCCTCTCTCCTTTATGCAAACTGAAATCAAACTGCTTTTGCTACATCTTGTATGTCTCAAATTTAAAGTAAGTAACTGGAAAGCATTAAAACACTCAGAATTCCACTGAATGAAGAACTCAGATCTACCACTATGCTAACTTCCTGGATCATGGGAGTCCACGTCAGCCCCCTGACCCAGAAAGATTGTGCTTCAGTCTCAGAGTCACAGGTGCTCTTTAGGATGAGACTCAAATTAAGATTTGCAGACTTGCAGCTCACTGGATTCCAAGTACAGTGTCTAGTGCTGCATGACGGGTGAGGGTGAGATAACTTATGTTTGAACTCTCCCAGAACTTGGTGAAAACATTATAACATGGATTTTTATTATTAACAATTTTCCTCAAAAGGAATAGTAGGATCCTAAATACTTGCAAACTTGACCTGTTATCCTGGGATCTTGAGAATTTATACTGCCTTTTTTATGGAATTAACACAATAGCAGCTAGAATTTCCTGGGCAGATGCTTGAGGTGAAACAAAGGCTTTTAAGGGTTTGAGAATGTTACTTTTTCTTTCTTTGATGATTCTTGTTTCCAGAATAAAATGCAAATGTCTCAGTCTGGAATTTTAAGTGTTCTGTGAACTTGAACTTCGTCAAATGTTCAACCTGTCTGGAGAGTGCACTTTTCTCTGGAATGTATTCTATAATCTATTATTTGGAGTTTCAATAATACAATTTACCAATAGTGTTATGTCATTTTACGATGCTGAACCCTATCTCCTACACCCCCTACCCCACTCTTTGGTAAAATCATTCCCACGTTAAGATCTGTTTCCTGGTTTTTCTAATCAGAATTAATATTTTATTCTTTCTTTATACATGTGCTTTGTACCTTTTTTTAAGATTTATCCAATTTTTCCTACACTGCAGTTATTTGCTTAGATTTTAGAGCTTTAAGAGAAAAGCCCATTTCCTGTTAATCTTTGTATTCTGTAGAAACCTTTGCATTTATTAGATTCTCAGTAAATGTAGGATAAATAACAGCAATTAAATATCTTCCTGATACATTATCTCTTCCTTTCCAAAGATGGTAACCCTTGCCAACAGCTGGGCTGCCCTGCTGAAACTCTGGGACCAGCGTCAGCGTCAGTATGAGCAGTGTTTGGATTTACACCTCTTCTATCGAGACAGTGAGCAAGTGGACAGTTGGATGAGCAGACAAGAGGTAACTCCAGAAATCATTTATTCCACCCCACATTTACCACCATGACTACTGCCAGCACCCTCACATCAACTTTTGTGGGCCAAAGCTTTTCCTGGGAAATGAAGGTTGATTCAGGAAAAGAGAGAGGGTCCCTCTCTACAAGAACCCTACAGTTCCCTCATAGACAAATGTATAGAAAAATACTTAAGAACAAAGCAAAAAGGCTGTTTTCACAACTGAACATGTGGCAAAAATGAATATCAAACTGTTAAAGAATCAGAAAGAGAAAATTGTGATAAGATTCAGGCAGGGTTAATCTGGGAAGATTTCCTGGAAGAGGTGACTGGTCCTCTTGGGGCAGCTTTGAGAGCTTAGGATAGTACCTAGACTGGCTGTGAAAATGCTATGTTGGCAGACCCAGAGACATAGCTGAGAAAGTGCCTGAGGGGAATGGGAATGAGATTTTAAACTTGTGCTGCTTTGTCTCTAACTATCACCTCTCTCCACTTTACACTACCTTCCACATGGCTCTCTACCCCCTCACCTCCCTTCTTAGTCCTTGTCTCAGAGGTATTCAAAGAGGACTGTTTCTCACCAATGAAGGATATTTGGAATTTGTCTTTTTGTATTCTGCAGGCCTTCCTGGAGAACGAGGACCTGGGAAACTCCCTGGGCAGTGTACAAGAGCTTCTTCAGAAGCATGAAGACTTTGAGGAAGCCTTTACTGCTCAGGAACAGAAGATAACAGTAAGAAGTTGGTCTTAATTTGGGCATTAGACTTCATTTTTTAAATAAATCATATCGTATACCTGTCCCTAGAGAGAACCACTCCTGTAACTACCAGACCTCACATGAGGATTATTCTTAAAGGAGAAATCATTCAGAAAATTAGTCTCATACCCATTTTGTTAATATATTTCTCATTCCATAAAGAATATTTGGAATGCTTCTGAGGATGTCAGTCCATTCATTTCTTTCCGATGATGTCCATGATTATGCCTTGTTTTTTTCTTTAGTGTAGATAGAAACTATTGGATCCATATTCAATATAGAATCATTGAAATGTGTTAGATTGCTCTTTAGTTTTTCCTTTTCTAATAATATCTATACTTAGTTTATTCTTCTCAGTAATATATAAATATCTACTCTTTTCTTTTTATTATCCCTTTTTTCATCCTTGTGCTTTTCATCTAATGCTACTATATTTATAATGTCCAAGAAAATTGGCCAGTATATAAGCAAAGCTCAGAGTATTCTAAAGAAGAAGTCTTAGATTCAATATATTGTATGCCTTTGGCTGTCTTCTAGGATAGTGATGGCTTTAAATTCACATATGTCACCACCAACACTACTACAAACAATAGCAACAACAATCAAATCCCAAACCTTCACTGAAAATCTTCAATAAGCAGGGCTTAATAGGGTCCTTTGTTAATCCACATGTCTGTCCTATTGATGCTCACTCATAAAAGGTAAACGTATAAAAACTTTATAGTTTTTAATGTGCTATTGCTTATTGTATCTCATTTCTCTATTCCCAATCAATTCATCTATTCTGAGTTCTAGCAATTTGAGGGGTTTGTGGATGAATATGAGTACAAATCACCTCTACAATTTTTGACTGCATGTATCTAGGTATATAGATGTAAATGTAGATATAGATGTATATATGTATGGATGGATGGATACATAAATACAAGCATACAAACATATGTATTTGCATAAATACATATATATGTACATAAATTGGCCACTGGACATGACTATATCATTCTCTTAAAGGTTTAAGACTAGTTCAAATATTCAGCTTGTAATGACATCAGAATTGTTAAGTAAACTAAATGAAAAAAAATGTGGTACAGAGAAAGTAATTGGCTTGCCTAAGGTATACATTTTAAAATAAAATTTAAAACAGAAATCAGAACTAGGACCTAGATCTTCACACCCTCAACCTGTGCTCTTTTGATATTACCATGCTTCTTCTTTAAACATCTGCCTAATACGTGGCCACTCACTTACAGGCCACTAAGGACAAATCACTCATTTTTTTCAGAACTTAGACAGGACTGCAAGCAAACTGATTGACAATGACCATTACGATTCACGGAACATCGCTGCTATCCGAGATGCGGTATGTTCAAGGGCACAGATGCATATCTGCCTGACTCTGCATGGGGTTCAGTGTTGGGGACATGGTGACCAGGATGGGCGGTGAAACTCAGGTGTCGTATTTTCTTTTGCTGACAGTGATATTGCTCATGGTTTTTTGTAGCTGTTGGCCCGACGGGATGCCCTTCGTGAAAGGGCTGCAGATCGATGCAGAATGCTGAGGGATTCGTTGCTTCTGCAGCAACTGTATCAGGACTCAGATGACTTAAAGAACTGGATCAACAAGAAGAAAAAGTTGGCAGATGATGAAGATTACAAGGTAGGCAGGGTGTTCAGGTCTTAGACATATTCATCAGAACTTAGTTTTATGGAATTATAGTCTTGGAGCTGTGGCAATTTATCTTGTAACACTGATTTTATAGATGAGGAGACAGGCTCAGAGAAAGGAAATGAGTTCCCTAAACTATGTGGCTAGTTAAAAGATGAGATTCTAGATACTCGTTTTCTAATACCCTGCTGTTACTCACCCCTTTTCTCAGGCACAACTTCCAAATATCCTTAACAGAATGGGGGAAGGGAAACACTACTCTTCATTGAACTGCTTTTTGTCCCTTTGTCATCTCTTCTGTTTCCCTGTGCACTATCATAGTACAGAAATGTTGTATATAATCCCAATGATACATTCAAATTTATTGAACCAGACAGAACCCAAAAGTAGTCTAAGGGTTTGGTTTAATATGGACTTATACAGTTTTGTAGTTGGAAGGGAGCAACTCCTCATTTTATAGATGAGGAAAATGGGGATCTGAGTGGGCACTGATTTGCCTAAAGTTACCCAGTTATTTAGAAAATGGTTTAATGTAGTGGTTAGAGGCAAGAACTCTGGAGAACGTGACCCTGTGCTTGAATTCTTGTCCCTCTTTTTCAGATTGTATAACTTTGGGAAAATACTGAATTGTCTCTGAGCCCAAAATTTCTCTTCCTTAGGGTTATGCCAAACACATATTTTGTACTCATAAATGTTATATAATATGAAACATTACATATGCACAAATATATTTACAAACATTAACATATACAGTCAAGAGTAGAATTAGCCTTAAGCCATTGTGTCTTTGCAGTATTTAAGATATTTATCCAGGTATTAAGTCTGAAATGTATACCTCTCACCCTTCTATTCTTATTTCTCTATAGATCTTCAAGCTTCTGTCTTTATATTTCATTCTGTGATACTAGGTACTGTGTGTTTTTGTTCTCTAGAAGAGTTATGGTTCCACTGTATATGGGATAATCAGATCTTCCCTGTGAGACACATGGAAGGATGGTTCATGTACTAGGTTAGGGATAGATAATTTCCATTTTTCATGACAGCAATGACAGACTATTACTGTTTGTGTTGGATACCATATTCAAAAGAATCTTCAGCTATATCCAAGCTCAGTAGACATAAATGCCGGAGTTGATTAGCCATGTCTGCCTTGTGCATAGAAGGAGGGGTTGGTGACATGAATTTCTCAAGCATTTCCTGGCTCAGTATTTGAACTAGGGCAGCCTTTTCTTGTATCCTTTCCTTGATTCAGTTAGACTTAGAGTGAGAATAACCCCCTGTCCTCAAAATTTCTACCCTTCATTCTTTAAGTAATGGTTTCCTTTTATATTTTCGTCTTGTCTCAGGATACACAGAACTTAAAGAGCCGTGTTCAAAAGCAGCAAGTCTTTGAAAAAGAGTTGGCAGCTAATAAGCTCCTGCTCAACAACTTGGAGCAAACTGGTCAGGAGATGATTGAGGGCAATCACTATGCCTCTGACGACGTGGCTGCTCGTGTGCATGAGGTTGCCACCCTCTGGAAGGAATTGCTGGATGCTACAGCACAGAAAGGTTAGACACCAAGGTTTTGGTGAAAGGCCAATTCCTATATTCTGAAAACTACCTCTTTCATCTTCACCACCACAAGTTCACCTTCTAGCCTCTTCAAGAAGAGATAGTACCTATTTGCTGTTTTCCCCTTTGTCTTCCATCTTGTTGGTGAAGAAGTTATTAAAAACCAATCTAAATTGAACACAGTGTATATTAACGTAATTTTATGTTTTCTTCATACGTGCAATTTTTTAAAATCTTAAATTACTTTTGTTTTTTCTCTTTTCTCCTATTTTTTCTTTCTCTTAAATATTCAGGAACCATGGATTCAGTGTTGGTTAGTAACTAAAACTAATGCCCTTAAATTAGTTTTTACATATTTTGATTCTATAGACAAACATATTATGATCCAGATTATCAAATTAGACATTAATAGGTTGTTGACACCCTTTTTAGGTTCTAGTGAATTGGAGTAGCTAGTAGTAAATACCTGAAACTATCAAACTACAACCCAGGACCCTTGAATCTTGAAGACGATTGTATAAAAATGTAGCTTATGAGGGGTGACAATGTGATTGGGAAAGCCATATGGACCACACTCCCCTTTGTCTAATTTATGGATGGATGAGTAGAAAAATGGGGGAAGGAAAACAAACAAACAAACAAACAAAGGCACCCAGTGTTCTTTTCTACTTTAATTGCTCTTTTTCACTTTAATTGCTCTTTTTCACTTTAATTACTCTTTTTCACTTTAATTTTTGTTCTTGTTATTTTTGTGTGTGTAGTAATGAAAGTGTCAGGGATTGATTTTGGTGATGAATGCACAACTATGTAATGGTGCTGTGAACAATTGAATGTACAATTTGTTTTGTACGACTGCATGATATGTGAATATATCTCAATAAAAGGACTTTAAAAAAAAAAAAAAGGTTGTTGGTGCCATATGCAGTGTTCCTAAAATATTTTATTCTTTGAAGTAGGAGTTGAGGACTTTTTGCTTTTTTCACCTGTCTGAAAGTATTCAGGCTCTGTGGTGAACTCCTAGAAAATCTATATATGTCCATTTGAATGTAATATAACTCTCTACTTACACTTAATCTTACCTATTACTTTGGAGAATTAATCAAATGTTGGTAATCAAATAATGAGTTTCCCCTTTCAGTCATCCTCATGTCATGAAAATGGTCTATAGACATGACTCTCCCTGGTTACAGAAAAGATGCATTATACTAATTTGGTCTAATGTTATCTTGATTTTGGGTTTGGTGGAAAAAACATCCAACTTGACTGTAATAGGAGGTCTCTGCTGCTACTCCATAATCCCCCACCATCAGGAGACACAGAAATTGCTTAGTGGGAGTAATTCAAATCATTTCTTTAAGATCATAGAATAAAGAATTTGGCTGAAGACAGTGTGGATAATCAAAGAAGATTTTCTGAAAGAGAAAATTATGGGGCATGGTTAATGGGGAAGGACAGACACTAATAGGGGCTATGGTGGAGTTCAGAGGAAGACATTTATAAAAAGACAATTCAAAGTTTAAATGGAGCCAATCCTGCGTTCTCCACATCTCTTGTAAAGTGCAATGTTTGAGGTTGAATCCTTTGAAGAAGAGGTTAAATAGAGTGCAACAAACGCTATGAAAATACCTTAGATGGTTAAAATTTAATACAATGTTTCTCTGCCTCACTAGGAAATAATAATTTGTTGTTTAGCTTTGCTTTGAGAACTTTACTATATTAAAAACAATTACCGTTTAAAGTGATTTCATGTACCATCACATGTGACATAGCTATCATTTCTTTCCTTTGGAATATCAAAATGTATTACTCCTTAGTTAAGGTAGGATATATTACAGTGTAGAGAGGAGAAGCTATGGTACCTAATATCTTATACTTAATTTCTTCTCTCAGGGACCCAGTTGCATGAAGCTAACCAGCAGCTGCAATTTGAAAATAATGCAGAAGATCTGAAGCGCTGGCTGGAGGAGGTGGGGTGGCAAGCTACCTCCGAGTATTATGGGAAAGGCCTGGCAGATGTCCAGAATCTACTCAGAAAACATGACCTCCTCGAGTCTGCTGTGGCTGCTCGTCAGGTTTGTTGCTAGCTTTTTGGCTGATTGTGGGCAATAGGTATATGCACTGAGCTCATCAATAAGAAATAATGCCAAGGGGAAAGACTCAAAGGCAAAAATTCAAATTTTTCAATTTGTCAGCTGCATCTTCCCAATATCTCCTCTAACCCAGCCATTCTCCTTGGTGTCCAGTGTCTTCTTCCAGAACTTTGTTCACTCTTCTAAATATAACACTGTTCCCTCAATCCAGAGAAGTAGGTTCTATATATAGTTTCGTCACTTACTAGTTATATGACCTTTGGTAGGTTGTTTCACCTTTCCTGACCTCAATATTCCCACCTGTAAAAAAAGAGTTTGGGATAAATGTGCCTCTTTCTGTTCTCGTATTTTGTGATTCAAAACTTGAAAATATCCTGAGCCCATTTTTTTAGTGAAGAAAAAATGAAGCTCAGGAAAGCGACTTCCCCAATGCCATAGAGAAAATTAACAGTACGGCTAGGACTATCATGCAGATGTCTAGACTCCTGGCTTCAGGGTTCTCCCTTCCCCACCGACTTTCTACCAGACTTATTCAAAGTGGATTTATTCAGTAAGTCTCTAGAGCAAATATACTGTATGTGAGTTTCTGGAGACTTCAGTGGGAATCCAATTCCAGTTGACTCAATTTCTTATTCTAGAAGTCCTGGCTCATTTATAAGATAGATTCTGCTGTTCTCCTTAAAGGCCTACTGATCTACATTGTTGAAATACACATTTATGATGTCTGTTCTTTGGTCACTTCTGGTCAAGGGAAAAGACATAATAATAAACAATAATATGCAGAAAACAGAAAGAAAAAGTCTAAGCCTTAAGAATAGTTTGATGGGGCTCTAAATAAAGTAAAAGGCTACAGGGAGCAAAACCATGTAAAGATGGCTTTGAAGTCTAATGGGAGAAGAGAGTTTGGAACAGATTTTTGAAAGCAGGAAAAGATAAGGTTTGGTGAACAGTAAACGTGTCAACACTTAAGAAATTGGAGTATGTGATCCTATTTGGAAAAGGTAGGACAGCCAATTGCTAGGAATTGGTTTTCCTAGTGGGATTGGAGGCTAAGATATAATGTTTGCAAAGGAAATTTAAATGCTAAAGGTTAAAGTTGGAAAATTTCATCAAAAATCCTCTAGTCCCAAGTCCTCATTTTGATAGATGAGGAAATTAAAATCAAAATGGGTGAAAGAAATTTCCCAAGATAACATGACAATTAAGTGAAAATCAAGAAAAGAAGCCATATATCCCATCTCCTTAGTCTGAGACATGTTCCACTTCATTGGTCATTTTCAAACAGTACAGTTGATCAGTGATGATGATGATGATGATGATGATGATGATGATGATTGAAAATCACTTTATTACATGAAGTTGTTTTCCAAAGACAAAGCAACCTAAGAGATGAGAACTGTTGGGGAGCAAGATACTTTGGCTTTAATTCTTTATGAAGCCTTTCATTCTTACAGAGAAATAGGTATATGTTTAAAGAAGCTATTGATTGCAAATGTTATGTTCCAAATTGAGAAGAGATAGATCAAACTCAACACTTTGTGCACTAGATCACAAAGTAGAATAAGTAAAACCAATGCCTGCTGTTCCATTGCTTTTTGAAGAACTTCTCTCATGGACCATTCAATACTCCCTTCCCCCTAGAGACAAACAAACAAAAATCAACAAACAAAAAAACCTGGGTACTGCAGTTCTACCAGGTATTTATGGGTGACATCACTTGTGAAGATGGAATGCATTTCTTAAACCTCTTTTACCATATGGGCTAACAACCAAAATTTTATTTCTAGGAATACCCTTCAAAATCCTGTTCTCAAAATAAAGCTTCAGTGGCTGAGAGATTTCAAATGGATTTGAGAGGTCACTCTGGTGGACATTCTTATGCACTATATAGATAACACTTTTTAGGTTTTTATATATTGGAATAGCTAGAGATAAATACCTGAAACTACCAAACTCCAACCCAGTAGCCTTGACTCTTGAAGACAATTGTATAACAATGTAGCTTAGAAAGGATGACAGTGTGATTGTGAAAACCCTGTGGATCACAATCCCTTTGTCCAGTGTATGGATGGATGAGTAGAAAATGGGGCAAAAACTAAATGAAAAATAGGCTGGGATGGGAGGCGGGGGTGACTTGGATGTTCTTTTTTATTTTTATTTTTTATTCTGATTATGATTCTTTCTGGTGTAAGAAAAATGTTCAAAAATAGATTGGGGTGATGAATGCACAACTATAAGATGATACTGTGAACAGTTGATTGTACACCATGGATGATTGTATGGTATATGAATATATCTCAATAAAACTGAGCTTAAAAAACAAACAAAAAACAAACAAACAAAACAAACAAATAAACATCCTGTTTCTGTTCTCTTCTTTTTTCAGCTATGGTCCAGTTGGGGACTTCTATTAGTTCAAATTCACACAAGTAGATAGTGGCAAGGCAATGTCTTTGCTCTTTCTGAGGATCTAACATTTTCTGACTTTTTTTAACATCACATTTCAACCCATAGGTATGGTTCCTGCTATGCAACAAACTTAAGCCTCAGAAGTTTCCATTTTATTTGTATTTGTGGCTCATTTTAAAGATAGAGAGAAAGAAAAGATGGAAGGGGAAATGAGATAGAAAAATTCTCCCACTATTTTCCTTGTGGCCATAATTTATCAACATTCTCAAATAGTTAAGCTTCTGCAGTGCTGATTTATCTGATTTCCTTGGAGAATCCCTCTAAATATTTTATCTTTTCTGAAATATGGTTTGAGAACTACTACCCTACAAATAGCTCTTACCTCGATGTAGTGGTTCTCATATGGCTACCCCAGCCACTCTTTTTCACTAATTTAATTAGAGATCCTAACAGTATATATGGGAGTGGATCCTTCCACATGCCCTCATCCCACTCCCAAACCCAATCTCTTCCTAGTAAATTCCTGACACCCATTCCTATTTCTCCCTCAGGATCAGGTGGACACCCTCACAGATCTGGCTGCATATTTTGAAGAAGCAGGCCATCCTGATGCTGGGGATATACGAGCAAGGCAGGAGTCCTTGGTGTCCCGGTTTGAAGCCCTAAAGGAGCCACTGGCCACCCGGAAAAAGAAGCTCATTGACATCCTCCAACTGCTGCTGATCTGCAGAGACACAGAGGATGAGGAAGCCTGGATCCAAGAAACTGAACCCTCTGCAGCTTCCACCTATGTTGGTTAGTACAGTTTGAGCAGGCTGGCCGTAAACAGAGTACCAATGGTGTCTTCAAATAGTTTGAGAGATCTGGGATACAGCGAGAGGGTAGAGAGTTTGTTCTCAGCTCTTTGCCCACAGGCTCATAAAAATTTGTCCAGTCCTCCACTGGAAGAATTGTTGGTGGTGGTGGTTTTTTAAAATTGATATTGAAGAATTAACTTCCTAAAACCAGACATAAGCAAAGCCATGAATTCAGGGCTTCTGTAAAGAGCTAGAGCATACACAATTTTGCTGCTCATGCCATATATCCAGTTTAAGGATAACCCCAGATTTTGAAATCCCTTTTATTTGTAGGCAAGGACCTGATTGCCTCCAAGAATCTTCTTAACAGGCACGAAGTCATCCTGGCTGACATTTTGAGCCATGAGCCACGCATCCAAGTGATAACAGAGAAGGGAAACAAGATGGTAAATGAAGGTATGTATGGTTCAGATTGGGCTGGCCAAATCATCAGTATGCCAGTCCGCTGACTGGGAAGAAGTTTGTGGAATCTTAGAACCTCAAGGGAATTTAAAGGTATCTGATCCATCTTCCCACCCAATGCAGAAATTCCCTTTGGACATTTCTAACATATTTGAAATAGTTTTGTTTGTATAAGAATCCCTCTACCTCATGAAAAAGTTTATTTTTTTGAAAAACTGAAATTGCTAAAAAGAAAATACTTTTACCCTAATCATCAATATATTACTCTGTAGAAGTTACAGAATTCAAAATTTAAACTCTGAAGTGTCATAAAATAACTCAGATCTTTTTTATCTTTTTATCCTATAAAATTTATTTATATATATATTTAACTTTTTGATTGTAGTAACATATATACAACTCAAAATATCCCATTTTAATCACTTTCAGGTATACAATTCAGTGATATTTATTAATAACATTCACAATATTATGCCACCATCACCAACATCAATTACCCCAACTTTTTTTCACCTCAAACAGAGACTCTGCACCCTTTAAATAATAACCCATTCTTTCCCTCACCCTCAAACCCTGGTAACCTGCAACCTACTATCTTTCTCTATGAATTTGCTTATTCTAGGTATTTCATATGAGTGTTCATACAGTAACTGTCTTTTTGTTTTCCATTTATTTCATTCAACATGATGTCTTCAGGGTTCATCCATGTTAGAGCATGTGAAGTCAGGTCCTTTTACCTTGTGGTAGCTTCCGCATTTTTGAAGACAGCTCTCAGGTTCCTAATGCCTTATTGTCTTTGTGACAAACAGTCCCATTTCTTTAAATTTATCACTTTACATAGTTTCAATGCCTCTCTCATCCTAGTCTACCATATTCAGAGACTCCTATTGCTTGAATATGATGTTCAGAACTGAATATCATAGGCCAGGTATAGTATAAGCAATATAGATTACATTAGGATTTTCTCTCTAATCATTGAAGAATAAATTTCTGCCATCTAATATCCAGCTTACAAAGATATAAGTTAACATTTAGACTGCTGAGCAAACCAGATCCCAGCTCATTGAGTCAACCTATACATGTTTGTTTGGGAGTCCAGTGTTACTACACTCACCTTATATATATTTTTTTTTGATCAAAACCTCCAACTGTCATTGTGGATTTGTTTATTTTTCCTTCCAGTTTTTGTTTCATGTATTTTGAAACTCTGTATTAGGTGCATATACATTTGGGATTGTTATGTCTTCTTCATGAATTTAAATCTTTAAGAATGTGAAATATCTCTCTTATCCTTTGTAATAGTCCTTGTTTGCTACTCCAGCTTTCTTTTGATTAGTGTTTGCAATGAACACTTTTCTTCATCCTTTCACTTGTAGTCTGTTTCTCCATATTGATAGCAGATTTCTTATATACAGTATATAGTTAGGCTTTGCTTTTATTTTGCGCAATCACATGATCTCTTACTTTTAATTGGCTCATTTATATCATTTACAGTTAATGCAATCATCAATATGATTGAGCTTAAATTTAGATCTTGCTATTTGTTTTCTCTATGTTCATAGGTTCCACCTTTTAAAAAATTAATTGCATATTTATTATGATCCTGTTTTCTCTCCATATTGGTTTATTAACTACAGCTCTGTTATGTATGTGTGTGTATGTTTATTTTATGGCAGTGGCTCCCCAATTATGGCCTGGTGACATTTTGTGGTCCTTGAGACACTTTCAGGGGATGCAAAGAGTCAAATTTTTTACAATAATGCTAATACAGTATTTTGCTTTATCACTGTATTCTTTCATGCGTGTATAGAGGACTTTTCCGGAGCCTGCATGATATGTGATAACGTCATTGCTCCTATGGTTAATGGAATATATACCTGTACATTCTTTTGGTTTAAAAATTTCTGTTTTAATTTCTGATATGGTAACCATCAACAGAGATAACCCATATTGGCAAAAGCTTTTTGGAATCCTCAATAGTTTTTAAAATTGTAAAGTGAGTCCAAGAGCAAAAATTGGAGAGCCACTGCTGTTGGATTTACAGTACATTGTGGTCTACTTTCATATAATATTATACCACTATGTGAAGTACAAGATCCTTAAACAGTATATTTCCATTTCTCCCCTTTCCTGTTTGTGATATTGGTGTCACACATTTTAATTTTACATGTGTATAAACCCCATAATGCATTTCTATTATCTTCCTTTTAATAGTCAACTAGCTTTGATAGAGATTGAGAAATGAGAAAAAAGGTTTTAATATTTACCCATATATTTACCACATCCAGTGTTAGTCATTCCTTTGTGTAGACAGATATGTTTACCTGTATAATTTTCCTTCTGACTAAAGAATTTCCTTTAGCTTTTCTTGTAGTACAGGTCTACTAGCCATAAATTCTCTAAGATTTTATTGTTCTAAAGGTCTCTATTTTGCCTTCATTTTTGAAATATATTTTCACTGGATATAGAATTCGTGATCAACATTTTCTTTCAGTACTTTCAAGATGCTGCTGCATTGTCTCTTGACTTGCATAGTTTCTGATGAGAAGTCTGTGCCAGTAGTGTCTTTGCTCATCTGAATGTAATTGTTCCAGTTTGCTAAAACTGCCACTATGCAAAATACCAGAAATGGATTGACTTTTATAAAGGGGGTTTATTTGGTTGCAAATTTACAGTCCTGAGGCCATAAAAGTGTCCAAACTAAGGCATCAACAAGAGGATACCTTTACTGAAGAATGGCCGATGGTGTCAGGAACACCTCTGTCAGCTGGGAAGGCATGTGGCTGGCATATACGGATCCTTTGCTCCTGGGTTGCATTTCAAATTGGCTTTCTCCAAAATATCTCTGGTCTTCTATCTCTCTTAGTTTGTCCAGGGCAAACTCTGGGCTTCATCTCTTAGCTTAGCATCTCCAAACGTCTTTCTGTCTGCATCTCCAGGTATCTCCTAGCAACAGCAAAGTATCTGGGTCTCCTGGCTTAGCATATCCTGGGACGTTTTCATCTCTCTGCTCTCGGTGTGAGATCCCTTTAAAGGACTCCAGTAAACTAATCAAGACCTACCCTGAATGGGTGGGGGCAAATTTCCATAGAAATTTTCAATCAAGAGGTCACACCCTAATCAAAAAGGTTAATCAATCTGCCCCCACAAGACTGCATTAAAGAATATGGCTTTTTCTGGGGGAAATAATATATACAACAAGCACAGTAATGTTGCCTTTTGTTCCCTCTTTTAATCTTTTTTCTTCATAACTGGTATTCACAATTTGGTTATGATATAACACGGTGAGAATTTTTTTTCTTCAGTGTGGCAATCATTGCATGTCTTGGATTTACTTTGTTATGGTACCTCCAGGGCAGCCTTTATTCTTGGACTAATTTAGAAATTAATCCACTAGTAAGGCATGACCTTACTGAGGACTCTACCTCATTTATTACAATATCTTTCCACTTTTTTGGGTGGTAATTTTCATATTCTATGTGAGCCCTAGGAATTACTTAGCCTACATTCTTCATCTTCAGGGAGTTTTCTCACATGTGTTCATATGAATAATTGGCCAGATATTCTGGGGGACTCCTTTGCAGATTTCTGAAGCTCTGTTGCTGTGCATCTGACTTTTGTTCAGTACTCTGCACCACAGATACTAGCTGTCTTGTTCTCCCCAACTCTGGTCTCTGTCTCTTCAACTTAGTGTGACCAGGCTCTTTTTGGGTTATCTCTCCCAACACTGCAGCTAGAAACTCTCCAAACATAAGCTGCAACAGTCATAGGGTATAACTTATTCATTCCCTTCTCTCAGGGGGCACAATCCTCTGCACATTGTCTGAAAATCATTATTTGTTATAGTTGGTCCTGTTTTCTAGTTGTATATGGTGGGAGAACAGTTGCTATAGTAGCAAACCTTTTATGGGCAGAAATTCAAGCTTGCTGGTTTTTCTGTTTAATGTAGAGAAGACACGTTTTTGGAACTCTGAGCAGTGTTCACATGTAGGTGTTCTGTTTTTAAGTCTGCATGTCTTAGAATATACCAGTCCATTCACCATCACATATACAAGCCTATCATGCATTGGCACCTACTGCTTGTGCCTCCGTTGCTCTCTCCTAGGTCACCAAAAATTAGATACGGTGGACATTAATGAGAGTCACACTCACCTTGTCTGTAACTACTCCACAGGACACTTTGCTGCAGAAGATGTGGCATCTAGGGTGAAAAGTCTGAATGAGAATATGGAGTCTCTACAGGCTCGAGCTGCTAAGCGAAAGAATGATCTCGAGGCCAATGTCCAGCTCCAGCAGTACCTGGCTGACCTGCACGAAGCTGAAGCATGGATTACAGAGAAAGAACCTATTGTGGACAACACCACCTATGGGGCTGATGAGGAAGCAGCTGGGGTAAGATGAACATTGTCTAGCAAATACTCACCATATGGTACAAAATTACTAATTCAGTATTTCCTTGGTTTGTGGCACAACTACAGGTTCTGCTAGATTATTTGGGACTTTCAGAGTGATCACCTTTGGCCTTCATCTGCTGGGAAATCCTCAGGAGTTGACAGGAATCCTAAAAGATATACCACATTTTCCTATACTCACAGAAATCCATAGATTCTTTAGAGATTATCTAAATCCAAAAAGGCATGGTCAGAAATCCATGCTTGTCTTGGTCCAGTTCTAAACTTCACAGAGTAACTGTGGGCTTTCACAGCCCATCAGGATAAGATGCAGGCTTCTGAATTACTTTATTGAAATAAAATTAGGCAGGTAATGTTGGGCAAAAAGAACTTCAAATTTGTGATTACTCTTCATAACCGTTTCTCTATTTTGCTCATTGTTGTATGGGAAGCCAGTATAGTATTTCACAATGCTTCAGCCCTAGAAATAAATGAAGCTGACATTTAAAGTTATGTTAATGTTTAATCCTACAAATGAACATTATTGGCAGTATCCTCTTTGAGCTATGATGTGCATTGGTAAAATTCTTGTGAATCTTGAGTTCATTTTGATCGAATCAAATATATTAATTTTTTTAATTTATTAATATATATATGTTTGACACTTTCAAAGTTAGGATTAAACATAACTTTATAATAGATGGAAAGTGGCACCTATTAGAAATTTGAACAATCGGTGTAACTCTAACATTTCAAGTATCCCCCAGGGGTGCTTGGTGTTTCTCATACATGCCCTCTGATGATATTCCCATCAACAAATCCAGGCTCTTTTAAAGAAGCATGAGGCCTTCCTGGTGGATCTCAATGCCTTTGGAAACAGTATGCAAGCTCTACGGGATCAGGCAGACGCCTGCCAGGTAAGGAGAGCTTCAGGATCACTGAGATCCACATTCCCCAACATAAAGGAAAAAAATTCTCTTTATCACTGGTTTTTACTCTCTACAACCAAGAAAACAATTGTGAATATAACAGTAAATTCCATGATCATTTTAGGCAGGAATTGTGGCATCTTCGTAGCCTCTACGAAAGATTTAATCCAAAACATGTATTCATCGATACCTTTTTTCTTTCCTCTTTCCTTCCTTTTTAATTTCTACTTTCCCTTCTTTCTTTCTTTCTTTCTTTGCTTTCATCTCTCCTTCTTATCTTCCATCTTAAAACCCTTTCTTTCTTCCTTAGTTTTTTAATGTCTGCCGTATTCAAGCATGGATATAAAAAGTGATCCTGGCTTGCAGGAAAATTATAGTAACTTAGATGGCCATAAATTTAAACAAATAAGTTCAAATATTTGATGTATGAAGATGACAAATGCTCTCAAAGAAAGGAGTGTTCAGTTCTCCTCATAGCAGAATGCTAGAAGATAGGAAGATGTTCATAGCTAAGGTGAACCAATTTATCTGAGTTATTTTTAAAGAGAAAAGAAAGGTGGTTTACTGTGAAGACAAGGAGGAGAAGGACTTCTGTAGTTGAAAAGCTATGAGTGAAAATGCAGAGGTGTGAAAGAATCAGGTGTATTTAGGAAGTGGGAAACACAAATGGTTAAGAATGTGAGAATGTCAGGGTAAAAGAGATGGCTATGAAGAGGAATGGAGCAGGAATCAAATCAGAATCAGACAATGATATAACAGTGCTTTCAGTGTGTAGCAGAAGAAAAAAAGAAGCACACTTCTTTGTATTCAGGCAATTTTTTTAATGAGAGTCCCGAAATTCATACACTTGGAGTAGACAAAAGATAGAATTGTCATATCAAGTCAATATGCATTTTTTTTAATTTTTTTTATCTTCATTTTATTGAGATATATTCACATACCACGCAGTCATACAAAACAAATCGTACTTTCGATTGTTCACAGTACCATTACATAGTTGTACATTCATCACCTAAATCAATCCCTGACACCTTCATTAGCACACACACAAAAATAACAAGAATAATAATTAGAGTGAAAAAGAGCAATTGAAGTAAAAAAGAACACTGGGTACCTTTGTCTGTTTGTTTCCTTCCCCTATTTTTCTACTCATCCATCCATAAACTAGACAAAGTGGAGTGTGGTCCTTATGGCTTTCCCAATCCCATTGTCACCCCTCATAAGCTACATTTTTATACAACTGTCTTCGAGATTCATGGGTTCTGGGTTGTAGTTTGATAGTTTCAGGTATCCACCACCAGCTACCCCAATTCTTTAGAACCTAAAAAGGGTTGTCTGAAGTGTGCGTAAGAGTGCCCACCAGAGTGACCTCTCGGCTCCTTTTGGAATCTCTCTGCCACTGAAGCTTATTTCATTTCCTTTCACATCCCCCTTTTGATCAAGAAGATGTTCTCCGTCCCACGATGCCAGGTCTACATTCCTCCCCGGGAGTCATATTCCACGTTGCCAGGGAGATTCACTCCCCTGAGTGTCTGATCCCACGTAGGGGGGAGGGCAGTGATTTCACCTTTCAAGTTGGCTTAGCCAGAGAGAGAGGGCCACATCTGAGCAACAAAGAGGCATTCGGGAGGAGGCTCTTAGGCACAATTATAGGGAGGCCTAGCCTCTCCTTTGCAGCAACTGTCTTCCCAAAGGTAAAACCTGTGGTAGAGGGCTCAACCCATCAAACCACCAGTCCCCTATGTCTGTGGTCATGTTAGCAACCATGGAGGTGGGGTAGGTGAATACCCCTGCATTCTCCACAGGCTCCTCAAGGGGGCACTACATCTTTTTTTTCCTTGTTTTTTTTTTGTTTTTTTTTTTAACTTTCCCTTCTTTTTTAAATCAACTGTATGAAAAAAAAAGTTAAAAAGAAAACAAACATACAATAAAAGAACATTTCAAAGAGACCATAACAAGGGAGTAAGAAAAAGACAACTAACCTAAGATAGCTGCTTAACTTCCAACATGTTCCTACTTTACTCCAAGAAAGTTACCTAATACAGCAACATTTCTGTGAACTTGTTCCTACTATATCCATCAGAAATTAACAGACCATAGTCATTCCTGGGCATCCCCAGAACGTTAAATGGCTTATCTGTTCTTCTTGGATTATTGTTCCCCCTTCCTTAATTGCTCTCTAATGCTAGTTCCCCTACATTCTACATTATAAACCATTTGTTTTACATTTTTCAAAGTTCACATTAGTGGTAGCATATAATATTTCTCTTTTTGTGCCTGGCTTATTTCGCTCAGCATTATGTCTTCAAGGTTCATCCATGTTGTCATATGCTTCACGAGATCGTTCCTTCTTACTGCCGCATAGTATTCCATCGTGTGTATATACCACATTTTATTTATCCACTCATCTGTTGAAGGACATTTGGGTTGTTTCCATCTCTTGGCAATTGTGAATAATGCTGCTATGAACATTGGTGTGCAGATATCTGTTCGTGTCACTGCTTTCTGATCTTCCGGGTACATACCAAGAAGTCCAATCGCTGGATCGAATGGTAACTCTATATCTAGTTTTCTAAGGAACTGCCAGACTGACTTCCAGAGTGGCTGAACCATTATACAGTCCCACCAACAATGAATAAGAGTTCCAATTTCTCCACATCCCCTCCAGCATTTGTAGTTTCCTGTTTGTTTAATGGCAGCCATTCTAATCGGTGTGAGATGGTATCTCATTGTGGTCTTAATTTGCATCTCTCTAATAGCTAGTGAAGCTGAACATTTTTTCATGTGTTTCTTGGCCATTTGTATTTCCTCTTCAGAGAACTGTCTTTTCATATCTTTTGCCCATTTTATAATTGGGCCGTCTGTACTACTGTCATTGAGTTGTAGGATTTCTTTATATATGCAAGATATCAGTCTTTTGTCAGATACATGGTTTCCAAAAATTTTTTCCCATTGAGTTGGCTGCCTCTTTACCTTTTTGAGAAATTCCTTTGAGGTGCAGAAACTTCTAAGCTTGAGGATTTCCCATTTATCTATTTTTTCTTTTGTTGCTTGTGCTTTGGGTGTAAAGTCTAGGAAGTGGCCGCCTAATACAAGGTCTTGAAGATGTTTTCCTATATTATCTTCTAGGAGTTTTATGGTACTTTCTTTTATATTGAGATCTTTCGTCCATTTTGAGTTAATTTTTGTGTAGGGTGTGAGGTACGGGTCCTCTTTCATTCTTTTGGATATGGATATCCAACTCTCCCAGCCCCATGTGTTGAATAGAACATTATGACTCAGTTCAGTGACTTTGGGGGCCTTATCAAAGATCAGTCGGCCATAGATCTGAGAGTCTATCTCTGAATTCTCAATTCGATTCCATTGATCTATATGTCTATCTTTGTGCCCGTACCATGCTGTTTTAACAACTGTGGCTTTATAATAAGCTTCAAAGTCAGGGAGTGTAAGTCCTCCCACTTCATTTTTCTTTTTTAGAGTGTCTTTAGCAATTCGAGGCATCTTCCCTTTCCAAATAAATTTGATAACTAGCTTTTCCAAGTCTGCAAAGTAGGTTGTTGGAATTTTGATTGGGATTGCATTGAATCTGTAGATGAGTTTGGGTAGAATTGACATCTTAATGACATTTAGCCTTCCTATCCATGAACATGGAATATTTTTCCATCTTTTAAGGTCCCCTTCTATTTCTTTTAGTAGAGTTATGTAGTTTTCTTTGTATAGGTCTTTTACATCTTTGGTTAAGTTTATTCCTAGGTACTTGATTTTTTTAGTTGCTATTGAAAATGGTATCTTTTTCTTGAGTGTCTCTTCAGTTTGTTCATTTCTAGCATATAGAAACATTACTGACTTATGGGCATTAATCTTGTATCCCGCTACTTTGCTAAATTTGTTTATTAGCTCTAGTAGCTGTATCGTCGATTTCTCAGGGTTTTCTAGATATAAGATCATATCATCTGCAAACAATGACAGTTTTACTTCTTCTTTTCCAATTTGGATGCCTTTTATTTCTTTGTCTTGCCTGATTGCCCTGGCTAGTACTTCCAGCACAATGTCGAATAACAGTGGTGACAGCAGGCATCCTTGTCTTGTTCCTGATCTTAGAGGGAAGGCTTTCAGTCTCTCACCATTGAGTACTATGCTGGCTGTGGTTTTTTCATACATGCTCTTTATCATGTTGAGGAAGTTTCCTTCAATTCCTACCTTTTGAAGTGTTTTTATCAAAAAGGGATGTTGGATTTTGTCAAATGCTTTTTCAGCATCTATTGAGATGATCAATTGATTTTTCCCTTTTGACTTGTTAATGTGTTGTAATACATTGATTGATTTTCTTACGTTGAACCATCCTTGCATGCCTGGAATGAACCCCACTTAGTCATGGTGTATGATTTTTTTAATGTGTCTTTGGATTCGATTTGCAAGTATTTTGTTGAGGATTTTTACATCTATATTCATTAGGGAGATTGGCCGGTAGTTTTCCTTTTTTGTAGCATCTTTGCCTGGTTTTGGTATTAGATTGATGTTAGCTTCATAAAATGAGTTGGGTAGTGTTCCATTTTCTTCAATGTTTTGAAAGAGTTTGAGTAAGATTGGTGTCAGTTCTTTCTGGAAAGTTTGGTAGAATTCCCCTGTGAAGCCATCTGGCCCTGGGCATTTATTTGTGGGAAGATTTTTGATGACTGATTGGGTCTCTTTGCTTGTGATGGGTTGGTTGAGGTCTTCTATTTCTTCTCTGGTCAGTCTAGGTTGTTCATATGTTTCCAGGAAATTGTCCATTTCCTCTACATTATCCAGTTTGTTGCCATACAGTTGTTCATAATATCCTCTTATAATTTTTTTAATTTCTTCAGGATCTGCAGTTATGTCACCTTTTTCATTCATTATTTTGTTTATATGGGTCTTCTCTCTTTTTGATTTTGTCAGTCTAGCTAGGGGCTTGTCAATCTTGTTGATCTTCTCAAAGAACCAACTTTTGGTGATATTTATCCTCTATTGTTTTTTTTTTCTCTATGTCATTTATTTCTGCTTTAATCCTTGTTATTTCTTTTCTTCTACTTGGTTTAGGATTGCTTTGCTGTTCATTTTCTAGCTTCTTCAGTTGATCCATTAGTTCTTTGATTTTGGCTCTTTCTTCCTTTTTAATATATGCGTTTAGTTCTATAAATTTCCCCCTTAGCACTGCTTTTGCTGCATCCCATAGGTTTTGGTATGTTGTGTTCTCATTTTCATTCGTCTCTATATATTTAGCAATTTCTCTTGCTATTTCTTCTTTAACCCACTGATTGTTTAGGAGTGTGTTGTTTAACCTCCAGGTATTTGTGAATTTTCTAAGTCTCTGATGGTTATTGACTTCTAATTGTATTCCATTGTGGTCAGAGAATGTGCTTTGAATAATTTCAATCTTTTTAAATTTATTGAGGCTTGTTTTATGTCCCAGCATATGATCTATTCTGGAGAAAGTTCCATGAGTACTAGAAAAGTATGTGTATCCTGGTGATTTGGGATGTAATGTCCTGTATATGTCTGTTAAATCTAATTCATTTATCAGATTGTTTAGGTTTTCAATTTCCTTATTGGTCTTCTGTCTGGTTGATCTATCTATAGGAGAGAGTGATGTGTTGAAGTCTCCCACAATTATTGTGGAAACATCAATTGCTTCCTTTAGTTTTGCCAGTGTTTCTCTCATGTATTTTGTGGCACCTTGATTGGGTGCAAAGACATTTATGATTGTTATTTCTTCTTGTTGAATTGCCCCTTTTATTAGTATGTAGTGGCCTTCTTTGTCTCTCAAAACATCCCTGCATTTAAAGTCTATTTTATCTGAGATTAATATTGCTACACCTGCTTTCTTTTGGCTGTAGCTTGCATGAAATATTTTTTTCCATCCTTTCACTTTCAGTTTCTTTGTGTCCCTGTGTCTAAGATGAGTCTCTTGTATGCAACATATTGATGGTTCATTTTTTTTGATCCATTCTGAGAATCTATATCTTTTAAATGGGGAGTTTAATCCATTTACATTCAACGTTATAACCGTGAAGGCATTTCTTGAATCAGCCATCTTATCCTTTGGTTTATGTTTGTCATATTTTTCCCCTCTGACTATTAATATCCTTTATTGTACCCATACCAAATCTCTTTAGTACTGAAACTTTCTCCAAGTCTCTCTGTCCTTTCTTTGTTTCTCTGTCTGTAGGGCTCCCTTGAGTATCTCCAGTAGGGCAGGTCTCTTGTTAGCAAATTCTCTCAGCATTTGTTTGTCTGTGAAAAATTTAAGCTCTCCCTCAAATTTGAAGGAGAGCTTTGCTGGATAAAGAATTGTTGGCTGGAAATTTTTCTCACTCAGAATTTTAAATATATCGTGCCACTGCCTTCTCTCCTCCATGGTGGCTGCTGAGTAGTCACTACTTAGTCTTATGCTGTTTCCTTTGTATGTGGTGAATTGCTTTTCTCTTGCTGCTTTCAGAACTTGCTCCTTCTCTTCTATGTTTGACAGTGTGATCAGAATATGTCTCGGAGTGGGTTTATTTGGATTTATTCTATTTGGAGTTCGCTGAGCATTTATGATTTGTGTATTTATGTTGTTTAGAAGATTTGGGAAGTTTTCCCCAACAATTTCTTTGAATACTCTTCCTAGACCTTTACCCTTTTCTTCCCCTTCTGGAACACCAATGAGTCTTATATTCAGACGTTTCATATTATCTATCATATCCCTGAGGTCCATTTCGATTTTTTCAATTTTTTTCCCCATTCTTTCTTTTATGCTTTCATTTTCCATTATGTCATCTTCCAGGTCACTGATTCGTTGTTCAACTTCCTCTTGTACTATGAGTGTCCAGAATCTTTTTAATTTGGTCAACAGTTTCTTTAATTTCCATAAGTTCATCCATTTTTTTATTTAGTCTTGCAATGTCTTCTTTATGCTCTTCTAGGGTCTTCTTGATCTCCTTTGTATCCCGTACTATGGTCTCATTGTTTATCTTTAGTTCTTTGAGTAGCTGCTCTAGGTGCTGTGTCTCTTCTGATCTTTTGATTTGGGTGCTTGGGCTTGGGTTATCCATATCGTCTGGTTTTTTCATATGCTTTATAATTTTCTGTTGTTTTTGGCCTCTTGGCATTTGCTGAACTTGATAGGGTTCTTTTAGGATTTGTAGACCAATTGAAGTCCTTATCTCTAATTTATCAGATCTACAGCTTTGTGGAGTACACTTTCTCTAACTAACCAGCAGGTGGCGTCCACGAGCCACCGGTTCTCCACAAGCCAGTTCTCCCCTGCTTAGCCTTTTTGGTGAGTGGGGGAGTGAGTCTTGTGGGGTCCAATTGGTATACCAACCTTGTGTGTGTAGTTGGTGTTGCCCGCCCTGTATATGGGGCGTGTTTCTGGGCAGTCAGGGAGGGGGGGTGGCTCTAACAATCAAATCTCCCTGGTGATCCTAGAGTTTTAAAGCTGCTGCAATAGTCTAATCCTTCAGTTCAGTCCTGCCACAGTTTATCTCTGCCACTGACCCACAAGTCCTTGGTATTGGCGTATGGCTCCTGAGACTTGCAAGTGGGCCCCTCTTCCAGGCTGTGCACCCCGGGTCCTCTGTTGAGGGATGACTGTGCTATGTCACAGGTGAGTGCCGTCCCCCCAGGGCAGTTCTGGGCTGCTGGGCTGTGTAGGGAGGCTCCCAGTCTGCCGAAATGATGACTGAATGGGGCTTTGATAATTCACACTGCTCCACCTTCCCAACTCTGGGACAATCAGCTGAGGTTGCAGGGAAGGCTAATGTCCACGCCCAGTTTTGTGGTGTATGCCTGTTATTTGAAGCGCTTCCATCACACTGGGTTGTCTGGGGCAGCTCTGGGCTATGGGGCTGGCGATGGGCAGGAGTGTTTCCTGTCCACCAGGATGATGGCTGTGAGCAGACACCCCCCTTTTCTTGGGAAGTTGTGGTGTTTAGTGAATTTTCTCAGCCACTGGATTATTGCCTTTTGTCTCAGAGCTCTCTTAGTTTTGCTCTTGTCTTGACCTGCCCAAATTGCAAGTCTTTGAAGCTTTCTGTATTGGACTTCTTAGAGTAATTGTTTTAGAAAAAGAAAAAAGGATTAAAAAAAAGGGCCCTCCTCAGAGATCTAATGGGCTATTGAAATGCTAAGAGACAAAGCAATTAGGGCCATTAAGGAAAGGTCCACAGGGCAGAGAGATCAGCTTTTCTTTGGGATTTGCATATGAGCCTCAGGGCTTGAGCTTCCCCTTTCTATGTTCACCAGAACTCCAAAAATCCTCCGCTTTTATTTTGGAGTTTTTCGTGTTGTTTTTTCTATGCCTGTCTCCTCTCTGCTGGGCTGGCTGCTCTCAGATTCTCTGGTGTCTGGTCTCAGTCTATCTATGGTTGGAGTTTGGATCAGTAGAATGAGTTTCTGACAAGGGCTGCCACTGCAGTTCTCCCTTCTCCTTCCCAGAGCTGACAGCCCCTCCTCCCACGGGACTGAGCCTGGCAGGGAGGGGTGCGGGTCCCCTGGCCACAAAGACTTACAGATTTCGCTGATCTCAGCAGTTCCACGTTTTCATGAGTGTTGTATGAAGTATGCCCAAAGTCAGATTGCTCTGTGGTGTCCAGTCCACGCAGTTCCTGGCTTTCTACCTACTTTCCTGGAGGAGTAACTAAAACATACAGCTCACCAGTCCGCCATCTTGCCCCGCCTCCCCCTCAAGTCGATATGTATTTACAGAGCTCATGTACTGTGCCTTTATCAGGCTGTGCCCATTGGGTGCCTAAACAAGAACAGATAGCTTCGGATAGGCTCTGAGGAAACACAGGACTTGAAGGATATGGTGTCAGAGAAATCTGTAAGAAGAGATACAACTTCAACTCCAATCTAAAGAAGGGGTGTGTCATGGCTTAGGAAGAGGCACCTATTTCACTTATTTTCTCAGAGATATAACACTTGCAGAAATAAGAGTCAGAAAATACTCTATTTTCAAGAACAGGTTCTTGCCAAGGAGAGATACAAGATATTTTTTCAGGATCTCATTTTATTTTCTCAATTTTTAAAAATTTCTGTGGCTTTCCCTATGCTGTAGATAACCCATCTCCTGAAAAGAAAGTCCATATTTCCTTGATATAACAGTTTAAAGGCCAAGAGGTGAGAAGGATTGCCAGTGAAGGCCCAGAGAATGAGGAGGGTAAGAAGAGATAGTGGGTCTTTCTGAAATGTTGATGTGTATAATCCTTTTGGAACTTCTTAGAAAAGGATATTGCCACTCCCACTTTAAGAACTAGTGGTTTTGAGCATTTAATATGGTGCTGACAAACTACACATTCACTTACTAACCCTTGTTTCAGATTTCCCAGCCTGCCTGTCCCAGCATGCCTGTCCCCTGAGAAGTGTTAGAATTGGGTGTCATCTCTGAAAAACTATATTTTGCTGTTTCTCTGTTTCTGTCAACCATGTAAAAGGTTCTAGCCAGAGGCTGCTCTCTCCTGTTAGGCACAGAGACTGTCCATCTCTGGTATGAATCTAGAAGGAGGGGCTGGGGTGATATTTCCAGTGTGTTGCTAACATTCTCTACCTCCTGTTTTCATTCAGCAACAGCAGGCTGCACCGGTGGAGGGAGCTGCTGGAGCACAGAGGGTTATGGCTTTATATGACTTCCAGGCCCGCAGCCCCCGAGAAGTCACCATGAAGAAAGATGATGTCTTATTTCTACTCAGTTCCATCAACAAGGTTACTTTCCCTTCTAAGCTTCTTTCCATCAACAAGGTGGCTCTTCTAAAACCATCTCTCCCAACACTGCCAGTGTTCACATTTTGGCCAGCCAACACTTTTCTATCACTTTCTCTCTTAAAT
Organism: Choloepus didactylus; assembly: GCF_015220235.1. Lineage (NCBI taxonomy): Eukaryota > Metazoa > Chordata > Mammalia > Pilosa > Megalonychidae > Choloepus > Choloepus didactylus. The sequence continues at coordinate 106,623,804 of NC_051308.1, forward strand.
AACTAAAATTGATTGAGTAATATCTTTCCTCTAGATATTGTGCAAGTTCCTGTGCATACATTTTCCAATCTTAATAGCAGTTCTATGAGTTAGGATTATAATTTCAATTTTACAGTTAAAAAAATGACAATTCGAAGAGCTTAAGTAATTTCCCTAAGGACACATAAACCACGAGTGACAATTCTGTAATATGTTTATAGGACTGCACTGTCTCTTTCTTCTCATATCTTTGCTCATTCCTCTTCTGTGCCTGATAAAAGATACGGTTTATTCTAAATCTTATCAACCTGATTTTCTTTAGACCCATGTGAACAGTGGGAAAATATCGACTAGGATTTTAAATATATTTTTCGTAAGAGCTCAAGTAGTTTTATATTCTAATAGCTAGTAAATAAATAAATATCTAAAAATTCTTGGGAAGAAAGGAAGAAAGAATGGGATATTTTTCCTCTGAGGAAAAGTGAATTCCTTGAAGAGGTAAGATGTTTCATTATCAAATGAATTGTATTCCAGTCCCCCTTTCTCTTTGCCCAGTTCTATTTCACTTCATTGTTCTCTGACACTATCTCCATAGTGGTTAGTGTAGCACTCCCCCAGATATTCTGGGGAGCAGGGTGAAAATTAAGTAAAAATTATTCAGGTAAGTGAATTTCAGGGCAACCCACAATTTTTGGGAGTTCTAGGAAAGGGATAGAGGAGGAAAAAATCTAGTGTAAGATTGCATACACAGATGCACCAGTGGAGGGAGCTGCTGGAGCACAGAGGGTTGTGGCTTTATATGACTTCCAGGCCATATAAGAAGAAGCCTAGTTCAGTTCTGACTCCATGGGTTTTTTGTGAATTCCTTGTTGGACAGGGTATCCCATCATTAGGAGAACTGTCTTTGGGTTTTGAAAAACTCTCCAAACTTAAGGGTCTAACATCAAATGTCAGATTCCTAGATTTTGGAGGCTTATGCCTGCAATTCCTGCAACTCCTCATTTAACTTCTCTGTAATATGTAAAAATATGCCATCCAAAAGCTTCTCTTGGCCATTGGCTTGTATCTGTGCCTAGAGACATAGTAATGAGAGCAGAAACCTCTCCTGTTTATGGATTTTACAAGTACTAAGGAAGGAGTCAGGATGTACTCTCTTTTCAGGACTGGTGGAAAGTAGAAACTGATGATCACCAAGGCTTTGTCCCAGCTGTCTATGTCAGGAAACTGGCCCATGATGAGTTTCCAATGCTCCCACGGAGGCAACGAGAAGAGCCGGGCAGCATTACCCAGCGCCAGGAGCAGATTGAGAACCAGTAAGTTCTGAAACCTGAAGAACTGGACAGTGTTTGGCTAAACATTTCCTTTTGGTCAAAGACACTCTTCTTATGATTCTGCATCTGTTAAAAGATGAGAGATGTCATTCAAAATTCACAGATTTCAAGAACCAAAAGAAATACCTAGAGTCTTTCAAATACTTCAGTTTTTATATGAGAAAAGAGAACCCCCAAACTCCCTGAGGTCAGACACTTAATAGACCCATGTCTACTGACTCCCTGCCCATGGTTCTTTCACATTTGTCAAAGTTCTTCTGATTTTCATTTGAACTTTGTTTGCTACATAATAAGCTGTCTCATAATCATTTGCCACTTGGCATGTGAAAAGTTCACTTTCATAGACTGAGAAAAATATGTTGTCAGCCATGTTACTGGAACCTTGACACCTTTATTATTTTTAAATGTAACACTGTGTGTTTGTCTCTGTGCTTCTAATGCCATTTTCCTTCCATCTTCATTCCCTCCTCTCCTACTTCTTCTACTTCTTTTGATTTTTTCCTCTCTCTCCATTTTGTTCCTTTCATTCTCTTTTCTGTGCCTCCACTATTCTGTGTTTTCTCTATCTCTGATTCTGCCTTTCCCATTTTCTTGGCTTCTTCACCCAGGTACCAGTCCCTCCTCGATCGGGCAGAAGAGCGCAGACGTCATCTATTAAAACGTTACAATGAGTTTTGGCTGGACTATGAGGCAAGAGACATGCTGAACTGGATCAGAGACAAAAAGGCAGAAAACACTATGGTGGAAATAGATGATGTTTGGGAGCTGCAGAAAAAGTTTGATGAGTTCCAAACGGTGAGAAAGAGGAATCTTATCTTCTAGACATTTTCTTGAGGATTGTCGTGATTTCCTTTTATCCCCTATTTCCTCCTATGTGATCCCTTAATTTACTTCACACTTGCTAAATATTTCCCTCAAGGCCATTGAGAGCTCTGTAGCTCAGATCTTCCTATGGGTGTTGCAGGCATTAAGAACTGGAAAGGAGAGGGAGAGGAAAATAGTCAGCACAACTTTGCAGCCCTCAGTTTCTGCCACTCCCAAATCCTGCTAGGAGTGCTGGTCTCCCGCAATTCTTCAAAATTTCCCCACCACCATGCTGTGTTCCTGATGCCCAGTTTGAGATGGCTGCTGTGGGGCTTTGTGTCACATTTAATCTTGGGAGAGGAGTTGAGCTGGGAAGAGAAGAACAACCTGACCTTACAGTTTTTTAAATATATTCCTACCTTAACCCTTTTCATTCCCCTTTCTTCCCTCAATTTATTCCATTATCTTGATTAGTAGTGAGTATAAATTTATTCTTTCCTTTCTTTTTTTATGATACCTTCCACATAGAATTTTGTCAACTTTAAAAATGTGTGTGTGTATATATATATATATATATATATATATATGTGTGTGTATATATATATACACACACACACAAATATTAGTCTAGAATAGAAAAGTGAAATAAATGGGGATGCAAATATAAAATTATAAAATAATATCAAGAATGAGAATTCCATGAATGAATTTATTGAAGCATCATTTTTTAATGTATTGAATAATTTTCTGACCATAGACATAGTAATGAGCTTCCCAAAGCTTTTTTGTACATATCTCCAAATATAAACAGATTGCATCACCTTGAAACATAACTCAGTCAAAGAAATATTCTATACAAGGTGGAGGAAGCTATAGAGGTAGAAAATAATATTCTATGGTTCTGATGGTGTAACTTAATCCAGAGGAAGATTTTGAGAAATCTAGAAAAATGTACGTGCATCATACTTCAGCTTTCTTGGCCAAGTTTGTGATAGCCATTGGGCATCAGGGAGTTTAAGAGTGCACTCTACTCACTGGCAGATTGAAAGAGGGCAACAGTGTGTATTGAATGAGGTTAGGATTAGGCGTTGATATTCAGCTAAGAGAGGGCAGGGATGAACAAGTAAGTTCTTGAGAATAAGTTTTACACTGTTTGGGGCAAATCTTTTCACCCAGGATTTGAAGACCAATGAGCCTCGGCTGAGGGATATCAACAAGGTGGCTGATGATCTGCTATTTGAATCCCTTTTAACACCGGAAGGAGCTCAAATCCGGCAGGTAACTAATGTTTCCTCCATCCCTCCTCACTGCTAGACTGGGCTTTGTGAGTCTTCATTTCTCTTTAGTCTATTCAACTTTATATTCTGCAGGTCAGCTAGGTACATGGAGAAGGCAATGGCAATGTGCAGCTAGCTATGGAAAAAGTCAAGGACAAATTATCTAGTCTGACCATTTTTATTGTCAAAGCAAATATAGTTAAAACAAGCTAAAAAAAAAAGTCAAGCTCATTTTTTTTTTTTTTTTCACTTTAACAGGTGTCCTTGATGCTCCCATAATAGGTGTTGGGTTGAGGGGAGAAATGAACATCAGGATCATCAATTCAGATTAGCTTCAGGTGGTAGTATTAGCTAGTTCAGGGACTAGGAACCTGGATGTCAGGAGAATTGCATTTTAAGTCCTGGTTCTCTGTGTGTCCGTGGGCAAGCCAATTCATTTCTAAGGACCTTGGTTCCCACATCTGTAAAGCAAGACTATTGGATAGCACAATATCTAAGTTTCCCTTTACTTTTTGTTCTGTGCACCACTAAATTGAACATAAAGTTCCTGACTGACACCCAAAAATCTAACTTTCTTATTAAAATTTTGGAATAGATATGTTTGAACTGACCTGAAAAATTTAAATTGCAACACACATTCATCCCCACTACCACACACATATAGGAAATTCAGTGCTCAAATACATGAATGCAAAGAATGTAGATAAAGGAACCGTTAGAGTGGGAAGGAAGTAATCAGAAAGTTTACTTAAAGGTGTATGTTCTTATGAACTTATGGAAGAAGGAAAAGAATATGTCAGCAGAGATGGGAGAGAGGGAATGCTGGGTTTGATTCATTGTTCTGGACCTATGGTTCCTTGAAGACCTAACATATATTTATGCAATGTTCTATCCAGTTCTCTGGATTGTCATAAACCAGTGAGGAGGAATCCCCTGCCTCTTTTTGTGGTGGATGTCATATGATAAAAGGGAGAAGGAATATTTACGTGAACAATTTATTTACTGCTGCAGAAAATAGGGCTGTAAGGGACTACTTGGTTTATTCAACCGAGAATGCAAAAAGGTATTAAATTTCTCCTAGAGAAATGTGATAGCATCCAACCAATGAGGCAATACTTTCCACTCATTTTTCAGCCATTATAATGAAGCCTCTTTGGCAAAACCATCAATTGCTGCTCCAGAATTGATGGGTCCACCTGGAACATCATTTTGGGAAAAAAAGAAATCTCTCTACCATGCTGGCATAAATGAGGCCCAAATGCATGCTCTCCAAAAAAACAGTAAAGCTATACATTTTTGGAAGGAAATAACATGAGAGCAGCAATGATTTAAGTTCTGTCTAGTCTTTAGCACCACTGAACTATCTGAGTGAGCTCTCTGGCTAATGTCTGATGTGCCTGCCCATTTTAGGAGCTGAATGCCCGCTGGGACTCCCTGCAGAGGCTTGCAGAAGAACAGCGCCAACTGCTGGGAAGTGCCCATGCTGTCCAGATGTTTCACAGGTGAAAATTTTAACTCCGGAAAAGCAGTGCTCTCTAGGACTCACTCAAAGATCCCCAAGTCTAGTTGCTATGGTAGATTGACAGCTACTAGTGTAACCCTTCTTCCTGAGATAGAGCCACTTTGCTAATAGGAGACCAAGTGTGTCAGTAGTAGATTCCTTACTTGACACATAAAACACTCCAAGATAATCAATTTCACTTTTCTTGTGCCTAGACCCTAGTACGTGGTAGTCTATAAGATGGTTCTGAGATAGTGAATGAAACTTTAAGTAGATACAAGAGGCTTAAGTAATTACATTTCTGAACCAAAAGTGGATGGTAGACTACATTGACTCTGTTTATTTAAGGTTTGTTTTAACATCTGATTTCCAAACCCATATCTCCATTGAAAAAGCAAACACACAAGCAAATGAACAAAAAAACAGAGACCAAACACCTTCTCTGTGTATAAAAGTATTCTTGAAGATTCAAGAGAGAGAAAACCAAGACCCAGTTGTTTAGAATGACTTAAGATGGAAGGCCGTGAAATATAATGGTTGAGCATGTGGCTTTGCAGACTGACCACCTGGTTCAATTTTGGGCTCAGCCATTTAGCACTGGTATAATCTGGGAAAATACTTATCCTCCTTAATTATACTTCAGTGTCTTCATTTTTGAAATGGGAATGATAGTAGTAACTGTGCCTCAGAGAGCTGTTGTAAAGATTAAATGAGCCTCAGTGCCTAGCACACAAAAATTGATGATGATGATGGTGGTGGTGGTGGTGCTGTGTGGTGGTGGTAGTGACAGTCACTGATGACTCCTTGTGAGCCCAGCCAGTCTGCCTCTGGTGCACATGATTGCCCCCTGTGTCTTTACTCTCTTGCGTACCAGAGAAGCAGATGACACGAAGGAGAAGATTGAGAAGAAGTGCCAGGCCCTCAGTGCTGCTGACCCTGGCTCAGACCTGTTCAGTGTTCAAGCCCTTCAGCGACAGCATGAGGGCTTTGAGAGAGACCTGGTGCCCCTGGGGGAGAAGGTAAGACAGCATGTGCTTTCAAGCTTTTTCGACACATTCCTCTTCATGTTTACACCTAGTAAAAATATTCTGGGGTTCTTTCTCAGCCCCTTATTCTTACATTTCTCTTTATCTTGCTCCGTACTTGTTCTTGTACCCTGTCCCTAAGGCAAGGACAATAAAATATGACCCAAGACCATAAACACGTGGTGAAGACATGTTGGAAATAAAAAAACCCCTCCTAGCCAAATGGCTACCTTAATTTTCCTTGCCACTTTAGTGGGTTCCAAGTGACCATTACCTGCCCAAAGCTAGTGAGAGACAAGCAGCCAAGGATGGCCAGGCCTATGCCTGAGCATGCAGTGTTTCTTCACCCTGGGGTCAAACGCACTTTCCCAACGCTATCCTGGCCCAGAAGTGGACTCCTGAGCTTGCCAGTGGCACTCTGGATAAAACAGAGGCATCATACAGCTTGGCATTATTATATAGAACAAAAAGCACAGAAGATATCTATATTGAAAAGATCTTCACCAGCAGACTCATCATGTTGGCTAAAAAGGGGTTGGTATCATTATTTTATAAAGTAGCAAGATGCGATTTTACATCACTGATATCTATGGGAAAATGAGCACTGAGGGTCCAGACTCCTCCTTTTTTTAAGTTTTAAACTTTTTATTGTAGTAACAAATATAAAACTCAGAATTTCCCATTTTAAATGCATTCAAGTGTACAAATCAGTAGTATTAATTACATTCACAATATTGTGCTACTATTACTGCTATACACTGCCCCTAATTTTTCATCACTTCAAACAGAAGTTCTTTATTTGTTAAGCTATAACTCTCCCACCCCCTGCCTGGTAACCTATAAACTGCTATCAGTCTCTATGAAGTTTGCTTTTTCTAGTGCCTCATATAAATGAGGTCATACAATATTTATCTTTTTATATCTGGCTTGTTTCACTCAACATAGTATCTTCAAGGTTAATCCTGGTTGTAGCATGCATCAGAGCTTCATTACTTTTTGTAACAAAATAATATTCCATTGAACATATATACCACATTTTGTTTATCAATTCATCTGTTGATTGACATTTTGGCTATTGCAGTAATACTGTTATGAACATCGATGTACAAATGACTGTTTGATTCCCTGCTTTCAATTCTTTGGGGTATATACCAAGAAGTGGGATTGCCAAGTCATATGGTAATTCTATTTTCAATTTTCTGATGAACCATCAAACTTATTTGTACAGTGGCTACGCCATTCTACAGTGCCACCAGCCATGTATAAAGGTTCCTATTCCTCTGCATCCTCACCAACAATTATTTTCTGTTTTATGAATAATAGCCACCCTAATGGGTGTCAAGTGGTATCTCATGGTTTTGATTTGCATTACCCTGTGGACCAACAATATTAAGACTCTTTTCATTTGTGTGTCTTCCTTAGACAACTGTCTATTTAAGTCTTTTGTGTATTTTTATTTGGGTTATATATCTTTTGCTGCTGAGTTGTAGCAGTTCTTTATATATTCTGGATATGAAACACTTATTAGGTATGTATTCTATAGGTTGTCTTTGCACTTTTTTTATAGTGCCCTTTGACATACAAAAGTTTTAAATTTTGACAAAGTCCATTTTATCTACTTTTCCTTCATTGCCCATAGTTTTGGTGCCATGTCTAAAAAATCACTACCAAATCCAAAGTTACTAAGGTTCTCCCTTTTGTTTTATTGTAGGATTTTTATGGTTTTAGCTCATATGTTTAGATCCTTGATTCATTTAGAGTTAATTTTTGTATATAGTGTGAGGTAGAGGTCCAAATTCATTCTGTTTCAAGTGGAAATCCAGTTTTGCCATCACAATTATTTTGCTAGGAGTCAGGTTTGAGTCTAGGCTGGTTAGTGGAGCTCTTTAACCTCTCCAGGTGACCATCCTGGGGGAAACAGCGGAGCGGCTCAGTGAGTCCCATCCAGATGCCATGGAGGACCTTCAGTGGCAGCGAAAAGAGCTGAATGAGGCCTGGGATGACCTGCTGGGGCTGACAGAGGATCGTAAGGAGAATCTAAGTGAGGCCCAGAAATTCTACTTGTTCCTCAGCAAGGCCAGGTAAAGTCAAAGGCAGACTTTCACCAGTGGGGGTGGGAATCCCCATGTTTGGCCTGGGACTCCATGAGCCATCTGGGTACGGGTGCCGTGCTGTTCACTGCTGGGTTTGGATGGCACTGCTATGTCCGGTTCTCTTTACCTTTAGTAAAGACCAAAATTTCAGGGCCGATACCTTAAGAAATTGAAACCATCTAGGCTGATTAAGTGAGCTTCTGATGAGTGTACATGACATGTAAGACACTGTGACAGGAGTTGTGAGGACCCCGTACTTTCATACTATGGGGAAGCAAAAAGCAAAGATAACCGTGTAAAACATGATATGGCCCAAAACATGCATCCCTAACAAACACCAGAAGAAATTCAGAGGTGAAGAGAACAACTGATACATTGTAGAGAAAGTAGCATTTTACTGAGCATTATTATTGAGGATTTTAACCAGTGGGATAGAAGGGAAAGACATTAATGTAGGGGAACTGTGCAAACAAAGGCATAAGGATAAGACAAATACAGCATGTTCATGGGGCAGGGAGTGTTCAGGGTAGCAAGAGTCTGAATTTTATATGTCAGGGGTATAAGGAGAAGTAGCAACAAATGAGATTCAAAATGTTGGGATCAAATCCTGGAGAATTTGGAGTGTCTTTTAACAAGTTTAGACTTTAGCACAAAAATCACCTGGCAAATGCACATTTTACCTGTTAAGCTCTTCCCTCAGCCTACCCCTGTAACCTGCATCTGATCCCACAGAACCCTTAGACCCAGCTTCACTCACCATTAGGAAGGTTTGGGGAAAAATGTGGTTTGTCACCTTCAAGTACCTTGCTCCCTCTGTCTTTGCCTGCCACCTTTCTGAGTAAACCTGAACCTTAGCAGGACCAGAGAATCTCCAGCTTGGCAGGTCAGGCAAATCCTCATCATATCAGTCTACTTGGAGAAACTTTTAGAGTTGAGGGTGGGTCAGGGATCTAGTCCAGATGTTTCCTTCTAGTAACATCACATAGGTCAAACCATTTACCCTCTCAGAGCTCATTTCATCATCTCCAAAATGGAAACAAAAGAATTACTAGCATTTTATACAGGATTATTACAAGCATTGAAATCTATATATGAAGTGATTTTTCAAATGCAAGGGTTTGCTATCCTTAAGTGATACAGGGCAAATCGTTAAATCTCAGATGTGTGAAGCATGTAAAGTCAGATAGAAGACATTAATCTGGAAATGTTTACTAGAGAGGGAAAAGCCATAGGACAGACATCCCTGTAGAAGGTTTCAAGGTGTTCTTATCAATGCCAATGCCAATATGTCTGTTTGTCTAGGGACCTGCAGAATTGCATCAGTGGCATTGGTGGCATGGTGTCATCACAGGAGCTAGCCGAGGACTTAACTGGCACAGAGATCATGCTGGAGCGACACCAGGTGTGACTGCAAAACCACAGCCACTGATCACTTGATCTCACAACCACCCTTCATTTTACAATTTTTGGTGTAATCGGCCTCACCAGTTTCTGCCCACTTTTTCCCACAGGAGCATCGTGCTGACATGGAGGCAGAAGCTCCCACCTTCCAGGCCTTAGAGGACTTTGGTGCACAACTGATAGACAGCGGGCACCGTGATAGCCCTGAAATTGAAAATAAGCTTCAAGCTGTCAGACTAGAGAGACAAGATTTGGAGAAAGCTTGGGAACAACGCAAGAGGATGCTAGACCAATGTCTGGGTTTGAAGGTACAGAAAATTGCCAATAGCTGAGCAGGGTTAGTCTCAGTCTGTTCCTTCTGTGCAATTTTACATGGTTAGGATAGGCTCTTAGTACACTGGCCTTTCCATGCGGTAAACCAAGGGCACCTCTTGAACATCTGACATTGGATTCTCTGCTTTGCAGACTGATCATTGTGGTGTTCTTTGCCCTTATCCCTGTTAGAAAAGCCAAACAATGTGGGGGTCAGTCCTGAGCATGGATTTCAGTGATTGTCATTTATTTATTTACTTGCTTGCTTGCTTATTTATTTTTTTAATTGAGAAAATATGTGTGCAGGGCCCTGGGGACACAAAGATTGATAATATAAGATCTCTTTTCTTAAGTGGTGAAATTAGACATGTTAGTTCTCATAGAGTAAGGTGATAATTAATAAAACAAAAAGCATGGATTACTCTGAGGTTAAAGAGGAGGGAGCAATACACATTTTTTTTTTTTGAAGGAAGAGAGTGGGGCTGTCACAGGCTACTCTGAAATGTAGCGTTTACTGGAGTCTTACAGAAATAGCTAGCAGGTATTTACCAGGTGTAGAGTATGGGGAAGGGTGTCCCAATTTTGGGATATAGCTTATATAAACACATAAAATATATGTTCAGGGAAGAGTAAAAGATCCAGTATAGATAAGATTCATGGCATGAGTGCTGTAGTATGTATGGTGCTGTGTGTACTGTGTGTCCCATAAATGCTTTGGGTTTGGGGGTTATGGCTATCAGAGTAAACAAACTCCAGTCTTTTCTTTCCTAGGAAAGATGATCTGACATTGACTTTTCCCTTTTCAAAACATCTTAATAACACTTGTTATTTGCTATGTGGCTCTCTTGTCTTTATCTCTGCTTCAAACAAGGCAAGTTCTTACCTCATTAATTCTAATTTTCCTGATTTTCCCAATACCTCTAAGTTACTTTAGATCAATCTCTAATTTACCTGCCCACTCAAAGTTCCCTGTCAGGGAGACTCTCCCTGAATTCACCTAACATTCATGTGTCTCTGACCTGTAGAAATTTGAGGGATGACTGGAAGATTGTCAAAATGCTAATACTAACACTACTAATAATATCTTCTCATTTTTAACAAAAACTCATAGACCCTGTTCTAGTTTGCTAATGCTGCTGGAATGCAAAACACCAGAGATGGATTGGCTTTTATAAAAGGGGGTTTATTTGTTTACACAGTTACAGTCTTAAGGCCATAAAGAGTCCAAAGTAATGCATCAGCAACCAGATACCTTCACTGGAGGATGGCCAATGGCGTCCGGAAAACCTCTGTTAGCTGGGAAGGCACGTGGCTGGCATCTGCTCCAAACTTCTGGTTTCAAAATGGTTTTCTCCCAAGACGTTCCTCTCTAGGCTGCAGTTCCTCAAAAATTTTGCTCTTAATTGCACTTGGGATATTTGTCCTCTCTCAGCTTCTCCGGAGCAAGTCTGCTTTCAATGGCCGTTTTCAAACTGTCTCTCATCTGCAGCTCCTGTGCTTTCTTCAGTGTCTCTCTTGGCTGTAGCAAACTGCTCCTTCTGTCTGAGCTCTCATATAGTGCTCCGGTAATTTAATTCAGACCTACCCTGAATGGGTGGGCCAACACCTCCACGGAAATTATCCAATCAGAGTCATCACCCACAGTTGGGTGGGGCGCATGTCCATGGAAACACTCAAAGAATTTCAATCTAATTAACACTGATAGGTCTGCACACACAAGATTACATCAAAGATAACGGCATTTGGGGGACATAATACATTTGAACTGGCACAGACACTTATGTATCAATTCTCTATAATGTGGATTGTACATTTCCTTGCTGCCAATTTGAACTCTAACTTTTAATATTTCCCACTCTTCATGTTTCTCTAGTTGCCTTTCTACTCCCTTTGCCATAAGAGATATACTCTACTTCAAATAAAGTTTGGAGTGTGTATTGCTTTTAGCAACCCATGCTAGTGCTTAGTCCTTTTGTATTTCTTGAATTAAGTTTGCAGATGTCATACTGAGAGAGGAAGACATCTTTAATTCTTCATCCTCTCTAAGGAGTCCTGTGACCTTTCTTTAAACCATATTTCTTCTTTCTTAAAAAAAAAAATCCATGATTTATCTCACCACAGTTTATCTGCTGCTAAACAGCTGTTGAGAATTACATAGCTCAGGTCTTTCTCAGATATGTCTGGCAATCATAATGCTTGGAAAAAATATATAAGTTTGAACTGGAAAAAGGGGTGGGTTGCTTCCAGGAGTTGGAGGAGGCTATTCTCCATATTCCTGAAGCCACTACACCACAATGAGAACTGAGGCTCTGGTCCCTAGAAAACTTTAGGAATATCTCATTGTTCTTTCTGGAGGGCTTACTGCCTTTCTAAGAATTAGACCAGCATTGACTGAGCATTGCTTTTACATTTTGAACAAGGTTAACTGCATTTATAGTTTATCCCAAGCAAAGATCCATAAGGAAAATTATACATTGAACAACTGAATTAATGAATGCATTCATGGGGCCAGAATGCCAAAAAAAAGTTCCCAGGAAATCAATATCCACACATGTAAGATAATTAAAATGTTGATGTGGTAAGTAAAGGTGGGATTAATCAGTTTACTGTTCACATTTTACCCCACACTCAATTTCATTACCCTCCCCCACCATGAACACATACATACATACACACACACACACATACTTCTTGGAACAATATTAGAATTCTGCAGGATCTCTTATGGTCAATATTATGAGAAAGGGATAAGAACATTTCCTTTGTCACCCTGGAATGAATGCACCATATGCCTCTAACTTTATTCCCCATAGTTGTTCCAAGGGAACTGTGATCAGGCTGAGAGCTGGATGGTGGCCCGTGAGAATTTCCTGAGGTCAGATGACAAGGACTCCTTAGACAGCCTGGAGGCCTTGATGAAGAAACGTGATGATTTAGACAAAGCAATCACTGCCCAGGTAATAACAACTAATATAATAGTTCCAAGAATAACTACTAGTGATATAACAAAAATCCTACACATTTGCGCAGTTTTATCATTTATAGGTATTTAGAAACCCATTTGCTCCTTGTAGAAAACTCTGAGGTAGTCAGGCACCCTCTACAATGGCCCTTGGACCCCATGTCAAAGTTGACTGGTGGTGACTATTAGATGTTTCTCCTCCTGTTGAGTTGAAATTCACCTCTCCTGTACAAGCATTTAAACTTTTGTTCTGGATCTGACCCCTGAAGCTACAAAGATAGCTATCTCTATTGCTTTCTAGGAAGGAGTCTTAGATTGCTCCAAGAATCTAATACCCAGGCATCTGGACTCTTTCCTTTTCCTTTCTCCAGGAAGGGAAGATCACTGACCTAAAACATTTTGCTGAGCAACTCATAGCTGATGACCACTATGCCAAGGAGGAGATTGCTGCCCGACTCCAACGGGTGCTGGACAGGTCAGGCCTGGGTGATTGTTTTGCGAGTTACAGGAAGATGTAGCAAAAAGACCTTTTTGCTAGCATTCAGCCTGAAAGGACCTTTCCAGATGCCTAAAAGTGACCTTGGCATCTTGGGGAACTTTCTAACCTGGACTCATAGAATGAAAGGGTTGGATGGTACATTAGAAATTATCTGATTCAGCTGTTGCATTTTATATCTGGAAATAATGAGACTGTGTGAGAGGAGAAGGGACAGGCTGGTGAATGGGAACATTCATGGATATGACATCAGAGCTTGGGGAAAGGGTGGAGTGCAGAGAGTGTTCTGACCCTTCCTCCAGGTGGAATGCTCTCAAAGCACTGATGATTGCTGAGAGGACAAAGCTTGGAGACTACGCTGACCTGAAACAGTTCTACCGTGACCTCAAGGAGATAAGGGAGTGGATCAGTGAGATGCTGCCCACAGCCTGTGATGAGTCCTACAAAGACCCTACCAACATTCAGGCAAGTTCAAAATAGGACTCTAAGAAAACTTCACCATCCGCAGATTGTTAGTTGAATGGTCATCCTCCTATACTGAAACTCCCCTACTTTTGAGGCTGCTGTCCCTGCCCTTAGGAATTCTTGAGTCTGATGTGGAGTGAGTTCTTGAGAAATACTGACAGAAATATTAACTCTTCCTTGTAATCAGAAGTTAACTTATCCTGCTTCCCTAAAAAAGAGGATCAATTTTGTTTCTGCTTTGCCTTCAGAGGAAATACCTGAAACACCAGGCTTTTAAAAATGAGGTTGATGGCCGAACTGAGCAGGTAGAAGGAGTCATCAGTCTGGGGAGCTCTCTGATTGAGCGGAACGCATGTGATGGCAATGAAGAGAACATGAAGGTAGGGTTTCAGCTCAGGATGAGTTCTTGGCCACAAAGGGACATGAACAGAAATCTTTTTGCTCTTTCAATATTTCCATCTATAGGGATATGGAATATTTTCTGTGGTTTAGTCTTCCCTTTGATTGTTGCACAACAGAAGAGGAAAACAGATGCTCAGACTTTTATCACTTCCATCATACCCAGTATCCAGAACTCCAGGAAAGCTTTTGACTTAATTCCTAAGTCTTTTCATGCTTGTTCTATATTTTCTGCTTCTACTGTCAATCATCCTTTGGCATTTGGATTTCAATCTCTTTAATCAGACTGGCACCCTTCCTTCAAACTACCCTTTCTTCCAACACCCACAGTTGTGTCCCAGATTAAGTATAATTGGTTTAAAATTTATGACATTCAAGTACCAGCAAATTTTGGTAAGTCCCTCCTCTCCTTCCAGAGCCTCCATACATTGTCCTCTCAGGTTATCACAGGATCCAGGCCTCTAACCACTCTAATGACTCCTTGCTTTCCTTGGGTTAGGAACAACTGGAAGAGCTGGAAAAACAATGGAACCACCTGCTTGAGAGGACAACTGACAAAGGGCAGAAGCTCAATGAGGCCAGTCGCCAGCAGAGGTTCAACACAGGCATCCGGGACTTTGAGTTCTGGCTCTCAGAGGTAATAGAACCTGGAAATGTTGGGGGCACAGGAGCATCAGATGGATGGAGATGAGGGACACCTGTTTTGCTACAAGAAGGCATTGAGACTCTAAGTCTTTCTGTACAGTAAGGATGTAAATTAACCAACAAACTATCCAGTAACCTAGCAAAACAGCAGAAATGCCAGGATCTCAGCTCATCTAGGGGAATTTGTGTCATGGAGAAATCATAGGTTGCCTGTGTTTGAAGAAACCTTGAAGACCATCTAATCACCCATCAAATTCAGAAATCCTTACTGTGCTGTCTCTGACAAGAATTTTTCTGGCCTATACTTGCAATATATATATATAAAATGGCAGGGGAAGCATTAACTTATAAGGCAGATCATTCCATCTTTGGGAAGATTTCACTGTTGAGACATTTTCCCTTGTATTGAGCTGAAATATGCCTGTTTTAATTCTCTCCCTAAAGACACACACTAAATTAGAATAGTTTTCTCCTTGGCTGTTTTCTTCAGCTGTTTCAAAATTTTCTTCACATCAGTTGGTTTCAAGTCTTCAGAACATGCATCACTCGTTCTACTGATCACTGTGGTGATCAGAACTGATCCTGATGTTGAAGGTAAGTCATATCAGTGCAAAACAGAGTGTTCAGAGTATTAGAGGATCCAGTATTCAGGATACTCTATATATGCTGATGCAGCCTAAGAATGTTGGTGACTCCTTTCTTGGGAGGAATGTGTTGATCCAGTATAAAGGCCTAAAAGAAGAGAGGTTGCAGTAGGAAAAGGAAATCCAAGCTGAAACGGAAAGTTGAGTTGAATTTAGATGCTTAAGGAAAAGCCTCACTGAAATCCTCTTTTGCCCTCTGATTCTTCTCTATCCAGATTCAGACTTTGATTTCACACTGAGGAATAAAATGCAAGTGCAAGTCCTAAATCTCCGTCAGTAGGGTTCCATCAATATGATCATTCATATGTTGCCTAAGCTGGAAGAGACTTCAATGACATTAATGATACTAACCCCACCATCACTTCCAACAGCAATTTACTGAACATGTGGCACTTAGCAACCATCACAACAACCCTGTTCAGCCAGCAGTATTAAATATTTGTTTAATACTCAGACATTTTCAGCAACCTAACAGCTAGTAGACAGCATAGCCAGCATTTAAAATCAGGCCTGACTGATTCCAAAGATTAGTTGGAGCTTATCACACCCCCTCATTTTCCCCAAGTTTCTCATATCACCCATCGCATGGTCTCTTGAACCCAATTCCCAACTCTACTAAGACATCTCTCCAAAGTCTAGTAGTCTCATAAGTGTAATATATGCCAAAGCTATTGGAGGTCCCATAGCTATGTCTAGTTTGCTATCACTGCTATTCTTTTCATGGAGGGAGGGGTTTAGACCAGGATGTACTTCTCTAGTCTTTGCTGTAAAGTCTCTTGGAAAGCTGCAGCATTGTCCATCAAACCTCTTTTGAAATGCATCAACATCTTTTCATTGGAACATAGAAGCTGATTCCTGGGCAACTACAATGTGCCAGGTACTTCATATATCTTAATTGACTTCACCCTCACAAAATTCACAAGACCAAAATTTTACTGATGAGGGCACCAAGGTTTACAGAGAAATTAGGTGATGGATCCAAATACACAAAGACATGAAGTGGAAGAATTCTGATCCAGTGTGAGCACCAAGCCCACATTCTTTACATCATACTACCCATCTCCCTGGATTTAGAAATGCAACAATATTTTTTTCTTCTTCTTGATAGTTTTGCTTTGTCTTATTTTAATGCCTATTTATTTGGGAAGTAAACTTTGTGAAGTCTTTTCATCAACCAATTCATTTGTCAAAGATTTAATAATCAAATGATTCTGTACTACTTGGTACATGTTGCTTTATAAATATGAATATAAATCACATATGAAATCAATACCTTTTTAATGACCTTTCGAAGCAGACACCAAAGCAAGGTACATGGAACAAACATAAGTAAAGATCTATGATACCAGGAAAGTTACTGAACTTGTTTACCTGTACTATCCACAGTAATGAGTACACTGTCTGGAAAGCAGTAAGCAATTAATAAATACTTGTCAGATAAATGAATTCATACTTGAATGATTGATTTTGTTGATCCTTCCTGGGAAGAGTTTGGGGACATAGTTGCTAAACTTGTTTTCCTTAAAGCCGTTTTTCATTCGACACCTTTATTGCTTATTTCTCCATTCCCAGGCAGAGACACTGCTGGCCATGAAAGATCAGGCCAAGGACTTGGCATCAGCAGGTAACCTGCTCAAGAAGCATCAGCTATTGGAGACAGAGATGTCGGCCCGAGAGGTAAGTAGTGCTGGAATCCCACTCCACTGGCCAGGATGGAAATGCTTCTGATTTTTTTTCCTGTGGTCTTAAAAGACCATTTGAGAACGCAGCCTTTCAAAATTGACCTTAGTGTTCTCAGCCAGCACTCATTATAATAAGGCCAAACCCGGGTGCTGAAGAGCCATTTTAACTGCCATTGTTAGCCAATTATCATTACCCTATATATTCTAAGACTCTGAGAGGCAGATCTTAAAGTTATCTTGTTCATTTTTTTTCCTGATGCATGCATATAAAGTTACTATCTTCCAAATCTATTTGATCTGGTATTTTAAAAAATAGAAGTTTATTTTACAGAATTGAATAGAAAAAATAACATCAGATGGGGGTATGTGCCCTGAAATTGTAAAGTGTAGACAAAACTAGATATGGACTCTGGAAATTCTATAAAGGATTCCTCTTAATACAAACCACAGATTGGTCTTGGAACCAGTGAGGAACATTCTGGTTGGTATCAGTTTCATGCTGAAGAATTTTTATATTACCAGCTTTATTTGATAGTTTAGATACACCAGAAAGACAGGAAGTCAAAGGTTTTCTAAGTTCAAGAGTCAGGATTTGGTGACATTCCCTGTGACATCACTAAGGGACAGGGTTAGAATGGGAATAAACACAGAAGAAGCTGGATAAGGCCTCGCTGGGTTCTATGGCCAGCCTAAGAATGTTACCAATAGAGTAGTTCTTGTTGAGCATTTCAATCAATCAATCAATCAATCAGTCAATCAATCAATCAATCTGTGACTGCCAAATTCAGTGTTGTGAAGAAGACAGTCTTGTGTGAGACAGAATGCTTGCTCGTCAGGATCTTGTTTTCTAGCTGCGGAGAGAATACAGGTGAAAACATCAAGAACATCAAGATAAGGAATAAGATGGGGAAATGTGAAATTCAAGTAATACAATCATGCTATCTACATTTCTTTCTGATCTGGTCTTTAGTTAACCTGAGTTAAAAGAGCACACTATCAAATCAACTACCTTCAAAAACAATCTGTGTTGATTGTAAAACTATATAGCTCTTAAGGTGTGACTGTGTAATTGCAAAAACTTTGTGACTGACTCCCTTTATCCAGTGTATGGACAGATGAGTAAGAAAACAAAGACAATAAATAAATAAATAAATAATAAGGGGGATAAGGGGTATGGGATATTTTGTGTGTTCTTTTTTATTATTATTTATTTTTTCTTTTTTTGGAGTAATGAAAATGTTCAAAAATTGATTTTGGTGATGAATGCACAACTACATGATGATATTATGAACCACTGAGTGTACATTTTAGTCAATTATCTGATATGTAAATGTATCTCAATAAAATTGCATTAAAAAAGAGCAATTTATGTGACCTAGTCCTTGAACCTGAATAAGCAGTGCGCAAAGGTCTTGGGTTTGCTTACCGTGTCAGTACTGTTTATTGAGCACATTGGGATTTTCTAGGATGCCCTCAAGGATGTGAACGAATTGGCTGCTGATCTGCTCTCCAGTGGGACTTTCAACACTGAGCAGATTGTGGAGAAGAGGGATAGCATCAACAAGCGCTTCCTGAATGTCCAGAATTTGGCAGCTGCGCACCATGAGAAACTGAAAGAGGCCTATGCCTTGTTCCAGTTCTTTCAGGACCTGGATGACGAGGAATCCTGGATAGAGTATGTACCATCAATTCACAATTCATGGATAATCCAAGAGGGTAGATAACCCACCAAGCAGGGTTCTAGTTGAAACTAAAATGGAAACTGTAAGTGTTTCTACCAGTTGGTACTACTTAATCATTTTTGCCTGTACCTAAAGTTAGCATTGTTTTTATTTTTCCAAATTTCCCTCGCTGGATGCAAGCAGAGGGAGATGAGCATGAAGAGAGTGGGAAGCAGCTAATATACATGCTGGAAACAAAATTAAAAAACCATATCTGTTTGCTCTAAATAGCTTATAAAATGTGCATTAATCATGGAGACAGCTAGGCACGTACAGCACTTACACAGATGAAGAAATCATTGTCTTTTTTTCTCTATATTCAGTGTGTCTTTTATGGCACTGGGCAGGACACTGGACAGAGAATGTTACACAGTGTTTGCCATGGTTTTCTTACTACCTCAATTTCTGTTGTAAAAAATATTATTGGCAAAATCTTAGCAAATCAACTTATTTTCCCTACTGTCCATTTAATCGGCCTCATTAAGTTCCTCATCTGCAAACCTACTGATTCTTACTAGTAATCAATGAATTAGAAGGAAACATAGTACATAAGGTTTTTCCCTTCTATCAGTTTTCTCCATCGCTGGTGCAACAAGTAGACCATTGTAGAAGCCAGAAGATAAGATAATCTTGTCTATGTCATTTGTGATGCTTTGTGGTTATGTTCAACCTTTTCACACTCAGAGCCATCCCAGCTGCCTATAGTATCAGCCCTTTATTTCCATTCTACTTAACTTTATTATTGATAATAATATACAAAAATAATAAAAGTCCCAAAGACCAGGTATGATTTTCAATTTTTTTTTTCTTGCGGGGGAAGAGAAACATCAATGTTATGTTCTTAAGCAAAGAAGAGAAGATACACAGGTAAATAATCAAAGGTATGAAAGGCTGGCTGACATAACTTTGCACGTGGTAGAGATTAGCATGTTATTTTAACTTGTAATTGCGTAAGTCAGAAGTTTGCCTGCAAGCCACTGCCATTAATTATCTTTTTGTTGTTCCAGAATTTACCACCTCCTCTGCCTCCAGGCACAAACATTCTTAGAAAACCATTAGTCAAGGGTGTTCTCAGATGTCTAAACCCTAACTTCTCTGTTTTCTTTCTTTCCAGGGATAAATTGGTACGAGTGAGCTCCCAGGACTATGGGAGGGATCTGCAGGGTGTTCAGAACTTACTGAAGAAACACAAACGCCTAGAGGGGGAGCTGGAGGCACACAAGCCAGCCATCCAGGTAGGAATCAGAATATCAGACCCAGAAAGACAGAAATCACCTAATACCAGTCTGTCATGTTAAGAGTAAATAGGATGGGGTGACAAGACATGCAGGCAACATACCAAGGTAACACAGAGTTAGTCGTAGAGTTTACAAGTGATTTCTTCTCCTACACATTTTGTCTCCTATAAATAAAAGAATTCTGCAACAGGAACCCAAGATCTTCCATGGCAGAGCACTTCTAACACTGGGCCCAATTGTTCACAAGTGGGATGTGGGTTGGGAAAGATTTACTTGAATCATATGGTAAAAAGTTGAGTCTGAATCCTGGCTTGGGCAGCAAATCAACCTTTGACCATGAACAATCCACAAAACAGATGGTGGACAGTAGCCTAGGATATGAACTGAGATATTCACCAGGAGACCTGGTAAAGTTTAGCATTGTAGATCATCTTCATTCTTTCAGGATTTGCAGGACCACCCAATGTAGCACAGGAGTTTATAAATGATCTGGAAGGTACGAAGGGCTAGATACTTTGCCAGGGGATCATGAAGGGTAAACAGGGAAAGATTGTGGGGTGGTGGAACATGAAGGCGGTGTGTTCTTCAGAACGTGCTGGATATGGCAGAGAAGCTAGGAGACAAAGCTGCTGTGGGGCAAGAAGAGATCCAGAAGCGGCTGGCTCAGCTTGTTCAACATTGGGAGAAGCTGAAGGACTTGGCCAAGGCTCGGTGAGTGAGGGACAGGCTGTCCAACTCTTCCTGGGTTGATGTTGGGAGGATACTTAAGTGCCTGTTCAGTATTGACTACACTCCCCAACTGCCAATCTCTGTATATCTTTTAAGTTCTTGTCAAAAGCCACATTTTACTTGATGCCTTCCTCCATTTTCCCCTAGCCCAAAATGATCACTGCTGCTGTGTTCTAAATATACCTCTCCTCCTGCATTTTCTTGCAGTTGTCTGCCTTTTATCATTGTCCTATGTACGTAATCCTTCATACCAGGGAATTAGCCACAATTTCCGGTTTACCTTATGTATCTACCAACAGTTTTAACTTTATATGCAGCAGTTAGTAATGAAGTAATGAATGAATATTTTTTCTCTCTCTTATAGCCATATAACCAAGAATGAACAATTTCTGTCTATAATTTCCTGTGTCTTGGCAGTGGGAAGAAATTTCTTTCTGGAAACTAAAAGGAAGATTCTTTGACTTTGTCATGTCTTCATGATATAAGAAAGTGCTCAGAATAGAAAGAAACACTGCTTAGCTGCTGCTATTTTTCAACTCTGAAGTCTAGGCACTTCCTTTTGTTTAGCCAGCTTCCTTTCTCCAACAAAACTTCCTAATCAGGGATAATGTCACATAGCTTCTGGGGCTCTTGTCTCCTCAGCTTCATAGGAGGTTGCATCGCTGGCCCATAAGCACGTGAACTGTGCTCTGGCCCAGTTCCGCTGTGGTTGGCTTGTGTGAATAAGCTGGATTGCTTTGATGGGATCATGCCACCATGCTATAATCCACTGCCTACCAGATTTTCTTCTCATTGGGTCCTACCTCTGCTCACACACCATTATAGAGGGCTTCATTTGGAAGAATCCTTAGAATACTTGCAATTCATGGAGAATGCCGAGGAAGAGGAAGCTTGGATCGGTGAAAAGGATGCTATGGTTGCACAAGGGCATTCTGGAGATACATTGGCTGCTACTCAGGTAAGGAACAGGATGAATGGAATAATTTTCTTCCATTTAATATGAACCTTTTCCTAGGAAGTCAGTGTTTTTACCTGTGAAATCTGAATCTTCCTCCTGATGGGAGAAGGAAATGAGGGACATATAGATGATACTACCAATTTTAAACATGAGAAAATCAAGGTCCAAAGACATAAGGGACTTATTTCCAAGGTCATGAAACCAATCAGGTGTGAAGGTGCAACTCAAATTTAATCCTGTGATCTGTGAGCTGTCTATGAGTCCAAAGTCATTGTGGTTAAATATAGGTAAGCCTTTCCTTATAGAGATAGATTTTCTAAACTTCCTTCAAACCTTGATGTTACACTGATTTGGAAAAATTCCTTTTATGCTTGGCCATTGGTTTCAGCTTCTAGAAAATATAGTTTCAGGGTAAGTACCTTCTGGATAGAGTGGTCCCAGAGTTTAGAGACACCTTTTGAAAATTCAGGATTGGCTTTCTCAACAATAATGGACATGTTCTCAGTGAAATTCTGGACTAATCGGGATTTTGAGAACTTCTGAAAGAGAGATTACAAAACAATTTTCTAGGGGCCTTGAGAACTGTGCATAGAAGCCTGAAAACTTAAGGATTTACTAAGAAACATTTATGGAGATTGATTTACTTTTGTGTGCTGGCATGAAAGGAAAGACTTATTAAACTGACAGAAGAAAGCTTTAAAGTCTGTACAGCATATAACAAAACTGTGAATTCCTCCTATTTTGAAAAGTCTTTTGGGGACATGTGCACACTGCTGCATATGTTCAAGCATTTTACATTTTACCCAGATTTCTCCGATGGTAACATCTAGAAAAATTATAGTGCAATATCACAACCGAGATTTGGCATTGATACAGTCAAGATACGTAACATTTCCATCACCACAAGAGCCTGTTGCTCTTTTACAGTTACACCTACCCACCCTCATCTCCTCCTTAACCCCTGGCAACCACAAGTCTGTTTTCCATTTCAATAATTTTATAATTTAAATAATGTTGTATTAATGAAATCATACAGCGTGCAACCTTCGGCGATGGACATTTTCCAATCAGCAGAATTCTCCGGAGATACATTCAGATCTTTGATTAGTTTATTAAGATTCCTATATACCTACCTTCAGTGACCTCTTTTGTGGATAAAAACCTTACTTTCTGCTTTGTTAGGTTCCTGGGTCCACATAAATTAGCTGATAGTAGAAGGGGGGATGTTTCCTTAATTTGTGAATCAGGATTTTCTTCAAAATTATGCCATGTTCTCCTTTTCTTTTACGTATAAAGAGAAGATATTTCTAAATCATCACTTATAACTATGAAAGCCACACTCAATGTTTTTGACAAATTCTCTAGGCTTTTAGTGCCTTCTCAATATTTTTTTCCTGAACATTAAGTTAAGAAGGCTATTTAGGAACATATTTAAAGGGGGGACAACTAGATTTTATTTAAAAGAAACATACATTAGATGTGCAGTATCTGAACTGCCTGAGATGTCCAAGGGGAAATTCAGCGAAATGATTGGGTAAACAGGGTGAAGATGTCAACGAGGCTGCATTTCATGCTCTTTTACATGCAGAAAAACATGATTAAGTCAGGCATTTCAATCTTACAAAGTAGATCATCTGTCTAATCTCCATACAGTTTCTTCATAAAAATGAAATATAATACAGCCATATAATATAGTGTAGTATATCCTGTATTAAAAGCAGTAAACATCTTATTTTAATGTCTAAGAATGCCATGTATCATAATTTTATTTCCAAAAGGTGATTTATAAAAAGTATGTTAGTCATATGGATTCATTTCATTCTTTACCCTGGTTTCCTATGTGGTATAGGGAAAAAAATAATGGGTGCCTTTATGACAAGAGATGGACAAAAAAGGCAGGAGTGATAGTAGCAAAGGGTGGGTTGTGCTGTGGTAAGGGTTGTTATAGGTATTTCTTAGGAAAATGTGAAGGAAGATGCAGAAGTACTGCTCCTCGTGGGTCTTCATTCCTCTCCATTCTGCCTGCTGTACAGGCATCATGTTTCCAGAAAGCAATCAGAAATAGAGAAAACTTGGAGTCATATTCAAAGACAATTCCTGGTTCTTTTCACTCCCCCTTAGTGTCTATTTTTAATGTAGGGTTTTCTTAATATTTAATATTTTTTCTGCTAGATATGATATTGCATAGAACATATAAATTTAAATATGGAGAAATCCTTACATATCTTCTCAAATAGCAACCTCATTTCAAAATGCAGAAAGTTTAGAGTCACTAGCAACAGTGTCCCTTGTATTCCTGACTCTTCTCTCTGTTAAGATTGTCCCCTTTGACACGAGTTTGGAGAAGCATTTGGTAGAGCTGTGCCTGAAGAAATGGGCACTCACCTAGTCTGCCAGTTTAGCTGAATCAGCCCTGGTGAAGGGCAGCAAAGGAAGCCAGAATGTGGGTGTGGATAGATTTCTCAGTCCTGGATGTTTTGATTCTCACTGACTCATTTATGCAGAGCTTGCTGAAGAAGCATGAAGCTTTGGACAATGACTTTGCTGTCCATGAGACCCGAGTGCAAAATGTGTGTGCTCAAGGAGAAGACATCCTGAATAAGGTGAGCTAGTCCAGGGATTTCATGTCAAGCTTTTCATTTTCAAAAGGGATTGGTCCATAGTGAGTGGGGAGCTGTGCTAAAATCATAGGAGGGACTTTAGTAATCACGTGCCATTTTTTATTCTTAACAAGAATTATCTGCTCAGTTGCCTTTTCCTGGAAATTCTTTCTTTCAGGTTTTTATAGGTACACCTTTCAGATTTCTGTAAATTTTTTTTGACACTCTTACTCTGCTATGTGAAATATGGGGTTTATCAAGATCTTATCACTGGCTTTGGCCATACATTATTGTAGGAACTCTGAAGAAATTTGTTTGTAAGCCTGTAGGGAGGGGACCCCACTGAAACTTCTTTGTAACTTGAGAATCATTCCTCTGTTTAAAAGCTTATTTAAACAAAGCTTTCAAGTGCTATACAAAGAATCTAAACAGAGATGATTCATGTCTTCTGAAACTTACCCAGCCAAGAAGTCCACACTTATGTATATGACAGATATAAGCAGAATATCCAGATGCCAGATCAGAAAAGACCATCTGGGACATGTAAACATAGTAGAATAATGTCATCTGACCTAGAGGAGAGAATTATGTATTTGGAATGAGAGGCATGAAAACTTTTATATGGAACTAAAGAAATTCAAATTTCTAGCTCTGGACGCTCATCAGTACACCTGTCTCTTTCCCTCTTCCCTCAATCTTTGTGTTGCAGGAGGAGAGCCAGAAAAAGGAGGAAATTTCTGCCAAGATAGAGGCTCTGCATGAGAAGACCCTATTTCTGTCCAAAGCAGTAGCTGGTTGGAAGCACCAATTGGAGGATGATTATGCCTTTCAGCAGTTTAACTGGAAGGCTGATGTGATCGAAGCCTGGATAGGTATGATGTGTCAGGGCCAGGGTCCCTTTGGTTTGAGAGATGCTGAGAAATGCCATTGGTAGAGTGGTTTCTGGGGCTTTCTCATTTACCTTTGGAAAAGGCATGCTTCCTTCATCAAACACCCTCCATTCTCTCTGGACATAGTGACACTCACACACAAACACACATACACACACACTTGCACACATACACAATGAATCATGCTGAGGATATGACTAAATACAATGATTCCAGAGAATGCATTTCTGGGGAATTGGTGATTTCATATGTGATATTTGAAAATGTAGAGCTACAGCAAAACTCTCTAGTAAAAAAAAACTAAAATGTGCATTTGATTTACCCATAATTTTTATCTAAACTGCAGTTTTCTTTTGTTCTAAGACACTTAGAAGTTATCCTGGCCCTAGCTGTGTTTCAGTCAGTTTTATCCTGCATAAGCCTGGAAAAATAATGCACTGGGCCCCACTGCTCCCATATTCCAATGAAGTACCCACTTTGAAAGTCTGGAGAAGTTCTTGCTGTCTATAGTAAATATTGTTTTTCTCTTTACTGAAGTTGATAAGAGACCAACCATCTTCCCCATCTGATTAATTATCTTTGCTTTACAGCTGAGAAGGAAAGAAGCCTGAACACCAGTGGCAACGGTGCAGACCTTGCTGCGTTCCTCACTCTCCTGGCAAGACAGGTGAGAGCAGGGCTGCCCTGCTGGCAGATTCCAGTGGGGCCCAAACCCCAAAAACTGCTTTTAAAAAATTTACATCTAACCTAAAATCTAACCACAAAATGCATCTAAGTGGAATGTAACTATAACTCAACTCCAAATCTTCACTTAAATCTCTAAATCATATTTCATTTTTCTTGCTGATTACCCAAACTCTTAACTAATCCTTATCTTGTTCATGATCAAAATCTGTTGGAATGCAGGTGGGAATGGCCCCTTGGACCCTGAACTGTTTCCCTGTAAACAGCATCTCTGTGGGTCTTTCTTAGGACACACTGGATGCAAGTCTGCAACACTTCCAGCAAGACAGGCTGTTTGAGATCACTGACCTGAAGGACCAGCTGGTGGCTGCTCAGCACAGCCAGACCAAAGCCATTGAGGAGCGCCATGCTGCCCTGATGAGGCGCTGGGAAGAGCTGCTGGAAGCTTCTGCAGCCCACAGACAGAAGCTGCTGGAGAACCAGCTACCCTTTCAGAAGGTAAAAAAAAAAAAAAAAAAAAAGGAGATGTGATCAGGCTTCTATTACCTCTATCATCATCTGGGTATTAGATGTGGAATCTAGAAACAGATACTGGAAACCCTGGTTAGATGATTACAGAGATTTGAGTGCAGTGAAAAAAGATAAGGAATACATTCTTGGTGAGCAAGCAGTAGTTCATCTGGGCAAGTGTTACTTTAGATTGATTGACCAGATCTTCAGCTTACTGGAGACCGGCCAGGCACATGCATGGGAAGAGGTGGGTGAGGGCGGAGGGTGGAGAATCTTAGTGTATGGTGGAACTGAAACTGGCAGGCAGGAGTCAAGGTTGTCCTTGTGCTTTTCTCTAATTCCAGTTGAAGGAATATTTACGACTAGCCATAAAACGTGGTTTCTTGTCTTGTAGCTATCTTTCCTAGTTGGGAACTTTGTATATGTCAGTTAACATCTCTGAACCTTGATTCCTCATTTATGAAATGAGGATAATATTACCACTCCTCCTGCCTTTCTGGGTGATTACTATTAAAAGAAATAATGGATGAAAATGCAATATAAATCACTAAGTTCTGTACAGATATAAATGACTAAAATGTTCTTTCTAGTGATGGCTGCTGTAGCACTGGGTGTTGATCTTAAATAATCCTGATAAGTAAAGGAAATCAGGATAATCAGTGAAATTATTGAGCATGCCTAGACCATGAGAACCAATGTGCCTGGTGACAAATTAGGGCAGGTTGCTAGAGGAATTAGTAAATATATACATAAATTAAAACAAAGCTCAATATGGACCCTTAGTTAATTTCTACTCTATTAAAGGGCACAGGAACTGCAGAAATAAATCTTATGTGAAAAAATTAAATCAACTAAATGGGCAACTTCTTAGGAAGATAGTTCACATTCTAATTTTATTTTGCTCAATATTCAAACTGCAAATAGTTTTGTTACCTTATTTTCTGGATACAAAGTCTTTACAAAATATTCATCAACATAAAATTATGAAAATAATATGATGTATCTTACAGGTTTTCATTTTCTTCTGGGTAGTGGCCATATTAATTTTCTCTGTATTGGTCTATTTTAGCATATAGATTACTGAAATGAGTAACAGGTGAGATACAATGATTCAATACTTTCGTAATAATCCTTCCTCCATTTTGGCCAATTTTATCCTCCCCAATCCCCTTGTTTAGAAGAAGAAGCATCTTTTTCATATGTTCTCATGACAAATCTCTTTCAAAGTACAATCTGCTGACCCAAAAATCCATGATACATTTTAAATAGAATCAGAAATAATTTTTGATCACCTACTATTTGGACCAACCCATGCTATTTTTCTCATTCAGTAATACAGATAATTCAGAGTCATTCAACACATGTAGATGACTCTAGCTAGTAAAGCAGAAATATGCAGATCCATGCTAAGGATGTGGGTTAGTAGGTAGGAAGTGGGTTTAAGCAGGTGTTTTAGTTTCCTGGGCTGCTCAACAAATACCATGTCATGGGTCAGGTTAAACAATGGGAACTTATTCACTTACAGTTTTGAGGCTAAAAGAAAGTCCAAATCAAGGTGTCATCAAGGTGATGCTTTCTTCCCAAAGCCTGGTATTCTGGGGCTGGCTGAGGGTGATCCTTGGCCATTAGCGTGTCACATGGCAAGGCACATGGCCGCATCTCCTGGTCTCTTCCTTCTCTTCCAGATTCCACTGATGTTCAGCTTCTTGCTTTCTGTGGCTTCCTCTCTCTGTGTCTGAATTTCATTCCACTTACAAAGGATTCCAGTGATAGGATAAGACCCACCCTGATTGGGCTAGCTCATACCTTAACTGAAGTAACCTTATCAAAATGTTCTACCTACAAAGGGTTCACACCCACAGGAATGGATTAGATTAAGAACAGACTTTTCTGGGGTACATACAGCTTTAAACCACCACAGCAGGGATGGTTTGAAAAGCTTTAGGCATGAGATGATCCCAGAACAAGGTTTAGAAGGATTATAGGAAAAGGACTCAGCATAGACCAAGAGAAGTAAGAAGAGTATAATCTTGACAAACTCACAAGAAAGAGAAAAAGAAGAAGTAGATAAAGGATGGGACAATTTGCCAGTTTTATTTGTTTAATCATTTATCCGTTCATTCATTCAACACATATTTTTTCTTAGTTATCATGTGCCAGGTAGAATTGGAACATAGACGTTAGATTAAGATATCATGAAATCTTACAAATGAAAATAACCCTTACCATTCTTAGGATCTTTGAGCCTAAACAACCTTAGAAGTCATTCAGCTTCCTCATTTGTAAACAGTGAGAGAAATGACCAATTACTCACGATGAGAAAATGCTAGGACAAGGGCTGTTGTACCACTGGCTCATGTATCCATTCATCTGCTCACGTGGTTCTTCATTGGTCTTAGTTCTTCCCTCGCAGACTACTGGCCTTGCAAACATTTAAAGACAGTCATTATTTTCTTCCTCAGTCTTCTCTTCTGCTAGGAGGCTTCAAAGGAAAGGTGGCATGTCTCCTTTTTTCTCTGCAGGCCGAGGAGCTATTCATGGAATTTGCACACAAGGCCTCAGCTTTCAACAGCTGGTGTGAGAATGCCCAGGAGGACCTGTCAGAGCCTGTGCATTGTGTCTCCCTGAATGAGATTCGGCAGCTGCAGAAGGACCATGAGGCCTTCTTGGCCTCCTTTGCAGGGGCTCAAGCTGACTTCAACTATTTGCTGGAGCTGGATCAGCAGATCAAAGCCTTAAATGTGCCATCTAGCCCTTATACCTGGTTAACAGTGGATGTGCTAGAAAGGATCTGGAAGCAGCTACCTGATATCATCAAGGTAACTTTTTTTTTACATTTTTTATTGTGAAATATAACATATATACAGAACAGTGATAACTTTCAAAGTATGAATTAACAAGTTAGAGAGCAAACTTCAAAGAATGTTGTGGGTTACAAGTCCACAATTTCAGTCATTTTCTTATTGTGAAATATAGCATATTTTTTTTTCTCAGCCAGTAGAACTCTCTTCAGTATTTCTTGCAGGACAGGTCTCTTGTTAGCAGATTCTCTCAGCATTTGTTTGTCTGTATAAATTTTAAACTCTCCCTCAATTTTGAAGGAGAGCTTTGCTGGATAAAGAATTTTTGTCTATCAGTTTTTCTCTTTCAGAATCTTAACTATGCCACCACTGCCTTCTCACCTCCATGGTGTCCCCTGAGTAGTCAGTACTTAGTCTTATGTGGCTTCCCTTGTATGCGGTGAATCTCTTCTCTCTTGCTGCTTTCAGGGCTTTCTCTTTCTCTTCAGCATTTGACAGTCTTATTAGTATATAACTCAGAGTGTGTCTATTTGGATTTATTCTATTTGGTGTTGGTTCGGCTTCTTTGATTTGCATATTTATGTCATTCATAAGGGTTGGAAAGTCTCCCCCAACTACATCCTCAAATACTCTTCCTAGCCCTTTACTCTTCTTTTCTCCTTCTGGGACACCAATGATTCTTATATTTGTGATTTTCATGTTGTCCTTCATTTCCCCAAGATCCATTTCAAATTTTTCAATTTTTTCCACCATTTGTTCTTTTGTGCTTTCACATTAAATTGCCATGTCCTCTAATTCACTTATTCTTTCTTTTGCCTCTTCAAATCTGCTGTTGTGTGACTCTAGTATATTTTTAATTTGATCTACAGTATCTTTTATTTCCATAAGATCTGCTATTTTTTTATTTACTCATTCAAATTCTTCTTTATGCTCTTCTAGAGTCTTCTTGATGCCCTTTATGTCCTTAGCCAACTCATTAAAGTTGTTTTGGAGATTTGTGTATACTTTTTTGATTAATTGCTCCAGAGTCTGTGCCTCCTCCAGCTTTTTAATTTGGTCATTTGGCTTATTCATATCTACATGGCTCTTCATGTGCTATATGATTTTCTGCTGGCTTTGGGGCATTTGCTTCTCTTGATAAGGTTATTTTGGGATATGCAGGATTATTTGAACATTTATCTATAATTTGACAGAGCTGCAGCTTACTGGAGTGCACTTTCCCTGTGTTCTCAGCAGATGGTGCTCTTGAGTCACCTCTTATCCTCAAGTCAGCTTTCCCCCGACTTTGCCTTTGCACAGTACGGGGTCCAAACCAGGTGGAGCTCCAATCAGCACACCAGTTCTCCTTGTGCATTGGGGACTGCCAGACCTGTGGGTGAGGGGTGAGCCCTCTAAGGTTCGGCAGGGAGTCTGCTCAAGGGCACAGAAGGTTTGCTGGTTCCTTGAGCTCCATGTGGACCACTCTCAGTCCGTGGGGCTGTGTGTCTCAGACTCCAGCTCAAATGCACCACAATCCCTGTCTGCCATGTGCCTGTGAGCCTCTTGGGTTGAGGAGGATCTCCTGGTGCTTCCATGAAGCACCCTTGCCTCTCCCCACCTGTCACCTGTGCACACTGTGGGCTTCCATGGAGGAAGAATAAATACAGTTACCACAAGTCTGTTGAATCCTGAATTCCTTCATGGGAACTCCCAGCATGGGGCTGTGAAAGGTTATCTCTGCAGCCAACTGCTGAGATAGGTGCACGGGGAATGGATAGCTGGACCCTCCCCGCTACTGGCAGTACTGATTGAATAAACTTATCCCATCCTTTCAGATGCAATTTCTCCATTTTTTCATCCAAGTCCCCACTATGTGTCGTGGAGGACCCTCTCCAGCTGGTCGCACCCTAGAAATGCTGTTCTGGGGTGTTTTTTACACTTTATCTAGTTTTTTCATGGAGAAGAATTTCGCTCTGCCTCTCCTAGTCTGTCATCTTTCCAGAAGTCCATCAAGGTAACTTTGAGTACAGCAGAGACTTCCTTTGGCTAGTGTGGTTATGACCACTTAAATTGTTGTCCAGGTTGGAGAACGTTTGAGAAATAAAGGGACACTATTAATAATAATACTGGGACAGCTGGCATAACCTAGGACTGCCTAAGAAAAATTAGAAAATATATTCACAATAGTTATAGCCCTGTGCCCTATAGTTGGACCTTTTGCTTCTGGGAATTGAGCAGAGTCAGAGAAGCAATCAGTAACTTCAGGAGGTGTCTCTAATGATCAGTTATAAAATATTCTTTATATATATCCAGAGTCCATACATTTTCCCCATTCAAGGCACTTTCTATTTTATACACACCTCCAAGAGTTCCTTTTTTGTGTCTATATTTAATTTTTGTCTATCTATTATGATGTCTGATACAGAAATTATAGAAGGTATAAAAATATTTAACAAAGTAACCTTCATCATAATGTCACTATCCTTAGATAGCAACCCTTTTGTTACTTCCCTTCCCTTTAAGGCTGCTTTTATGCTCATATAAGTTAAATTTCACCAGAAAGAGAAGACTGAAAAAAGATTTGCCTTCATTACTGGGTTATTGTTTATTGGGCTTGGTCTTAGAGATTCCTGCAAGAACTTATAGGAAGTAACGTGGGCTTTATTCCCATTTTGGAGATAAGAAGAGGTGGGCTAGAAGAAATATGAGCACATAGGCACCTGCCTCTGAGAGACAGGTTAGATTTGGAAGAGGGAGGTGTGCAGACAAAACTAGGAATCAGTTCTTTTACTGCAGAGGAAGGCCTTCAGTGGGAACTCCAAAGTCTATGATTTGGGGTCTAGGAACGAGAGCAGGAGCTGCAAAAAGAGGAAGCAAGACAAGTCAAGAACTTTGAGATGTGCCAGGAGTTTGAACAGAGTGCCGGTGCCTTCCTGCAGTGGATCTTAGAGACAAGGTGAGCTGTGCTACCCCCAAATCCATGATCCCTATGCCCACACCCAATTTGAAATAGGGTTGAAATACTTGGAGTGTGAGGAGCGATGCCTTTTGTATTCATGCTGCCCTAAAATCACCACATGCTGTCTTGGTCTTATGTGTGGAACTGACTGCTTTCTGAAGCAGTCCTTGCTAAAATCAAGAAATGGTCATTTCCTCCAGCTGCCCATCGTATATCCTTCTATACTCTCTCATTGATATTCTAGCTTTTCTTCCTGTTGCATGTAACTGCATTCCAAAAACTATAGCAGCATCTTATGTTTGCATGTCACTTTGCACCTTCAAAAGTACTTTCCCTCACTTAACTTTCAAAGCAACCTTGAAAAGTGTACAGAGCATATTTTATTACCTGCCTTTCCAAGAGAGGAAAGTTCAAAAAGAAATATTGAATTGCTCAAGGTCACATATATGTTTATTAGCACAACCAGAAGTAGAGCCTACAGTGAGCACTTAATTTGAAGCTATTAGGTTGCCTGTTTGCTAAAGCTATAGTAAGAACCAGGTGAGATAATATATGGTAGTTGCTTTTATTAAATGAAAAATGGTCTATACCTGAAGGTAACATTTGTCACATCTTTTGTAAGTAAATGACCTGGAAAAGAGAAGACTTAAAGGGTGTGATACATGAGAATAAGGGATCAAATTTGGGACACTTCATCCAGTAAGTGGGTCAGACTTGTGGAGTTTTGAGGGTTAAAGTGGTGATTTAGAAAATCTGTGATAAACATTCTTACTACATCACAATGACAAGGATAAATCAGACCATGAGCAAAAGGAAGTCCTGTGTTGTGACTGAAGAAAACCACAGAAGTCACTGGAAACAGAGATTATCCTCCTCTGCTTCTGATTTTTGTCTCTTTATCATAGGATCCCCTCACAGAGTGTGCCCAGCACTGAGCATATCTGCTGAAGTCTGTGCTCTTTGTCTTGAAGCAAGGAGCTGCGTAGAAAGCTCTAAGTTTCTCAGAGTGGGAGAGGTTTTGGGGACAGTGGGTGGGGCAGGTTCATATTTTGTAGCTAACAGGGATTTTAGGAAGTCTCACAGATCTGAGGAAAAAAGATCACTGAGGTAATCCATGCTAACATATGCTTTCTTTTTTTTTCCTTTTCTGATTCCTGTTCTGGACCTCCATGTCAAGGGCTTATTTTCTGGATGGGTCAGTATTTTATGTTATCCCGTTTGTTTTGTTAAGTCTTATTCTGGAGAGACTTGTTAAGGAGGTGTAATAAAAATAAATAAATAAATAAATAAATAAATAAATAAATAAATAAATAAAATATGGGGTTAGAAGAAGAAACACAATATCATTCTGGCCTTGCACCCCAGTATGCACAGTCTTGCCTACATTATGTTCAGGGTACAATGAGAATAAGAACTAGAAGTGGGGTGTGGGAGCCCTCTTGTAGGTAAAGAGGAGAAGGGCTGTGAGTTGTTACATTTTTGTGAACTATTGATAGATGATATTAAAAGTAATGTTTCCCTCTGTTTCTTACTAGATCTTTGCTCAAAGAAACAGGAACTCTGGAATCCCAATTGGAAGCAAATAAAGTAAGTGATGCTTACTCATTATCTGAGGTTGTTGCCAGAGTATAAGTAAAAAATAACTTTGAGGCAATTGTATTGATCCTTTTAGGTGAACACTCTAGCCTGAAAGTCAAGAGCCTAAGGCTCTGGTCCCAAACTTGCCATCAATTTGGTGCCTAATCACAGGCCATCACTACATAGACACTGACCTCAATTTACTTAAATCTCTGAACTCTAATTTCTGCATCTATACAATGGAGCTATTAATACTTACATTGTAAAGATGTTGTAAGGATTAAATAAGATAAGTACAAAAGTTCCTAACCTACAACCTGGAACATTGGCAAATTTCTGCTATTATGTATGTGGTAAAATGATACAATTCAATCTATATAATCTCTTGACAATTGAGTAAAGTAATCTTACTTTCATCATTGCCTTCTTCTTGGAGAAAAACTTAATTTAATTTCTCACTAATGAGGGATTTTTTTAAATACTAAAAAAATATGATTCTGTCATGTAAGGTTAACCTTTGAAGGATCACAAACCATTGTAATATCTAAGATTCTAAGATTTCCTTCATCCCACCCCTGAAACCAATCCCCTCCTTTGGGGTGATATCCCCTTGTCAAGAAAGCATGGACTAGATGCAGAATGTTGGCATATAATGGTTGATGCACAAGGCCCAGAAGTGAATGCTAGGGAGCTTAAATGGCCTTAGGCCTCAGTCATAATCAACACTACAGGTAATTCACAAAATATATCACTGGGATCTGACAACATAGATCCTGGAAATTCCACTCGTTTCCTTTCAGTAAATAACCACTAACACTAAGATTTGATTAACTGCATAATGCCAGTGACCTTAGAGGTGACCTTGTCTAAATGAGGACTATGAAGTTGAAATGGTTTTACAGAGTAGTCCCTTTTCACAGAGGACAGGAAAATCCCTGAAAGAAATCCCTTGAAAATAATTGTAAAGGAACAAATAGGGGAAACCCCAAATTAACACCTCTGTTTTCTTCTGCCATATCCCAAGTTTGGAGCCAGTGTCTTGGGTGAATATCTCTCTCCTTTCTTTGGCTTTTTTCAGAGGAAGCAGAAGGAGATCCAGGCGATGAAGCGTCAGCTGACCAAGATTGAGGACCTTGGGAACAACTTGGAGGAGGCAATGATCCTTGACATAAAATACAGCACAGTTGGGCTGGCCCAACAGTGGGACCAGCTCTACCAACTTGGAATGCGGATGCAACACAACCTGGAACAACAGATCCAAGCCAAGTACTGAGGGCTCATAGCCAGGGCTGGGGAAGGTGGGGGGCAGGTCTTAGATATTAGGAACTTAATCCAAGGGTCTGGAAAGAGTATGGGGTATTGGATAAAGTAGCTGCTTCAAAGGTAGCACACTCACACTCACCACCTCCATTTTTCTCTTGCTTTATTGTTTCACAGAACAACTATCTCCCTTCATGAAATAGGAGACAGTGCTCCCATTTCTGAGTCTACTCATTTTCCAATCTGGACAGTACCCAAATCCTACATTCATTTCTCAGAGTCCCATAACCACCTTCTGTGATCTCTTCATAAAATATTCCTTTTGGTAAAATTCTCTCTAAAACATAATATCTAGAGTAGAAGAAATATTCAAGGTATGGTCTAACAGAACAGAAGAGCATAACAAATTTTCTAGATAAATTAGTTATATCAAAGCAGTTTTAGGCCCTGAAAGATCTTTTGCAATCTTACTGTCTAAATCAGGGATTAGCAAAAATTTTCTGGAAAGGACCAGATAAGGTCTCTGCAACCACTGAACTCTGCTCTTATATTGCAAAAGCAGCCATAGACAATATATAAATGAGTGAGTGTGGCTATGTTCCAACAAAACTTTATTCATGGACTCTGAAATTTAAATTTCATATAATTTTCATGCTTCACAAGATTTTATTCCTTTTTTAAAAATTACTTTCAAACATTTAAAAATGTAGAAACCATCTTTTTTTGCCTATGGGCTCTGGAAGACTAGATTCAGAAAAACAAGTGATGGGCTAGGTTTGGCCCATGGGCTGTAGTTTGCAAATCTCTGATCTAGATGACTCAAATAGTATAACATCCACTAAAATTCCTCTTTCTTTCACATGGCATGTCTTCTTCAATTCTTTGTTTTATTTCATGAATTAATTCATGTTTTTCCTTTCAGAGACACAATCGGTGTGAGTGAGGAGACATTACAGGAGTTTAACACAACTTATAAGTGAGTATAACTTCATATTACTATGGTTCTAGATTTTACTTTGTTTACTTTATGCTTCTATATACTACTTGGACCTGTAATTTATAGACCTTTCAGAGTGAGTCTCCAAATAACTAATATTCTTATCCTTCAGTGTGATTTGGTAGGGCCTAAAATGAAGATCCAGGTATGTTAATTAGCTTCAGTCATGGCTTTTAATGTAATATGTCTATAAGATCCCTGGGTTTTAGACAATGCATTTCTTCCATATTCAGAGAGTTATGTTTTTCCCTCCAGCTTTTAGGTTAAAAAAGTTCAGGGACACGTGAGGCTCTCTACTCAGATTCCTGACAATTTTTTAGTATCAATAAAGCCCCAGTTCCTCCAATAATAACTGCTCCCTTCTGTTCTGATCTGTTTCTCTATTGAACTTGATTCAATGTGTTCATTCTTTAGACACTTTGATGAGAATCTGACAGGGCGCTTGTCTCACAAGGATTTCCGGTCCTGCCTGAGGGGACTCAATTACTTCTTGCCCATGGTGGAAGAGGAGGAACCTGAGCCCAAGTTTGAGAAATTCCTGGATGCTGTTGATCCAGGGAGGTACGAGAAGGACTAACAGATAGACCATGGAAGGCAATGGGGCTTGGAGGGACAAGCACAGAGGCTAAACAGGATCCATGTATATGAGATTAATTCATGTAAGGATTGGAAGATACAGACTACCCTAAATGAACTGAGTAGTTCTTGATGCCATTTTAGGATTAGCTCAGAGGTTAATGACACTAACTCCAACTCAGGTACCAGCTCTGTCGTGGTCTGTGTTTGATTTATGAATTTTAGCTGGTTCTGAGGAGGGAAACTGATAGAGGAATCCCTTTGTGTATTTGAGGTCCTAAGGAGACATGGATGATTCAGAGACCAACATGTGGAATGGCATTAGTGTTTTTGAGGGTGGGGTAGGGTCACAGCAGAATCAAGTTACTGTGAGGAACTAATTCTTTCTAATACCCAGGTCTAGAGGAGACCAGAAATCACTTGAGGTACCTGCTGATGGGAAATTCCAAAACTCGATGAGAGGGTCCAATTGAGTGACCCATGTGGAAACAGAGACAGAGCTTAGGAACAAACAGTATTTATTTGGCTGTAAGGAGATTGAGGAGGGGAAATGGTGGTCCAAATAGAGGGCCTAGTCCATAGTCTCTGGGAGGTTAGCTGGAAGAATAGTATGGAGAATCTGACTTCCCTGTGTCTGAGACACTAAGCAGCATAAGAAAGGGGTCTGACTTCCTCTTTGAGTCCTGAGACTGCGAGTTCCGATCGCTTTCTTCCACAGGAAGGGTTATGTGTCACGTGAAGACTATACCTCATTTCTGATTGACAAGGAGTCAGAGAACATCAGGACCAGTGATG
This sequence comes from Choloepus didactylus, assembly GCF_015220235.1. Lineage (NCBI taxonomy): Eukaryota > Metazoa > Chordata > Mammalia > Pilosa > Megalonychidae > Choloepus > Choloepus didactylus. The sequence goes on from NC_051308.1 coordinate 106,661,095, forward strand.
AAATAGAGAATTCTTTCCAAGCTCTGGCAGAGGGCAAGGCCTACATTACCAAGGAGGACATGAAGCAGGTCAGGTTTATGTTGCTCCCACTCTCACCACACTCTCCTCATCATCTGGATTTTGGTCATCTCAGGCCTGGCTGTCTACTGTAGGCATCGCTCCCATCCCACCCCTTTTTTCCTCAAACCTCCTCTTACACAAGATAGCATTTGATTTGGTCACCACTTCATTTTGTCTTGGCCCAGCTCAAAATACTACAGTGCTCCCTCTTGACAATCAGTCAATCCAAAAGCCTTCAACACAGTTCTGAAGCCTGTATTTATTTTATCCCTTCTATTTAGAAACCAAATTTAGGGAATGAGATATGTAGTCAAAGTCAAACCAGACTTTTTGGGAACTGAAGAGCTAAGTTCATCTTATTCATTAGAAATCATAAATTTATGAGAGAAATATGTGATAAAACAGGACTGAATCCTCTTCATCCCCTGAGTTTAAGGCATATGGGCAGCCCCAAGGAAATGGTCTTTGAATTCTTATAATTACATCTCTCTCTTTTTATGCTTTTCAGGCCCTAACCCCTGAGCAAGTGTCATTCTGTACCACACATATGCAGCAATATGTGGATCCACGGGGTCAAAGACACCCTGCTGGCTATGACTACGTTGGCTTCACCAGTTCCTACTTTGGCAACTAATAAAATGTTCTCGTGGAACATAGAAGATGTTGGTGTGGTGGGAAGTATTGGGGGACAAAGGGGATAGGCAAGTGCGTAGGGTGGGGAGATGATTCTGTGTGTGAGTGTATGTTCATTACATTTACTGCAAGACCTAAAACCCTCAAGCTTGGAGGTATGACAGGTTAACAGCTGGAAGAGAGGGGACTGCATTCATTTTACGGGTGACTAGTCATACTGAGTTGTGCCAAGTTTTCTATTTTTTGTTTTTTGGATTTATATATTTTTATTATTTTGTTTTGTTCTGATTATAAAATAAAGTATTTCTTTTTACAAAAAAGTATTTCATTTTAATAGGTCCAAGTGAGTTAAAATGTTACTGATCCAATTGGGTTTCTGTATTTCTGCAAATTATACTGTCCTCTAAATATAGGAAGCTAATTATACTATAAAAAAGGATCATGGTGAAGTAGATAAATAAAATCTAAGATGATTTACAAACTATTTCTCTTTAGCTTTAGAATTTGTAAAAATGCTTATATGTGAAAGTGAAGGTACTTTATATTCTAGGAACCCCTGATATTTTAGTCTGTACAATCGAATCACAGAGAAGACAAATGTGTCAACTATTTTGTTCTTAAGCTGTCCCTTTCTCATACTTCACCATTAGAGTGGATGTTACTATTCTCAGAATGACAAAATTCCAGCACAGCAGGACTCATTTTTTACCCATAAATTTCCTCTTAAAGTTTAATGTGATAAAAAGAATAATTGTTTTGATTAATTTGCAAAGTTCTGTTATAGTAAGAGTCAATAGAATTGGTTATAAAATGAAGAATTTAGGGAAAAAAAAGCAAGAAAAGATAGTACTGTCTGCAAGAATTTTCAGGCCAGGTTTGATCTGATTACATTCAGATGCTAAAATTCTGTCCTGATTTGTTCAAGTAGCTGGTGTCATTTGCTAATGAGAATTCTTAGGTCATTTCTTTGCTTGTTGTTAAACTGATACTCTCCTGCACAAACAATGCATGTATTGCCACTTGATTACTGTCTTCAGTCTCAATTTGATCCTCTTCATAGACATTAATCCTCCCTCAGTTTGGAGACAAATCCTGTCACAGTAGCCATTTAAAATGTTTTACTTGAAACTAAAAAGTTATCTTTGCTGATAATAATGTGTAAGTGTTTTCACTGGTTTTTGGTTACCTCAATTGTATATGATGTCATATGACAATCGTATTTCAAAGGGTTTTGAAAATGAAATGCATAAATGTGTAAATTGTCCGAATATGTCACCAAAAATGGTTGGAGTAGGAAAAAAAGTATAGTCCAATAGGCCATGAAAAAAACAGCATCACTTAGTTTCACATTTATCAAGTTTGGAGAGTTTAAAAATATGTGTGATGGAAATAACCAAAAGCAAAGTTGGGTGTGGTTCCAGTCTCTCCCCACCCCTGCTAAGGATTTGCAAGGCCTGGATCAGATTATTAAGCTTGTGATGGGTCAAGAAATCTTCTTTTAAGGCAAAGGCACATTAACACCATCTGATAAAAGAGACTAGATATATAAAGGCTAAAGAAGAAAATATTTATCTGAAGAACCAATGAAAATATCATAAGAAGATGAAACTGCCAGTGAGACATACAGAAGCTTCTGAAATCATATTGTGACCTCCTGTGTACTCAAGCAAAGAATGACAATAGCAGAATCTACAGGCATAATTTAGTCCCAGACTATAAAAGTTCAACTTATAATATTGAAGCAGTTATAACTTGTATCAGATTTCCCTGTTGATCTCAGGGTTAAGGTCCTCTTAACTGATACTCATCATTTCTTGACCTTCTGTCCACTTTAGACTGGAATCCCTCCTTACTCTTGCTAAAACTCCTCTTTATGATTCATAGTTGGAGCTTATCCCTGAGCCCCAGTCCTATTGCTGCATCACTGATTTTTCTTTCATGATTCCTAGTTGCTTCAAAATCTTCTGCCCCTAAGAGAACACTCACTTTTACTTTTTTATAGATCTCCTTGTGGCCAACCATTTTCCTGGATGCCATCTGATTCTCATTTCCATGTTCTGCCTGTAGCTTGACCCATTTCCCAGTACATAACCATCTCAAGTTTCTGGGTCCAGATCCCTCTCCAGTCAGACCCTGTGCCAGGTGACAGCACTTTATTCTTCTTTGTCTTGTGGTATCAGGAATTATATGATGTCAGGCATTGCTGGCTCTAGATTCTGATAACACCAACAAGGTAAAAGACAGGGCAGCCTCAGGTGGTATTACACAGAAACTCCAAACAATAATAGATGGCATGTATTGACTGCTTATTGTATGGTAGGTTCTGTTCTAAAGATTTCATATTAAACTTTGCAATAATGCCGTAAAAAAATATACATTTTTTATACTATTTTTCAGTTGAGGAAATGTAAATAGAGAAACGTTAAGAAATTTGCCATAGGTCACACATCTAGAAAGTGGCAAGACAAGGCTTTAAACTTAGGAAATTCAACTCCAGAAGCCTGGTCTTATTTGGCTCTTTCAAAGGGCCATGAGTTGGGCATATGTGACCATGTTTATATCAGAGGGACCTCTGCCCTGCTGTGTGTGTGTGTGTGTGTGTCTGTGTGTCTGTGTGTCTGTGTGTATCTTAAAACTTGTCTGTTTTACGCATGGTCAAGTTCTTAATCGAGGGAGGCAATGCGCATCACCTAGGGAGATTTTGTAGACCATTTAAGCTTGCTCCCAACCCAGACCAATTGTGTCAAGGTCTACAGAGATAGCTCCAAGAATAGCATTTTGAAAAAGTCTCTCCCAAGTGATTTTTCATACTCTTCCATACTTAAGATTACTATATGTGAACATTAGATTGACTTTTGAGTATTACTTAGCAGCTCTTGGAACATCTGTACTCACCATTGGTCAGTGTGCATTAAGGAAATGTTATGCTAGATGGACTGAAGATACTTTGGAACTGACTTTGCTCAGACAGGCTCAGTGCAATGGGAGATTATTATAACCAGCCTGTTGTAAGGAGGAGGCTAGAATACATAGTCTTTCTCCCCCAACCCATGCCCTTTCTGACATCTAACTAACTCACCTACTTCTCCTAAACTTTTCTCTTTCAGAGGATCTAGCTTCTTTCCTCCTAACTTTTCTTTCCACTAACTTATAACCAAAGAATGTGTTCCTTTCTCTTTTTTTCCCCCTTTTTGAATATGAATTCCTGTCAAAAGAAAAATAAAATCCCCTCAAATTCCTTCCTCTTTCTCAAGTCATGCCTTACTTCTAACTCATTGCTAAATCATGTGACATCTACCTTTACAAAATCCCTTATATTTGTAGTTTCCTTCAATTTCTGTCACCACTGTCCAAGTTCAGGCCTCTTGAGGATAATAGCAATGGGTTTCTCACTAATCTCCTTGCCTCTGGTTTCTCCCTGCTGAAATCCATTGTCCTCTGTCCTGCTGGATTAATCTTCCTAAATCATTTCTCTACTCTCTGCTCAAAGGTGTTCTGTCCTATCTCCCATTGCTAAACAGATCAAGTGATAAAAAAAGGCATAAAAACTGCTGCTCATGCTCAACAATAAAATCTTGACCCAAGCTAACTTTTCTTCATGATCTGCAGTGAATTTCCAGTCCCTCTGGACAACTCAACACACTCTGAAACAGACCTATTCTGCCTCGCTGCCAAGCCCTCCAGTGTGCTGTTCTCTCTTCCTAGAATTCCTTTCTCCCCCTACTCGGATATTCAAAACTCACCTAGCCTTTAGAAACAAGCTCAAATACTACTTTAGCCATGAAGCCATCTCTGCTCCTCCACCTGAAATAACCTCTCTTTCTGATAAAAGCTAATATCACTTTGCTTAGCACACTGTTAGTGATAGCAACTGACAGTTACTGGAAGATCACCGTGATCCAGGCACTGTGCGGAGTGCTTTACATACCATGCTCCTGTTTAGTCAGCAACACAAAACTGAAATGATCCCCATTACACAGGTGAGGGTGTTAAAGCTTTGAAAGGTTAAGTAACTTACACAGGGATCCCACAGCTAGTAAATGGCAGAGTCATTATTCAGACTCCTGCATGAGAACTGTGAGTTCAATTACACTTTTATTTACCATTAAGAGTGTCAGCACAATGCATAACTCATTGTAGGTGGAGACTGAAACAGACAGGATGGGTAGTCCTGCTGCAGATTCAAGAGCATAACATCCATGTTGAGGATGGTCTGAAGAGACATGGGTCCTTGACATCCAGGATTATGAGGCTACCAAAGAGCAGCAGTAATCATCAAGGAAAATAGGAAATAAACATATATTCTGAAGTAGAATCTATCCATCTAGGTGAATCAATTCATAGGAATAGGGCAAAGTAAGAATAAGCGAGAGGAAGAGAGGATGACTACATTTTCATTTAGCAAAGGATTCAAAGAGAGCTGTCAAACTGATTTAACTGAATTTCAAATCTTGGAAGAAACTTACATTCACATAGTCTACTTATATGGCAATTTTAGAAATCTCTACAGTATCCCTGATAGGGCCACTCTGTCTTTGAACTTGGGCACTCAAAATATCCTCATTTTGTTAGGTTCAGTTAGAAAAATCTTAATGAACTGGATTTCTGTAACTAGGGTGATATGTATGAGGCTGAAAGTAAAAATTCAGATCTGGAGCTCAGTGTGGCAGTAAGCAAAGAGGGAGGCTTCACTTCTGCATTCCAAGCAGCCCCAGGGGAAGTGCAGGGGGCAGGTTGGTTCTCCCAGGGTCCTGGGTGTGGGACAGCTTTGGCCTGAGGCCCTGAGTATCTGGCCCATTTGCCTGGGTTCCTGGACCATGCCCAGCCTACTTGGAGGAGACCCTCGGATTGGACGTCCCCTCATCCTTTACCCATCAGTCTCCCTTGGAAAGCATTTCTTAGAGCTGTCTTCACAGCTCTATTCCTTAGACTGTATACAACAGGGTTAAGGAGAGGTGTCACCACAGTATAGGTGACAGCAATAAGCTGATCCCGCTCAAGAGAGTAGCTGGTTTTGGGTCTCAAGTACATGAAGGAGGCACAGCCATAATGGACGATGACCACGGTGAGGTGTGAGGCACAGGTAGACAAGGCCTTCTTCCGCCCCTCCGTAGAGGGGATCCCCAGGATGGCAGCCAGGATGTAGACGTAGGAGATGGCGATGAGGGAGAAAGAGACCAGGAGGACCAGCAGGCTGAGGATGAGGATCCCCAGCTCACTCAGGCCTGTGTCCCCACAGGCCAGACTCAGCATAGGGGGCATGTCACAGAAAAAGTGCTGGATCTCATGGGAGCTGCAGAATGGGAGGTGGAAAATGACCAGTGTCATTCCCAGCCCAAAGAGGTACCCACTCAGGAAAGAGGTGCCAACCAGCTGGGCACAGAGAGTAGGATGCATGCGACTGGCATAGTGCAGTGGGACACAGATGGCCACATATCGGTCAAAGCCCATGACAGCTAGAAGGAAACAGTTGGTACAGGCCCACGAGGCAGAGAAAAACATCTGGGCTGCACAGCCTACGTGGGAGATGGCCTGGCTCCCCATGACCAGGCCAGAGAGCATCCGAGGGATGATACCCAAGGTGTAGCAGGTCTCAGAGAAAGATAGGAAGAAAGGAAGAGGTACATGGGGGTGTGCAGATGGCTGTCCAGCCTGATGACTACAATAATGAAGACATTGCTGGTCAGGGTAACAAGATACAGAGAGAGGAACAAGACAAAGAGCAGGAGCTGCAGTTCCCCAAAGCTGGAGAAACCCAGGAAGAGAAAGCCTCTCCAGTAGGTTACATTGGTGTGCCTCATTCTGAGTGATACCCCATATGGATTTGTTGTTGATTCCTTCAAACTTGCTGACAGATGGCTAGCTTCTTTAGAAGGCAGGATGAGATGGATTCTCTTTTCTCTGTGCCTTTCGTAAGCTGAAAGGGAAGCTCTGATTTAGACTGAATCCAAAATTCCTAAAGGTGTTTGCTACATGAAACACACAGATGTATGGATCCATTCTCACATGCATGAATGTACGTACACACATACACAGTTACACAATCATCACACACATTCATATGCACACATTTGCATCCAAGCACATACATGATCACCTATTTGTAGGATCAAATATACATGCAGATGTCTATTCCACATACAAGCACTCACAAATAATTATTCACATTTCACATATTCAGAACTATGCACTGGATGTTTATCATTAATGAACATATGTACAAATCTAGAAGGCACACACATAAAGTACAAACACATATATTATGTATTCAGATATCACTTAAAGAGGTAGATATATGCATCACAGACATGTTCATGCAGACATCATACATATACTATCACAGAATACACATGGGAGCACATACATTTTGCCTATTAGAACTTGGGGGCAGGGGCTTGATGTATATTATTTTATAAATCACATAACAGGGACAAAGAGATGTAAAATGACTTGCATTAAGTCACACAGAGTCAGACTAGACAGCAAGTACCTTGAGTGCTAATCTAAAGTTATTTCCCACATACGGTAATGACTCTCCTCAGACACTGTGGTACACTCACTAATATGGATACAGAACCAGAAACATTTTGCTCAATGATAATCTGTTGGTGTCTATACCACCCCACCTCATACTACATGTCCTTTCACCCTTTCATAAGTCTTTGGACACAGGAGTATCCTTTCATATGTGAGACTATGCAGAGCATTTAAGGGAGAATCAGAGCTCAGGACAGGTTGAGCCTCAGTTATGCCTCAGCCCAAAGATCAGCTATCAGGCTCAGCTGCCTCCAAAAATGCTGCTGTGAGGTGTGAGGGTTCTCCCCTCACCTGAAGGGGCTCACAGTGAGGGTAAATCCTGTTCTTCAGCATCATGCACAAGGCCACCCCCGGCAGTCCTGCATGCAGCAGAAAATACTGCAGATCCGTTTCAGAAACTGCTTTTTTGACAAAGAGCCATATTCCCAAAGGATACCAAGAAACCTCCTCCCACATCCCTAGCCCCAGGTGGTGAATTATACCTGCTTCCATCAAAACAGCTTCTCTCTCTCAGGATTCCCCAGCCCCAATGGGAATCTAATTGTGTTACTCGTCATCTATTTGTGTTACTTGTCATCACTAGGAATACCCTTTCTGGGGAAAGGGGGAAAGGGAATGTGAACAAAGAGATTCTAAGATCATGATTCAAGCAGTAATTTGTATATCAATTATATGCTAAATGTTATATTAACTCTTTTCACATATTAGATCTCTTTTAAAATTGATATCATCCTAATGATAGCTCCATTTTTTAGAAGAGGAAATTGATCCTGGTAGAGTTTAAGTGACCATCCCAAGATCACAGAACCCAGTACTTAAGTTTCTAAATCCACACTAGGATCAAGACCAGGAATTCACCTCCCCCGTGCTGTCGTCTCAAGAGCCTGAGATGACCGTTTCTGATATGAAGCTGGTTTTAAAGTCACTCTGAAGAATAACCTGTTCTCTCTCAGGTTCAATACCTTTCTGTATTTGCCTACACCATTTCTTCCAGACTCATCTTTTTAAAGTAATTTTACTTCATTTTAATCTTCTTTCTTTCCTCTTGTCACAGTACTGCAATATCTAGAATGAACTTTCCAATCCACGTATTACAACTCAGATTGTCATGAAACCTCAGATTCTCCAGAAAACCGGGAGAATAAAATATTCCTTGCAGGCAGAGGGATAATCTAAAATTTCTTTATCTGGCTCTCCACTCTAAAAGTACATGTTTCTCTAATATATTTATAGTGTAAATATTTGCAATTCCAAATACATTTTCATTCATTCACTGATTCAATAGTTACAATAATAATTGTTAACATGTACCCAATGACAGATATTTTGCTAACTTCATTATAAGGCTATTTATTTACTCCTCTCAACACTGAAGTACTTTACTTATTAACATCCCTGTTTTTCAGAAGAACACAGAGGCATAGGAAAAGTAAACAACTTACTAAGATAGCATACCCAGTTGGAGGCACAATGACAAGTCAACTTGAGCCTTACCCACTCTCTTAACCACCATACTGTTTCTGGTAAGCTGGGTTGGTTGTGATGACCTAAAAGATGAGCAAGATGTGGAAACTAGTATATCAATAATACAAATATTGGCTTTCTAGCTATTTTTTTGCACTGTTATTTTATTAGTTGTTCTAGTGATTGTTACATGCACATTTAACTTAACGCAATTGACTCAAACCTATATTGAATTACTTCCGGTAAAAATACAGAAACTTTGTGAGTTGGAATCAATTTCTATTGATGACTTTTTTTCTTGTGTATGGATCACAGTTTCTTAATTTGTAGCGTGCGTAAAAATATTAGCCTGAAAACTCAAAATTTTAGATAAGAGATTGCATGATTTATCTAAAGTGACTAAAATTGGCTGTTTTTCCTAAGGGTTGTTTTTTTTTATTTGTTTTTTTGTTTTGTTTTCTTCTCCAATGGGCAATTAAATTCTCTGAGATAAAAACACAAAATCTTTTTCACTTGTAGCTTACAGAAGCTGATGTCTCTGCTCAAAATGTTTCGCTTCCAGATAATGCTAATTTGTTTTATTCTGGTTTCCTGTATATCTCTCCTGTGCATGCATAGTTTAGATGCCAGTAAAGATATGGACAGATTTTACCCTCAGATCTAGGAATTCTCCAAAGTTCCCCAAATTTCTGGTTTCTACGCTATTCCTGAGTTCTCTTCTCTGACAACTCAAGCCAGTTTAGTGCCTGCTTGTAAAACACTCAGTCAATGGCATATGCAATCTATAATCTTTCTAGGAGTAGTTGTGTCATTCAAGGGTATTGCTTCTTTAGTTTTTTTTCTCTGTTTTTTTTTTTGTTGTTGTTGTTGTTGTTGTTTATTTTTGTTTTGTTTTGGTCACTGAGGTCCCTGTAGTCAATCAGGACTTTGGACTGAGATAATATTCTAATTTAGGGTTTAGATTCTTCTCTAGCTCTATTATTTACAAAATTTCCCCTCTTAAATGACCAATTTTCTGCTGGTGCAAATTCTAACATCTTCCTCCTTGAGGCAGAGGGATGAGGTGGGTTGGGGACCAATCACTGACAAAAAGGCTTAAAACTCACAGTTCATACCTGATGTAGTAAAATATCAATCTTTTAAAATTAAATATTTCTCAAGTTTTTGCCTGTCATTGGTCATCTCCCAGTGACCTGAAATAGTTGTTTTTAATATATTTGTATATGTTTCACAATTTTAATCCACGGTGGGTTTGTTAGTTTGAAGCTGTTATGTACCCCAGAAAAGGTCATTTTCTTTTAATCCATGGCTTTGGGTATAGACCTATAGTGGGTGGGACCTTTTGGGTGGTTATTTCAATTGAAATATGACCTGCCTCATTCAGGGTGGGTCTTAATTCTCCTACTGGAGTCATTCAGAAGAGGATAAAATACCTACAGAAGCTAAGAGACGATGTAGAAATGAATATAAGAGAAGCTCATAGAGAAAAGCCCCAGAGAAGCTAGGAGAGGACCCGCAGAAGCTCAGACAGGAAGCCACTAGAACCAGACGCTGAAACCAATGAGCCCAGGAGAGAAGCACCAGCAGATGCTGGCCATGTGCCTTCCCATGTGACAGAGGTGTTCCAGATGCCAGCGGCCTGTCTTCAGAGTCCAGGTATCTAGGTATCTTCCTGTTGATGCATTGAGTTGGACATTTTCACTGCCAAAGAACTATAAATTGTACCTTAATAAATTCTCATTGTAAAAGCCAACCATTTCCGGTATATTGCATTTGGCAGCTTTAGCAAACTGAAATAGTGGTTATTGCTGTATCTCTTTACATCAACACTTTTGTTTCTATTTTATACTCAGCATCCCCACTCTCTATATTTATTATTAAATCTTCTACACCCTCAACCCATACTTACATCTAGGAAAGCCACAGATTTTATCTGAGCCAATTGGAGTTCATCAGTCTCTGAGTGCAGCAATTGGTACAAGGAACTGAGCAAGGGAATAAATTAAATGTCCTACAGTCATACAGTCGTCTTCAAGAATCAAGGCTACTGGTTGCAGTTCAACAGTTTTAGGTATTTCCTTCTAGCTATTCTAATACAGTAAAAACTAAAAAGTGGTATCTATATAATGCATAAGAATAACCTCCAGAATGACCTGTCAACTCCATTTGAAACCTCTCAGCCACTGAAACTTTATTTTGTTTCATTTCTCTTCCCTCTTTTGGTCAAGAAGACTTTCTCGATCCCACAATGATGGGTCCAGGCTCATCTGGGAAGTCATGTCCCACTTTGCCAGGGAAATTTACACTACTGGGAATCACGTTTCATATGGGGGGTAGGGCAGTGAGTTTACCTGCAGTGTTGGCTTAGAGAGAGAGGCCACATCTGAGCAATGATGGAGGTTCTCTGGGGGTGACTCTTAGATACAATTATAACTAGGCTTAGCCTCTCCTTTGCAGTGACAAGCTTCATAAGGGCAAGCCTCAAGATTGAGGGCTTGGCCTACTCTAATGGTAGTCCCCAACGCTTACAAGAACATCAAGAAATCCCCAGCTGGGGATGTTTAATATTTCCAATTTTTCCCCAGTCCCTCAATGGGGCTTTGCAAATACTTTTTATCTCTGCACAAATTACTCTGGGATATAGCCGAGTTTCATGCTTACCTGAACAAACCAACCAGACCTCACCCCTAATTAAAGTTCCATGTAATTATGGTGTTTGAGTAAATTGACTACACAAGTTAAATTATATAGCGTGCTACAGAAAATATAGATTTTCCACCAATAAACATCTCTTCCTTTGGTCTCCCACAGAAGTCAAAGTTTTAAAACACAGTCATTATCATCCTTTTCCCTTTGTCTGGTTTACCTTACTCCTAACCAAGTGCATTTGTTCATGTCCCTAATTAAAGTCTGATCTCTACTTCAGCTTCTTTAATATTTGCTGTATAGGGTAATGCTGACTCTCATAGCTGACAAACTCTGGCTCTGAGTCTCAGGTGTCACACAGATAGCCAAAGTTACAGGGACCGACCAGGTTATACACAAATAGCTCATCACCTCAGAATTTAGAAATAGCCATAACAACTCAAGAATAGATGTGACTGTTGTAAGAGCTGACAAGAAACCTTTACCATAAGCCTTTCCCTGATAACCTATGATCTCAGATTGACTTCTCAGAATTTGCACATTATGGTTAGTCCATATTAGTGACATTACTTATAATGTTTTTCTTTTCATTTCTGATTATGTCACTCAACATACTGTCCACAAGGTCCATTCACCTAGTTTCATATCTCACAACTTCATTTCTTCTTGCTGCTGCTCAATATTTCATTGTATGTCTACACGATAGTTCACCATTCTGTTTATCGGATGATATACCCTTAAGTCAACCTCCATCTATTGCAAATCATGACTACTGCCAACATAAACACCAGTGGAAAATGTCTATTCATGTCTCTGCCCTCAGTTCTTCCACGTAGATACACAATAATGGGGTTCCTGGACCATATGGCAGCCCCATAATTAGCTTCCTGTGGAACCAACACACTGCCTCCAGATGAGCTGCCCCATTCCACTTCTCTACCAACAGGGAATCAGTACATCCCTTTCTCCACATTTTCTCCAGCACTTGTATCCCTCTGTTTATTTTCTAAACAGTTTTATTCACACACCATACAATCCATTCTAAGTAAACAATCAATGATTCCAGGTATAATCATGTAATTATGCATTCACTACCACAATCTATTTGAGGACATTTCCATTTCTTCTGCAAAGAAAGAAGAAAAGGAGGGAAAAAAATGAAGAATAAAAATATTAAAGACGGACGAAAAAACAAAAATAAAATAGAATACAATGAAAAGGTCAGACAAAAACAACACCACTGTGCCAGTTTGGATTTATCATGTCCCCCCAAACGCCATGTTCTTTAATGCAATCCTGTGGGGACCAAAGTATTGGTGTTGATTAGGTTGGGATCTGTGAATTAAGCTGTTTCCATGGAGATGTGACCCACCCAACTGTGGGTAATATCTCTGATAAGGTTATTTCCATGGATATGCGGCCCTGCCATTCAGTGTGGGTCTTAATTAAATCACTGGAGGCCTGTAAGAGCTCAGACAGAAGGAACTGCTTGCTGCTGCAGCCAAGAGAGACATTTTGAAGATGTCCATTGAAAGTAGACTTTTGCTAGCTCAGAGTTTGCCTGGGGGAACCTAAGAGAATACCCACAAATGCCTAGAGAGAAACATCCTGGGAGAAAGCCATTTTGAAATACAACCTGCGAGCAGAGGCTGAAGATGCCAGCCACATTCCTTCCCAGGCAACAGAGGTGTTCCAGATGCCACTGGCCATTCTTCTATGAAGGTACCCTATTGTTGACACCTTAGCTAGGACACTTTTATGGCCTTAAGACTGTAACTTTGAAACCACATAAACCCCCTTTATAAAAGTCAATCCATTTCTGGTATTTTGCACAATGGCATCATTATCAAACCAGAACAACCACCAACAATCCCATATCACTCCCTATATCCCCCTCTTATAGACATTTAGCTTTAGTATGTTGCCTTTGTTACAATAAATGGAAGCATCTTACAATGTTACCATTAACTATAGATTCTAGTTTGCATTGATTGTAGTTTTCCCTTATACCATCTGTGCCAGGTTGAAAATATGACGTCCCCTCAAAACGCCATTATCTTTGATGTAATCTTCGGTGGGCAGATTTTTTAGGGCTGATTAGATTGGAATCCTTTGAGTGTTTCCATGGAGATGTGACCCACCCAAATGCCAAATGTAGGTGTTAACTCTGATGAGATAATTTCCATGGAGGTGTGGCCCCGCCCATTCAGCATGGGCCCTGAATTAGTTCACTGGAGCCCTATATAAGCTCAGACAGAAAGAGTGAGCTTGCTACAGCCAAGAGGGTCACTTTGAAGAGCACACAGGAGCTGAGAAGAGTGGAGTTGAAGATGAGAGACAGTTTGAAGACAGTTTTTGAAAGTAGACTCTTGCTCCACAGAAGCTAAGAGAGGACAAATGCCCCAAGAGCAACTGCGAGTGACATTTTGAAGAGAGCTGGGAGAAAGCCATTTTGAAACCAGAACTTGGAGCAGACGGCAGCCACGTGCCTTCCCAGCTAACAGAGGTTTTCTGGACGCCATTGGCATCCTCCAGTGAAGGTACCCCATTGTTGATGTGTTACCTTGGACATTTTATGGCCTTAGGACTTTCACTGTGTAACCAAATAAACCCCCTTTAAAAAAGCCAATCCATTTCTGCTGTTTTGCATTCCAGCAGCATTGGCAAACTAGAACACCATCCAATTTTCAACACCTTTCAATGTTGACATTCATGTTCTCCCTCTTTTGAAAACATTCTTATATTTGTACATTTAATCACCATCATTGACCACTCTAGATTTTGCTAAGTTATACAATCCCCGTCTTTATCACCTATCTTTCCTTCTGGTGTCATTCATGCCCCTCGCCTTCCACTTTCAACCATCTTTGTTCAGAGTACTTACAAACTCATCTTTGTTCAGAGTACTTACAGTCTGGTGCTACTATCATGCAGTGTTACGCCATCCATTTCTGGATCTATGCAATCAATCCTGTTGAACCTTATATACTCCTCCAACAACAAAGGCCCAATTTCTAACTTCTTTCTATCTCCTGACAACCTGTTTTTCTCAACTTTAACTCTCATATTTCATTCATCAATCTTAGTTCATATTAGTGAGTCCATAGAGCATCCATCCTTTCGTTTCTGGGTAATTTCACTCAATGTAATATCTACTGCCCACCATTTTGTCTTTTGGATTTTATACTTCATATCGTATTTTAAAGTTTTTTTTTTCTCTCACTATTTTTCTTTATTCTTACTGACAGTCTTCATTTCTACTCTCGTCTCCAAACCTCTCTCTCCTGTATTTTCCTATCTGCCTGTAGTGCTCCCTTTGCTAGTTCTTGTAGAGCAGGTCTCCTACTCACAAACCCTCTCAGTGTCTGTTTGTCTGAAAAATATTTTAAATTCTCCATCATATTTGAAGGACAGTTTTGCTGGATATAGAATTCTTGATTGGCCGTTTTTCTCTTTCAGTATCTTAAATATATCATGCCACTGCCTTCTCGCCTCCATGGTTTGTATTGAGAAATCCACACATAGTGTTATTGAGCTTCCTTTGTATGTGATGGATCACTTTTCTCTTGGTGCTTTCAGAATTCTCTCTTTGTCTTTAGCATTGATAATCTGATTACTATTTGTCTTGGCGTAGGCCTATTCAGATCTATTCTGTTTGGGGTACACTGCACTTCTTGGATCTGCAATTTTAGGTCTTTCATAAGAGATGGGACATTTTCATTGATTATTTCCTCCATTATTGTTTCTGCCCCTTTTCCCTTCTCTTCACCTTCTGGGACGCCCATGACATGTATATTCATGCACTTCAAATTGTCATTCTGTTCCCTGAGACCCTGCTCATATTTTTCCATTCTTTTCCCTATCTGTACTTTCTTGTGTAGGATTTCAGATGTTCTGTCCTCTAGTTCCTGAATCCTTTCTTCTGGCCTTTCAAATCTGCTGTTGTATGTCTCTGTTGTGTTTTTCATCTCTTCTATTGTGCCTTTCATTCCCATAAGATCTGCCAATTATTTTTTCAGACTTTCAAGTTCTTCCTTACGTTCACCCAGTATCTTCTTTATATCCTTCATCTCTTTTGCCATATCTTCCCTCAACTCATTGATTTGATATTTGAATTGATTTAGCATATTTCTTTGAAGGTCTTTAATTAGTTGTTTCAACTCCTGTATCTCATTTGAAGTGTAATTTTGTTCCTTTGACTGGGCCATATCTTCATTTTTCTCTAGTGTGATTTGTAATTTTTTGTTGTCTAGGCATCTAGTTTCCTTGATTACCCCAATCAGATTTTACCAGACCAGAGGGGCCCATGTCTCAGGAAGAAGGTATAATCAGTATCAGGTTTCCATAAGGATGGGGCCTAGAAAGTTGTCAGACTTTCCTGTGAGGCCTCTAGATGCTGTGCTTTTCCTATCCTGCCCAGCAGGTGGTAATTGTCAGCCTGCAGCTCCCCACTGGTGTAAAGAGGTGCATTGCCTTAAATTCTCAGTAGACCCTGTCTTTGCCAGGGTCTGAGAGTCAGAAACTAGGCTTAAACTGTTTCTGTTTTTCTTTCCCATACCCTAGGGTCTGAGTTCTCTGGCAGAGGGAAGTCACTTAAAATGGGCCCTGCCTCCCTCTTTTCTTAGGGAAGATAAGCCCTTTAGGGATTTATCTCCTACACTTGACTTCTTCCTTTGACTCTCTGACTATCTTAACTCCACCCTTGCCTGGGTCAGCATTGACAATTGAAAATGCCTGAGGCTTTCTCTAATGAGCTACTTAGAATGAGAGGAAAAAAATGAAAAAAAGAAAGAAATCCCCTTTTCAGAGCTAATTTCGAGCCCCCCAGATACCAGTCAAGAACCAGAGCTGGTGCCCAGTTCTATGTGTCCCTTTTCTTGGGACACAGCCCTTTTCCAGTATTCTGAGATTTGTCAATTCCAAAAGCCTCAGTTTTTCTTTATTTATGTATTTTTTTCCATCAGCACTGCCTCTTCTCTGCCAGGAGAAACCTCTGGTTTCCTTTCCTGCTTGCTCCAGGTTTATCTGTGCTTGTAGCTTGTATTCAGAGTCCATATTTGTGAATTAAAACTGCAATTGGGGCTTGGTTGAGCTACCGTCCCCTCTTCCTAGTACACTTTTTCTTTTTCCCACAGGGAAGTCTTCCCCATCAGCCTGCCATGCCAGTGGGGGAGGGGTGCCAGCTACACAGTTTGGGGAGCTTTACTTACAGTTCTTACACTGTGATTTCAGTCACTCTACCCATTCCAGACTGGAGTACGATGTTTGTCCAGTCACAGATGTCCCCCAACAGTTGTTCCAGACTATTTACTAGTTGTTCCTGGCAATATGCTAGTTGTTCCAGAGGATTAACTAAATTCCACACCTCTGAATGCCACCATCTTGCCCCACCTTGGTTGATTCCATTCAATCTTTTTTTTTATTTTTAATTGGGATTGTTCAGGTACCATACAATTATCCAAAGATCCAAAGTGTACAATCAGTTGCCCCTGGTACCCTCATACAGCTGTGCATCCATCACCACACTTATTTTTTGTTCAATTTTTAGAAACTTTTCATTACCCCAGACAAGAAATAAGCTGAAAGATGTAAAAAGAAAAAACAGAAAAAGAAAAGGAAACTCAAATCCTCCCATATCCCTAACCAACCCCCCTCAATTGTTGACTGGTAGTGTTGGTATAGTACATTTGTTACTGTTTATGAAAGAATATTGAAATACTACTAACTGTAGTACGTAGTTTGCAATAGGTATATACTTCTTCCCTATATGGTCCTATACTTCTAGTTGTATTGTCATACATTTGTTCTGGTTCATGGAAGAGTTCCCTAATATTTATATAGTTAATCATGGACACTGCCCACCATAGGATTCAGTTTTATACATTCCCATCTTTTGATCTCCAACATTCCTTCTGGTGACATATATGATGCTGAGCTTCTCCTTTCCACCTCATTCATGTGCCATTTGGCACTGTTAGTTAGTCTCACATCTTGCTACCGACACCTCTGTTCATTTCCAAACATTTAAGTTCATCCTAGTTGAACATTCTGCTCATACTAAGCAACCACTCCCCATTCTTAAGCCTCATCCTATATCTTGGTACCTTACATTTCATGTCTCTGAGTTTACATATTATAATTAGTTCTTATCAGTGAGACCCTACAACATTTGTCCTTATATGTGTGACTTATTTCACTAAGTATATTGCCCTTGAGGTTTTGTCATCAACCCATTTTTTTTTTAAAGATGGTTTTGTTCACATACCATACATTCCATCCTAAGTAAACAATCGATGGTTCTCTGTATGGTCACATATTTATGTGTTCATCACCTTCACCACTATCTATATAAGGGCATCTACATTTCTTCCACAAGGCAGGAGGGAGAGTCAAAGAAGGTAGAGAGGCAAAAGAAAGAGGAAAATAAAATGACAGCTAGGAAGCAGCAAAAGGAAAAGTAACCTTCAATCAGAGTAGAATGAAGAGTCAGACAACACCACCAATGTCAAGTGTCTAACATGCCTCTCCTATTCCCCCCTCTTATCTGCATTTACCTTGGTATATTGCATTTGTTACATTAAAGGAAGCATAATACAATGATTCTTTTAGTTACAGTCTCTAGTTTATGTTGATAGCATCCCTCCCCCAGTGCGTCCCCATTTTTAACACCTTGCAAGGTTGACATTTGCTTGTTCTCCCTCGTAAAAGAACATATTTGTACATTTTATCACAATTGTTGAATACTCTAGATTTCACCAAGTTACACAGTCCCATTCTTTATCTTTCCTCCTTTCTTCTGGTGTCTCACATGCTCCCAAACTTCCTCTCTCAACCGTATTCATAGTTGTCTTTGTTCAGTGTACTTACATTGCTGTGCTACCATCTCCCAAAATTGTGTTCCAGTCCACACACTCCTGTCTTCTCCTATCACTCTGTAGTGCTCCCTTTAGTATTTCCTGCAGGGCGGGTGTCTTGTTCACAAAGTCGCTCATTGTCTGTTTGTCAGAAAATATTTTGAGCTCTTCCTCATATTTGAAGGACAGCTTTGCTGGATATAGGATTCTTGCTTGGCAGTTTTTCTCTTTCAGTATCTTAAATATATCACACTACTTCCTTCTTGCCTCCACGGTTTCTGCTGAGAGATCTGCACATAGTCTTATCAAGCTTCCTGTGTATGTGATGGATTGCTTTTCTCTTGCTGCTTTCAGGATTCTCTCTTTGTCTTTGACATTTGATAATCTGATTATTAAGTGTCTTGGCATAGGCCTATTCAAATCTATTCTGTTTGGAATACGCTGAGCTTCTTGGATCTGTAATTTTATGTCTTTCGTAAGAGATGGGAAATTTTCATTGATTATTTCCTCTATTATTGCCTCTGCCCCTTTTCCCTTCTCTTCTCCTTCTGGGACACCAATGATACATACATTCCTGTACTTTGTCTCATCTTTAAGTTCCCAGAGACGTTGCTCATATTTTTTCATTCTTTTCTCCATTTGCTCCTTTGTGTGTAGGCTTTCAGGTGCTTTGTTCTCCAGTTCTTGAGTGTTTTCTTCTGCCTCTTGAGATCTGCTGTTGTATGTTTCCATTGCATCTTTCATCTCTTGTGTTGTGCTTTTCATTTCCATAGATTCTACTAGTTTTTTTTGAACTTTTGATTTCTGCCTTATGTATGCCCAGTGTTTTCTTTACAGCCTCTATTTCTTTTGTGAAATATTCTCTAAACTTTTTGAATTGATTTAGCATTAGTTGTTTAAATTCCTGTATCTCAGTTGAAGTGCACGTTTGTTCCGTTGACTGGGCCATTGCTTTGTTTTTCTTAGTGTAAGCTGTAGTTTTCTGTTGTCTAGGCATCTGACCTCCTTGGCCACCCCAGTCAGGTTTTCCCAGATGATAACAGGCTCAGGTCAGTATCTGGCTTCGCTGATGGTTTTTCTTAGAGGATTGATACACCTGTGCTTTTCTGCCCAGCAGGTGCACCTGTCAGCCTTTCACTGCCTATGTAACAAGGTGTGGCCTGTGGCTCTCCTCCCCCAGGCTTTGGAGTCTGATTCCGGTAAGGCAGGCAGTAGAGCTGGGCCCCTCCCTTTCCTCTTGGGAAGCTATGACCCCTCCAGAGAGGTCATCTGCATATCAGTAAGTTCTTTGTTTCTCTGACTCTACTGATCAAAGTGTTTTGATTTTAAAATGGCTGAGTCTGTCTTTACTGCAAAATGCCGTGGGCTGAAAATGGCTGAGGTTTTCTCCACAGAGAGAGAAAGGGACAGAAAAGGTCCCAGGTTTACCTGTCAGCCAGAGATAGCACCCGATCCTCTGGGCTCCCTGTCCTGAGACAGATATGTCCCCGGACTCTCCCAAGGTCGGTTGTCACCAAAAGCCTCTGTCTGCTTGTTGAGGATTTGCTGTCTGTATTGAGCAGTTAACATTAAAACCCCAGTTGAAGCTGGGATGAGAGAGTGCTGCCCATGAGGGAGGGGCTCTCAGCTTTCCGCTCTCAGCGTGGGTCCACAGATTTACTTACAGATTTTATGCTGTGATCTCGGGCATTCCTCCCAATTCAGGGTGGGTGATGATGAGTGAACAGTCACGCTTGTCTCCCCACAGTTATTACGGGTTATTTACTAGTTTTTTGGTCATTTATGAATTGTTCTGGGGGGGGACTAACAGTCTTCCACTCCTCTCTATGCCGTCATCCTGATTCCATTCAATCTTAATCAAAATTCCATCAAGTTTTGCTCTAGGTTGGGAAGCTAATGCTCAACTTCATATGGAAATTCAAAGGTTTAAAATTTTTTGAAAAAAAGCTTGGAGAACTTAAACACCTGATTTAAAATTATTATAAAGCAATAATAATGGAAACAATGTGTTACTGGCATAAAGGTAGGTAAATAGATTGAAGGTACATATAGAGATTCCCAATGACAATAAAATTAGTTTTTAAAAGCAGCTTTATTGAGGTATAATTGACATACAATAAATGTCACATTTTTATTATGCACAACTGATAAACGTGTGTGTGTGTGTGTGTGTGTGTGTGTGTGTTTGCGTGTATTCTGGTAGCTTGAGTTATGTAACTCAAATTTAAACATGTTCTTGGTCTTAATACACATTCCTATGGGTGTGAAACCATTGTAAATAGGATCTCTTGATGATGTTATTTTAGGTAAGACATGGCTCAACCAAATGAGGTTGGGCCTTACTCTGGATTCCTAGAGTCCTTTATAGACAGTATGAAATCTACACATAGAGACAGAAAGCCATGGGGAAGACCCAGAAGCTGGAAACCATAAGTCAATGGAACCCAGAAGGAAATGGACATCACCTTGTGGTGGACATGCCAAGGAACCCAAGGATTGCTGGCTATCCAGAATACTACCACCCCCAGGAGGAAACAAACTTTTTAGTTTCTGAAACTAAATAAATTTGTATTGTTTAAGCTAACTTACTGTGTGGTATTTGTCTTAGCATCTGAGAACCTAAGACATATATCATATAGATCTGGGAAGCCATCACAATCAAATTGTATGATTTCTCTTATATGAAATATTTAGAATAAGCAAATTCATAGAGACAGAAATCTGGATAGTAGTTACCAAGGATGGCAGGAGATGGGGAATGAGGAATTATTGCTAAATTATATGAGTTGGTTTAGGATGTTGAAAAGCCTGGAAATAGATAGTGGTGAAAGTTACACAATTTTGTCACTGTACTTGATGTCAAAGAATTGTGTACCTTAAATGGTTAAAATGATTTTTATGTTATTTATATTGTACAACAATTAAAAATAAATGAAAAAAGAAAAAAACCTCAGCAAGATTTTTTGTAAAGACAAACTTATTCTAAAATTTATATGGAATGGCACATACCCTTGTATAGATAAAACTATCTTAAAAAGAAAGAATAAAATGTAAGTCCTTTATGTGATATTAAAGCTTACTGTATAGCTACAGAAATCTAGAAAGTGTAATACTAGTAGAGGGATACATACATAGATCAATGGAACAGAATAGAGAACCTAGAAACAGCCACACAAAAATATCCAACTGATTTTGACAATAGTGCAGAAGCAATTCAGTGTGAGAAGGATAGACTTTTCAACAAATGGTGTTAGAACAATTGAAAAAATTTACCCAAACAAATAGTAAACAAAAAAAATGAACCTCAACCCAAGTCTTAAGCTTTATTCAAAAATTAATTCAAAATGGATCACAAAATTAATTTCAAAATATAAAACAATAAATAGTTTAGAAAGAAACATTGGAGAAAATCTTTAAGGAATTTGGATTAGGCCCAGAATTCTTAGGTTTGACATCAAAAGCAAGATACATAAAAGGAAAAATGATAAAATTGGACCATACAAAATTTAAAAAAATTTCTCTGTGAAAAATAATGTTAAGAGGAAGAAAACATAACTACAGACTGGGAGATAATATTTGCAAACTACCATATTTGTGGGAACAAAGGAATGGAATCTAGACTATGTAAAAATAATCAATGTAAAAAACCAAATAACCTAATTAGAATTGAACAAAAGACATGAAAAGACATTTCACCAAAAAAGGATATTCTGGTCATAGATAAGCATACAAAAAGATGTTCAACATTTTTAGACATTAGAGAAATGAAAATTAAAACCACGAGATGTCACTACACACCTATTAAAATAGGTATGATCAAAAAGTTACAACACCACATGCTGACAAGGATGTGGAGAAACTGGATCATTCATGTATTACTGGTAGAAATGCAAAATGATAGAACCATTCTGGAAAATCATTTGGCAGTTTCTTAAGACACAAACATGCAATTTCCACACAACTCAGCATTTGAACTCTTGAGCATTTATCCCAACGATATTGAACTTTGTGATTATGAAGAAACCAGTATATGAATGTTCATAGCAGCTTTATTCCTAATAGTCAAAAGCTGGAAAAAACTCTGATGTCCTTACATGATTTATGGTACATTCATATCATTAAAAACTATTCAGCAATAAAAAAAATGAGCTATTGATACACACAAGAACTTGGATGAATCTCCAAGGAATTGAGTAAATAATGCCAATCTCAAAATGATTCATTTAAACAATATTTTTAAAATGACAGAATTATGGCAAGATAACAGAGTCATAGTGCTATGTGTTATGGAAAATAGGGAGAGAACTGCATGCTATTTTGAAAAGACAATACTAGGGATTTATGGTGATCTAAGCGTTCTCTCTCTTGGATGCGTTGGTAATCATATGAATTTACATATTGATAAATTGCATAGAGATAAACACACACATGAGCATGTGTAAAAATGTAAAACTGCTGAAATCTAAATAAGGCTGATGAATTTTATCAATCAATTTCTTTGTTGTGATATTGTACCATAATTATACAAGTTGTTATCATTTGGGAAAATTGGGTGAAAGGTATTTGAGATATCTTTATTTTATTTCATATAACTGCATGAAAATCAACATTTTCAAAACAAAAACTTAAACAAGTTTAACATCTACTATCATATGAACCCAGCCATGCAACCTTTAGATATGTTCCCAAGAGAAATAAAAGCATATGTCAACACAAACAATTTTACTAGTGTCTATCAAATATTGACTAGATTAACATACAATATAACAATACTAGACAATATAATAGAATAGACTTTTTATACACATGACATAGATGAATCTCAAAATAATTATTTTGGGGGAAAGAAGTCACTCAAAAAAGACTATGTACTCTTTTATTCTATCTATATACAACCCTAGAAATGATAAACTATTTTAGAGGGATGGAACAGATTATTTCAGATTAATGATTTCCTAGGGATCACAAGTGTGGGGAGCAACAGTCAGGGAGGATTGCAATGAGATAAAGAAAGCTTTCTGTTCTGCTGTATCTCTTTGACATTTTGATTATAATGGCTTCCCAGATCTATATGATATATGTCTTAGGTTCTCAGATGCTAAGACAAATACCACACAGTAAGTTAGCTTAAACAATACAAATTTATTTAGTTTCAGAAACTAAAAAGTTTGTTTCCTCCTGGGGGTGGTAGTATTCTGGATAGCCAGCAATCCTTGGGTTCCTTGGCATGTCCACCACAAGGTGATGTCCATTTCCTTCTGGGTTCCATTGACTTATGGTTTCCAGCTTCTGGGTGTTCCCCATGGCTTTCTGTCTCTATGTGTAGATTTCATACTGTCTATAAAGGACTCTAGGAATCCAGAGTAAGGCCCAACCTCATTTGGTTGAGCCATGTCTTACCTAAAATAACATCATCAAGAGATCCTATTTACAATGGTTTCACACCCATAGGAATGTGTATTAAGACCAAGAACATGTTTAAATTTGAGTTACATAACTCAAGCTACCAGAATACACGCAAACACACACACACACACACACACACACACACACACGTTTATCAGTTGTGCATAATAAAAATGTGACATTTATTGTATGTCAATTATACCTCAATAAAGCTACTTTTAAAAACTAATTTTATTGTCATTGGGAATCTCTATATGTACCTTCAATCTATTTACCTACCTTTATGCCAGTAACACATTGTTTCCATTATTATTGCTTTATAATAATTTTAAATCAGGTGTTTAAGTTCTCCAAGCTTTTTTTCAAAAAATTTTAAACCTTTGAATTTCCATATGAAGTTGAGCATTAGCTTCCCAACCTAGAGCAAAACTTGATGGAATTTTGATTAAGATTGAATGGAATCAGGATGACGGCATAGAGAGGAGTGGAAGACTGTTAGTCCCCCCCCCAGAACAATTCATAAATGACCAAAAAACTAGTAAATAACCCGTAATAACTGTGGGGAGACAAGCGTGACTGTTCACTCATCATCACCCACCCTGAATTGGGAGGAATGCCCGAGATCACAGCATAAAATCTGTAAGTAAATCTGTGGACCCACGCTGAGAGCGGAAAGCTGAGAGCCCCTCCCTCATGGGCAGCACTCTCTCATCCCAGCTTCAACTGGGGTTTTAATGTTAACTGCTCAATACAGACAGCAAATCCTCAACAAGCAGACAGAGGCTTTTGGTGACAACCGACCTTGGGAGAGTCCGGGGACATATCTGTCTCAGGACAGGGAGCCCAGAGGATCGGGTGCTATCTCTGGCTGACAGGTAAACCTGGGACCTTTTCTGTCCCTTTCTCTCTCTGTGGAGAAAACCTCAGCCATTTTCAGCCCACGGCATTTTGCAGTAAAGACAGACTCAGCCATTTTAAAATCAAAACACTTTGATCAGTAGAGTCAGAGAAACAAAGAACTTACTGATATGCAGATGACCTCTCTGGAGGGGTCATAGCTTCCCAAGAGGAAAGGGAGGGGCCCAGCTCTACTGCCTGCCTTACCGGAATCAGACTCCAAAGCCTGGGGGAGGAGAGCCACAGGCCACACCTTGTTACATAGGCAGTGAAAGGCTGACAGGTGCACCTGCTGGGCAGAAAAGCACAGGTGTATCAATCCTCTAAGAAAAACCATCAGCGAAGCCAGATACTGACCTGAGCCTGTTATCATCTGGGAAAACCTGACTGGGGTGGCCAAGGAGGTCAGATGCCTAGACAACAGAAAACTACAGCTTACACTAAGAAAAACAAAGCAATGGCCCAGTCAACGGAACAAACGTGCACTTCAACTGAGATACAGGAATTTAAACAACTAATGCTAAATCAATTCAAAAAGTTTAGAGAATATTTCACAAAAGAAATAGAGGCTGTAAAGAAAACACTGGGCATACATAAGGCAGAAATCAAAAGTTCAAAAAAAACTAGTAGAATCTATGGAAATGAAAAGCACAACACAAGAGATGAAAGATGCAATGGAAACATACAACAGCAGATCTCAAGAGGCAGAAGAAAACACTCAAGAACTGGAGAACAAAGCACCTGAAAGCCTACACACAAAGGAGCAAATGGAGAAAAGAATGAAAAAATATGAGCAACGTCTCTGGGAACTTAAAGATGAGACAAAGTACAGGAATGTATGTATCATTGGTGTCCCAGAAGGAGAAGAGAAGGGAAAAGGGGCAGAGGCAATAATAGAGGAAATAATCAATGAAAATTTCCCATCTCTTACGAAAGACATAAAATTACAGATCCAAGAAGCTCAGCGTATTCCAAACAGAATAGATATGAATAAGCCTATGCCAAGACACTTAATAATCAGATTATCAAATGTCAAAGACAAAGAGAGAATCCTGAAGGCAGCAAGAGAAAAGCAATCCATCACATACACAGGAAGCTTGATAAGACTATGTGCAGATCTCTCAGCAGAAACCGTGGAGGCAAGAAGGAAGTAGTGTGATATATTTAAGATACTGAAAGAGAAAAACTGCCAAGCAAGAATCCTATATCCAGCAAAGCTGTCCTTCAAATATGAGGGAGAGCTCAAAATATTTTCTGACAAACAGACAATGAGCGACTTTGTGAACAAGACACCCGCCCTGCAGGAAATACTAAAGGGAGCACTACAGAGTGATAGGAGAAGACAGGAGTGTGTGGACTGGAACACAATTTTGGGAGATGGTAGCACAGCAATGTAAGTACACTGAACAAAGACAACTATGAATACGGTTGAGAGAGGAAGTTTGGGAGCATGTGAGACACCAGAAGAAAGGAGGAAAGATAAAGAATGGGACTGTGTAACTTGGTGAAATCTAGAGTATTCAACAATTGTGATAAAATGTACAAATATGTTCTTTTACGAGGGAGAACAAGCAAATGTCAACCTTGCAAGGTGTTAAAAATGGGGACGCACTGGGGGAGGGATGCTATCAACATAAACTAGAGACTGTAACTAAAAGAATCATTGTATTATGCTTCCTTTAATGTAACAAATGCAATATACCAAGGTAAATGCAGATAAGAGGGGGGAATAGGAGAGGCATGTTAGACACTTGACATTGGTGGTGTTGTCTGACTCTTCATTCTACTCTGATTGAAGGTTACTTTTCCTTTTGCTGCTTCCTAGCTGTCATTTTATTTTCCTCTTTCTTTTGCCTCTCTACCTTCTTTGACTCTCCCTCCTGCCTTGTGGAAGAAATGTAGATGCCCTTATATAGATAGTGGTGAAGGTGATGAACACATAAATATGTGACCATACAGAGAACCATCGATTGTTTACTTAGGATGGAATGTATGGTATGTGAACAAAACCATCTTTAAAAAAAAAATGGGTTGATGACAAAACCTCAAGGGCAATATACTTAGTGAAATAAGTCACACATATAAGGACAAATGTTGTAGGGTCTCACTGATAAGAACTAATTATAATATGTAAACTCAGAGACATGAAATGTAAGGTACCAAGATATAGGATGAGGCTTAAGAATGGGGAGTGGTTGCTTAGTATGAGCAGAATGTTCAACTAGGATGAACTTAAATGTTTGGAAATGAACAGAGGTGTCGGTAGCAAGATGTGAGACTAACTAACAGTGCCAAATGGCACATGAATGAGGTGGAAAGGAGAAGCTCAGCATCATATATGTCACCAGAAGGAATGTTGGAGATCAAAAGATGGGAATGTATAAAACTGAATCCTATGGTGGGCAGTGTCCATGATTAACTATATAAATATTAGGGAACTCTTCCATGAACCAGAACAAATGTATGACAATACAACTAGAAGTATAGGACCATATAGGGAAGAAGTATATACCTATTGCAAACTACGTACTACAGTTAGTAGTATTTCAATATTCTTTCATAAACAGTAACAAATGTACTATACCAACACTACCAGTCAACAATTGAGGGGGGTTGGTTAGGGATATGGGAGGATTTGAGTTTCCTTTTCTTTTTCTGTTTTTTCTTTTTACATCTTTCAGCTTATTTCTTGTCTGGGGTAATGAAAAGTTTCTAAAAATTGAACAAAAAATAAGTGTGGTGATGGATGCACAGCTGTATGAGGGTACCAGGGGCAACTGATTGTACACTTTGGATCCTTGGATAATTGTATGGTACCTGAACAATCCCAATTAAAAATAAAAAAAAAGATTGAATGGAATCAACCAAGGTGGGGCAAGATGGTGGCATTCAGAGGTGTGGAATTTAGTTAATCCTCTGGAACAACTAGCATATTGCCAGGAACAACTAGTAAATAGTCTGGAACAACTGTTGGGGGACATCTGTGACTGGACAAACATCGTACTCCAGTCTGGAATGGGTAGAGTGACTGAAATCACAGTGTAAGAACTGTAAGTAAAGCTCCCCAAACTGTGTAGCTGGCACCCCTCCCCCACTGGCATGGCAGGCTGATGGGGAAGACTTCCCTGTGGGAAAAAGAAAAAGTGTACTAGGAAGAGGGGACGGTAGCTCAACCAAGCCCCAATTGCAGTTTTAATTCACAAATATGGACTCTGAATACAAGCTACAAGCACAGATAAACCTGGAGCAAGCAGGAAAGGAAACCAGAGGTTTCTCCTGGCAGAGAAGAGGCAGTGCTGATGGAAAAAAATACATAAATAAAGAAAAACTGAGGCTTTTGGAATTGACAAATCTCAGAATACTGGAAAAGGGCTGTGTCCCAAGAAAAGGGACACATAGAACTGGGCACCAGCTCTGGTTCTTGACTGGTATCTGGGGGGCTCGAAATTAGCTCTGAAAAGGGGATTTCTTTCTTTTTTTCATTTTTTTCCTCTCATTCTAAGTAGCTCATTAGAGAAAGCCTCAGGCATTTTCAATTGTCAATGCTGACCCAGGCAAGGGTGGAGTTAAGATAGTCAGAGAGTCAAAGGAAGAAGTCAAGTGTAGGAGATAAATCCCTAAAGGGCTTATCTTCCCTAAGAAAAGAGGGAGGCAGGGCCCATTTTAAGTGACTTCCCTCTGCCAGAGAACTCAGACCCTAGGGTATGGGAAAGAAAAACAGAAACAGTTTAAGCCTAGTTTCTGACTCTCAGACCCTGGCAAAGACAGGGTCTACTGAGAATTTAAGGCAATGCACCTCTTTACACCAGTGGGGAGCTGCAGGCTGACAGTCACCACCTGCTGGGCAGGATAGGAAAAGCACAGCATCTAGAGGCCTCACAGGAAAGTCTGACAACTTTCTAGGCCTCATCCTTATGGAAACCTGATACTGATTATACCTTCTTCCTGAGACATGGGCCCCTCTGGTCTGGTAAAATCTGATTGGGGTAATCAAGGGAACTAGATGCCTAGACAGCAAAAAATTACAAATCACACTAGAAAAAAATGAAGATATGGCCCAGTCAAAGGAACAAACTTACACTTCAAATGAGATACAGGAGTTGAAACAACTAATTAAAGACCTTCAAAGAAATATGCTAAATCAATTCAAATATCAAATCAATGAGTTGAGGGAAGATATGGCAAAAGAGATGAAGGATATAAAGAAGATACTGGGTGAACGTAAGGAAGAACTTGAAAGTTTGAAAAAATAATTGGCAGATCTTATGGGAATGAAAGACACAATAGAAGAGATGAAAAACACAACAGAGACATACAACAGCAGATTTGAAAGGCCAGAAGAAAGGATTCAGGAACTAGAGGACAGAACATCTGAAATCCTACACAAGAAAGTACAGATAGGGAAAAGAATGGAAAAATATGAGCAGGGTCTCAGGGAACAGAATGACAATTTGAAGTGCATGAATATACATGTCATGGGTGTCCCAGAAGGTGAAGAGAAGGGAAAAGGGGGCAGAAACAATAATGGAGGAAATAATCAATGAAAATGTCCCATCTCTTATGAAAGACCTAAAATTGCAGATCCAAGAAGTGCAGTGTACCCCAAACAGAATAGATCTGAATAGGCCTACGCCAAGACAAACAGTAATCAGATTATCAATGCTAAAGACAAAGAGAGAATTCTGAAAGCACCAAGAGAAAAGTGATCCATCACATACAAAGGAAGCTCAATAACACTATGTGTGGATTTCTCAATACAAACCATGGAGGCGAGAAGGCAGTGGCATGATATATTTAAGATACTGAAAGAGAAAAACGGCCAATCAAGAATTCTATATCCAGCAAAACTGTCCTTCAAATATGATGGAGAATTTAAAATATTTTTCAGACAAACAGACACTGAGAGGGTTTGTGAGTAGGAGACCTGCTCTACAAGAACTAGCAAAGGGAGCACTACAGGCAGGTAGGAAAATACGGGAGAGAGAGGTTTGGAGACGAGAGTAGAAATGAAGACTGTCAGTAAGAATAAAGAAAAATAGTGAGAGAAAAAAAAACTTTAAAATACGATATGAAGTATAAAATCCAAAAGACAAAATGGTGGGCAGTAGATATTACATTGAGTGAAATTACCCAGAAACGAAAGGATGGATGCTCTATGGACTCACTAATATGAACTAAGATTGATGAATGAAATATGAGAGTTAAAGTTGAGAAAAACAGGTTGTCAGGAGATAGAAAGAAGTTAGAAATTGGGCCTTTGTTGTTGGAGGAGTATATAAGGTTCAACAGGATTGATTGCATAGATCCAGAAATGGATGGCATAACACTGCATGATAGTAGCACCATACTGTAAGTACTCTGAACAAAGATGAGTGTGAGTATGGTTGAAAGTGGAAGGCGAGGGGCATGAATGACACCAGAAGGAAAGATAGGTGATAAAGACTGGGATTGTATAACTTAGCAAAATCTAGAGTGGTCAATGATGGTGATTAAATGTACAAATATAAGAATGTTTTCAAAAGAGGGAGAACATGAATGTCAACATTGAAAGGTGTTGAAAATTGGACGGTGTTCTAGTTTGCCAATGCTGCTGGAATGCAAAACAGCAGAAATGGATTGGCTTTTTTAAAGGGGGTTTATTTGGTTACACAGTGAAAGTCCTAAGGCCATAAAATGTCCAAGGTAACACATCAACAATGGGGTACCTTCACTGGAGGATGCCAATGGCGTCCAGAAAACCTCTGTTAGCTGGGAAGGCACGTGGCTGCCGTCTGCTCCAAGTTCTGGTTTCAAAATGGCTTTCTCCCAGCTCTCTTCAAAATGTCACTCGCAGTTGCTCTTGGGGCATTTGTCCTCTCTTAGCTTCTGTGGAGCAAGAGTCTACTTTCAAAAACTGTCTTCAAACTGTCTCTCATCTTCAACTCCACTCTTCTCAGCTCCTGTGTGCTCTTCAAAGTGACCCTCTTGGCTGTAGCAAGCTCACTCTTTCTGTCTGAGCTTATATAGGGCTCCAGTGAACTAATTCAGGGCCCATGCTGAATGGGCGGGGCCACACCTCCATGGAAATTATCTCATCAGAGTTAACACCTACATTTGGCATTTGGGTGGGTCACATCTCCATGGAAACACTCAAAGGATTCCAATCTAATCAGCCCTAAAAAATCTGCCCACCGAAGATTACATCAAAGATAATGGCGTTCTGAGGGGGTGTCATACATTCAACCCGGCACAGATGGTATAAGGGAAAACTACAATCAATGCAAACTAGAATCTATAGTTAATGGTAACATTGTAAGATGCTTCCATTTATTGTAACAAAGGCAACATACTAAAGCTAAATGTCTATAAGAGGGGGATATAGGGAGTGATATGGGATTGTTGGTGGTTGTTCTGGTTTGATAATCATGCCATTGTGCAAAATACCAGAAATGGATTGACTTTTATAAAGGGGGTTAATGTGGTTTCAAAGTTACAGTCTTAAGGCCATAAAAGTGTCCTAGCTAAGGTGTCAACAATAGGGTACCTTCATAGAAGAATGGCCAGTGGCATCTGGAACACCTCTGTTGCCTGGGAAGGAATGTGGCTGGCATCTTCAGCCTCTGCTCGCAGGTTGTATTTCAAAATGGCTTTCTCCCAGGATGTTTCTCTCTAGGCATTTGTGGGTATTCTCTTAGGTTCCCCCAGGCAAACTCTGAGCTAGCAAAAGTCTACTTTCAATGGACATCTTCAAAATGTCTCTCTTGGCTGCAGCAGCAAGCAGTTCCTTCTGTCTGAGCTCTTACAGGCCTCCAGTGATTTAATTAAGACCCACACTGAATGGCAGGGCCGCATATCCATGGAAATAACCTTATCAGAGATATTACCCACAGTTGGGTGGGTCACATCTCCATGGAAACAGCTTAATTCACAGATCCCAACCTAATCAACACCAATACTTTGGTCCCCACAGGATTGCATTAAAGAACATGGCGTTTGGGGGGACATGATAAATCCAAACTGGCACAGTGGTGTTGTTTTTGTCTGACCTTTTCATTGTATTCTATTTTATTTTTGTTTTTCTTCTGTCTTTAATATTTTTATTCTTCATTTTTTTCCCTCCTTTTCTTCTTTCTTTGCAGAAGAAATGGAAATGTCCTCAAATAGATTGTGGTAGTGAATGCATAATTACATGATTATACCTGGAATCATTGATTGTTTACTTAGAATGGATTGTATGGTGTGTGAATAAAACTGTTTAGAAAATAAACAGAGGGATACAAGTGCTGGAGAAAATGTGGAGAAAGGGATGTACTGATTCCCTGTTGGTAGAGAAGTGGAATGGGGCAGCTCATCTGGAGGCAGTGTGTTGGTTCCACAGGAAGCTAATTATGGGGCTGCCATATGGTCCAGGAACCCCATTATTGTGTATCTACTTGGAAGAACTGAGGGCAGAGACATGAATAGACATTTTCCACTGGTGTTTATGTTGGCAGTAGTCATGATTTGCAATAGATGGAGGTTGACTTAAGGGTATATCATCCGATAAACAGAATGGTGAACTATCATGTAGACATACAATGAAATATTGAGCAGCAGCAAGAAGAAATGAAGTTGTGAGATATGAAACTAGGTGAATGGACCTTGTGGACAGTATGTTGAGTGACATAATCAGAAATGAAAAGAAAAACATTATAAGTAATGTCACTAATATGGACTAACCATAATGTGCAAATTCTGAGAAGTCAATCTGAGATCATAGGTTATCAGGGAAAGGCTTATGGTAAAGGTTTCTTGTCAGCTCTTACAACAGTCACATCTATTCTTGAGTTGTTATGGCTATTTCTAAATTCTGAGGTGATGAGCTATTTGTGTATAACCTGGTCGGTCCCTGTAACTTTGGCTATCTGTGTGACACCTGAGACTCAGAGCCAGAGTTTGTCAGCTATGAGAGTCAGCATTACCCTATACAGCAAATATTAAAGAAGCTGATGTAGAGATCAGACTTTAATTAGGGACATGAACAAAATGCACTTGGTTAGGAGTAAGGTAAACCAGACAAAGGGAAAAGGATGATAATGACTGTGTTTTAAAACTTTGACTTCTGTGGGAGACCAAAGGAAGAGATGTTTATTTGGTGGAAAATCTATATTTTCTGTAGCACGCTATATAATTTAACTTGTGTAGTCAATTTACTCAAACACCATAATTACATGGAACTTTAATAAGGGGTGAGGTCTGGTTGGTTTGTTCAGGTAAGCATGAAACTCAGCTATATCCCAGAGTAATTTGTGCAGAGATAAAAAGTATTTGCAAAGCCCCATTGAGGGACTGGGGAAAAATTGGAAATATTAAACATCCCCAGCTGGGGATTTCTTGATGTTCTTGTAAGCGTTGGGGACTACCATTATAGTAGGCCAAGCCCTCAATCTTGAGGCTTGCCCTTATGAAGCTTGTTACTGCAAAGGAGAGGCTAAGCCTAGTTATAATTGTATCTAAGAGTCACCCCCAGAGAACCTCCATCATTGCTCAGATGTGGCCTCTCTCTCTAAGCCAACACTGCAGGTAAACTCACTGCCCTACCCCCTATATGAAACATGATTCCCAGTAGTGTAAATTTCCCTGGCAAAGTGGGACATGACTTCCCAGATGAGCCTGGACCCATCATTGTGGGATTGAGAAAGTCTTCTTGACCAAAAGAGGGAAGAGAAGTGAAACAAAATAAAGTTTCAGTGGCTGAGAGGTTTCAAATGGAGTTGACAGGTCATTCTGGAGGTTATTCTTATGCATTATATAGATACCACTTTTTAGTTTTTACTGTATTAGAATAGCTAGAAGGAAATACCTAAAACTGTTGATCTGCAACCAGTAGCCTTGATTCTTGAAGACGACTGTATGACTGTAGGACATTTAATTTATTCCCTTGCTCAGTTCCTTGTACCAATTGCTGCACTCAGAGACTGATGAACTCCAATTGGCTCAGATAAAATCTGTGGCTTTCCTAGATGTAGGTATGGGTTGAGGGTGTAGAAGATTTAATAATAAATATAGAGAGTGGGGATGCTGAGTATAAAATAGAAACAAAAGTGTTGATGTAAAGAGATACAGCGATAACCACTATTTCAGTTTGCTAAAGCTGCCAAATGCAATATACCGGAAATGGTTGGCTTTTACAATGAGAATTTATTAAGGTACAATTTATAGTTCTTTGGCAGTGAAAATGTCCAACTCAATGCATCAACAGGAAGATACCTAGATACCTGGACTCTGAAGACAGGCCGCTGGCATCTGGAACACCTCTGTCACATGGGAAGGCACATGGCCAGCATCTGCTCGTCCTTCTCTCCTGGGCTCATTGGTTTCAGCGTCTGGTTCTGGTGGCTTCCTGTGTGAGCTTCTGCGGGTCCTCTCCTAGCTTCTCTGGGGCTTTTCTCTATGAGCTTCTCTTATATTCATTTCTACATCGTCTCTTAGCTTCTGTAGGTATTTTATCCTCTTCTGAATGACTCCAGTAGGAGAATTAAGACCCACCCTGAATGAGGCAGGTCATATTTCAATTGAAATAACCACCCAAAAGGTCCCACCCACTATAGGTCTATACCCAAAGCCATGGATTAAAAGAAAATGACCTTTTCTGGGGTACATAACAGCTTCAAACTAACAAACCCACCGTGGATTAAAATTGTGAAACATATACAAATATATTAAAAACAACTATTTCAGGTCACTGGGAGATGACCAATGACAGGCAAAAACTTGAGAAATATTTAATTTTAAAAGATTGATATTTTACTACATCAGGTATGAACTGTGAGTTTTAAGCCTTTTTGTCAGTGATTGGTCCCCAACCCACCTCATCCCTCTGCCTCAAGGAGGAAGATGTTAGAATTTACAGCAGCAGAAAAATTGGTCATTTAAGAGGGGAAATTTTTTAAATGATAGAGCTAGAGAAGAATCTAAACCCTAAATTAGAATATTATCTCAGTCCAAAGTCCTGATTGACTACAGGGACCTCAGTGACCAAAACAAAACAAAAATAAACAACAACAACAACAACAACAAAAAAAAAAAAAACAGAGAAAAAAAACTAAAGAAGCAATACCCTTGAATGACACAACTACTCCTAGAAAGATTATAGACTGCATATGCCATTGACTGAGTGTATTACAAGCAGGCACTAAACTGGCTTGAGTTGTCAGAGAAGAGAACTCAGGAATAGCGTAGAAACCAGAAATTTGGGGAACTTTGGAGAATTCCTAGATCTGAGGGTAAACTCTGTCCATATCTTTACTGGCATCTAAACTATGCATGCACAGGAGAGATATACAGGAAACCAGAATAAAACAAATTAGCATTATCTGGAAGCCAAACATTTTGCGCAGAGACATCAGCTTCTGTAAGCTACAAGTGAAAAAGATTTTGTGTTTTTATCTCAGAGAATTTAATTGCCCATTGGAGAAGAAAACAAAACAAACAAACAAATAAAAAAACAACCCTTAGGAAAAACAGCCAATTTTGGTCACTTTAGATAAATCATGCAATCTCTTATCTAAAATTTTGAGTTTTCAGGCTAATATTTTTACGCATGCTACAAATTAAGAAACTGTGATCCATACACAAGAAAAAAAGTCATCAATAGAAATTGATTCCAACTCACAAAGTTTCTGTATTTTTACCAGAAGTAATTCAATATAGGTTTGAGTCAATTGCGTTAAGTTAAACATGCATGTAACAATCACTAGAACAACTAATAAAATAATAGTGCAAAAAAATAGCTAGAAAGCCAATATTTGTATTATTGATATACTAGTTTCCACATCTTACTCATCTTTTAGGTCATCACAACCAACCCAGCTTACCAGAAACAGTATTGTGGTTAAGAGAGTGGGTAAGGCTCAAGTTGACTTGTCATTGTGCCACCAACTGGGTATGCTATCTTAGTAAGTTGTTTACTTTTCCTATGCCTCTGTGTTCTTCTGAAAAACAGGGATGTTAATAAGTAAAGTACTTCAGTGTTGAGAGGAGTAAATAAATAGCCTTATAATGAAGTTAGCAAAATATCTGTCATTGGGTACATGTTAACAATTATTATTGTAACTATTGAATCAGTGAATGAATGAAAATGTATTTGGAATTGCAAATATTTACACTATAAATATATTAGAGAAACATGTACTTTTAGAGTGGAGAGTCAGATAAAGAAATTTTAGATTATCCCTCTGCCGCAAGGAATATTTTATTCTCCCGGTTTTCTGGAGAATCTGAGGTTTCATGACAATCTGAGTTGTAGAACGTGGATTGGAAAGTTCATTCTAGATATTGCAGTACTGTGACAAGAGGAAAGAAAGAAGATTAAAATGAAGTAAAATTGCTTTAAAAAGATGAGTCTGGAAGAAATGGTGTAGGCAAATACAGAAAGGTATTGAACCTGAGAGAGAACAGGTTATTCTTCAGAATGACTTTAAAACCAGCTTCATATCAGAAACGGTCATGTCAGGCTCTTGAGACGACAGCACGGGGGAGGTGAATTCCTGGTCTTGATCCTAGTGTGGATTTAGAAACTTAAGTACTGGGTTCTGTGATCTTGGGATGGTCACTTAAACTCTACCAGGATCAATTTCCTCTTCTAAAAAATGGAGCTATCATTAGGATGATATCAATTTTAAAAGAGATCTAATATGTGAAAAGAGTTAATATAACATTTAGCATATAATTGATATACAAATTACTGCTTGAATCATGATCTTAGAATCTCTTTGTTCACATTCCCTTTCCCCCTTTCCCCAGAAAGGGTATTCCTAGTGATGACAAGTAACACAAATAGATGACGAGTAACACAATTAGATTCCCATTGGGGCTGGGGAATCCTGAGAGAGAGAAGCTGTTTTGATGGAAGCAGGTATAATTCACCACCTGGGGCTAGGGATGTGGGAGGAGGTTTCTTGGTATCCTTTGGGAATATGGCTCTTTGTCAAAAAAGCAGTTTCTGAAACGGATCTGCAGTATTTTCTGCTGCATGCAGGACTGCCGGGGGTGGCCTTGTGCATGATGCTGAAGAACAGGATTTACCCTCACTGTGAGCCCCTTCAGGTGAGGGGAGAACCCTCACACCTCACAGCAGCATTTTTGGAGGCAGCTGAGCCTGATAGCTGATCTTTGGGCTGAGGCATAACTGAGGCTCAACCTGTCCTGAGCTCTGATTCTCCCTTAAATGCTCTGCATAGTCTCACATATGAAAGGATACTCCTGTGTCCAAGGACTTATGAAAGGGTGAAAGGACATGTAGTATGAGGTGGGGTGGTATAGACACCAACAGATTATCATTGAGCAAAATGTTTCTGGTTCTGTATCCATATTAGTGAGTGTACCACAGTGTCTGAGGAGAGTCATTACCGTATGTGGGAAATAACTTTAGATTAGCACTCAAGGTACTTGCTGTCTAGTCTGACTCTGTGTGACTTAATGCAAGTCATTTTACATCTCTTTGTCCCTGTTATGTGATTTATAAAATAATATACATCAAGCCCCTGCCCCCAAGTTCTAATAGGCAAAATGTATGTGCTCCCATGTGTATTCTGTGATAGTATATGTATGATGTCTGCATGAACATGTCTGTGATGCATATATCTACCTCTTTAAGTGATATCTGAATACATAATATATGTGTTTGTACTTTATGTGTGTGCCTTCTAGATTTGTACATATGTTCATTAATGATAAACATCCAGTGCATAGTTCTGAATATGTGAAATGTGAATAATTATTTGTGAGTGCTTGTATGTGGAATAGACATCTGCATGTATATTTGATCCTACAAATAGGTGATCATGTATGTGCTTGGATGCAAATGTGTGCATATGAATGTGTGTGATGATTGTGTAACTGTGTATGTGTGTACGTACATTCATGCATGTGAGAATGGATCCATACATCTGTGTGTTTCATGTAGCAAACACCTTTAGGAATTTTGGATTCAGTCTAAATCAGAGCTTCCCTTTCAGCTTACGAAAGGCACAGAGAAAAGAGAATCCATCTCATCCTGCCTTCTAAAGAAGCTAGCCATCTGTCAGCAAGTTTGAAGGAATCAACAACAAATCTATCTGGGGTATCACTCAGAATGAGGCACACCAATGTAACCTACTGGAGAGGCTTTCTCTTCCTGGGTTTCTCCAGCTTTGGGGAACTGCAGCTCCTGCTCTTTGTCTTGTTCCTTTCTCTGTATCTTGTTACCCTGACCAGCAATGTCTTCATTATTGTAGTCATCAGGCTGGACAGCCATCTGCACACCCCCATGTACCTCTTCCTTTCTTTCCTATCTTTCTCTGAGACCTGCTACACCTTGGGTATCATCCCTCGGATGCTCTCTGGCCTGGTCATGGGGAGCCAGGCCATCTCCCACGTAGGCTGTGCAGCCCAGATGTTTTTCTCTGCCTCGTGGGCCTGTACCAACTGTTTCCTTCTAGCTGTCATGGGCTTTGACCGATATGTGGCCATCTGTGTCCCACTGCACTATGCCAGTCGCATGCATCCTACTCTCTGTGCCCAGCTGGTTGGCACCTCTTTCCTGAGTGGGTACCTCTTTGGGCTGGGAATGACACTGGTCATTTTCCACCTCCCATTCTGCAGCTCCCATGAGATCCAGCACTTTTTCTGTGACATGCCCCCTGTGCTGAGTCTGGCCTGTGGGGACACAGGCCTGAGTGAGCTGGGGATCCTCATCCTCAGCCTGCTGGTCCTCCAGGTCTCTTTCTCCCTCATCGCCATCTCCTACGTCTACATCCTGGCTGCCATCCTGGGGATCCCCTCTACGGAGGGGCGGAAGAAGGCCTTGTCTACCTGTGCCTCACACCTCACCGTGGTCATCGTCCATTATGGCTGTGCCTCCTTCATGTACTTGAGACCCAAAACCAGCTACTCTCTTGAGCGAGATCAGTTTATTGCTGTCACCTATACTGTGGTGACACCTCTCCTTAACCCTGTTATATACAGTCTAAGGAATAGAGCTGTGAAGACAGCTCTAAGAAATGCTTTCCAAGGGAGACTGATGGGTAAAGGATGAGAGGACGCCCAATCCGAGGGCCTCCTCCAAGTAGGCTGGGCATGGTCCAGGAACCCAGGCAAATGGGCCAGATACTCAGGGCCTCAGGCCAAAGCTGTCCCACACCCAGGACCCTGGGAGAACTAACCTGCCCCCTGCACTTCCCCTGGGGCTGCTTGGAATGCAGAAGTGAAGCCTCCCTCTTTGCTTACTGCCACACTGAGCTCCTGATCTGAAATTTTACTTTCAGCCTCATACGTATCACCCCTAGTTACAGAAATCCAGTTCATTAAGATTTTTCTAACTGAACCTAACAAAATGAGGATATTTTGAGTGCCCAAGTTCAAAGACAGAGTGGCCCTATCAGGGATACTGTAGAGATTTCTAAAATTGCCATGTAAGTAGACTATGTGACTGTAAGTTTCTTCCAAGATTTGAAATTCAGTTAAATGAGTTTGACAGCTCTCTTTGAATGCTTTGCTAAATGAAAATGTAGTCGTGCTCTCTTCCTCTGGTTTATTCTTACTTTGCCCTATTCCTATGAATTGATTCACCTAGATGGATAGATTCTACTTCAGAAAATATGTTTATTTCCTATTTTCCTTGATGATTACTGCTGCTCTTTGGTAGCCTCATAATCCTGGATGTCAAGAACCCATGTCTCTTCAGACCATCCTCAACATGGATGTTATGCTCTTGAATCTGCAGCAGGACTACCAATCCTGCCTGTTTCAGTCTCCACCTACAATGAGTTATGCATTGTGCTGACACTCTTAATGGTAAATAAAAGTGTAATTGAACTCACACAGCTCTCATGCAGGAGTCTGAATAAAGACTCTGCCATTTACTAGCTGTGGGATCCCTGTGTAAGTTACTTAAGCTTTCAAAGCTTTAACACCCTCACCTGTGTAATGGGGATCATTTCAGTTTTGTGTTGCTGACTGAACAGGAGCATGGTATGTAAAGCACTCCGCACAGTGCCTGGATCACGGTGATCTTCCAGTAACTGTCAGTTGCTATCACTAACAGTGTGCTAAGCAAAGTGATATTAGCTTTTATCAGAAAGAGAGGTTATTTCAGGTGGAGGAGCAGAGATGGCTTCATGGCTAAAGTAGTATTTGAGCTTGTTTCTAAAGGCTAGGTGAGTTTTGAATATCCGAGTAGGGGGAGAAAGGAATTCTAGGAAGAGAGAACAGCACACTGGAGAGCTTGGCAGCGAGGCAGAATAGGTCTGTTTCAGAGTGTGTTGAGTTGTCCAGTGGGACTGGAAATTCACTGCAGATCATGAAGTAAAGTTAGCTTGGGTCAAGATTTTATTGTTGAGCATGAGCAGCAGTTTTTATGCCTTTTTTTATCACTTGATCTGTTTAGCAATGGGAGATAGGACAGAACACCTTTGAGCAGAGAGTAGAGAAATGATTTGGGAAGATTAATCCAGCAGGACAGAGGACAATGGATTTCAGCAGGGAGAAACCAGAGGCAAGGAGGTTAGTGAGAAACCCATTGCTATTATCCTCAAGAGGCCTGAACTTGGACAGTGGTGACAGAAATTGAAGGAAACTACAAATATAAGGGATTTTGTAAAGGTAGATGTCACATGATTTAGCAATGAGTTAGAAGTAAGGCATGACTTGAGAAAGAGGAAGGAATTTGAGGGGATTTTTTTTTTTTTTTTTTTTTTGGACAGGAATCCATATTCAAAAAAGGGGGGAAAAAGAGAAAGGAACACATTCTTTGGTTATAAGTTAGTGGAAAGAAAAGGTAGGAGGAAAGAAGCTAGATTCTCTGAAAGAGAAAAGTTTAGGAGAAGTAGGTGAGTTAGATGACAGAAAGGGCAGGGTTTGGGGGAGAAAGACTGTCTATTCTAGTCTCCTCCTTACTACAGGCTGGTTATAATAATCTCCCATTGCACTGAGCCTGTTTGAGCAAAGTCATTTCCAAAATATCTTCAGTCCATCTAGCATAACATTCCCTAAATGCACACTGACCAATGGTGAGTATGGATGTACCAAGAGCTGCTAAGTAATACTCAAAAGTCAATCTAATGTTCACATATAGTAATCTTAAGTATGGAAGAGTATGAAAAATCACTTGGGGGAGACTTTTTCAAAATGCTATTCTTGGAGCTATCTCTGTAGACCTTGACACAATTGGTCTGGGTTGGGAGCAAGCTTAAATGGTCTACAAAATCTCCCTAGGTGATGCGCATTGCCTCCCTCGATTAAGAACTTGACCATGCTTAAAACAGACAAGTTTTAAGATACACACAGACACACAGACACACACACACAAACACACAGCAGGGCAGAGGTCCCTCTGATATAAACATGGTCACATATGCCCAACTCATAGCCCTTTGAAAGAGCCAATTAAGACCAGGCTTCTGGAATTGGATTTCCTGAGTTTAAAGCCTTGTCTTGTCACTTTCTAGATGTGTGACCTATAGCAAGTTTCTTAACATTTCTCTATTTACATTTCCTCAACTGAAAAATAGTATAAAAAATGTATATGTATTTTGAGGGCATTATTGCAAAGACTAATATGAAATCTTTAGAACAGAACCTACCATACAATAAGCAGTCAATACATGCCATCTATTATTGTTTGGAGTTTCTGTGTAGTACCACCTGAGGCTGCCCTGTCTTTTGCCTTGTTGATGTTATCAGAATCCAGATCCAGCAGTGCCTGACATCATATAATTCCTGATACCACAAGACAAAGAAGAATAAAGTGCTGTCACCTGGCACAGGGTCTGACTGGAGAGGGATCTGGACCCAGAAACTTGAGATGGTTATGTACTGGGAAATGGGTCAAGCTACAGGCAGAACATGGAAATGAGAATCAGATGGCATCCAGGAAAATGGTTGGTCTCAGGGAGGTCTATAAAAAGTAAAAGTGAGTGTTCTCATAGGGGCAGAAGAGTTTTGAAGCAACTAGGAATCATGAAAGAAAAATCAGTGGTGCAGCAATAGGACTGGGGCTCAGGGATAAGCTCCAACTATGAATCATAAAGAGGAGTTTTAGCAAGAGTAAGGGAGAGATTCCAGTTTAAAGTGGATAGAAGGTCAAGAAATGATGAGTATCAATTAGGAGGAACTTAACCCTGAGATCAACAGGGAAATCTGATACAAGTTATAACTGCTTCAATATTATAAGTTGAACTTTTATAGTCTGGGACTAAATTATGCCTGTAGATTCTGCTATTGTCATTCTTTGCTTGAGTACATAGGAGGTCACAATATGATTTCAGAAGCTGCTGTATGTCTCACTGGCAGTTTCATCTTCTTATGATATTTTCATTGGTTCTTCAGATAAATATTTTCTTCTTTAGCCTTTATATTATCTAGTCTCTTTTATCAGATGGTGTTAATGTGCCTTTGCCTTAAAAGAATATTTCTTGACTCATCACATGCTTAATAATCTGATCCAGGCCTTGCAAATCCTTACCAGGGGTGGGGAGAGAATGGAACCACACCCAACTTTGCTTTTGGTTATTTCCATCACACATATTTTTAAACTCTCCATACTTGATAATTTATATGTGAAATCAAGTGATGCTGTTTTTTGATGGCCTATTGGACTATACTTTTTTTCCTACTCCAACCATTTTTGGTAACATATTCAGACAATTTACACATTTATGCATTTCATTTTCAAAATACTTTGAAATATGATTGTCATATGACATCATATACAATTGAGTTAACCAAAAACCAGTGAAAACACTTACACATTATTATCAGCCAAGATAACTTTTTAGTTTCAAGTAAAATTATTTTAAATGGCTATTATGACAGGATTTGTTTCTGAGCTAAGGGAGGATTAGTTTCCATGAAGAGGATGGAATTGAGACTTAAGACAGTAATCAAGTGGCAATACATGCACTGTTTGTGCAGGATACTATCAGTTTAACAACAAGCAAAGAATTGACCTAAGATTCTCACCAGCAAATGACACCAGCAACTTTTTCAAGTCAGGACAGAATTTCAGCATTTGAATATAATCAGATCAAACCGGGCCTGTAAATTCTTGCAGACAGTACTACTTTTTCTTGTTTTTTTCCCTAAATTCTTCATTTTATAACCAATCCTATTGACTCTTACTATAACAGGGGATTTGCAAATTAATCAAACAATTATTCTTTTTATCACATTAAACTTTAAGAGGAAATTCATGGGTAAAATTGAGTCCTGCTATGCTGGAATTCTGTCATTCTGAGAATAATATCATCCACTCTAATGGTGAAGTACGAGAAAGCGACAGCTTAAGAACAAAATAGTGACACACTTGTCTTCTCTGTGTGATTCCATTATACAGACTAAAATATCAGGGGTTCCTAGAATATCAAACACCTTCAC
This sequence comes from Choloepus didactylus, assembly GCF_015220235.1. Lineage (NCBI taxonomy): Eukaryota > Metazoa > Chordata > Mammalia > Pilosa > Megalonychidae > Choloepus > Choloepus didactylus. Next base: position 106,703,964 of record NC_051308.1, read on the forward strand.
TTTTACACATAAGCATTTTCATATATTCTAAAGCTAAAGAGAAATAGTTTGTAAATCATCTTAGATTTTATTTATCTACTCCACTATGATCCTTATTTACCGTATAATTACCTTCCTATATTTAGATGACAGTACAATTTGCAGAAATACAGAAGCCCAATTGGATCAGTAACATTTTAACTCACTTGGACCTATTAAAATGAAATGCTTTTTTAAAAAGAAATACTTTATTCTATAATCAGAACAAAACAAAATAATAAAAATCTATAAACCCAAAAAACAAAAAATAGAAAACTTGGCACACCTCAGTATGACTAGTCACCCCTAAAATGAATGCAGTCTCCTCTCTTCCAACTGTTAACCCCTCATAACTTCAAGCTTGAGGGTTTTTAGGTCTTGCAGTAAGTGTAATGAACATACACACACACACAGAATCATCTCCCCACCCTACGCACTTGCCTATCCTCTTTGTCCCCCAATACTTCCCACCACACCAACATCTTCCATGTTCCACGAGGACCTGTTTATTAGTTGCCAGAGTAGGAACTGGTGAAGCCAACGTAGTCATAGCCAGCAGGGTGGGTTTGACCCCGTGGATCCACATATTGCTGCATATGTGTGGTACAGAATGACACTTGCTCAGGGGTTACGGCCTGAAAAGCATAAAAAGAGAGAGATGCAATTATAAGAATTCAAAGACCATTTCCTTGGGGCTGCCCATATGCCCTAAGCTCGGGGGATGGAGAGGATTCAGTCCTATTTTATCACATATTTCTCTCATAAATTTATGATTTCTAATGAATAAGATGAACTCAGCTCTTCAGCTCCCAGAGTCTCATTTGACTTTGACTACATATCTCATTCCCTAAATTTGGTTTACTAAATAGAAGGGATAAAATAAATACAGCCTTCAGAACTGAGTTGAAGGCTTTTGGATTGACTGATTGTCAAGAGGGAGCACTGTAGTATTTTGAGCTGGGCCAAGACAAAATGAAGTGGTGACCAAATCAAATGCTATCTTGTGTAAGAGGAGGTTTGAGGAAAAAGGGGTGGGATGGGAGCGATGCCTACAGTAGACAGCCAGGCCTGAGATGACCAAAATCCAGATGACGAGGAGAGTGTGGTGAGAGTGGGAGCAACAGAAACCTGACCTGCTTCATGTCCTCCTTGGTAATGTAGGCCTTGCCCTCTGCCAGTGCTTGGAAAGAATTCTCTATTTCATCACTGGCCTTGATGTTCTCTGACTCCTTGTCGATCAGAAATGAGGTATAGTCTTCCAGTATGACATAACACTTCCTATGGAAGAAAGCGATTGGAACTTGCAGTCTCAAGACTCAGAGAGGAAGTCAGACCCCTTTCTTATGCTGCTTAGTGTCTCAGACACAGGGAAGTCAGATTCTCCATACTATTCTTCCAGCTAACCTCCCAGAGACTATGGACTAGGCCCTCTATTTGGACCACCATTTCCCCTCCTCAATCTCCTTACAGCCAAATAAATTCTGTTTGTTCCTAAGCTCAGTCTCTGTTTCCACATGGGTCACTCAGTTGGAGCCTCTCATTGAGTTTTGGAATTTCCCAACAGCAGGTACCTCAAGTGATTTCTGGTCTCCTCTAGACCTGGGTGTTAGAAAGAATTAGTTCCTTACAGTAACTTGATTCTGCTATGACCCTACCCCACCCTCAAAAACACTAACGCCATTCCACATGTTGGCCTCTGAATCATCCATGTCTCCTTAGGACCTCAAATACACAAAGGGATTCCTCTATTAGTTTCCCTCCGCAGAACCAGCTAAAATTCATAAATCAAACACAGACCACGACAGAGCTGGTACCTGAGTTGGAGTTAGTGTCATTAACCTCTGAGCTAATCCTGAAATGGTACCAAGAGCTACTCAGTTCATTTAGGGTAATCTGCACCTTCTGATCCTTATATGAATTAATCTCATATACATGGATCTTGTTTAGCCTCTGTGCTTGTCCCTCCAAGCCCCACTGCCTTCCATGGTCTGTCTGTTAGTTCTTCTCCTACCTCCCTGGATCAACAGCATCCAGGAATTTCTCAAACTTGGGCTCAGGTTCATCCTCTTCCACCATGGGCAAGAAGTAATTGAGTCCTCTCAGGCAGGACCGGAAATCCTTGTGAGACAAGTGCCCTGTCAGATTCTCATCAAAGTGTCTAAAGAATGAACACATTGAATCAAGTTCAATAGAGAATCAGATCAGAACAGAAGGGAGCAGTTATTATTGGATGAACTGGGGCTTTACTAATACTAAAAAAAAAAAAAAAAAGAACAGTCAGGAAACTGAGTAGAGAGCCTCATATGTCCCTGAACTTTTTTAACCTTAAAGCTGGAGGGAAAAACATAACTCTTTGAACACCAGGGACCTTAATAACATATTACTTTAAAAGCCGTGACTGAAGCTACTTAATCTACCTGGATCTTCATTTAAGGCCCTACCAAGTAACACTGAAGTATAAGAATATTAGTTATTTGGAGACTCACTCTGAAAGGTCTATAAATTACATGTCCAAGTAGTATAAAGAAGCATAAAGTAAACCAAGTGAAATATAGAACCATAGTAATATGAAGTTATACTCACTTATAGGTTGTTCTAAACTCCTTTAATGTCTCCTCACTCACACCTATTGTGTCCCTGAAAGGAAAAACATGAATTAATTCATGAAATAAAACAAAGAATTGAAGAAGACATGTCATGTGAAAGAAAGAGGAATTTTACTGGATATTATACTATTCCAGTCATCTGAATCAGAGATTTGCAAACTATAGCCCATGGGCCAAACCTAGCCCATCACCTGTTTTTCTGACTCTTGTGTGCCAGAGCCCATGAGCAAAAGAATGGTTTCTACATTTTTAAATGATTGAAAGTAGTTTTTAAAAAAGGAATAAAATCTTGTGAAACGTAAATTATATGAAATTTAAATTTCAGAGTCCATGAAAAAGTTTTGTTGGAACATAGCCACACTCATTCATTTATATATTGTGTATGGCTGCTTTTGCAATACAAGAGCAGAATTCAGTAGTTGCAGAGACCTTATCTGGTCCTTTCCAGAAAATGTTTGCTAATCCCTGATTTAGGTAATAAGACTGCAAAAGAGCTTTCAGGATGTAAAATTGCTTTGAGATAATTAATTTATCTAGAAAATTTGTTATGTTCTTCTGTTCTGTTAGAACATACCTTGAATATTTCTTCCACTCTAGACATTATGTTTTAGAGGGAATTTTACCAAAAGGAATGTTTTATGAAGAGAACACAGAAGATGGTAATGGGACTCTGAGAAATGGATGTAGGATTCGGGTACTGTTTTATACATTCCCAACTTTTAACCTCCAACTTTCCTTCTGGTGACATAAGTAACTGAACTTACTCTTTACACCACCTTCACACACCTTTCAGCACTGTTAGTTATTCTCACAATGCTACCATCACCTCTGTCCATTTCCAAACATTTAAGTTCACCCTAGTTGAACATTCTGCTCATAATAAGCAACTGCTAGCCATTCTTTAGCCTCGTTCTATATCCTGGTAACTTATATTCCATGTCTATGAATTTACATATCATATCAGTGAGACCCTGAAATATTTGTCCTTATGTGCCTGTCTTATTTCACTACAGGTTTCATCATCAAACCATTTTTTTAAAGACAGTTTTGTTCACCCACCATACATTCCATCCTAAGCAAACAATTATTGGTTCCCTGTATAGTCACATATTTATGTATTCAGCACCATCTCCATGATCTATATAAGTACATCTCCATTTCTTCCACAAAGAGGGAGGAAGAATCAAAGAAGGTAGAGAGACAAAAGGAAAAGAAAAAAGAAAGAGGGATAGAAAAAAAAATCACAGTAGAACGCAACAAAAGGAAAGATGGCATTAAACTAAAGTAGAATAAAGAGTCAGACAACATCACCAATGCCAGGAGTCCCACACCCTTGCCCTATGCCCACCCTCCCATATGCATTTAGCTTTGGTATATTGCCTTTGTTATATTAAAGGAATCATAATACAATGTTTCTGTTAATTATAGTCTCTAGTTTGCATTGATTGTATTTTCCCCCCAATCCCACCCTATTTTTAACAACTTGCAATGTTGACATTCATTTGTTCTACCTCATGTGAAAACATATTTGTACCTTTTATGACAATCGTTGAGCACCCTAGGTTTCAATGAGTTATACAGTCCCAGTCTTTATCTTTCATTCTGGTGTCCCACAGGCTCCTAACCTTCCTCTTTCAATCATACTCACAGTCGTCTTTGTTCAGTGTACTTACATTGCTGTGCTACTATCTCCCAAAATTGTTTTCCAGACCTCTCACTCCTGTCTTTTCCTTTCTGTCTGCAGTGCTTCCTTTATTGTTTCCTGTAGAGCAGGTATCTTGTTCACAAACTCTGTCATTGTCTGTTTGTCAGAGAATATTTAAGTTCTCCCTCATATTTGAAGGACAGTTTTGCCAGATATAGGATTCTTGGTTGGTGGTTTTTCTCTTTCAGTATCTTAAATATATCACCCCACTTCCTTCTTGCCTCCATGGTTTCTGTTGAGAAATTCACACATAATCTTATCAAGCTTCCTTTGTATGTGATGGATCACTTTTCTCTTGCTGCTTTCAGTATTCTCTCTTTATCTTTGACATTTGATAATCTGATTAAGTGTCTTGGTGTAGGCCTATTCAGATCTGTTCTGTTTGGGGTATGCTGCACTTCTTGGATCTGTAATTTTGTGTCTTTCATAAGAGATGGGAAATTTTCATTGATTATTTCCTCTATTAAGGCTTCTGCCCCTTTTCCCTTCTTTTCTTCTGGGACACCAATGACATGTACATTCCTGCATTTCATTTTGTCCTTAAGTTCCCAGAGATATTGCTCATATTTTTCCATTCTTTTCTCTATTTTTTATTTTGTGTGTAGGCTTTCAGGTGCATTGTTCTCCAGTTCCTGAGTGTTTTCTTCTGCCTCTTGAGATCTGCTGTTGTATGTTTCCATTGCATCTTTCATCTCCTATGTTGTGCCTTTCATTCCCATAGATTCTGCCAGTTTTTTTTTGAAGTTTCAATTTCTACCTTATGTACGCCCAGTGTTTTCATTGTATGCTTCATCTCTTTTGCCGTATCTTCCCTAAACTTTTTAAATTGATTTAGTATTAGTTGTTTAAATTCTTGTATTTTAGCTGAAGTGTAAGTTTGTTCCTTTGACTGGGCCATAACTTTGTTTTTCTTAGTGTAGGTTGTAGCTTTCTGTTGTCTAGGCATCTGATTTCCTTGGTTACCCCATACCAGAAAGGGCTTAGGTCTCAGAAGGAGGCAATAGTATCACATCTTCCTGAGGCTATATCTTAGAAGATTGGTACACCCCGTGAAGCCTCAAGTCACTGTGCTTTTCTGCTCAGCAGGGTGTGCCTGTCAGCCTGTAACTCCAGACTAGTGTAAAGAGGTGTGGCCCATAGCTGTTTTCCCCCAGGCTCTGGAGTCTGGTTATGAATGGAAGGCAGGTAGTAGAGCTTGGCATCACCTTCCTCCTCTTAGGGAAAATACACCCCCTAGGAAGAGGTCATTTACATTTGAATAGTCTCTCTGCCTGTGCTATCTCCACCCTTGTCTGGGTCAGGGTGCTGGGAACTGAAAATGGCTGAGGTTTTCTCCACTGAGCCAAAAAAAGGTACAGAAAGCACCCTTCAGGGCCTATCTGTGGCCACCCTCTGGCTCTCCAAGGTCACTTGTCACCAAAAGCCTCTGTCCACTTGTTGGGGATTCGTAGCTTGTATCGAGCAGTCCATGTTTGTTAATTAAAACCCCAGTTGGAGCTCAGCTGAGCTATATTCACTTGCTCAGAGAATGCTGCTCTCTAGCACTGCAAGGCTTTGCAGTTCAGGCCACGGGGGGTGGGGGTTCCCAGCTTGGATCCACAGTTTTTACTTACAGATTTTATACTATGATCTTGGGCATTCCTCCCAATTCAGGTTGATGTATGATGAGTGCGCAGTCACATTTGTCCCCCTGCAGTTATTCCAGATTATTTACTAGTTGTTTCTGGTTATTAGTTGTTCCAGGGGGACTAACTAGCTTCCACTCCTCTCTGTGTGACAATCTTCTGTCTCTAGGTATTGTCTTTTTAAGGATCTTGCCATTTTTCCTTGTGAGGGTTTGGATCAATGGCTACCCTTAGAGCTGAACCCCCAGTGATCTGAAGTAACTGATCCAAAACAGTGATCAGTGATCAGACCACAATTCCCTGGATTTTGGAGGACTCGGTCTTTATAGCCCACCTTGGCACTGGTAAACTGCACCGAGAGCCCAGGCTGTAGTCCCCATTGCTGCCTGCCATGTGATTGGGGATAGGGGATGATAGCCACTACATGGAGGGTGAATTCATCCATATTTACCACAATTTACCAGCCTCTTCCTCCAGCTCCTCCCTGGGTGCTTCACAGTGCTGCACTAGATAGAGTTCCAAAATAGTTGATTCAGATACTTCCTGCCAAGTAAATAGTTGTTTTGTTGGAGGGACTGATTTCTGGAGCTTTCTATTCTGGCATCTCTCCTTGACTGGATTTTCATAGGAATAATAAGCCTATAAATAAAATTGTGTATACATATTTTTCTTTTTCTAGATTCTTCAGTTAGGGAATTAAATTATTTTTGAGACCTTTTCTCTTTCCTAATGTTAGCAATCAGTGCTATAAGTTACCTCTCAGCACCACTTTAACTGTGTTCCACAGATACTCATATGCTGAAATTTCATTTTCATCAGATCTCTGTGTATTTTTTATTGTCTTTGAGACTTCCTCTTTGTCTCATGGATTATTTAGCAGTATGTTGTTTAACTTTCATATGTTTAGAAATTTTCCTATCTTTTTGTTATTTATTTTGAATTTGATTTGATTATTATTGGAGAACATACTCTGTATGATTTCAATTTCTTTTAATTAGTGGAGATTTGTTTTATGACCCAGGATATAGTTTATTTCAGTGAATGTGCTGTACACACTTGAAAACAAGGTATATTCTCCAGTTCTGTTTTGTGGAGTGTTCTATAAATGTAAATTATATAAATTATATCCTGTTGGTTGATGATTTTGTTCAATTCCTCTATATCTTCGCTGATTTTCTGTATACTAGGCCTATTGACTGCTAATAATGGGAAGTTGAAGTCCCCATCTATTAAGAGGGATCTTTCTATGTTTCCTTTCTGCTCTACCAGTTCTTGTTTCATGTATTTTGAGGCCCTGTTGTTTGGTGCATACACATTTAGGATTGCTATGTCATCTTGACTTACTGATTCTTTCATTATTATGTTATGATTTTCTTTGTGCCTAGTAATTTTCTTTGCTTTGAAGTCTACTTTATCTTATCTTAATATAACCACTTCTTTTTTTTTAGATTAATGTTACCATGATACACCTCTTTTATTTTATATATTTTTTGCATTCAAACTATCTACATTGTTGTGTTTACAGTGAATTTCTTGTAGACAGCATATGGTTAGATCAATTTTTTTATTTACTCTGCCAGTTGCTATCTCTTAACTGGTGTATTTAGACCATTCACATTTAAGGTAACTATGGCTATGTTAGTGCTTAAGTGTGTGCCATTTTATTATTTGTATTCTGTTCATTTCTTTTGTTTCTCAGCAATCTATTTCTTTTTTATTGCTTTTCTGAGAGTTACTTGAACATTTTTGAGCTATTATCTCATTTTATTTATATAGTTTTTGAGTATATATTGTTATCTTAGTGGTTCCATATGTATTGCAATATATTTGTAACTTGTCACAGCCTACTGACATAGGCATTATTTCAAGTGACTTATTGAAAACTATTTTCATTTAGATGTCTTTATCCTCTCACTTTAAAAAAATATTTATCTCAATTTTTTCTCTACATTCATTGAGTACCACAACAGTTATTGTCACAATTTTTTATTCTAACATAATACGTGATTTAAGAAATTCACAAGAAGGAGAGTCTATTATATTTAACCTTGTGTTTAACCATAACATTATTATGTTAACACTGCCAAAACAAAAGCTATGGAGTAGCCTGAAGCTTTATTTATGGACAGGATATTAACTCTGAAAGTTTGAAATCCCCAAAGATTCCCAGAAGAGTTTTAAAAGTCATGTGTTCCATAGAGCCCTGTAACTAATGAGAACAAGTTACAAATTTGGGTGAGAAAGTTCTCTGCTCCCTCTGAAGAGAAAAAGAGAGGAATCCCATGGGGTCTTATAACCATAACCAAACCTCTAGAGTTGAGTAACATCAAGCCTGCATGATAAAAAGATAATATATTTAAACTGGTGATAGGAAATGCTATAAGCCATTGTTATTTAGTGGGTAATGGGGCCTAAACAGAGCACTTACAGCCCAGCCTCACAAATCATGCCGCAAAACTCTAGAGCCATAGAAAGCTGCAGCTTGCATGAACTCAGAACTTCTTTCTCACTTCCCTGCTGGGGAAACTCAGGTCCAGAAAGTTCAGGGACTTTCCCAATGTCACTAAACTGGCAGAAAAAATTAATAATTCAGACTCTTAGGCCAGTGCTTTCATAGCAAGTCAACCTTTACTTATTTGGCTGGAGAGCAAAACATGCTTCTAACAATTTGAAGACTGTATTTTCAAACAATATAATCAAGACAGTGAATTGGCTTTGGAACTCTGACAAAATACACAAAGTAGGAAAATATTCTAAATGGTCTGTTGCTATACAAAAAAGTATAATTGAACTAATAATACGTATATTCTCTGAATCAAAACATCCTCTCTCTTTGACTTTTGAGAGTGTGTATTGCTTTTGTCCATGCATATGTATCCACAATTAAGTATGACACAATTGGATATAAGGGACAACTTCAGAGAAAGTGGAGGGAGGGTTGGGTATAGTTAACCCCCCCTCCACAGACACATATTCAAAATATATCAGAAAAAAGAGGGATTCTGACATTTGCACTCAACTGCTGATAATTCACCAACTGGTCATTTAAATATAATTAAGTAGAAACTGTATAAGTAAGGAATCCTTTTCTAATTTGTATCACCAGATCTTTGCATTTCCAAAATGCTTCAGAACTTGAATGCAGACTATAAAGTCAATAACCAGGACCGTTTTGGAGGGGATAGTGAGAGTTCTGTGAAATCAGACTCTTCTGCAAGTCGTATGCTAGCAAAATCTCAAGATTTGCAACAAGGACACTGAGTTCTCATTTTAACAATATATACTTTTATTCCCTTTGTGGTACTTAGTTAATATTTCAATTCTTGAATACATATAAAATCTTTTGTGTAGAATTTCTGTGACAAGTCAAGAAATCTTAAGAGGTTTAATGTGTCAAGTGCTGTACTAATGGGGGGACTTTTTCACAATGGCAGGAGAAAAGGGATAAGCAGGAAGGGAGTTTATGGGGCCCTAGATTTTTCAAGAGGGAGAGAATCTCATCTGAAACAGTCTAGAATGGCAGCAGAAGACTGATTGTAGGAGAAAGAGGAACAAAGTTATGCAAGCTTGGATTTGAATATGAAAGACATACTAAAAGGCCTCATGAGAATGTTCAAAGGTCATCTTCAGACATTGTCCACCAAATATACACTTAGACAAAGGGACAGAAAATTAGTCTGCTCCTCTCACTGGGAGATGATTATTCACACATAGGGAAGTGTAGAAACTGAGAGAGAAACTAGAAAAGAGATGGGTTGATAGAAAAGGAAAGTTTAGGTCAGAGCTGTTTGACTATTAATTAGTGTCTCATCTGTCAGGTCTAAGAGGCCAAAAGATTCAAAGTGGATATATGAGGTAAAGCCCATATGAGCTTTTTATTATTTACGAAACTATTAATAATTTAGAGCATTTCCCCCCTCTGCTTCTTCTGGCTCCTAGTGACCAGCTAGATTCAATGGTGGGGATGCTTAATTTAAGCCAGAATCCCAAACTAATGAGAGGGCAAAATCTGTTAATCATTACACCAAAATATCACATGCTCTGCAGTGCTGAATAACAAAGTAAAACTGAAATTGTTTATAGATTAAGCACTGTTTTCAATGATTACCCCATCCACCCAACATTTACTGGAACACTATTCCCTTCATACAATGCTCAATATTGCTGCCTTGAGAAAAACAGATATATTTGACACAATAGTCTCTTTCCTCAAAGAGGAAATTTTGAAAAATGGAAACATTATGCAATGTAAGTCAAAACAGCTAGGTTCTTGTTTCAAATATGCTACTTCTTGTCTATATTTATTTCTAAAATAAGTAAAATAGTCAAAGCTATCCTACATACTTTCTGGCTGTCCTAGATACCTCCCAATTAGACTGTGAAGCACAAAATTGACAAACATTTGAAAAAGTTTGGCAAAATGTAGAAAACTCTATATATGCTAGTTATTTAATATCTTGGTATGTGTGGCAGGAAAACAACAGCTCAGTATAATATGAGGCTGAGGAAATGTGTTAAATATAAGGACAAGGAACAGAGTAGTTGTAGAAGCCACAAGAGAATGAGATTAAATAAGAAATAGAATTTTTGAAGGCTTCATGGATTGACTAATAGCATTTGTTTTACAGTACAATGAGCTTGGCATTGAAATAAATGTGCAGTAATCTCAGTTGCTGTCTTTACCAGTCTTGCATAAATGCTCTTGTTACAAATAACATCTACATACCGTAATTAATCACCATTAATCCTAAGGTTGCTGGAGTATTATATCATCTTTCCTTACTCTCAAAGTAGGGGTAAGGGAGCATGTTATTTATTTTCCTTTAATATTTCAGGAATTTAATGTCTTCTCCAGGGTGAATAGTGGCTTTGGGCATCTCCAACAATTGTAATCCTTTGTTCCAACTAAGACCTAAAATGATTAGGAAATCAACACTCAACCTTATCTCAGTAGATATTTATGAACCATAATCTGTGAGGAAGTTGCTGTGTTGGATCCTGATGCTGTTAGTTAAGTAGCAGTTTTTCACTGTTCAGGATATGACATGTATCTATCTCATTTAATGTACCTGAATCTCCTTCCTGAATCTCCTTTATCTAGACATCAATTTGGGTATATTTCCTATATTGTAAAATAAGCAAAAAATCCTTTAAAACATTGGCCAGAGCAAGCTTTCATGGCACGTATTAAGTGAAGAGTAATTTGTTGCTGAGTAAACAAATGAATGAAAAATGAGAAAGCATACAAACTACATAAATAGGGTGCTTTGCTAAACTCAATGAAAAAAAAATTTGGCAATTGGACTATCTGATTCCTTGTCTTATTCAAAGAACAATTTTCATTGAATAATGGCAAACAAAAATGGTGAGTTTATGAATCTGGAAATGTTCACCTGTTGTTTCTTTCAAATTTCCAGCACTCCAACAATGCAGATCAACAAGACAATCCAGAAGGAATTCATCCTTGTTGGCTTTTCGGTTTATCCAGATATACAGGCATTCATCTTTGTGGTCTTCCTCTGCCTCTATCTTTTCACATTCATGGGTAATATGACCATCATGGGTCTAACTTGGGTGGACACAGCCCTCCAGACCCCTATGTACCTCTTTCTCAGTGCTCTCTCCTTCTCTGAGACCTGCTACACAATGTCCATCATTCCCAAGATGCTGGCAGATCTGCTGGCCAAGAACAGAAGCATTTCAATTGTAGGTTGTGGCTTGCAGATGTGTTTCTTCTTGGGACTTGGTGGCACCAACTGTCTCATTCTCACTGCGATGGGTTATGATCATTTCCTGGCCATCTGCAACCCTCTTCGATATCCTTTGCTTATGACCAACATAGTATGTGGAAAACTTGTAGCTTCTGCTTGGGCTGGAGGATTCTTCATCTCTGTGATACAGACTGCACTGATATTCAAAGGGGTTTTCTGCAACCCCAACCTTGTAAAACACTTTTTCTGCCATATGCAGGCAGTTGTGAAGTTATCCTGTCTAGACAGTGACTTCACAGAATTCATTGTAACAGTGCTCTCAGTGTCAGGCTTGCTGGGTACCTTCTTGCTCATCAGCCTCACTTACATCTTCATTCTTTCCACTGTCCTCAGGATCCCTTCAGCTGAGGGCAAGCAGAAGGCCTTTTCCACCTGTGCTTCTCACCTCACAGTGGTCATCATCCATTTTGGTTTTCCATCTATTGTTTATCTGAAGCCCGAAGCCTCATGGGGAGATGATACACTCATAGCTATCCCTTATACTGTCATTACCCCTTTTCTCAGCCCTCTCATTTTCACCCTCAGAAATAAAGAGATGAAGAATGCTTTCAAAAAGTTGCTGGGAAAGCTAGTTGTGTTGGATAAATGATCTTTGTTAACTGCTGCTGGTTTAATGGATGCCAAAATTTCTGCAGTAGCCAGTGTGGCAATTACCCTATGACTTCTTGGGAAGCCTATACCATTTGCCTTCTGCCAGAAATTCAATATGCGGAGCCAGTGACTGAGTCTCGGACCTCAGCCATCACAAGCAAGTACTTAGCACGATAATGAAGTAGTCCAATGCATCTACATTCCCCTATGAGAAGAATATATCCCTGTAGTTACTAGGCTTCTGTCAATCAACTCTGAATGTCCTTGACAATTCAGGGAGTGTGATAAGAAAGAGTATGGAAGGAAATAAATAATACAGATTACCATTGCAATTAGAGACATTTTAAAATATCTCCAGATGTAAATGATGAGTAATTAGTCTAGGTAAGATTGTAAAAGGCTGGGTTGCACCTCTTAGGAGAGAATTTATTTCTTATAAGGATGACACCATGTAGTAGCCACCAGCTACTTATTTGTGTGTATCTATATTGAGATGTATTTTTAAGTGCTCATGTCATACTGATAGTTAAGTATTTTTAATAACACTTGATTCATGATTGTGGTCTTCCTTTGAATGTCAGTTACTAACTCTGTGTATACAAGATATCTTGGAATATAGATTCAAAGAGAGTGTACAGGACATTATAGCCTACCCCTCTCATGCCTGTTGGAATCCATGGATGGGGGCTAGAAATAATACCCATTTTCTCTGAGATAGTATACTCTAAATGTTAAAGAAATAAGTCATGATATGGAAAGATTTGCTAAAGAAGAGTGTTTTCAAAAAATTTTGAAAAGACAGAAAAGTATAAAGAAGGAAACCAGAAAAACACAGCAGTAATTCTTTATATAACCAATAAAGAAAATTTGGAGATACTATGGAGGTTATATCACAGAAGTATAGTAAATTATCTTAATGAAAATTCATTTATACAAGCCTAGGGAAATTCACAAATCCTTTTCTCGCTTCTATTGTTAACGAACACATACTCACTCATGAGAGATATAAATTTTGTACTGGAGTTTTGGTGTATATAAAATTTATATATAAGCTATTAAAAGTAATTTCTGAATATAATTACTTATGAGACTGTTATGAAGAGAAATGAGATAATGAATGAAAATTATTATGTACACCAATTGGTTAATGTTGCCTCTTGCCATGACTCTGTTTTCTTCTTTGGGCCCTTTTTTGTGGTTTATTTCAGTAGCAAGAGTATTTCTTCTACTTTCATTTCATTTCTGAGAACTGGTTATTCAATCTAGGGAAGATATGTGATCTGGGAAATAATTACTCACAGTTTTTCCACTGATGGTGGGTGGAGAAGATATGATATTAAGTCTACACTCAAGTTCCTAAACCCATATTTGGATCAATTCACCTGTATAGAAAATATCTGATGTTGTAAGGTTAGCAGGCAATGGGTATTTCTAGTTACCTAGTTAATATCCATTGGTAAACTAGAAAACAGTAACTGAGTGGGAGATGGAAAATGCACATACATGTTGAAATCAGAAAACACATCCAAATAAGCCATAGATCAAATAAGAAATCCTATATGTTTTAGTTTCTTGGGATGCTCAAGCAATTATTATAAAATGGGTCATGGTAAACAATGGGAATTTATTAGCTCATGGTTTGGATGTGAAAGGATAGTCCAAATCAAGGTGTCATCAAGGTGTCATCAAGACAATGTTTTGTTTTTTGTTTTGTTTTTTTTCCTGAAAACTGTAGTGTTTTGTGGCTGACTGCTGACGATTCTTGGTCCTTAGCTTGTCACATGGCAGGTCACATGGTGGAGTCTCCTGTCTCTCCCTTCTATTATGGATTCCCTTGATATTCAGCTTCTGGCTGCTCCCTCAGTGATTTTTCCTCTGTGTCTTAATTTCGTTCTGCTTCTAAAGTTCTAAAGGACTCCATTAATAGAATTAAGACCCATCCTAATTAAGATGGGCCACACTTAGCTGAAGCAACCTCATCAAAAGTTCCAACTTACAATGCTTTCATACACCCAGGAATGGATTAAGTTTAAGAACCTATTTTTCTAGGATAAATATAACTCCAAATCTCCACATCATGTTATTAGAAAAAGAATATTTGAACTGGACAAAATGAAAAGATAACAGGTCAAAGCTTGTAAGACACAGCTTCTCAGTGTTTAGATGGAAATACATAGCCTTCAAAACATAATTTTATATGAGCTAAGCACTCATCCCAAAGATTTAGAAAATGAATAACCAAATGAAAAGAATAATATTGAGAAGAGTGAATTAAAAATCTAACAGCAAAAATTTAATAATAACCTATACTAGAGCAGATCAAGAAACTAAAGGTTAAAACATTAAAATTATTAATACATTAGATTATTCTCTGGTGATATTGGTGAAGAAATAAAGAGAGACAGCACAAATAAATAGCGACAGGAATGAAAAATTGGGCATTTCTTGGATCATTTAGATACAATATTTTGAGAATATCATGAATAACTTACTGCACATATATTTGCAAACTTAGATCAAGTGGGCATATTCCAGGGCTGGGGGAATGAGAAGATTGGGAAGTGACTGCTCATGTATACAAGGTTTATTGGGGCAATAAAACTATTATGGAAATAGATAGTTGTGATGTTTGCACCACTTTGTGAATAAATTAAAACCACACAATTTTGCGCTTAAAAAATAAACTAAGAGAGGGAGAGAGAGAATTGTGGCCTTGGAAAATGTCTATGGTCAGAGCCTGGGAACTAACCATCCAACATCTCATGTGCTTGGCTCAAGGAGAATACTTGAGTTAAAAAATAAATCATTTGAGATGTTAGGGCCCCTCTTAGTTAAAAAAAAAATCCATGAATAACTAACATTAATAGAATATCTACCCTTTGCAGGTATTTTGTTAAACAATTTACATATATTATTTTCTTTTAACCTTTGATATAAGTATTGTTCATTTTACAAATAAAGAGAAGGAAGCGCAAAGAGATTAACAAGTAGGTAAATTATTGCTTGGAGAATATAAAACAACCTAATTAAATTAGTTATGATAACCAACTCTACCAATGAGAGTTTGGACAAATCAAGTTTTCTCCCCAGAGCCAAACTGAGAGCTTAAACTAAATCCCATTCTGTCCTGACATTGCATTATTTCATATCCAAACAAACAGGCCAGGATTATTACTAAAAATCAGTTTATTATGCAGAAATTGTGTTCCTAATTCTAAAAATAAATTTAAAAGCAAAGAATATATGTCCCTGTGTCCTCCTGAAAACCAGGCTGAATCTTAACCTTCCTATATATGCAAAATGTCAGCTCTTCAATATCTATAGAAAAGTAGTGCTTCTTATCCTGAGCTCTTCAGAAGAAATGATGTTGAAGATATTGAACAAACAGGTTTTTTTTGTAGCTCTTTCTTTCCCATATTACTGCTCTGAGATATAGGAGATTTTGTTGTCTGCTCAACAAGCAAACTAAATCAGATTTCCTCACTCAACCAGGTTTTATGGTTGAAGAAAGTTTGTTGGTTGCCAATCTCTTTCAGGAACTTTGGGCTCTTCCCCAACCAAGTCACTGTGGTAAGACTGGGAGAGGCCAGCCACCGTTGAAGTTCCAGGGCTACTGGGGATAAAACAAGTAGGCCAGGGTTTGGACCCCCTCCTGTCATGTCACAAATCAACTATGCCTGGCAAATCATGGGTGATCAATAAATACTTGTTGAAAGGTGTTGTGGTTTGCTAATGCTGCTGTTATGCAAAATAACAGAAATGGACTGGCTTTTATAAAGGGCGTTTATTTGGTTACAAATTTACAGCCTGAAGGCCATGAAAATGTCCAAATTAAGGAATCAATGTGTGTATACCTTCACGAAAGGAAGGTGAATGGCAACCAGAAAACCTCTGTTGGCTTGGAAGGCATGTGGCTGGCATCTGCTGATCCTGGATTATGTTCCAGCTTCTCTCTAAGCTCCTGTGCATTCTTCAAAATGTTGCTCTTTGGGTGTTTTTTCCTCTTTTAGCTTCTCCAGAGCAAACTCTGGGCTAGTATCTCCAAAGCATTGGTGAAAGCCTGCTTTCAATGCCCATCTCCAAAATGTCTCTCTAAGCTGCAGCACTGAGCACCTTCTGTCTGAGCTTTTATAGGGCTTCCTTATGTTTGCCCAATGTCTTCTTTATATCCTTCGTCTTTTTTGCCATATCTTCCCTCAACTTGTTGATTTGATTTTTGAATTGATGTAGCATGTTTGTTTGAAGATCTTTAATTAGTTGTTTCAATTCCTGTATCTCAGTTGAAGTCCAAGTTTTTTTCCTTTGACTGGGCCATATCTTCATTTTTCCTAAGGTGACTCGAAATCTTTTGTTGTCTAGGCATCTGGTTTCCATGATTACCCCAATCTGATTTTCCCAGACAAGGGGGGCTCAGGTCTCAGGAGGAGGCTGTATTTTTCAGTATCACATTTCTCTGCAGGTGAGTCCAAGAAGATTTATACTCTTTCCTGTGAGGCCTCTAGACTCAGTGCTTTTCCTATCCTGTGCAGCTGATCAGCCCACAGCTCCCCATCAGTTTAAGGAAGTCCAATCCCTTTAATTCACAGTGGTCTAGTCTGGGCCAAGGGGCTGAGGGTGTCAGAAGCCAAGCTTAAGTTGTTTCTGGGTTTTTTCCCTCCTCAGACCCTCTGGTCTGAGTTACCTGAGGGAGAGCCACCACTTGAGCTGGGCCCTGTCCACCTATTCTTAGGGAAGATTCATCCATAGGGAGTTCTCTTCTGCACCTGAATTTCTCCTTTGTCTCTCTGACTCTATTAACTTCATCCTTGCCTGAGTCAGCCACTGCCAATTGAAAATGCCTGAGGCTTTCTCTAATAAGCTGCTTAGAAAGAGAGAAAAAAAAAATGAAAAAAGAGCAACAGCCCCTTTACAGAGCCAGTTTCCAGCCCCTTAGTTTCACCAGTTGACTGGAGTTTGTACCCAGTTCTCTGTGCCCCCTTTTTCAGGACACAGCCATTCTCTGGCAATCTGAGGTCAGCCATCGCTGAAAGCCTCTGTTTTTTATTTACTTATGTATAGCTATAGCTATAGATATAGATATAGATATAGATGTTTTATATATATATGTATATTTATATATATGTATATTTATATATGTGCATGTATTTTTTTTTTTTTTTTTTTTTTTTTTTTACTGCCTACTCTCTGCCAGGAGGAGCCACAGATTCCTATTTGCTCAGGGCCTCACTGTGCTTGTATGTTGTATTCAATAGTCCAAATTTGTTAAATTGAAACTGCAGTTGGAGCTTGGCTGAACTACCCCTCCCTGCTCCCTACAAGGACTGCTTCTTTCTCCCATAGCGATGCTTTGCAGTTCCGCCGGCCATGCCAGGGGGAGAAGAGTCGATCTGCAGTTTTTACTTTCTTATGTTGTGATCTCAGCTGTTCCACCCATTCCTGACTGGTGCACGATGTGTGAGCAGTCACAGATGTCTCCCAACAATTGTTCCAGACTATTTACTAGTTGTTCCTGGCTATTTACTAGCTGCTCTAGAAGACTGACTAAATTCCATACCTCTCTATGCCACCATCTTGCCCGATTTCTCTAACAGATTCTTTGGAAGAGCAAACATTTTTATTTTAAATGAAGTCTAGTTTACTGAATTAGTCTTTTAATGTTCATGTTTAAAAGGATGATTTATCTAAGATCACAAAATAGTATTCCACAAAATGATTTCTTCTGGAAATTTATAATTTTACCTCTTATATTTAGATCTATAGTGCATTTAACTTCATTTTTGGGTGTGGTCCAATGTAAGGATTGAGATTCTTTGGATACACAATTATTGCAGCACCATTTGTTACAAAGATCATCTTTTTTTCTGTTGAATTAACTTGGCACCTGTGTTTAAAATCACTTAATTTTATATTTGGGTCTAAATCTGGAATTCATTTCTCTTCCACTGACATTTATGTCTACCCTGCCATCAACACCACACTATCTTGATTATTTTAGCTTTATGATAAGACTAGAAAACAGTAGTGTCAATCTTCAAAATTTGGTCTTCAATATCAAAATATTTTGGAGTTTCCTTAAACTACATCAGAGAAATTATAGAGTGGACAGCTCCAAGCACCAACACCTACACTGATGCATTGAAAAGTCAAGCAGAAACTATCAGAACAAAATTTTTTAGAACTCTGGAGAACAGGCAAAGGTTGACAGCACTCAAGAGAACACAGAATATCGGAAAAGGTAACTCAAAAATGATCAGAAAGCTTTATGGCATAGTCACTTGCCCTGATCCACCCCTCCCCAGCTTGGAGGCAGTCTGAAAGAGACAGCTCCCTCATTCCCAGTGTAGGAGCCTGGTCTCCACAGACTAAGTGACCAAGTGACTAAGAACAGACCTTAGTCACTAAAATTGTGTTTCTCTGCTTCATCCTTACTGGGGGCTACATAAAGGATTGATGTAAGGTGCTTGTCTTTGTGTCAACTAACTTGGAACTCATTCAGAGCACAAAAGCAGCAAGCATTCTTGAAAGCATTGATGGGAATGAACAATCTAAGGTCATCTGGGGGAAAAGTGTATCATTGAAACACACAATAAGCACCAAAAGCCTGTAAGAGAAAGCTGGCAAGAGAGTTCTTTCGGTAATGAAGGCATTGAAAGTGCCCATGTATTCTGGGGAACTCCGAAAACCATATGTATACCAATGCAGGACACACCCTCAAAAAGAACTAAGATCTTATGTCTTCCACTCTGGCTGATCTCTAGGCTCAGAGAAAGCATGAAGTAAAGGCAAATTGTTAATGGCCTTGTTAGATGTTGAACAAGTGTCCCAGCCCAGAGCCAGTCTGCAAAGATTGGGGGAGAGTTGTTGGTTTTTGAGGGGTGGCGTGGGGATATTTTATTCTGCTTTCCCTCTTTCTTTTTGTTCTTTCTTTCTTTCTTTCTTTCTTTCTTTCTTTTTCACCATCTAGCATTCAAGTAAACTCTGTCAAAACTGTTTGAACACAGGTGAAAGAAACAGAGACTTTAGAGACCATATGACGAATACAGCCATTAGAAAAGATGTTAGAAAGTCAATATACAAACAGCTACAACCTATAGCAAACTGTAATTACAAAACCCGTGGAGGAGGAATAATCTGTTTTCCAGAGTTGCCATGTCATAATATTCCAAATGTTCAGTTTCCAAGGAAAACAGAACTAAACTTGAAAATATGGCACATTCACAAACAAAACAAAACAAAAATGAACAAAATACCAGAAACTGTCCCTAAGGAAGCATAAACTTTGGTCTTACTAGAAAACAATTTTAAATCAACTGTCTTAAATATGCTCAAAGAGCTAAAGGAAACCATTGAAGGAAACTAGGGAAAGGATGTAGTAAAAAATAGAGAAATAGAAATTGTAAAAATAAACCAAACTGAAATTCTGGAGCTGAAAGTACAATAACTGATATGAAAAACTCACTACCAATAAACACATGAAAAGATGGTCAACATCATTAGCCATTATGAAATGCACATCAAAACCCAGATGACACCACCTCACACCCAACTGAATGACCACAATTTAAAAATGGAAAATAACAATGCTGGTGAGGATATGGAGAAAAAGGAACATTGGTACATTGTTGGTGGGAATATAAAATTGTACAACAACTGTGCAAAACATTTTAATGGATCCTCAGAAAGTTGAGTATAGAATTACTAAATGACCCGGCAATCCCACTCCCAGGTGTGTATCCTAAAGAACTGATATCCTCAGATATTTGTACACTAATATTCATAGCAGCATTATTTACAGTAGTCAAAGGGTAGAAGCAACACAAATATCCATCAACAGATTAATGGATAAACAATATGTGGTATATACATGCAATGAAATATTATTCAGTCATAAAAGCAATAAAGTTCTGATGTATGCTACAACATGGGTGAACTTCAATGACATCATGTTGAACAAAATAAGCCAGGCATAACAGGACAGATATTGTATGATTCCACTTACATGAAATAAATAAAATATGCAAATTCATATATAGAGAAAGTAGACTATAGATTACCAGGGATGGGTGAGGGGGGATGGGCATTAATACATAATGGGGATAGGGTTTCTGTTTGGGGTGCTGGGAAAGTTCTGGTAATGGATTATGATGAGGGTAGCACAACATTGTGAATGTGGTTCATCCCACTGAATTATATGCTGGGAGGGGTTGAGACGGGAAATTTCACTTTGTATATATGTTTCCACAATAAAAAAGAGAGGGTCTAAAGAGACCATGACAATTAAATGCAATATATGATCTTGAAATATATTGAATAATGGAGGTGAAAATGCCCAAAAGATATTGGAATATATGAAAAAAATAGAATAGAGACTTAAAGCTATATATTGATTTTAAATTTCTTGAACTTTATAACTTTCTTAATGTGGTTACATAAGTGAAAATCCTTGATCTTACAAAATATACACAGGTATTAAATGTTCCAGTAGCATTATGTATACAAATTACTCTCAAATATTTAGAAAGTAGATAGATAGATAGATAGATAGATAGATAGATAGATAGATAGATAGATAGATAAAATGATACAGTAGATGTGGCAAAAGTTTAAAAGTTGGTGGAACTGGGTTTCTGGATGGGGACTAAATTGGAGTTCTCTGTGTAGGTTTTGTATTATGTTGCATCTGGCTTATAAGTGAAACTATTTCAAAAGGAAATGCTTTAAAATAAATAAATAGTCCTTATACATGGGTTATTTTCTGGACTTTAATTCTATCCTATTGGTCTATATGTCTGTCATCATACCAGTATGACACTGATTATTGTAGCTTTGTAGCATGTTTCAAAATCAAGAAGTGTGAATCCCCCAACTTCATTCTTTTTCAACATTGTTTTTTCTCTAGGGGGCCCTTTGCAATTCCGTATGAATTTGAGGATCAGCTCTTCGTGTGTTCTATCTTGATGAATGTTCCTTGCTCACTTGAAATGAATGTGTGTTCTGCTGTTTTTGGGTGAAGGGTTTTTTAAATATAAATTAGGTCATGTTGGTTAATGGTATTTTTCAAATCTTATACATCCATACCGACTTTTAGTGTCCTTGCTCTGTTAACTACTGTTTTAGTTTCCTGACTCCTAAAGAAAACGCCATGCCATGGGTTGGAAGTTCAAAATCAAGGCATCATCAAGATGATGCTTTCACGCAGAAGACTGTAGCACTCTGGGGCTGGCTGCCAGTGATCCTTAGTTCTTGGCTTTTCGGTCACATAGCAATGCACATGGCAGCCTCTCCTGGCTTCTCTCTTTTCTTCTACACTCCATTAAAACTTTCAGCTTCTGGCTGCTCCCTCTGAGTTTGTCTCTTCTCTTCCTTCTTTATAAAACCTTCAGTAATAGATTAATAACTATCCTGAATCAGTTGGGCTATACTCTAACTGAAGGAACCTCATCGAAAGGTCCCATTTACAATGAGTTCACACCCACAGCAATTGATTAAAGTTACAAACATGTTTTTCTGGGGTACATAACTCCAAGCCACTACAATTACTGAGGCTGAAATCTTGAGCTCCTCAACCGTGATTGTGGATTTATCTATTTCTCCACTCATTTTCATCACTTTATTGCTTAATGTATTTTCAATCTCTTGTTATTTTATGCATCTACATTTGCGATCTTATGTCCTTTTGACGAATTTACCCCTTTACTTTTATAAAATGTGAATCTTTATGTTGAAGAATGTTCCTTCTTCTAAAATCAGCTATATTTAATATTAACATAGCCATACCAGCTTTTATGTAATTTGTGTTTGCATGTTATATAGTTTTCTGTCCTTTTACCATTAACCTATCTGTGAATTTATATTAAAATAGGTCTCTTGTAGATTGTATTTTTATCTGATCCAAAAATCTCTGCTCTTAATTTTTGTCCCTTGTCATTGACTTTTTTTGATCCATTTTAAAAATGATTCCACTTCACCTAACTACTGGTTTATTAATCTTTGCTTTAAGGCAACTTTCTGTTTTCATGGTAATGTACTGCACCTTTTCAATAGAGTATCCACAAAAGCATGTGATTATTAAGCAGCCATGAGAACATGTGGCTATTAACACTTTAAATGTGGCAAGTGTGAATGGAGAACTAATACATGTAGCTAGAGGCTACCTAATTGGTAGCCCCTAGCTATACAATATGCATTGTTCTATTTATACAATATGCATGTATAACTTGCCAGAGATACCATTCAAATAATAATATATAATTTCATGTAAAGTGCCAAAACTTTATCACCCTTCCCTTGTAATACTACTGTCATATATTTTACTTTTACTATTCTAAAACCTACAAATCATTATTTTTGTTTTAAACTGTCTATTACCTTCCAAAGAGATTAAAAATAATAAAAATCCATTTCATATTTACTTTTGTGTGTGTGTGCATGTGTGTGACCAACTGACTTTTATGCATTTTTAATTGTGAACTTTAACATGTATATATAACACTGATAACTTCCAAAGTATGATTTAACAAGTAGTTAGAGAGCAAATGTCAAAGAATGTCCTGGGTCACAATTCCACAACTTCAGCTATTTCCATTATTGTAAAATATATTGTACATACAGAAAGGTGTTAACTTTTTGATGTACAGCTCAACAAGCAGTTATATAGGTAATTTCAAAAATTGTTGCAGGTTACAGTTCCACAGTTTCAGTTCCTTCCTTATTATGCAATACAAGGTATATACAGAAAGGTGAAGACTTTCAAAGCACAATTCAATGAGTAGCTATAGCACAAATTTCAAAGGATATTATAGGTTCCCAGTTCCACCATGTCATTTACCTCCTTCCAGATATTCCAATACCCCAGCATCTAAAATATTTATATAATGTTTCAGTATTCATAGACCTTTGTTAAATCTTATCTTGTTTGTTCCTACTCCTTCCTCTCACTTAATCTCTTTCTCCATCTTCAGGGGTATCTAGGCAGTGAACACCTAACTTGTTCATATTGAAAGGGGGTGTCGACAGTATGAGGAAGGGGGCTGCATCTGATAGTTGATCTTAAAGAGGCTGTTTCCTCTGGGTTTTAGGACTTGTTTGGCATAGAAACACTCTGGTGGATTTAAGCTTCTGAGAGATAAAACTTAGCAAGTGAATCTTTTATAGAATCTCAGATATATTTACCATTTTATTTTCTTCTCATTACTTTGTGTAGATTCGAGTTCTATGGTAACATTTTCCTTACTCCTAAAACTATTTCTTTAACATTTATCTGTAGTGCAGTTTGGCTGGTGATAAAATTTTTATGACTTTTCACTGTTTGCACAAGACTTTATTTCACCTTTATTTTTGAAGACATTTCCCCTGGTAAAGCATTGTAACTGGACAGGATATCCCTCCCTCCTTTCATGTATCCCATTATCTTCTGGCTTCTGTCCTTTCAGATAATAAGACAGCTATTATTCTTATCTTTGTTTCTCTGTATAATGCACTTTTATCCTCTTATTATTTTTAACACTTTTCATCATTGGTTTTCAATAGTTGGATTCATATATTCTCTGGCATGATTTTCTTTAAGTTTATTCTACCTGAGGTTTGTTGAACTTCTTGCAGATATTGTGTATTTTTATCCATATGTCATATTCAGCTTTTAAAAAATTCTTACATTTCTCTCCTCATCATTAATATTTTTATCTCTGCCTTCTTGACCATATGGAGCATATTTATAATGATCATTTAAATGTCCTTTTCTGCTAATTTTCCAACATTGATTGGCCATAATTAATGAATAACTTTCTTTGAATTAGTACCATTTTCTCCATAATCCTTTTGGGAAGACATTGCTAAGCTTTTCCTAAAGCCTGAAGAGGCTGTGAAAATTGAACCTTCTATACTAAATTACAATTTGCTTATCCTCCAAAGAAACTGAAATCATTCACTAATTATTCTGAAAAGTCAAAATACATATTTATGAAAATTTTAAGTGTACTTGAGGCTTAGATATGATTAACAATTAAGCCAAGTTTAACATTGGCCCCACAAAGACCATCAAAATAATAACATGGAAAATTTGCACTATGATGCCAGTAAAGGGCTATATATATGAAAGACCAAAAATATCATCAACTTTATAATTATCTCTATATGTTCAGGAAGGATGTTTCCATGGATGTAAAACATTCTCATCACAGGCCTTTAGGATAAAATCCTCAACCAATTGCTTTCCAAATGGCCATCTAGATGCCCGTGTTCCTGAGGCTGTACAACAAGGGATTAAATAATGGGGTCACAAGTGTATGTGTCACTGTCACTAGCCTATCTTTGCTGGATGAGTATTTAGATGATGGTCTTAGATAGACAGGGGAGGACTGGCCATAAATGACAATAACCACAGTGCGGTTGGAGACACAAGTGGAGAAGCCTTTTTCACTTGCTTTCATAGGATGGGATCCTCAGGATGGTGCAAAAAATGAAGCCATAAGAGATGCATAATGAAATTCAGGGTACCTTGAAGGCTAGAACTCCACCAATGAAGAAGATCAATAACAGTGCAGGTAAGTCAGATGACTGGTGATATGTCACAGTAGTGACTGGCTTTGTTGTGACCACAGAAAGGGGGGTCAAAGACTTAGAGAGAGCCTATCAGTGAGAACAGAAAGTCAATCACAACGCAAGTGGCTGCCAGTTTTCCATATACCTGTCAGCTCATAAGGATAGGGTACCAAAGTTGATATTAGCAGATGGCAGATAATAGTCATAATCCATCATTCCCAGTAGCATGCAAGAACATGTGAGTGTCATAGTTAATAAATGAGATTGTTCTGACCAGATACAACAGGATTATAAGCATTTTGGGCATAACTTCCAAACACAAATAACTAATGAAAAAGAATTTACTTAATGAATTAATTAATGTCTGGTGACTATAAAATTTCATTTTAAGGATTCACAAAAATTTTTTTGTTAAGCCATTTCACATTTCCACTTCTGAAAGCTAGAAGATGGGTAGAAATATATGAAGAATGGAATGTTCGAATGGCAGAGGTAGTATAAGTCTTTCAGGCATATAGGAACATGTTTGTTTCTAAAATATAACGTGAGATGGATAAACATTGGTTCAATCAATCAATAATATTTGGGGTATGGAGGAAAATGTGAAAATTCCCTGTTATAGGTTTCAGCAGAGACCATCAGCTTTCCCTCAATTTCAGGTTGCATATTAATTCCTTCTGCCAGTGAGTTCAGAATTAAAAGATGGAAACTAGGCAAATGCTCTCTCTCTGAAGGGCATCTGTTGTCTGCTCTTGTATAAGTTATGTTAGATATGCTGTAGGAATGAGACATTGAAAAAATCCAAAGTTCATCACTGATGCACTTTTGGTGACTCCTGTGTCCTTTAGGTATATCAGAGATATGGACAATAGCTAGATCTTCAAAAATTATTTTATTCGGAATATTTACCCACAGGCTTTATCTTCCATTTAGGTGTGCAGACCAAAGTAGGTCACACATTTTTTTCACACTTCTTTCATGGAGAGATGAGATATATGTCCTTTCCCCTTGTATCTAGGTGGGTTGAGTGACTCCTTTGACCAATAGATTATATCAGAAGTGATATCATATCTGTGTTTAAGTTGTGCTCTCTGGAGTCTGACACATTTCACTTCCTTTCTCTTGGAACATCCACTCTTGTAAACTTGGCATCAAGTTTTGCAAAAGCTCAAGAAGCCCTTGGAAAATCCATGTGGAAAAAACCAAGGATACCAGCCACAGTCCAACCTGAGTACATAACCAAAAACCAAATGAACTCAAAAGACACATAGTGAATAAAACTTGAGACCCAGTTGAGCCTCCCCATTGGTTCCATGGGAGCAGTTATAAGCAGTTCCCATTGACACCTGCCCAAATTGCATATTCACTTGCAAAATAAATTATTATTTTTTTATTAAACAACTAAGTTTTGGGATAATTTGCAAAGCACAAAAATGACCAGAGCATAATTTGGTATTAAAATCAGGGTGTGGTTGTAATAAAAATTTAAAATATATGGCAATGATTTTGAGAGTGAATGGTAGGAAGAACCTATATGTTAAGTCTGGACCATCGAGATGCTCTTATTACATGAAGCATTGGAGGATATTGGAAGCGGAGTGTGAGTATATATTGCACATGGGAAGAATGTAAATAATTTCAGGCAAGAGTGAATGTAAAGAAATAAAGAAAACCATAACTAAGATGAGTCATTTCCCATTGAGATATAGGGACTATGACCCTTTTCCTCGGATCTGGGTGTGAACACTATGACTGCTTTCTCCCATACATTAGAGTGTAACGCTGCTATGCCTGAAATGATAGCAGCTTCCACTTCCTGTCTTTTAGAACACTTACTCTGAACTCAGGCACTCTGGTATGAGGAAACAAGCAATTCTGTGGAGAGAAAGCTGGGCTCCCACCATCCAGCCCTGGCTCAGCTCCTGGCCATCATCAAGAAACATCTTTTCTTTATCTTGAATGAGTCACCTTGGAAATGAATCCCTCAGCTGCCATCAAAGTGACCAGCTGATGTTTCATGGACCAGAGATAAGACATCCTCACAATGCTCTCCAAAACTGCAGATTTATGTGCAAAAGCAAATGAAGGTTGTTAATTTAAACCAATAAGTTTTAGGAGATATAAATATTTCTACACTCCCATGCGCATTTTCATGTGTTCTGTTTAGTTAGGTAGAGCAATCATTTAGTCAATTAAGTTAGGAGACATTTATTTGTCACCTACTGCTGCCACTTACTGTGTCAGAGATATAGAGGACAATGGAGGGGCTAAATAAATGAGTATGACAAAAGTATACCCTCTCACATTACTAACATTCTGGTGTAGGAGATAAGATATGGATGTAATTAACTGAACAAGTCAGAAATCAATAAAAGGCTAAGTGAGGCCTAAATTACTATGGTATTTTCAAGAATAGAAATTGGAAATAATAATGAAAACAGGGAAAATGGAGGAAGACTTGATGAAACACAAGATCAGACACTGGACAACAGAGAGAATGGCTCTTTCAGCTAGGAAATTCTGTTTTCCAGGCCAGTACAAGATGAGTGTCCATGAGGATCCCACATTACATCTTCTAATTGGAGTGTTCTGATGTCTAGTATAAATTCAGGCTTATCTTTTATGCTCTTTTATCTAATCAAAGCTGTGGCATTATAATGAGATGTGATGAAGGTGGCCATTAAAGAATGGCCTATGACTGCAAAGCATTTATCTGTAGAAGCATTATTCTCCTGATTTTTATTATAAATCTTGATTATGGATAATTTATACTTCTCCATGTTTCTACTAGTAAAAAGGAGGACTCAGAAGACCCATACACCAAGAAGATAAATAAAAAATTTGGGCCATAAAATGGGATAATAATTTTAAAAATGCCTCTTTATGTCAGTCTGCTGTAAAAAACATACCATGCACTGGTACTGGAAACTAAACCTTGCTACTTTTTATGAATGTTGCTCAGGGTGTTAAGCATAAAGACCATTTCTGGAGCTTCCTGTTTTACGGCCCCTTCTTCTTGAGGTATATGATGTAAACTGTTTTCCTAAAACCTGCATATTCTATATTCATAGACCTTAAATTCTAGAATTCACAATAGCTCCTCCTAATGCTTTTAATTATGTGACATAATAAAATAATACTACTCTAGGAAATTGTACATCTTCATAAGGCTAATTTAACTGCTTAACCCACAGTGAGATTAGCATTTAAGTGAAAGTTAAAATCATTAAGGAGATGTAGAATGTAACTCCAGGGATGTCAATTAACCTTTTCTGCCCTTATAATCAAATTATAAAACACATAAAATCTGTAACATGAGAATATAACCAATCTCTCAAGGGGTTTAAAAGGAACATTCATTATAACAAAATGTTAAAAGTGAAAAAGAAAAGATAAAATGGCAGAAATAAATAGTTTAGATGGGTTTGGTCAGGAAAAAGGACCCTCATGAATGGGTCCTTAGATGGGGTTTTGATAATCTGTGAGCTCCTTAAATTGTAAGTTTTATTCTTACATGTGCATGAAGACAATTTCATGTATTGGAATCATAGCTGTCAGCAGATTCTCAGAGTTTCTGCTGTAATATGTGTCACAAAGCAATTAAGGTGGTTATCCATGACCATACTGGCCATGCCAGCTATTTGGATCTTTATCAGACTGTGCTGGTTTGAATATATTATGCACCCCACAAAAGCCATGTTCTTTTAATCCAATCTTGTGGGTGCAGACTTATTGTGGGTGGGATCTTTTGATTAGAATATTTCCATAGAAATGTGACCCTGCCCACTCATGGTGGGTCTTAATCATCTTTATTGGTGTCCTCAATGAGAGGATAAAAGGCAGAGACATTCTGAGGAGAGCAGAGAGAGGCTTAGACAGAAACACCTTGGGAGAAGGCAGAAGCCCAGAGACATTTTGGAGAAAGCCATTTTGGAACCAGAATCCAGGAAAAGAAGGCCCAGCAGACTCCAGCCATGTGCCTTCTCTTGTGACAGAGGAACTCCCAATGCCATTGGCCTTTCCTCAGAGAAGGCATCTTACTTTCGATGCCTTAATTGGACATTTTCATAACCTTGGAACTGTAAATTTGTGAACTAATAAACTCCCATTGAAAAAGCCAATCCATTTCTGGTATGTTGCATTCCAGCAGCTTTAGCAAACTGGAACATCAGACTGCATTTCCAACCCTTCCATCCTCTCAGATGACCACTTAGTAACCATTGCCCCACTGTTCGTGGAGTGTGAAGTTCGTGCAGTTGAGGTTCACACACCTTTCTAGACATTGTCATCAACAATTCTGCAAGAACACATTTGTTTGGCACCACTAACTCCAGCAAAATTGTTCTTACTAAAGAATATGCACATAAACATGGTCAACCTGTTGTTCCCTGCCTAGGCATTAACAGATCAACAGGTAATTAAAAACTCACTTTTGCCTTCAGATGGTTTGGACAAGAATCATTCACAAACATTTTTTAAAGAGCCAGTGAAATATTTCAGACTTTGTGGGCCAAGAGGAAAATTCAAGGATATTGCTTAGATCCTTATATAAGTAGAGAGAAAACTCCTGCCTCACTCCCACACTGTTTACTGGGGTAGACTGTCCTAGGTGGTAGACATGCTTAGTGCCAGTTGCAAGCTGCTGGAACATTATGACACAGGGGCAGTCAGCCCAATGATGAGAGCTGGAAAAGGTTCAAGGAGGAAGGGGTGTCATGGTTTCATTCCTTGCTCCAGTGGCTCTCCAATCCTGGCATGTCCTTCTCTCTTCCCAAGGAGCCCAGCAGTCCAGTAGTTGCCAACCATGCAATCACAGATGTGTAGGCAGGGACACTGAGCTCTGGGAACAGGCAAGAAAAGGCCACTGGCCAAGGATCACTACCATGCAAAAAAAAAAAAAAATGCTTCAAACTAACAGTTTTTATCTGATGTAATAAAATGTCAATCTTTTAAAAATTAAACGTTTCTCAAGTTTCTGGCTGCCTTTGATATTTTCCAGTGACATGAAATAGTTGTTTTAAACAACTTTATCCACATTTCATAATTTCAAAACATGGGAGGTATCACTGAATCTATTCACACCATCATTACTGCTTCACTTTCTATGTTACCATCAACATCCCCACTCTTCCTATTTCAGGTTAAAAATTCTTCCTTCTAAACCTGTACCTCTAAGGCCTTCTCATTTTATCTGGGGCAATCAAGTATATGAATCTCTGAGTGTAGCAATTGTTATAATAGCTGAGCAAGGGAATAACGCCAGGCTAAAAAATGTCTATTTTTCTTCTACATAACTCATGGTTAAATAAAATAACATAAATTCAACAAGAAAATATTTCTATCTAAATGACAATAAAAAAAATACCTGTCAAAGTTTGTGGAATGCAGCTAAAAATTGCTTAAAGGCAAATTATCTTAACAATATTGAGTCTTCCAATTGAAGAACACCATATACATCTTTACAAAGTAAATGCTGATATCCCTCAGCAAAGTTCAATACATTTCAGTATAGAACTCCTGTCTTCTGTTAGATTTATTTTGAAATGCTTTAATGCATTTTGTAGTACAGCCAATAAAACTGTTCATTTATTTCAATTTCTAATTTTTCCCTTAGTCTACAAAATACAATTTATTTTTGTATCTTGATGTATAAGGTGTCCTTTCTAAATTCACTTATTAGTTCTAATAGCTTCTGTTGAAGATTCTGTAGAGTTATCACGTCATCTATATTTAGAGATGGTTTTATCTTCTTGTCCAATTTCTATGTTTCTTAAATTTCTGTCCTTATTACATAGTTTAATATTAAATAGAAGTAATGACAGCATATATCTGTGTTGTTTTCCTCATCTTAAGGAGAAAAGGGTCAAAATTTTACCCTTAAGTGTTTTGTAATATTCTAATGGTTTAATATTCATATTGCTTTACCTATAGAAGGGCTTGTGCCTTTTCATATAAATTTAGAATAAGTTTGTTTTTGTCAACAACAAGTTTTGCTGAAATTGTGATAAGAATCACATTATAAGCTATATACAAAATATAAGTATCATCTTTGCTTGGTTTTCCAACATCTTGTGTTAAGAATTTAAGATTCTTGATTTGCAACATTTTCTCTTTGCTAATGTAAGTATTTAGTGCTAAAAATTACCTCCCAGCACTACTTTAACTGTACCCCACAAATTTTGATATGTTGATATTTCATTTTCATTCAGTTTTCTGTTTATTTTTATTTCCTTTGAGACTTCCTCTTTGACCATAGATTATTTTTAAGGTGTGTTTTTTTAATTTCCATGTGCTTATAGATATTCCTATTGTCTTTGTTTTATTGATTTCTAATTTGATTTGAATAGGTTGGAGAACATACTCTGTGTGATTTCAATTATTTTACATTAGTTGAGGTTTGTTTTATGACCCATGATATTTTCTATCTCAGTGAATGTTTCATGTTTCCTTGGAAACAAGGTGTATTCTACAATTCAGTTCTGTGGAATGCTTTACAAACATCAATTTGATATTTTTGGTTGACAATATTGGTTAGTTCTTCTATATCTTTTGAAATTTTCTTTATAATAGATCTATTAATTGATGGTGGGAAGTTGAAATCCCCAACTAAAATAATGACTCTTTCAATTTTTCCTTTCACCTATCAGCTTTTGTTTCATGTATTTTGAGGCTTTGTTGTCTTGTGCATTCATAGTTTACTTTTGATTATATCTTCTTGGTGGATTGATTCTTTCTTCACTATGTAATGATGTTTGTACCAGTAATTTTCTTTGCTTTGCAGTCACTTTATCAGATGTTAATATAGACACTCCTACCTTTTAAAAAATGTTAATGTGCTATATCTCTTTTCCTTTCTTTTTCTTTTTATGAAATCAAGCTAACTACACTTTTGTGGCTGCTGTGAGTTTCTTGTAGACAGCATATAGTCGGGTCTTGTTTTTTTTGTTTTTTTTTTTAAATCCACTCTGCCAATTGCCTTCTCTTAATTTGTCTACTTACATGCTTTACATTTAAAGTAATAATTGATATGTTTGGGGTTAAGTCTGCCATTTTATTATTTGTTTTCTGTTCAATTCCTTTGTTTCTCATTAGTCTGTCTTCCATTGCTTTCCTGAGAGTTAGGATTCCACTTCATTTTATTTACACTGTTTTAAAATATATATAGTTATCTTAGTGGTTACTATATGTATTACAAAATGCGTATGTGATTTATAACAGCCTACTATATAAATATTTTATCACTTCAAGAGAAGTATTGAAATCTTACTTTCCTCTGGGTCCCTTTAGCCTCCCACTTTTAAAAGATAATGGTCTCAATGTTTTTTCTACATACATTGAATACAACAACAGTGGTTGTTACACATTTTGATTCAATTATAACTGAGAAATTAAGAACTAACAAATGACTATGATTAGTGAATCATTATATAGATGTTTTTCTTTCTATATTGAAGAATATGCAGAAGTTAATACCTAAAATTACTGAAACTCAACTAGTGTAACTCTTGTTTATACTTACTATTGTAATGGTTATAGCCTAGTCTCACCCTTATTTATCCTTATGGTCATTCTATCCTAGTCTCAGTCCTGTGTTTACTTACTATTGTAATGGTAACAACTCCATCCCCACTTACTTGAATCCATAAAAACTCTGTACTCCTTAGACTCTAGGAGATTTTTGGGCTGAGAGGCCAGCTGACGTACTGCTTCACATGTAGCATTAAACTCTGCCTCTCTTTGAAACCCCAGTGTCATGAATTGGCTGTTACATGCCTCAGGCAGAGAACCCATGACTTTTGTATGGTGATACAACCATCAAATATGATTTATGTATTTCACAAGGACAGTCTATTATATTTATCCCTATGTCCCCATTCCATTGTTCTTTCCTTTATAAAGTTCCAATCACTTCTTATCATTTTCTTTCTCCTAGGAGAGTTTCCATTAAGTCATTCTTAAATGGTAGGTTGCTGGTGAAAAGTTCTCTTAGTGTTCCTTCTTCTGACAATCTTGGGATATAAGATTCTTGGTTGACAGCTTTTTTCTGTTATTGCTTGAAAAATATTGTGCCATTTACTTGTGTACTCCATGGTTTCTGAAGAGAACACAATGCATTTGTGTTCCTTATATGTATCATATGTGTCATTTCCCTAAATGTGTGTGTTTGTGTGTTGTTTCTCTCAGGTTGATTTTAAGTTTTGTTTCTTTCTCTTTAGTTTTCAGAAGTGTAATTATGATGTTCTTGGTATTTGTTTCTCTGGGTTTGTACTATGTAGGTATTTTCAGCTTCTTGATTCTGCAAATTTGGAGAAATTTGAGAAAATTTCTTCAAAAAGTTATTTATTCTAGCAGTTTTTCAGCCCCATGTTCTTTCTCATCTCTTTACAGGATGCTGGTGATACAAATGCTAGATTTTTTGGTATTGCCCCAAAGTTCTATCAAGCTCTGTTAATTTGTATTTTAGTCTATTTTCTCACTGTTGTTCAGATTAAGTTCTATTTCTCTGTATTCAAGGTCACTGATTCTATCTTCTCCACTTTATTATTGAACCCTTTGATCCAGCTTTTAAAAATTTTGATTATTGTATTTTTCAAATATGTAATATCTATATTTCTAATAATTTATATTACTTTACTGAGATTTTATATTTTTTACATGTTATAAGGGAGTTTTTAATTGCCTGTCAATGGATTTTATGATGACAGTTCCAAAATTTTTGTCAGACTTATAACATCTGATTCATTAAGTATCTTCTAAGTAAGTTGAGATTTTCTGAGTTTTTGATAACATGTGATTTTCAGTTGTATCTTGGACATTTTGAATATATGTTAGGAGACACTTGACCCTATTAAATCTTCTTTTAGCAGTCAGTTTAGATTTAGCATATAGGTTCCGACAGTCCTCCCTGGCAAGACTTGCTTTCTCCAGAGTCTGTATGTTCTGGTGCTGGCTGCCAGTCATTCTTGGGGTTCCTTGACTTGAATCCCTGTCTCTCATCACATGGAAATGTCCTCTCCTTTCTTGCTTTTGTGACTTCCAGCTTCACTTTATAAGGCCCCCAGTAATCCAGATTAAGACCCACCATCATTTAGTTGGTCTATAATTTAACTAAAAATAACATCTTCTAGAGGTCTTGTTAACAATGGGTTCACATCCACAATTAATTAATATAATTTAATTTAATTAAGATTACAAAGATGTGTTTCTTGGGGTACATAATTCAACCTGCCATAGATGGTTTTCCCATCCAGATTCTGCTGGCAAAAGTATTGTGGAAAGATAAGGTCTATCTGTTTGGTGTGTGGTGGGGGATGAGCTGGGACTCCAGCTCTGATGGCAATATAGCTGCAGACAGAGTAGGGCCTTATTGTCACTGGGCAATGGTCTCCCCTTTAAATCTTTGCTGGGTGTGGTGGTTAGGTTCATGTGCCAACTTGGCCAGTTAATGGTGTCCAGATGCCTAGTCAAGCAAGCACTGGCATAGCTATTACTGTGAGGATATTTCATGGACTTAAGTCATCACTAAGTTGATTGCATTAATGGCTGATTACATGTATATTCAACTAAGAAGAGTCTCTTCAGCAATGAGAGATGTTTCATCAAATTGGTTGAAGATTTTAAAAGAAGTGACAAGGTAGAGGTGGGGTAAGATGGTGGAGTGGTGAGGTGTGGGTATTAATTACTCCTCTGGGGCATCTGGTAGATAGCCAGGAACTGTGTGAACTGGACACTGCAGAGGAATTTGAGTTTGGACACATGTCATACAACACCCATGAGTGCATGGAGCAGATGAGATCAGTGAAATCTGTAAGTTCTTGAGGCCAGGGGACCCATGCCCCACCCTACTAGGCACAATAGTGAGGGAGGGAGGTTATCAGTGCTGGGAACCAGGAGGGAGAAATGTAGCTACAGAACTGATTAACAAACTCAGACTGCTGAACAAAAACTCCAACCACAGATAAACTGAAACCAGACACTGGAGAATCTGGGAGCAGTCAGCCCAGCAGAGAGGAGATAGGGCTAACAAAAACAACAACAACAAAACAAAAATAAAAACAGAGACTTCTGGAGTTGGGGGTGAACATAATATGGAGAAGGGCTGGGCTCAAGCAGAATCAGGAACATATGCAAACCCAGGGGGCCAGGGCCCTTCTCTGAAAAGCTGATTGTTCTGGTTTCTTAATTGTTCCTCAATTGCATCCAACTCCTTGTCTTTTTGCATTGCAATAGCCCATCAGAGCTGCAAGAACTGAATTAAAGGGTTTTTCTTTAAATAGTCTATAGTGGGCCCTTCTTTTTTTTTTTTTTTTTTTTTTTTTTTTTTTCTTTTTATCTTTTTCTCTTTTTAAAAAATACTATTCTTAGTAGCCCATTACAGAAAGCCTTAAAGACTTGTAATTTGAGCCCAGGCTAGAAAAGAGCTAAGATAGCTCTGATAGACAAAGCAATAAGTCTAGTGGTGGAGAAAGTTTGCTAAAGACCATAACTTCCTCAAGAAAAGGGGTGCATGGACCAGCTCCAGTGGCAGCCCTCCATTGGGGAACTCAGACCTCAGGTGCTGGAATTCCAAAACCAGTTTAAGTCAGCCATTACCCTGACAGGATCAGGGTCACCAGGAGAACTAAAGTCTCCTTATCTCCTCACACTGGTGCAGGAGCTGTGGGATGGCAAGCACCACCTGCTGGACAGCATAGGAAAAGCACAGAGTCTAAAGGCCTCATGGGAGGGTCTCATTCCAAGGAAACTCCATACCCTCCTCCTGAGACCTGGGCCTCTCTGGACTGGGAAAACCTGACTGGGGTTGACCATATCTGAGGAGATCATCACACAAAAAGGCTACATAGAAGCAGGGCAAGAAACAGAAAAACAAGAGGTGAAAAACTCTGATCAATTAAATAGAACCTAAGTCAAAGGCCTAGAATAAGCTGAACTAAACACCAAACATTAGAGAAAAAAAGCCAACCAACAAGAAAATCCCAGGTAAAAGAGTGAAAACAAGCTCCAGGAAAAACTAAAGAAAGTCAGATGCCTACACAACTCAAGATAATGAGTCATACCAGGAAACACAAAAACATGGACCAGCCAAAGGAACAAACCAATAGTTCAACTGAGATACAGGAGTTGAGGCAACTAATGGTAAATCAATTCAACAAACTGAAGGAAGAACTAATTAAAGATGTTCAAACAAATCTCCTAAATCAATTAAAAATCAAGTCAGTGAACTGAGGGAAGATATAGCAAAAGAGATGAAGGGTATAAAGAAGACACTGGATGACCATAAAGAAGAATTCATAAACTTGAAAAAAACAAATGTCAGAACTTATAGGAATGAAGGGCATAATGGAGGAGATGGAAAAGACAATTGAGGGATATAACAGTAGGTTTGAAGATACAGAAGAAAGGATCAGTGAATTGGAAGACCAGACATTTGAATTCATACACTCAAAAAACAGATGGTGAAAAGAAAGGAAAAATATGAGCAGGGTCTTAGGGAGCTGAGTGACAACATGAAGCATGTGCATATACATCTTATGTGTGTCCCAGAGGGAGAAGAGAGGGGAAAGGGGGCAGAAAGAAAAATAGAAGAAATAATCAATAAAAATTTCCCGACTCTTATGAAAGACATAAAATTACAGATTCAAGAAGTACAGCACACTCTAAATGGAATAGCTCCCAATAGACTGACTCCAAGATACTTAATGATCAGATTGCCCAATGTCAAAGACAAACAGTGAATACTGAAAGCAGCAAGAGAGAAGCAATCCATCACATACAAGGGAAGCTTGATAAGACTATGTACAGTTTCTCCATGGAAACCATGGAGGTGAGTAAACAGTAGTATGATGTATTTAAGATAGTAAAAGAGAAGAACTGCCATCCAAGAATTCTGTATCTGGCAAAACTGTCCTTCAAAAATGAGGGAGAGATTAAAATATTTTCAGACAAACAGACACTAAGAGAGTTTGTGAATAAGAGACTGCCACTACAAGAAACACTAAAGGGAGTGCTAAAGGGCTGATAAGAAAAGACGCGAGAGAGAGGTTTGGAGAAGAGTAAAGGAGAGAGAGGGAAAAAATAAGATGTGACATATAAAATCCAAAAGACAAAGTGGTAGAAGAAAGTACTGCCCTTACAGTAATAACACTAAATGTAAATGGATTAAACTCCCCAATAAAAATATACAGACTGGCACAACAGGTTAAAACACAGGACCCATCTATATGCTGTCTACAAGAAACTCACTTTAGATACAAGGATAAAAATAGGCTGAAGTGAAAGGTTGGAAAAAGATATTTCATGCAAACAGCAACCAGAAAAAAGCAGGAGTGGCTATATTAATATCAGACAAATTAGACTTCACAAGTAAAACAATTAAAAGAGCAAAAGAAAGACACTATATATTAATAAGAGAGTCAATTCATCAAGAAAACATAACAATCATAAATATTTATGCACCAAGCCAAAGTGCCCCAAATTCTTGAGGCAAACACTAAGAACACTGAAAAGAAAAGTAGATAACTTGAAAATAATAGTTGGAGACTTCAATACACCACTCTCATCAATGGAAAAAACATCTAGACAGAGGATCAATAAAGAAATGCAGATGTTGAATTGTACAATAAATGAACTAGACTTGACAAATATTTATAGAACACTACACCCCACAATAGCAGAACACACTTTTTTCTCAAGTGCTCATGGAACATTCTAGGGTAGACCATACATTAGGTCACAAAGCAAGTCTCAACAAATTTAAAAATATTGATATTATAAAAAACACTTTCTCAGATCATAACGGAATGAAGTTGCAGATAAATAACAGGCAGAAGATTGTAAAATTCACAAATATATGGAGACTAAACAACACACTGTTAGAAAACCAGTGGGTAAAGGAAGAAATTACAAAAGAAATTAGTAAATACCTTGAGGCAAATGACAATGAAAACACAACATATCAAAACTTATGGGATGCAGCAAAGGCAGTGCTGAGAGGGAAATTTATTGCCCTAAATGCCTATATTAAAAGAGAAGAGAGAGCAAAAATTGAGGAATTAACTGTTCACCTGAAGGAACTAGAGAAAGAACAGCAAACTTACCCCAAAGCAAACAGAAGGAAAGAAATAACAAAGATTAGAGCAGAAATAAATGAGACTGAGAACAGTAAAACAATAGAGAGAATCAACAAAACCAGAAGTTGGTTCTTCAAGAAAATCAACCAAATTGATGGACACCTAACTAGGCTAACGAGAAGGGGGGGGGGGGGGAGAAAGAGATAGGATGCAAATAAATGCAATCAGAAATATGAAAGGAAACATAACTACTGACCCTGCAGAAATAAAGGTGATATTGAGAAGATACTGTAAACAACTATATGCTAATAAACAAGACAACTTATACAAAATGGACAACTTCCTAGAAAAGCATAAACAACCAATATTGACTCAAGAACTAGACAACCTCACAAACCAATCACAAGTAAAGAGATTGAGTCAGTCATCAAAAAGTACCCAAAAAAGAAAAGCCCAGGACCAGATGGCTTCACATGTGAATTCTACCAAGCATTTAAGAAAGAATTAATACCAATCCTGCTCAAATTCTTCAAAAAAATTGAACATGAGGGAAGCTACCCAACTCATTCTATGAAACCATTATCACCTTAATACCAAAATCAGACAAAGATACTACAAAAAAAGAAAATTATAATTTTTGAATATAGATGCAAAAATCCTCAACCAAATATTTGCAAATCAAATCCAGCAGCAGATTAAAACTATTATACACCATGAACAGTTGGGTTTATTCCAGGTATACAAGGCTGGTTCAACACAAGAAAATCAATTAATGCAATACATCACATCAATAAATCAAAGCAGAAGAACCACATGATCATCTCGATGCAGAAAAGGCATTTGACAAAATTCAACATCCTTTCTTGATGAAAACACTTCAAAGGATAGGAATAGAAGGGAATTTTCTCAATATGATAAAGTAATATATGAAAAATGCATAGCTAACATCGTACTCAATGGGGAGAGACTGAAAGCTTTCCCTCTAAGCTCTAAGATCAGGAACAAGACAGGGATGCCTACTGTCACCATTGTTATTCAGCATTGTGCTAGAAGATCTAGCTAGAGCAATTAGGCAAGGAAAAGAAATAAAAGCACCAAAACTGGAGAAGAAGTAAAACTTTCACTCTTTGTAGATAAAATGATTCTATATGTAGAAAATCCAGAAAAATCTACAACAAAGCTATTAGAACTAATCAATGAATACAGCAAACAAGATCAACATGCAAAAATCTGTAGTGTTCTTATACACAAGTTCTGTGCAGCAAGAGGAAGAAATCAAGAAAAAAATTCCATGTACAATTGCAACCAAAAGAATTAAGTATTTAGGAATAAACTTAACAAAGGCCACAAAAGACCTGTACAAAGAAAACTACAAGAGACTTCTAAAAGAAATCAAACAGGACCTAAAAAAATGGAAGAACATACCATGTTCATGGATTGGAAGACTAAATATAATTAAGATGTCATTTCTACCTAAACTGATTTATAGATTCAAAGCAATACCAATTAAAATCCCAAAAACTTACTTTGCAGAAATAGAAAAACCAATAACCAAATTTATTTGGAATAGCCAAAAACTCTTGAAAAAGAGGAACAAAGTGGGAGGTCTCACACTACCAGACTTTGAAGAATTTTACAAAGCTACAGTGCTCAAAACAGCATGTACTGGCATAAGGATAGATATACTGACCAGTGGAACCGAATTAAGTGTTCAGAAATAGACTCTTGCATCTACAGACAATTGATCTTTGATAAGACAGTCAAACCAAAGCAACTGGGACACAGCAGCCTCTTCAGTAAATGGTATTTGGAGAACTGGATATCCATTTCCAAAAGAAGGAAAGAGGACCCCTATCTCATACCTTATACAAAAATTAACTCAAAATGGATCAAAGACCTAAACATTAGTGCTAAGACCATAAGACTCTTAGAAGAAAATGTAGAGCAATTTCTTAAAGATCTTGTGTTAGGAGGTGGTTTCCCAGAACTTATACCCAAAGCACAAGCAACCAAAGAAGAAATAGACAAATGGGATCTCCTCAAAATTAAACAAATATGTAAAAGGACCTAGTCAGAAAAGTAAAAGGCAGCCTACACAATGGGAGACAATATTTGGAAACCACATATCAGATAAGGGTTTAATATCCCAAATATATAGGAGACAATTTTCTGAAGAAGAAATACAAATGGCTCAAAAACATATGAAAAGATGCTCAACTTCACTATTAGGGAAATGCAAATCAAAACCACAATAAGATATCATCTCACACCTACCAGAATGGCCATTATCCAAAAAACAGAAGATTACAAGTGCTGGAGAGGATATAGAGAAAGAGGCACACTTATTCACTGTTGGTGGGAATGTAGAATGGTGCAACCACTCTGGAAGATAGTGTGGTGTTTCCTCAGGAATCTAAGTATACACTTGCAATATGAACCAACTATTCCATTGCTAGGTATATACTTAGAGGAACTGAACATTAAGACATGAACGGACATTTGTAAACTGATGTTTATTACTGCATTATTCACAATAACTAAGAGATGGAAACAGCCCAAATATCCATCAGTGGAAGTGTGTATAAACAAACTGTTACATACACACAATGGAATATTACACAGCTGTGAGACAGAACA
Organism: Choloepus didactylus; assembly: GCF_015220235.1. Taxonomy (NCBI): domain Eukaryota; kingdom Metazoa; phylum Chordata; class Mammalia; order Pilosa; family Megalonychidae; genus Choloepus; species Choloepus didactylus. The sequence goes on from NC_051308.1 coordinate 106,744,527, forward strand.
AAGTCACAGAACGTATAATAACATACATGAATCTTGTGGACATTATGTTGAGCCAAATTAGCCAGAAGCAAAAGGACAAATACTGTATGGTCTCACTAATATGAACTAACATTAATGAGCAAACTTTGAGAGTTAAAAGCTGATAACAAAGGCTACCAGGAGATAAAAAGAGGGTAGAGATCAGGCATTTGATGCTGAAGGACTACAGAATGTTCAGCAGGCTTGATTGTATAGACTCAGAAATTGATAGCATAATACTGTGTGATGGTAGCACAATATTGTAACTACACTGAACAAAGGTGTCCATGAGTAAAGCTGAAAGAGGTGGGCTAGGGGCACGTATGACACCTGAGGTAAAGACAGAAGATAAAGACTGGACTGTTTCATTTAGCAAAAACTGGAGTGGTCAATGATTGTGTCTAAATGTACAAATATAAAACTGTTCTTGCATGTGGGAGAACAAATGAATGTCAAACATACAGAGTGTTGGAAAGGGGATGGTAGTGGGGAAAAACATAGTCAAAGCAAACTGGGGTCTATGGTCAACAGTAACATTGTAATATGCTTCCATTAAATGTAACAAAGTCAATATACCAAAGCTAAATAAGTATGAGAGAAGGATATAAGGGAGGAATACAGGGTTCTTGGTAGTGGTGTTGTTGTCTGACCTTATTATTGTTATGTATGATATATTATTTTTCTTGTTATTATCTTTTTTATTATTTGTTACAAAAAACTTTGTTTTTTTCCAGTAGTCAATATGTTCAAGTGCTGACTGTGGTGATAAATGCACAACTGTGTGATGATACCACGAAAAACTGATTGGATACTGTGGATAATTATATGGAATGTGAATGTAGCTCTATAAAATTGTCTGGAAAAATGTAAACAGGGATAAAATTGCTGGAGAAAATGTGGAGAAAGGGATGTACATATTTACCATTGGTTAGGAGGCAGAATGGTATTGCCTTTTTGGAGGACAGAGGGGTGGTTCCACATGAAGCTAAGCATGTGGGTGCCATAAGGTCCTGCAGCCTCATTAGGGGGCATTTACTTGGAGGATCTGAGAGCAGGGACATGAATGGACATTTGCACACTGGTGTTTATGGAGAGAGGATACATGATTTGCAATGGGCAGAGGTGGCCTAAGGGTACACTGACTGAGGAACAGAATGGTGAGCTGTGGTGTATGCATACAATGAAATATTGAGCAACTACAAGAAGGGGTGAAGCTGTGAGACACCCAATGAAGTGAATGGAACCTGTAGACAGTAATTTGAGTGAACTATGCCAGAAACAAAGGCAAACACTATAATGCCTCACCATTGTGGACTAACTACATTCTGTAAACTCAGAATTGATCCTTAGAGTGCAGCTTATCAGGGGAACATTTACTGTAATGATCCCTAGATTGTATGCTCTTACAGCAGTCACCTCTATTCCTGAATTGTAATGGCTATCTCCAGATTCTGAGATGCTGATCCCTTTGTATATAACCTGATCAATCCCTGGAACTTTGGGTATCTCTGGGACACCTGAAACTCAGAGCTAGAACTCAGCAGATATGAATGTCTGTATTAGCACATATAGCAACTGTTAAAGAAGCTGAAAAAGAATCCAGACTTCAGCTAGAGATATGAATGAAGCAGATGTGGTTAGGACTAGGGCAAATTGGGCCAAAGGGTAAAGGACAATACTGACTGCATTTTAAAACTTCAAATTCCATGTGAGACCAAGAGAAGAGATGTTTAGTTGTGCAAGATCTATATTTCCTAAACAATTTAACTTGCACTTTTCATTCAAATACCATAATTACATGGAACTTTTAAAAGGAAGTGAGACCTGGTAGGTTTGCATAGGTTAGAGTGAAGTAGCAACACATCCCAGAGTAATTTGGACAGAGAATAAAAATATACATTCAGGGACCCCTGAGAAGCTGGGGGGAAATGCAGAGGTGTTGGGCTTCTTCACCTGGATTGTTGCTGATGTTCTCACAAACATTGAGGACTGGCATTTTGATGTGCCGAGCCCTCTATCACGGGTCTTACCCTTATGAAGTGTGTCACTGCAAAGGAGAGGCTAAACCTGCTTATAATTGTGCCTAGGAGTCTCCCCCTGAGTGCCTCTTTGTTGCTCACATGTGACCCTCTCTCCCTAGCTAAGCCAACTTGGTGGGTGAACTCAATGTCCTTCCACTACTTGGGATGTGACTCTCAGGGAGTGTAAATCTCCCTCGCAACATGGGATCTGACACCAGGGGATGAATCTGGATCCACCATTGTGTGGTTGAGAACATCTTGACCAAAAGTGGGATGCAAAATGAAATGAAATAAAGTTCCAGTGGCTGAGAGATTCCAGATGGAGCCTAGAGGTCACTCTGGTGGCATTCTTATGCAGTATATAGATAACCCTTTTTAGGTTTTAATGCATTGGAATAGCTAGAAGTAAAGACCTGAAACTATCAAATGACAACCCAGTAGCCTTGACTCTTGAAGACTGTTTTATAGCAGCGTAGCTTACAAGAGGTGACAGTGTGATTATGAAAGCCTTATGGGTCACACTCCCTTTATCCAGTGTATGGATGGATGAGTAGAAAAATAGGGACAAAAAACTAAATGAAAAATAGGGTGGGGAGGTGTTTTGGGGGTTCTTTTTTACTTTTATTTTTCATTCTTATTTTCACTTTTTCAGGTACAAGGAAAATCTTCAAAAAATAGATTGGGGTGATGAGTGAACAACTTATATGATGTCACAGTGAACAACTGATTTTACACTTTGAATGAGTGTATGGTATATGAATACATCTCAATAAAATTGAATTAAAAAAAAGAAGTGATGACTTCATCAGTCAGAAGAGAGAATTTTCATCTCTACTTCAGCCAGCCAGCTTCTCTTGGGGAATTTAACAAAAACCTTCATTAGAATTGTCAACTTGCTGCCTGCCTACAGAAATTGGACTTGTGCATCCACACAGTTGCATGAGACACTTTCATAAAATCTCATAATATTTTCAGATATCTTCTTTTGGTTCTCTTTTCCTAGAGAACCCTGACTAATACACTGGGCTTATTGTTTCCTGATCTTTAGCCAGAGAGAACAGGATTTTTTGCTTTTCTTCCTTCCTTTCTCTTCTTCCTGCCTTCTTTCTTCCTTCTTCTCTTCTTTCCTTCCTTCCTTCCTTCCTTCCTTCCTTCCTTCCTTCCTTCCTGTTTCTTTTTTCTATGTCTATTGATGGTTCCAACTTGCAAGTTACAGAACTCTCCATGACCCAGTCTGGGATATATGGAGGATAAAGAGGAAAAATTGGAAATACGTAGTGGTATCATTCTTCAATCCTGAGGTCACAAAGTAATTCAACTTTTACTTACACCTTTTGGAGACCTCTTATGAATGTCTGTTGATTTATTTCTAGGATCTTCAGTTGTAATGAGAGGTAAGAAGCAGGGAAAAGTGAATTTATGCTCTCTGGAGGAACTAGAAGTGGTGGAACATTTTTAGAAATTGACAAACTATTTTCCAAAGGGATTTGTTTTAGTTTCCTAGCTGTCAAAACAAATATCATACAATGGTTTCACTTAAACAGAAGGAATTATTAGCTAAAGATTTTGAGGCCAGGAAAATACAAAATTGAGGTATGAACAAGGCAATGCTATGCCATGAAGACTCTGGCATTCTGGTGCTGGCTGCAGTTCTCCTTGGCTTTTCCATCACATGACAATGCACCTGGCAGGATCTTCTTTCTCTTCTGGGTTCCACTGAAGTCCACCTTCTGGTTGCTCCACAAAGCTTCTATTTCTGTGTCAAATTTCCTCTGCTTATAAGGACTTCAGGTCTACTGGGTTAAGGCTCACTGTGTTCAGTTTGGGCACATGTTAATTAATAACATCTTCAAAAGTTTTATTTATAAATGGCCTCAGACCCACAGGACCAGGGGTTAGGACCTGAACATGCCTTTTCTGGGGATGGTTCCATCTTCAATAGTCCACCCAATGGACCATAACAAAAAATGTACTTCCCACACACAAAAATATATTAATTCTTTCTCAACATCTCAAAAACCTTAAGCCATTTTCGAAAAATGCTAAGTATGAAGACTTATCAAAATTGGTTTTGGGTGAGGTCTATCCTGGGGCAAAATTCCTCTCCCTCTGTGGACCTATGAAACCTATAAAACAAGTTATCTGCTTCCAATGTACAATGAAGGGACAGGCATAGGATAAACATTCCACTTCCAGAATGGAAAAATTAGAAGGAAAACAGGGGTCACAGTTCCCAAACAAGTCTGAAACTCAACAGGGCAAACACCATTAGATCTCAAGTTCTTGAAGCCATTTGTGATTTGCTGCTTTGTCCTCCAGCATGATGGAACAGCAGCCCTACCCATGCCAAATGCTAGTGTAGGGTCATGCTTTCCCCAAACACTGGGGAGTAGGTTCCACACTCTTAGAGCATCAGAATGGTAGCCAGACTCTCAGCGAATGCCGGAACACAGGCCTCACCATCTCTCAACCTTGGGCTCGTGGCACTCTCCTTAAACAATTGGATACAAAGCCTAGCCCCTCCAAGCACAAGGGGAAATAGCCTGTCCCCTCCAAGTGCAGAGGAAGACCTAACTCTTCCATACACATGGGTGAGTCTGCTCTCCTGGCCCAAGGAGAACTCTTCAGTCCAGACCTTGGCTTCCATGGTTCTTCACTTGAAGTCATTCTTCCCTCAATCCATCTCTTTCTGTCTCTTTCAAACTTTGCTTCTGTTCATACTAATTTCACAAAAATCTGTCAGATTTTCCATGCAGTTCAGACAAAAGCACTTTCCAAAGATCCTTCTTGCATAACTGCATTCCCCATTTTGAATTTCACTGAAATGACTGACTAGATCCATGTTCAACCACCCTTTTTTTACAAGACTGTTCAGTTAAAGCCCCACATGGGACCCTTCTTATACTTTCCTGAGTTTTTCTACAGGGCTTAGTTCAAACTTTAACATACTGTAGACCTTTCTTAAGTACCCAGTAAGGGAGTCAGTGTTTAGAAGAAAGGAGTGAGTGTGTTCATGGTGAGTAGAAGAATGAATTGAATGAGCATTAGAGAAGTAACTTGTAATTCACCCCTCCCTGCCAAAACAAAAGTTATAAAGTAGTAGGAAGCTTTACTTATGGACGGGATATTAACTCGAAAACTTGAAAATCCCTAAAGATTCTCAGAAGAGTTTTACAAGTCACTTGTTGCCAAGAGCACTGTAACTAATGAGAGTAAATTACAAAGTAGGGTGAGAAAGTTTTCCGCTCCCTCTGATGACAAGGAAAGAGGAATCCCCTAGGGTCTTCTAGCCAGAACCAAACCTCTAGAGTGGAGAAGCTCCAATCCCTGATGATAAACAGGCAATATACCTAAACTGGTAGGGGAAAGGCTATAAACCATTTTAATTTAATGGAGAGTGGGGGCTAATCACAGCAGGTATTTCCAGCCTCACAAATCATGTCATAAAATTTCAGGACCATAGACAGATGAAGTTTGCATGAACTCAGACCTTTCTCACTTACCTGCTGGGGAAACTCAAGTTCAAAGGAGCAGAGATTTTCACAAGGTCACTAAATTAATGGTGTTAAATTTAAGAATCCAGATTTTTAGGCCAGTGCTTTCACAGTAAGTTGAAGTCTGCCTCTGAGTGGAGAGCAAAGCATATTTCAGTGATATGAATACACACCTGGAAAAGGATAATCATGAGAGAAATAGGATTTGGAAGTCTGACAAAATACACAAGGTAGGAAACTCTTCTAAATGGTTTGACTGCTTTATTCTCTCAATAAATTATTACTATAAAAAGAGGATCCTTATCATAAAATTCCACATTTTTTCCAAATCACTATATCTCTTTGATTTTAGAAAGATTACTTTTTTTTTTTTCCCCTGGTCACTGGACCCATATCTTTAAAGCTGACATAGTGGAATGGATGTAACGGAGAACTTCAGACAGGGGAGTGCAGTTGGGTATTGTTACCCACTACACATACACATTTTCAGAACATGCCAGAGTAAGGGGAATTCTGACATTTGCACTCTGAAGTTGGTATTTCATGAATTGAGTATTTAACAGATAACTAAGTAAAATGGCATAGGTAGGGACTCATTTTCAAATTTGTACTGCTGTTTCTTTGCATATCCAAAATGGTTCAGAACTTTAATGGAGGCTTTGAAAGCAACTACAAGTGATGTTTTGGAGTTGAATATACATGTTCTGTGATATCACGCTCTTCTTCAAGTAGTATGATAGCAAGAGTGATGGTTTTGCGCCAAGGACACCAGATCCAAGTCCTAGTTTTGACAATATGTTTTTTTCCTTTGGGGTACTTAATTTATATTTCAGTTCTTTAACCCATACCATATCTTTCTTTGAGAGTTTCTGTGAAAGGTAGATAAACATCTACTGATGGGAGGAATTTTTCATAATATCTCTGAGATAAGCAGAAGAGAAGTATATGAGCCCCTATTTTTTCCTAGAGGCAGTGAATTTCCTCTGAAACAGTCTGGAGTGGCAGCAGAAGTCTGATTATAGCGGAAAGTGGGACAATGATATGCAACTGTGGATTTGGATACCAAAAAAGACTCAAACTAAAAGACTACATGAGGATGTACAAGGGTCATTTAGACTCTGTCTCCCAAATATACCTTAACTCAAGAGGACAGAAAATACCCATTCCTCTCATTTGCAGATGATTATTCACACATAGGAAGGTGTGGACACATTGGGAGTGAGAGGGAAAATGGAAAAGAGACAGGTTGGTGGAAGAGAAAAGTCTAGGGTAGGGGATACGGGCACGATTTATAGTCTAACAGCCCAGGAGAATAAAAGGAGACTTAAAAGGTAGAGCCCATAGAGGTTTTGTATTATTTATGGAATTACTGATAATTTAGAGCATTTTCCTAATGCTTCCTCTGACTCCCAATGACCAGTAAGATTCGGATGTGGAAATTCTAAATATCAGCCAGAGCCAAACTAATTAGAGTGCAAAGTCTACATGCCCAAATAGCACATGCTTTACAGTGCTGAATAACAAAGGAAAATGAAATCATTTATAGATTAAGCACTGTTTTGTTGTTTACCCATGCATCCAATATTTATTGATCATTATTACCTTCATATAATGCTCTATATTATCGCAGTAGGAAATAAAAATATGTATGATATAATGCTCTTTCCTTGAAGAAATTTGGCAAATAGAAATAATATACAAGTAACTCAAAACATTTGGGTTCTAGTTCCAAATATGTCACTTCCTGTATTTATAATCTTATTTCTAAAATAAGTAAAATAACCACTGCTACAATACACACTTCCCATGGCTGTCCGTTGCACTTCTCGGGTGCATATTTATTCTGTGAAGAGCAAAATACCCAAATATTTTAAAGAAATTAGCAAACTGTAGAAAACTCTATATATGCTAGTTATTAATTATCTTGGTACGTAGGGCAGGAAAGCAATAGTTCAATATAATGCAAGGCCATGGGAACATATTAAAAACTTTAAAATAAAAGGACAAGGAACATGGAAGTTGTAGAATCCAGAGGCAGGTGAGATTAAATCAGATGTAGAATTCTGAAGGCTTCATAGTGACTAAATGGCTCTTATTTTATATGAAGCTGAATTCAGCCTTGAAGAAATAGGCAGAATCTCAAGCTACCTGCACTATAAATGCATAAAGGGTCTCTTTACCAATGCCATCCAGATAACCTAATTAACCACTATTAATCCTTGGGGGTTGGGGCTTTGTATCTTCCTCCCTTGCTCTCCAAATAGAGGCAAGAGAGCAAGTGCTTTATTTTCCTTTAACACTTCAGGACTCTAATGTCTTCTCTAGGAAGAGAGGATGGCTTTGGTCTCTAACAATTATAAGCCATTGTCCCAACTGAGTCCTAAAATTGCTAGGAAATCTGTACTCAACCTTTGCTTCCTATATGTTTATGAAACACACAGTGTGGGGAAGTTGCTAGTTGGAACCTGATTCTGTCCATTAACCACTGGGTAGTTTTATTCAACCTTCAGGATTTCAAAAAAATCTTACTCAACTAATATACCAGATCCCCTTTTATCTAGATATCAATTGGGGTATATTTCTTTTATTATATAATTAGTCAATAAAATATTTTTCAAAAATGGCCAGAGCAGGTCTTCTTGGTATATAGTAATGACTGCTAATTGGTTACTGAATAAATGGATGAGTGAAAATGAGAAAGAACATGACCAACAAAAGCATGGTGTTTGCCAAACTAAATGAAAAACATTTGCTAATTGGACTCTCTGATTCCTTGTCTTATACAAACCAAAATTTTCCTTTAACGATGTCAAAAAAAAATGGTGAGTTTTTGATTCTGGAAATGCTCATCTGTTGTTTCTTTCAGATTTCCAACACTCAAATAATGTTGATCAACCAGACAATCCTGAAGGAATTCATCCTTGTTAGCTTTTCTCTTTATCCAGATATACAGGCATTCATCTTTGTGGTCTTCCTTTGCCTCTACCTTTTCACACTCATGGGTAGTATGGCCATCATGGGTCTAACTTGGGTGGACACAGCCCTCCACACTCCCATGTACCTCTTTCTCAGTGCTCTCTCCTTCTATGAAACCTGCTACACAATGTCCATCATTCCCAAGATGCTGGCCGATCTGCTGGCCAAGAACAGAAGCATTTCAATTGTAGGTTGTGGCTTGCAGATGTGTTTCTTCTTGGGACTTGGTGGCACCCACACTATCATCTTTACTTTGATGGGTTATGATCATTTCCTGGCCATCTGCAACCCTCTTCGATATCCTTTGCTTACGACCAACACAGTATGTGGACAGCTTGTGGCCTCTGCTTGGGCTGGAGGATTCTTCATCTCTCTGATAGAGACTTCACTGATATTCAGAGGAGTTTTCTGCAACCACAACCTTGTAAAACACTTTTTTTGCCATATGCAGGCAGTTGTGAAGTTATCCTGTCTAGACAGTGACTTCACAGAATTCATTGTAACAGTGATCTCAGTGTCAGGCTTGCTGGGTACCTTTTTCCTCATCAGCCTCACTTATATCTTCATTCTTTCCACTGTCCTCAGGATCCCTTCAGCTGACGGCAAGCAGAAGACCTTTTCCACCTGTGCCTCTCACCTCACAGTGGTCATCATCCATTTTGGGTTTGCATCTATTGTTTATCTGAAGCCAGAAGCCTCAGGGGGAGATGACACACTCATAGCTATCCCTTACACAGTCATTACCCCTTTCCTCAGCCCTCTCATTTTCACCCTCAGGAATAAGGACATGAAGAATGCTTTCAGAAAGGTGCTGGGGAAGACAGTTGCTTTGGACAAATGATCTTTGTTTACTGCTGCTGGTTTAATGGATGCTGAATGTCCCCAGGAGCCAGTGTGGCATTTACCCTGTGATTTCTGGGGAAGCCTATACCATTTGCCTTTTACCAGAGGTTCGATATGGGGAATCGGTTACAGTCTGGGACCTCAGCCATCACAAGCATGTACTTCACATGTTGAGACAGTAGTCCAACCCTTCTACTGACCAATATCAGGAAAATAATACCCCACCAAAAATAGGCTTCTGCCAATCAACTCTGAATTTTTCTGTACAATTCAGGGAGTGGTATAAGAAAGAGCATAGAAGGAAATAAACAATACAGATAACCATTGAACACAGAGCTATTGTAAAATATAAGTTACGGCATTGGTCTAGGAAAATTGTGAAACCCTGGGATGCATCTCTCAGGAGAGAATCCATTTTCTATAGGGATGACACCATGTAGTTACCACCAACTATCTACCTGTACATATCTGTATTGAGATGTATTTTAAATGCTCTTGCTGTACAGATTACTAAGTATTGTTAATAACAGTTCATGATTGTGGTAACTCTGTGTGCACAAGATATCTTGTAACACAGATTTAAAGAAGTATACAGCACATTTTATCTTACCCTCTCATGCCTCTTGGAATCCCTGGGTGCGAGCTGGAAACAGTCGCTATTTTCTGTAAGATGAGTATACCCTAAAGTAAATTTTACAGAACTAAGTCATGGTTTTGAGGGGATGATAAAGAAATATGTTTTCAGATAATGTTGAAAACCATAAACATATAAAGAAGGAAACCAGATAAACACATCAGGAATTCTTTATATAACCAATAACAAAATTTGAAAATACTGTGGAGTTCATATCACAGAACTAGAGTAAATAATCTTACTGCAAATACAGATATACAAGCCTAGGGAATTTCATGGATACTTTTCTCTGTTGTGCTATTAACCAACTCATGGTCACCCATAAGAGATATTAATTTTGGATTGAAACTTTGGTGTATACAAAATTTACATATAAAGTATTTGAGAAATTTCTGAATATCATTATTTATGGGTCTGTTATGAAGAGAAATGAGATAATGGATGAAAATTATTATGTACACCAATTGGTTAAGGTTACCACTAGCCATAACTATTTTCTTCTCTAGACCCATTTTTTGGTGGTTTACTTCAGTGGCAAGTGTGTTTCTTCTACTTTGATTCCATTCCTGAGAACCGGTTATTTAACCTAGGGAAGTTATGAGATCTGGAAATAATTACTCACAGGTTTTGGATTCACAATGGGTGGAGAAGATATAACACTAAGTCTACACTCAGGTTCCTAAACCCATATTTGGATCAATTCACCTGCATAGGCAATAGCTGTGTTGTTAGGGTATCAGACAACAGGTATTGCTAGTCACCTACTTAATATACATTGTTAAGCTAGAAAACAGTAAATCAGGTGAGGTATAAAATACCCATACATTTTTAAGTCAGGAAATATTACTAAATAAGCCATAAATCAAATAAGAAATCCTATGTGTTTTAGTTTCTTGGGATGCTCAAGCAAATAGCATGATATGGGTCAGGGTAAACAATGGGAATTTATTAGTTCATAGTGTGGAGGTTAAAGGATAGTTCAAATCAAGATGTCATCAGGTAAGACAATTCTTCCAAGTTCTACCCATACCCAATTCCAAACTTCTTCCTGAAGTCTGCAATGCTCTGGGGCTGACTGCCATGATCCTTGCTTCTTAATTCGTCATATGGGAAGGCACATGGTGACGTTCGCTGGTTCTCCCCTCACTCTCAGGTTCAATCACTGTTCAGTTTCTGGCTGCTCCCTCTATGGTTCTCTCTCTAGGTCTGAATTTCATTCTGCTTGCAAAGTACTCCAGTAATAGTATTAAGAACTATCCTGATTGAAAGAACTATCAAAAGTTCCTGCTTACAATGGGTTCACATGCTCAAGGAGTGGATTAAATTTAAGAACATGTTTTTTCTGGGGTACATATTGCACTAAACCACCACACTCCATCCTATGAACACCATGAACACATGTTCCTTTAAATGGAAAATGCATTCCTTCCTTCACAATATTTCAACAGCCTTAAGACCTTTTAGTAGCAATGCTATATACAAAGTCTCATCAAAACTGGCTAATGTGGGTGCTAATTCCCAAGGCACAATTCCCCTCTGTCTGCGGGCTTGAGAAACCTAGACTACAGGTTATCTGCTTCCAATACACAATGGAAGCACATGCTGAGGATAAACATTCCCACTCCCATAGGGAGAAATTAAAAGGAAAATAAGGGTCATGGGTCACAACCAATTCTAAAACCAAGTGAGGCAAACTCCACTACATTTCAAGGTCTGTGAGTCATTTATGAATCAACAATTTGCCCTTTGGCCCTGTTGGAGTGGCAGCCCCACACCCTCTAAGCCCTTATGCAATGGCCGTGCTCTCCCCAAATACTGGATTGAAGGCTCCATCCCCTCCAAGCTCTGGGATGGCAGCCAGGCCAGGCTCTCTGCAAACCCTGGGTGAGAGGCCCCACCCTATGTGAGCATGGGGTGGTAGCACTCTCCCTGACCACTAGGGTAGAAGGCCCACCTTCACTAGGCACCAGGCCAGCTTTACCCTTTCCACACAAATGGATGGGCCTGTTCTCTTGGCCCCAGGAAATCTCTTCAGTCTAGGCCTCAACTTCCAGGGTTCTTCCTTTGAACCTTTGAAATCATTCTTCCTTTAATTTATCCCCACCCCCCACCCCCATTCCTTTCAGTCCAGATTGGCAGTAGTTCCACTCATACAAATCTCACAAAAAACTTGTTATCTCTGCAGGTAGTTCACAGGGATCCACACCATCAGTTTCTGTTTTCTTTGTGCTAAGGAGTTCATTTCTTCAATGTATCACTTTCCTCTTTCATTTCAGCATACGTGGTAAGGAGAAACCAGGTTGCACTTTCCATGTAGCTTGGAAAACTACTCAGCTAAATATCTAAGTTCATTGCTTTCAAATTCTGCTTCCATCTGACATCAGAAGTCAATTTTACCAAGTTGTCTGCCACTTTAAAACAAGGCCTAACTTTCCTCCATTTTTTGATAACGTCATCATCATTTCATTCTCAGGCCTCATCAAAAGTACTTCAGTGTCCATAATTCTGCAAACAGTCTCCTCCAGGAAATCTAGGCATTTTCTATCAATTATCTAACAATTCTTCCAGGTTATACCCATTGCCCAATTCCAAAGCCATCTTCATATTTCTGGATTTTGCAATAGCAGAATGTCACTTTCCTGGTACCAAAATCTGTTTCAGTTCTTGGGCTGCTCAAGCAAATACCATGAAATGGGTCAAGTTAAGCAATGGGAATTTATTATCTCACAGTTTTGAGGCTAAAAGAAAGTCCAAATCAAGGGATCATCAAAGAGATGCTTTTTTCCAAAGACTGATATTCTGGGGCTGGCTGCTGGTGATCACTTCTCTTCAGTTTATCACATGGCAAGGCACATGGTGATGTCTCTTGACTCTCCCTTCTCTTCTGGTTTCCTTTGATGTTCAACTTCTGGCTGGTCCCTCGGTGACTTTCTCTCTCTGTCTTAATTTCATTCTGCTTATAAAGGATTCCAGTAATAGAATTAAGACCCATCCTGACTGAGAGGGTCACACCTCATCAAAAGGTCCAACTTACAATGGTTCCCCAAATACAAGAGTGCATTAAATTTAAGAACATGTTTTTTTTAAGGGTAAATATAGTCCCAAAGCATCACACCATGTATTAGGAAAAAAATATTTGAACTTGAAGAAATGAAAGGATAACAGATCAAAGCTTGTGAGATACAGCTTTTCAGTGCTTAGATGGAAATAAATAGCTTTCAAAACATAATTTTAAAAGTTCATACTCTGAAAATGAATGATCTAAGCATTCATCTCAAAAATTTAGGAAAAGAGTAACCAAATGAACAGAATAAATAAAGTAGTAATAAAAAACTATGAGCAAAAATTTTATAATAACCTACAGATCAAGAAGCTAAAGGTTGGAACATTAAAATTATTAGTAAATTATATTATTTTCTGGTGATATTGATGAAGAAATACAGATAGAGGGCAGAAATAACAGTGACAGGTATGAAATATTTGGATTTCTCAGATCATATAGATAAAATATGAGAGAATATGTGAATAACTTTTTGCACATATATTTGCAAACATAGATCAAGTGGGAACAGTCTTTTAAAATACATATTAAAACCGACAAAGAGAAATAGGTATTTAATTTTCAAAGATATTAATTTTAGTATATTTCACATACAAACAACTCTAGGTCATTTAGATACACTGGTAGATTCTGTCAGATTTTTTAAATGAAATCTGTCAACTTGCACAAAAATTTCCATAAGAATAGAAGAGTGGGCACTATAGAACTCATTTCATTGGCCAAATATAATCTAGATATCAAGTCTTGAAATCTCTCTCATGAATATAGATAGAAAATTCTTAAATAAAATATTAGCAAGCCCTGTGTTTGTATGTAAATATTCAAGTTGAATTTGGCCCAAAAAATTCAAGGTTGGTACATTTGAACATCAGTCGATGTAATTTATCACATTAACAGAATAAGAGAGATGAATCATTTGAAAAAGCATTTGAGAAAATTCAATATCTATTCACAGAAGAAAACATCTCTTAGTATAGTAGGAAATGAAGAGAAGTTCTTTAATCTGACAAAGATATTCTGCAGAAAAATCTGTAGTAAACTTTCTACTTAACAGGGAAACATTTATATCATTCCAGGTTCAATCAGGAACATGACAAGAAAGCTGTCATCACTTCTATTCCACATTCCCTAGATATTTAGTCAGTGTAGTAAGAAAGGAAAAGGAGTAAAATGCACACAATTATGAAGAAATATATTATTTCTCAAAAAATGTCTGATTGTGTATGTTTGAAAATCCAAAAGAATCTGCCACTAAATGAATATAATTAAGAAGCAAATTTAGCTGTCCTTCTCTGTGCATAGTTTATAAAACAATCAATGTAATCTTATAAATTAGTAACAAAAATTGTAATATGGTTTTTTAAGGATATAATTTATAAAAGCTTCAAAAGTATCAAATCCCTAAGAATAAATTTAATAAAATACATGCAAAGTCTTTACATAGAAAACCATAAAACATCATTAAAATAATTTTTAAAGAATTTTTAATTGGTGAGATATGCAGTTTCAGGGATTAGAAGACTCAATATTGTAGAGATGCCCATTCTTCCCAAACTAAGCCAAGAGTCAAAGGAATAACAGTGAAAATCTCAATTGTTTCTTTTTCTTTTTTGTGTGTGCTTTTTATTTTGGGTTTTTTGTTTTAATTTAAATGTAGGGTTATTTTTAAATACATATGGCTCAAAAAGAGCAAAGACACTGGTGAGAAGAAAAAGATAGGAATATATCTTCTACTAGATCTCAAGACTCATTACACACCTACCATGTGGAATTAACAAAAACTGATAGACCGATGGAGCCTAAAAGAGGGCTCCCATGCACATATAGGCACATGCTTTAGGACAAACATAGACTTGCAGGGAAGTTGGAAAACAAGAAAGCTTCCAATAACTGGTTCTATAAAAATTGCATATCCATAGGGAGAAAATGAAACTTGGCCCCTGCTGGGGTTTGAATCATGTCAAAAGGCAAGCTCAGTTCCCAGCCTATGGCCTGTGGTTGTGGACCCACTGTAAATAGGCTCTATGAGGATGTAACTTCAGTTAGGGTGTGGCCTACCTGAATGAGGTTGACTTTAATCTGGATTACTGAAGCCCTTTAAAAACAGAGTGAAAGAGAGAATCCATGGGGAATTGCCAGAAGATGGAAGTCAATGGAACTCAGAAGAGAAAGGATAAGACACTGCCATATGTGTTGCATGTGACAGAAAAGCCAAGGAAACCCATGGGCCACCTGGCAGCCAACCCCAGAATGCTACAGTCTCCAGGAAGAGAATATTGCCCTTGACACCTTGATTTTTTACCTTCTTACCCACACAACTTTGAGCCAATAAATTCCCATGGCGAAGTAGAAACCAAGATGGTGGCTAAGTGAGACAGGGCTAAGGAACACCTCTGTGGAAAACCTAGATAAGGACCAGAGAGTGACCCAGAATACTGGTTACAGCGATGTGCCAGCTGGATGAGATCTGCTAGTTCTCAGGGGCTGTATACTTGGTGAAACTGAGAGTCTGCAATCTGAAACGAGTGAGTAAGCTGGCTGGAAGTCCTGCAGCCACGCGGCAATCCGGCGAAGCCAGGGTTTGGTGTCTGGAGACCAACAGGCTCTTTTAATTAGAAAAAAAAAAGAAAAAAGGGGAAAAGCCAGGAGCAGTTGCAGGTGTGATTGGCTGTAGGTGCGATCGTGGGAAACACACAGTAAAACACAGCAAGAGGGGGCTGGGCCGACCTCTCAGTGACTGGCCTGGAAGAAAGCCTGCTGCAGATATCCCTGGGGCCGGGGGAACAGAGCGGAGAGCCAGAAGCTGAAAGAATCCCCGCAGCTGGCAGCTTGCCCCTGGGAGGGCTGGATAAACTCCTGCCTGGGGCCGTGCCCACAGCCCAGAGCCCCGCCAGTTGTCCCGGAGCTGGGAAGGAGGAACTGTGTGAGGAGGGGGGTGTGGAGATGCCCCATTTGGCCATTTTTGCATAAGGCTGAAAGCAAGCTGGCTCAACCCGGTGGCCCGGGGCTTCCCTTGAGGGACAGCACGCGCTGATGACGTAGCACAGCATTACCTCAGCAGAGGTCCTGGAGGATTGCGGCTGGGCGGGGAACCTGCTCAGAGATCCCAGAGACACTACACCAAGTCCGGTGGTTTGTGGGACATCGAGAGAGAGGGGCTGGGGCTGAAATGAAATGAAGGCTTGGACTCGTGTGGCGGCCTTGAATCTCCGGGAACCAGGGGGATTTGAATATTGAGGCTGTCCTTCCTCCCTGACCACCCGTACAAGCGCCCCGCATTCAGGGCGGACAGCTCCAGCAACACACCCAGGCTGAGTTCTCCGGCTGGACCCCACAAGAATCATTTCTCCATATAACGCGGGGACAAGGTGGAGAACAGACTTGAGAGGTATAGGTGACTCACAGCCGCCATCTGCTGGTTAGTTAGAGAAAGTGTATGTCACCAAACAGTGTTTCTAAAAAATTAGATAGGTTTTTTTTTCACAAATTAAAAGAACCCTGTCGAGCAGAGCAAATGCCAAGAGGCCAAAAACAACAGAAAATCTCAATGCATGTGATAAAACCAGACGATATGGAGAATCCAACTCCAAACACACAAATCAAGTTATCAGAAGAAACGAAGTTCCTCACAGAATTAATCAAAGAAACACAATCGAGGAATGAAAGCATGGCAAAGGATTTAAAGGACATCAAGAAGACCAAGACCCAGGATATAAGCTACATAAAGAAGACCCTAGAAGAGCATAAAGAACACATTGCAAGGCTAAATAAAAAAACAGAAGATCTTATGGAAATAAAAGAAACTGTTGGCCAAATTAAAAAGACTCTGGATATTCACAATATAAGACTAGAGGACGCTGAACAACATCTCAGTGTCCTAGAAGTCCACAGAACAGAAAATGAAAGAACAAAAGAAAGAATGGAGAAAAAAATAAAAAAAAATCGAAATGGATCTCAGGGAAACGATAGATAAAATAAAACTTCCAAACTTAAAACTCATTGGTGTCCCAGAAGGGAAAGAGAAGGGTAAAGGTCTAGAAAGAGTATTCAAAGAAATTGTTGGGGAAAACTTCCCCAACCTTATACACAATATAAATACACAAAGCATAAATGCCCAGTGAACTCCAAATAGAATAAATCCAAATAAACCCACTCCAAGACATATTCTGATCAGACTGTCAAATACTGAAGATAAGGAGTAAGTTCTGAAAGCAGCAAGAGAAAAGCAATTCACCACATACAAAGGAAACAACATAAGACTAAGTTGTGACTACTCAGTAGCCACCATGGAGGCGAGAAGGCAGTGGCATGACATATTTAAAATCCTGAGAGAGAAAAATTTCCAACCAAGAATGCTTTATCCAGCAAAACTCTCCTTCAAATTCGAGGGAGAGCTTAAATTTTTCACAGACAAACAAATGCTGAGAGACTTTGCCAATAAAAGACCTGCCCTACTTCAGATTCTAAAGGGAACCCTACCAACAGAGAAACAACAGAAAGAAGAAAGAGATACAGAGAATTTTAACAGAAATATATAATACCTTTCATCCCAAAGCACCAGGACACTCATTTTTCTCTAGTGATCACAGATCTTTCTCTAGAAGGGACCATAAGCTGGGACATGAAAAAAGCCTCAAGAAATTAAAAAAAAAAAAAAAATTTGAATATACTCAAAGCACATTCTCCAACCACAATGGAATGCAAATAGAAGTCAATAATTTTTGAACTGTAACTCCACTATCTACTTCCTACATGATATAAATTACACAAACCCTAATGACAAATCAGTGGTTTTGAACTCAATGTAAAATATGTAATTTTAGACAACTATATAAAGGTAGGGGAATGGAGGAGTATAGGAACATAGTTTATGTGTCCTATTGAAGTAGAGGTGGTATCAAAGAAAAACAGGATTGTTATGGATATAAGAGGTTAATTTTAACCCCCACAACAAACACAAAGAAACTATCAGAGAATGTAACCATAGAGATGAATTGTAGAGTTCGGGTTAAGAGAAATGGGGGAAGGAGTAATGGGGAGTTAAGAAATGAGGGTGGAGTTGCTGTTTGAGGTGAAGGGAAATTTCTAGTAATGGATGGTGGGAAAGAGCACTACAACATTCTAAAGGTGATTAATCCCACTAATGGAAGGCTAGGGAGGGGGTGGAATGGGAAGATTTAGGCTGTATATATGTTCCCACAACTAAAAAAAAAAAAAAAAAAAAAACAGTCTAAATAGATGATTGAATGCCAAGGATGAACTTGGATGGGATTGGAGGATAGAGGACAGGTGGCTCAAAGGGACACAGTTGAGACATAAGGTAACGGAAATACAGAATGTAAGCTTTGTATCGTTGTTGAACCTGTTGTACTTCTTAGCTGTGCTTAATGGGATTGCATAAAAGAATGTTCTTGTTCATGGGAAGTGTATACGTGAATTATAGTGTATGTTCAAGGATGTGTGCAGCTTGCTCTCATATGTTCAGAAGACAGAGCAATAGATGATGGATGATAGATAGGGAGGGAGGGAGGGAGGGAGGGAAAGAAATAGCAGTCTGACAACATGTTAAAGTTAGTGGATCGGGGTATCGGGGGGGGGTCAGGGAATGCTGGCGTTCTGTGTATGGGGTTTGTGTTGTTTTTGCAACTGTTCCTATAACTTTGAATTTATTTCAAAATAAAATAATAAATAAATAAATAAATAAATAAATAAATAAATAAATAAATGTGTTAAGATCTCTGGAAAAAAAAAATTCCCATGGCATGGCATTTGTCTTAGCAGCCAAGAAAGTAAAACAACCCCTATCTGATACCATAAGCAACAACAAAAATCCATTTCTGGGATACCAAAGAACAACCTTGAAAGACAAAACTAAATTATAGAATGTGATATATGATGATGTCTTCACAAACTTTGGATAGGAAAGGATTGTTTAAACTGTACATTAAAGTTTAAAACAAAAAGGAAAAGACTGGAAAATTGATAAAACATTGATTAAATTAAAATTTAGTTTTTTTCATGAAAAACATACTATTTAGTGAATGATGAGGTAAGTCACATAATAAAATGATAATGGAATTGAAAGAAGTAATTAGTATGAATTTAGTGATTGCTTTTTGAGGGAGAGGTTGTCATTGGGAGGGACACACAATGTACAATTCTGGAATGTCAGAATATACAAATCTTATGAGACAGAAAGTGGATTAGTGGTTGCCTAGGGTTGAGGGGAATGAGTTGATTGAGCAGTGACTGCTTATTACTGCAAGGTTTCTCTTGGAGAAATAAAAATGTTATGGAAATAGATAGTTGTAAGGATTGCACCACTTTATGAATAAATTAAAACCACACAATTGTACGCTTAAAAAATAAACTAAGAGAGGGAGAGAGAAAGAAATTGTGGCCTTGGAAAATGTCTATGTTCAGAGCTTGGGAACTAACCACCCCACATCTTCTGTGTTTGGATCAAAGAGAATTTTTCTCCCCAGTGTCAAATTGAGAGCTTAAACTAAATCCCTCCCAGCCTTGACACTGTATTATTCCAAGTCCTCACAAACAGGCCAGATCTATTACTAAAAATCCAGTTCATTATGTGGAAATTTTTTGCCCACATAAAAATCTGTTTAGAAGCAAAGAATATATGTCCCTGTGCCCTCCTGAAAAGTGGGATGAATCTTAACTTTCATATATATGCAAAATTTCAGCTCTTCAATATTTATAGAAAAATAATGCTTCTCATCCTGAGCTCTCCAGAGGAAATGATTTGAAGATACTGAACCAACAGGTTTGGTGAAGTTCTTTCTTTCCCAGATTATTGCTTAGAGACATAGGAGTTTTTGTTGTCTACTCAACAAGCAAACTAAATCAGATTACCTCATTCAACCAGGTTACATGGCTGAAGAAAGTTTGTTGGTTGCACTTCTCTTCCAGGAACTTTGGGTGCTTCCCCTACCAGGTTACTGAGGTAAGACTGGGAGAGACCAGCCACCCTTGAAGATCCAAGCCTACTGTGGACAAAACATGGAGGCCAGGGTTCAGCTCCCTTCTTGTCACATCACAAACCAAACCAGTTTTTCAGAGCAAATCTTTCATCTACCATAAGTTTCAATGCAGATGTTTCATCAAATTTCCAGAAAACTCAGTGTTTTTGCATAGGAAGGGGTGAGCTCATAATGTATCATTCGTGGGAGAGGCTAACTCCACTATGGTGAAATAATCTGAAACAGATCATGAATTACAGGATAAGCTGACCTTCTATAATTAAAATCACAGAACCCCTTCCGGCCTTAGTTTCTTTGCTCTTGTTTTTTCTGCCTAGAATGCACCAGGCTGACTTCGTGACTTCATTCAAATCTCTTTTAAGAAGAGACTTCCTGGAACATCCTTCCTCTGCTATCAGTTGTATCCTTTGGTTTACAATTTTTCTCCTTCACTAAAATTCAAACTCCATGAACACAGGGATTTTTTCTGTTTACTTTATTAACGTATCGTCTGTTAATTCACCTATGCTTCACACATAGTGGGTGCTCAATAAATACTTGTTCAAAGGATAACAAAATAAATACTTTTTGCACATAGAAGATAAAGATGGGAATTAAGAATATATTGTTTTCCTTTTGGCATTTCCTGTTGCTCCTTCCCTGCCTTCTGATTGCTGCTGCTCTCCCTGCTCCTTCTCACTTATTCCACTTTTCTTCCCTTCTAATTCTTGCCTACTCTGCTCCATTTTTGCCTCGTCTAGATTTCTTTGCTCTCTGCCTCCACCTGTGCCTCTGCCTCTCCCTCTCTATGTCACCCCTTCAACCCTCTTGCTCTCTGCTCCCTGTTTTTCCATAAAGGAATTGCCATGGGTCTGTTCAAGTAAAGTCACCATCTCACCTTGACTCATTTTTACATGAGAAAATTCAAAGTCAATGAGTGGTTCAAGCCAATAAGAATTAGCTTATGAAAATGAAAATGCCAATAGGCATTAGGAAAGATATCATTCTTTTTTTTCAAAATTTTAAGCACTGAAAGATAATCTTTTATTTATTTCCTTTCCACATTTTTTACAAATTAATTTTCACTTATTTCTCAATCTCGTTATAGTTAATTTTGTAAAAAGCTTTATTAGTTATAATTTTGTTTAGTAAAATTCACCATTTTAAGTACAGTTTTAAATGAGTTTTGATAAAATTATACAGTTGTAGAACAATAACAATCGCCAAAAAGAACAACTAAATAAAACATTTCCATTATCCCCCAAGATTTCCTTGTGACATTTTCCATTAAATTCTCTAACCCTACCCCTATCCACTGGAAACTATTTAAGTGTTTCCCTTTTGTTTACTTTTACCTTTTCCAGAAATTAATGCAAATGGGTTCATAAAATAGGAAGTCTTTTGTAATTGTTTTCTGTCAGTTGCCATAATGTTTAGAGGTTCTTCAATGGAGTTATATGTGTATTAGTAGGGTTGTTTGTTGAGTGGTATTCCATTATAAGGGTATACCACAATTTGTTAATTAATTATCAGTAGGGGGACATTTAACTTATTTAAAGTTTGGGGATAATATTAAAAAAGCTCCATGCATATTTTTGTCATGTACAGAACATTGAAAGAATGTGCTATATGTGGGTACAATATGGATTCATTCAACAAACACCTCTGGCTCCATAGGAGACACCATGGGCTATCCACGCATGTTTAAGATTTTGTTCTGACTGTAAGCTTTCATTTCTATTCAGTGAATATCTAGGGGTGCTATTATTGAATAGTATGAAAAGTTAATGCTTAGGTTTATGATGAACAAAGTGACTGAAGCATTTTATATTCACACAATAAATGTTTGAGAATTCCAAGTGATCTACAATCTCGCCAATGGTTGGTAAGTTCATTCTTTTCCTGTGGATAGGTTAAAGAGTATATTGTGGTATCTCATTGGTTTTAACTTCCATTTCTATAATGAATACAAATGGGGAATACCTTTTCATTTGTTTATTTGCTATTTGTAAAACTTCATTGTTGAAGTGTCTAATCAAATATTTTGCCAATTTATTAATTGATTTTGCCTGCTTATTATTATTACCCTTCAAAACTCTTATATTCTGGATGCAACTACCCAGCGTATATGTTTACTAATATTTTCTCCCACATGGTGACTTCGCTTTTCATTTCTTTAACAGATTCCTTTGAAGACCAAAAGTTATTATTTTAAATGAACTCTAATTTATGGAATTATTCATTTAATGCTTGTGTATAAAAGGATTATTAATCTAACATCATAAAACATTTCTCCTATCACAGCTTTTAATTGTTTATAATTTTAACTCTTACATTTAGATCTATGGCGCATTTTTACTTAAATTTCATTATGGTCTGAAGTAAAGACTGAATTTTTTTTTGCATATGGATATTCAATTTTTTTGCATATGGATACTCAATTATCCCAGCACCATTTTTTATAAAGATCATCTTTTTTCTGTTGAATTAACCTGGCACCTGTGTTTAAAATCACTTACTTTCTTGTTTTGGTCAATGTCTGGATTCTCACTTCTACTGACATTTATGTCTACACTGCCACTAATACAACACTATCTTGCTTACTTTAGCTTTATAATAACGCTGGAAAGCACATGGTGTAAATCTTGCAAATTAGATTTTTAATATCAAAATTGTTTTGATGTTTCCTTAAAGACATCAGAGAAAATGGTGGGGTAGACAGCTCCAAGCAACAACACCTACACTGAAACATTGAAAAGTTAAGCAGACTCTATCAGAAGAAACTTTTCTAGAATTCCGAAGAACAGGCAAAGGTTGAAGTAAACTGTTCTTTACTTCAATTTAAGTCCATAAAATATTATTTATTATTGTACATTAATCTTGTATACTGTAAATTAACTTATTAGTTCTAATAGCTTCTGTTAAAGATTCCATAGAGTTATCAGGTCACATATATTTAGAGATGTTTGTATTTTTTATGCAATTTTATTGAAATATATTCACATACCATACAATTATCCAAAGTGTACAACTGTTCACAATATCATCATATAGTTGTTCATTCATCACTACAATCAATTTTTGAACATTTTCATTACTCCAAAAAATAAAAGTAAGAACAAGAATAAAAATAAAATTAAAAAAGAACACCCAAAACATCCCATACCCCTCCACTCCCACTATTATTCATTTACTTTTTTTCCCCATTTTTCTTCTCATCTGTCCATACACTGGATAAAGGGAGTGTGAGCCATAAGACTTTCATAATCACATGGTCACACCATATAAGCTATACAGTTGTTCACTCATCTTCAAGAATCAAGAATACTGGATTGCAGTTCAACAGTTTCAGGTATTTCATTCTAGCTATTTTAATAAACTAAAAACTAAAATGGGGTATCTACGTAATGCATAAAACTAGTCTCCAGAATGACCTCTCGACTCCCATTGAAATCGCTCAGGCACTGAAACTTTATTTTGTATCATTTCTCTTCTGCCTTTTGGTCCAGAAGGATTTCTCAATCCTACAATGCTGGGCCCAGGCTCATCCCCAGGAGTCACATTCCATGTTGTCAGGGAGACTTACACCCCTGGGAGTCATGTCCCACATAGGGAGGGAGGCAGCAGGTCCACCTGCCAAGTTGGTTTAAGAAGAGAGGACACATCTGAGAAACAAAAGAGGTTCTCTGAGGTGACTCTTAGACACAATTACAAATAGGCTCAGCCTCTCCTTTGCAGTAACAAGCTTCATAAGGGTAAGCCCCAAGATCAAGGACTTGGCCTACTAAACTGGTTGTCCCCAATGCTTGTGAAAATATCAGGAATTCCCCAGGTGGGGAAGTTTAATATTCCCACATTTTTCTCCAGTTCTTCAATGGGGCTTTGCAAATACATTTTACTCTTTTCCCAAATTACTCCAGGATGTATTGGGGCTTCACACTAACCCTATACAAGATGTTTTTACTTTTTCCTGTCCATTTCAATGCTTCTTAAATTTCTGTCCTATTGCATAGTTTAATATTGAATGACAGCAGATATCTGTGTTCTTTTCCTGATCTTAAGGAGAAAAAGTTCAAAATTTTACCATTGAGAGTGATTTTTAATTTTCTAAATTTGAGTATTCATATAGTTTTATCTGTACAAGGGCTTGTGCACTTTCATATAAATTTAGAATAATTTTGTCTTTACCAACAAAAATCTCGCCGGAATTTTGATAAGAACTGCATTAACCCTATACATAAAATTCAGTATCATTTTGTTTGCCTTTTCCAACTTCTTCTGTTAGGAACTTAGATTCTGACTTGCAACATTTTCTCTTTTCTAATGTTAAGTATTTAGTGCTGTAAATTACCTCTCAGCACTGCTTTAACTGTTCCCAACTAATTTTGATGTGTTGCTATTTCATTATCATTCATCTTTCTGTTTATTTTTATTTCCTTTGAGAATTCCTCTTTGTTCCATGGATTATTTTAAAGTGTATTTTTTAGTTCCATGTTGTTTTGTTTTATTGATTTCTAAAATGATTTGATTATGTTGGAGAACATACTCTGTATGATTTCAATTATTTTACACTTGTTGAGATTTGTTTTATGATCCAGTATATTGTCTATCTCAGTGAATGTTCCTTGTGTTCCTGGTATGTATTACAATATGCATATGTAACTTGTCACAGTCTACTATACAAATATTCTATCACTTCAAGTGAAGCATTGAAACCTTACTTCCATTTAGTTCCCTTTATCCTCCCACTTTTGGAAGATAATATTCTTAATGTTTTCCTATATATAGTGCTTATTACAATGTTTTGATTCAACTGTCAATATAATTATGTATTTCACAAGAAGGATAGTCTATTACATTTATTCCTGTGCACCCATTCCATTGTTCTTCTTTACTTCTTCTTTCTTTTATAAAGTTCCAATCACTTCTCATGTTATCACTTCCTTTCTTTTGGAGAGTCTCCATTAGCCATTCCTTAAGGGTAACTTGCTGGTAAAAAATTCTCTTAGTTTTCCTTCTCCTGAAAATGCCTTCATTACCCCTTAATTCCTGAAGAATATTTTGTCTGGATGCAGGATTCTTGGTTAACAGCTTTTTTCTGTTAGTGCTTTAAAATATTGTGCCATGCCCTTCCATACTGTATGGTTTCTGGTAAGAAATCAATTGTCTCTTATATTTCTGTTCCTCATATATGTCGAATGTGTCATTTTCCTAAATATGTGTATGTATGTATGTGTTTGTTGTTTCTCATTTAATTTTACATTTTGTTTCTTTGTCTTTGTCCTTCAGAATTTTAATTATGATATTATTGGGATTAATTCCTCAAGGTTTATCCTATTTAGATTTTCTCAGCTTCTTGATTCTGCAAATTAGGGGAAATTTGAGAAAATTTCCTCAAAGACATTTATTTTAGGAATTGTTTGGTCCCATGTTCTTTCTCCTCTCTTTCCAGGATGCTGGTGATACAAATGCTTGATCTTTGTGATTGTCCCACACATCTCTCAGGATCTGGTCATTTTTATTTTAGTCTAGTTTCTCACTGTTGTTCAGATGAAGTTTTACTGCTGTCTTCAAAATCACTAATTCTCACTTCTATCATCTCCACTCTACTATTGAACTCTTTGCCTTAGGTTTTTCTACTTTGATTATTGTGTTTTTCATTTCCATAATCTGTATTTTTTAATAATTTCTATTTACTTTGCTGAGGTTTTCTATTTTCTCATATTACAAGGAAATGTGTAACTGCTCACTAAATGGGTTTTATCATGACAGCTCCAAATCTTTGTTAGATTCATCTAATATCTGATTCACTGAAAATTGACAACAATTTCATTGCATTTTCTCATTGAGATTTTCCTGGTTTTTGGATAACAAATATTTTCAATTGTAACCTGGACATTTTTGAATACAATGTTAGGAGACTTTTGACCCTATTAAATCTTTCTATTAGCAGACAGTTACCATGTTTAGATTTAGCATATAGGTTCTGACAGTCCTCCTTAGCAAATTTCCTTTCTCCAGAGTCTGTATGTTCTGGTGCTGGCTGCCAGCCATCCTTGGGGTTCCTTGGCTTGAATCCCTGCCTCCCTTCACATGGCAATGTCCTCTCCTTTCTTGCTTCTGTGACTTCCAGCTTCACTTTATAAGGCTTCCAGTAATCCAGATTAAGACCCACCTTCATTCAGTTGGCTACACCTTAACTAAAAATAACATCTTCTAGAGGTCGTGTTTACAATGGGTTCATACCCACAAGATTGTGGATTAAGATTAAAAAGACATGTTTCTTGGGGTACATAATTCAACCTGCCATAGATGGTTTTCCCATCCAGATTCTGCTGACAACACTATTGTGGGAAGATGAGGTATATCTGATCGGTGTGTGGTGGGGATGGGGTGGTATCTTGGCTCTGAAGAATACGTTCTTATTGCCACTGGGCAATGGTCTCCCCTTTAAATCCTTGCTGGGCTTACTTTTTCCTGGTCTTTAGTCAGAGAGAACAGCATTTCTTTTCTTTTAGCTTCTTTTCTTTCCATTTATTTTCTTTCTTCCTCTCTTTCTTTCTTTCTTTCTTTCCATTCTAGTTCTCTCTTCTTCCTGTTCTTCTTTCTTTCATTTCTTAATTTTTTTCTTATACCTGTTGATGGTTCCAATTGGTAAGTCATGGAGCACTCCAGTACCCAGTCTCATATATGTGGGTGATGAAAAGGAAACCTAGAAAATTCATAGTTGTATCATTATTCAATTCCTGAGTCCCAAAGTAGATCAACTTTAATTTACAGCCTCCAGAGACCTCTTATGAATGTCTGCTGATTCATTTATAGGTTACTTAGTTGTATTAAGAGGTGAAAATTTAGATTCTCAGATTATGAGTTCTTGTGTATAACCTGGTCAGTCCCTGGAACTTAAGGTATCTCTGTGACACCTGAGACTCAGAGCTAGAGTTTAGTAGCTATGAATGTCAACATTACCCCCATACAGCAAATGTTAAAGAAGCTGAAAAAGAAATCACACTTCAATTAGAGTTATGAATGAAATGGCCTTGGTTGGGACTATAAGGTAAGTCAGACTAAAAGGTAGAAGATGATATTGACTGTATTTTAAAACTTCAAATTCTGTGTGAGACCAAAGGTAGAGATGTTTATTTGGGGGGAAATCTTATTTTCTGTAGCATGCTATATAATATAACTTGGATGGACAGTTTATTCCGATATCATAATTACATGGAAACTTGAATAGGGGGTGAGATCTGGTTTGTTTATTCAGGTTAGTGTGATGCCACAGTACATCCCAGAGTAATTGGGGCAGAGGATAAAAAGTACCTGAAAAGCCTCCCTGAGGGATTGGGGACGGGGAATGTGGAAATATTAAATTTACCCATTTAGAGAATTCCTTATATTTAGTTGGACATCCCTCAATCTTGGGGTTTGCCCTTATGAAGACTGCTACAGCAAAAGAGAGGCTAAGTCTACTTATAACTGTGCCTAACATTCACCCCCGAGAACCTCTTTTGTTCCTCAGATGTGGACAGTTTCTCTAAGCCAGCTTGGCAGGTGGACTTGCGGCCCATCCCTTAAGTTTTCCCAGGAGTGTTAATCTCCCTGGCAATGTGGGACATAACTCACAGGAATGAGCCTGGACTGAGAATCATGGGATTGAGAAAGACTTCTTGACAACAGGGAAATGATAAATGAAACAAAGTAAAGTTTCAGGGACTGAGAGATTTCAAATGGAGTTAAGAGGTCATTCTGCAGGTTGTTTATATGCATTATAGATATTTCTTTTTAATATTTAGAGTCTTAGAAGAGCTAGAAGGAAATACCTGAAACTGTTGAATGGCAACCTAGTAGCCTTGTTTCATGAAGATGAGTGTATAACTATATAGCTTATGTGGTGTGACCATGTGATTGTAGAAAACCTTGTGGCTCACACTCCATTTATCCAGTGTATGGG
The DNA here is from genome assembly GCF_015220235.1 of Choloepus didactylus. Taxonomy (NCBI): domain Eukaryota; kingdom Metazoa; phylum Chordata; class Mammalia; order Pilosa; family Megalonychidae; genus Choloepus; species Choloepus didactylus. Next base: position 106,772,502 of record NC_051308.1, read on the forward strand.
CAGGTAAGTAGAAAAATGGGACAAAAAGTAAATGAATAATAGGGGGAGGATGCGGGGTGGCTTGTTTTGGGTGTTCTTTTTTACTTTTATTTTTATTTTTACTTTTATGTTTATTTTTTGGAGTAATGAAATGTTCAAAAATTGACTGCTGTTTGAATGCACAGCTATATCATGATACTGTGAACAACTGATTGAACACTTTGGCTGACTGTGTAGTGTGTGACTATATCTCAACAAAACTGCAAGGAAAAAAAAGAAGTAAGGAGCAGGGAAAAGAGAGTTTATGCTACCCAGTTGAATTAGAAAAGGTGAAACAATTTTACAAATTAACAAAATGTTTTATAACAGGATTTCTTTTTGTTTCCCAGCTGCCAAAATATGTACAATACAATGGGTTCACTTAAACATCTGTAATTATTAGCTAAAGGTTTTGAAGCTAGGAAAAGACAAACTTGCGGTACGAACAAGGCAATGCTTATGGCGTGAAGACTCTGGCATTCTGGGGCTGGCTGCAATTATCCTTGGCTTTCCCATCACATAACAATGCAACTGGCAGGATCTTCTTTCTCTTCTGAGTTCCACTGAAGTCCAGTTTCTTTTTGCTCCACAAAGCTTCTCTTTCTGTGTCAAACTTCCTTTGCTTATAAGGACTTCAGGCCTATTGAGTGAAGGCCCACTGTGCTCAGTTTGGGCACATGTTAATTAATAACATCTTCAATAGTTTTATTTACCAATGGGCTCAGACCCACTGACCGGGGGTTAGGACCTGAACATGCCTTTTCTGGGGGACATGATTCAGTCCTCAACAGTCCACCCACAGGACCCCAATGAAAATGTACTTCCCACATGCAAAAATACATGAATTCTTTCTCAAAATCCCTTATGGCATTTTAGAACAATGTTAAGTGCAAAGTCTCATCAAAATCATTTGGTCCAGGGAAAAAATTCCTCTCTGTCTGTGGACCTATGCAGCTTATGAAACAAGTTATCTGCTTCCAATATACAATGGCGGGACAGGCATAGGATAAACATTCCCATTCCAAAATAGAAAAGTTGGAAGGAAAACTACTGCCTTTGAAGTCATTCTTCCTTCAATCTATCCCTTTCTATCCCTTTCAAACATTGCTTCTGTTCATGTAAATTTCATAAAAATCTTGGTGACTCTGCATGCAGGTCAGACAATAGCACTTTCCAAAGACCCTTCTGGATAACTGCATTTCCAGTCTTGACTTGCACTGAAATGACCAACGAGACCCATGTTCAACCACATCCTCTTTACCAAAGGGCTGTTCAGTTACAGCCCAACATGGAGCCCTTCTGATACCCTCCTGAGTTTTCCTACAGGGCTTAGTTCAAACTTTAACACACTGTAGACCTTTCTTAAGTACCCAGGAAGGGAGTCGGTGCTTAGAGGAAATAAGTGAGTTTTTTCATGGTGAGTAGAAGAATGAATTGAATGAGCCTTAGAGATGTAACTGCTAAGATGTAAGTAGTAGGAGGCATTATTTATGGACAGGATATGAACTTTAAACCTTTAAAATCCCTAAAGATTCACAGAAGAGTTTTACAAGTTACTTGTTGCCCAGAGCGCTGTAACTAATGAGACCAAATTACAAAGTAGGGTAAGAAAGTTTTCTGCTCCCTCTGATGACAAGGAGAGAGGAATCCCCTAGGGTCTCCTAGCCAGAACCAAACCTCTAGAGTACAGAAGCTTCAATCCCTGATGATACAGACAATAAAATTAAACTGGTATGGAAAAGGCTATAAACCTTTTTAATTTAGTGGACAGTGGGAGCATTTCACAGCACGTATAGCCCAGCCTCACAAATCATGTCATAAAACTTCAGGGCCATAAATATATGAAGCTTGCATGAACTCAGACCTTCTTTCTCACTTACCTGCTGAAGAAACTCAAGTTCAAAGGAGCAGACACTTTCCCAAGGTCACTTAATTAATGGTGATAAAGAATCCAGATTTTTAGGCCAGTGCTTTCACAGGAAGTTGAACTCTGCCTCTTTTGAGTGGAGAATAAAGCATGCTTCCAAAGATATGAAGACACTCCTGGAAGAGGATAACCATGAGAGAAATAGGTTATTGAACCCTGACAAAATACACAAGGTAGGAAACTCCTCTAAATGATTTGACTGCTTTATTCTCTTAATAAATTATCACTCTAAAAAGAGGATCCTTAGCATAAAATTTCACATTTTCTCCAAATCACCATATCTCTTTGACTGTAGAAAAGTTACTTTTTTTTTTTTTCCTCACTGGACCCATATCTTTAAAGCTGACATAGTGGGATAGATGAAAGGGAGAATTTCAGACAGGGGAGTGCAGTTGGGTGTTGTTACTCTCTATAGATACACATTTTCAGAACATGCCAGAATAAGGGGAATTCTGACATTGACACACTAAAGTTGATATTTCATGAATTGAGTATTTAACAGATAATTAAGTAAAACTGCATAAGTAAGGATTCATTTTCAAATTTGTATTGCTGGTTGTTTCCACATCCAAAATGGTTCAGAACTTTAATGGTGGCTTTGAAAGCAAACAAAAGTGATGTTTTGGAGGTGAGCATACCTGTTCTGTGATATCACGCTCTTCTTCAGGTAGTATGATAGCAGGAGTGATGGTTTTGCCCCAAGGACTCCAGATCCAAGTCCTAGTTTGACAATATTTTTTTTTTCCTTTGGAGTATTTAGTTTCTCTTTCAGTTCTTTAACCCATACCATATGTTTTTAAGAGAGTTTCTGTGAAGGGTAGACAAACATCTATTGATGGGAGGAATTCTTAACAATGGCTCTGAGATAAGCAGGAGGGAAGTGTATGAGCCCCTACTTTTTCCTAGAGGCAGTGAATTTCCTCGGAAACAGTCTGGAGTGGCAGCAGAAGCCTGATTATAGGGGAAAGTGGGACAAGGATATGCAACAGTGGATTTGGATACCAAAAAGTCTCACCCTAAAGGGCCTCATGGGGATGTTCAAGGGTCATTTAGACTCTGTCTCCCAAGTATACCTTCACTCAAGAGGACAGAAAATTACCCACTCCTCTCATTTAGAGATGAATATTCACACATAGGAAGGTGTGGATACATTGGGAGTGAGAGGGAAAATGAAAGAGATAGGTTGATGGAAGAGAAAAGTCTAGGGTAGGGGATATGACCATGATTTGCAGTCTAACAGCCCAGAAGAATCAAAAGGGACTTAAAAGGTAGATCCCATAGAGGTTTTGTATTATTTATGAAATTATTGATAATTTAGAGCATTTTCCTAATGCTTCCTCTGACTCCCAATGCCCAGTAAGATTCAGATGTGGGAATGCTAACTATCAGACAGACCCAAACTAATTAGAGTGCAAAGCCTACATTCCCAAATAGCACATGCTTTACAGTGCTGAATAACAAAGTGAAATAAAATTGTTTATAGATTAAGCACTGTTTTGTTGTTTACCCCGTCCACCCAACATTTACTGGCCATTATTACCTTCATACAATGCTCTATATTACCCCGCTGGGAAACACAGATATGTATGATATGTATATGCTCCTTCCTCAAGGAGGAAATTTGGCAAATAGAATAATATACAAGTAAACTCAAAATATTTGGGTTCTACTTCAAATATGTCACTTCCTACATTTAATTATCTCATTTCTAAAATAAGTAAAATAACCACTGTTACAATACACACTTCATGACTGTTCTATGCATTTCTCAGGTGCATATTTATTCTGTGAAGAGCAAAATACCCAAATATTTTATAGAAATTAGCAAAGTGTAGAAAACTCTATACATGCCAGTTATTAATTATCTTGGTATGTAGGGCAGGAAAGCAATAATACAATAAAATATGAGGCCATGGAAATGTGTTAAAAAAAAAAGAAGATAAGGAACATGGAAGTTGTAGAAGCCAGAGGCAGGTGAGATTAAATCAGATGTAGAAATTCGAAGGCTTCATAGTGACTAAATGGCTCTTATTTTATAGGATGCTGAATTTAGCTGCGGTCGCAGTTGATTCGTCTGGGGGGGGGTGGCGGCCGGTTGCTAAATCCTAAGCTCTCAGGACTGCTCGGAGGGTACCGGCGGCGGGGGCTCTTTCCCGGAGGCGAGGGCGAGGCGGGGGACTTGGCCAGGTCCCCGGCGGGGGGCGTGCAAAGTATGGAGGGCGGCGAAAAAGGAACAGGCGGGACAGTTCTTTTAGGGTGAAGAAAACAAGAGAGAGAGAGCTTTATTAGGGGAGAGTACAAGCTTATATCGGGCGGTTTAGAGGGCGGGGTAGCTGTAAGGATTAAAGGCTTGGATTGGTTCTGAGAGGGCGCGGAGGTTGATTGAAAAGGGGCGAGAGTTGCTCCGGTAACGGTGTCTGGCAACAATGTATGCTCACTGGTGGTGATGGGAGTTGCACTGGCAACGGGGAGTGTCCGGGCAAGATAAGGGGGTGGGGAAAAGGCGGTTCCCTCCGGCAAGCCTCCCCTAACAGTGGTATTTTGGGTGAGGAAATGGGGCCTGCCTCCGGCCTTACTTTCCCAGGCCCGGGGGGCTGTAGAGGGCGCTGTCGCCCGTGCCCACTACCCTCCCCAGGGGCTGATCAGGTCCCCCAGCCCAGGCCCGCCAAGTTGAAGCACGTAATCAGTGTCCCGCATTTCCCCCTTCTTTTCTAATTAAAGGAAGAAGCTTACCGGAGAGGTCCGCTAAGGGATGAGGGAAGGGGGAGGTCGGGGAGGGGAAAAGGGGTTGACGGTGGCTCAGCGAGGCTGGAGCTCGGCGTTGGTGTGGCGCCCGGGCGCTCGACAGGGGCCTTGCTGCTTGCGGGATGGACGAGGGTGGGGGGTTTAAAGTTGGAGGTTCAGAGAAGCTGGAGCTCAAGGTTGGTGCGATGTTCAGACGATCGAGAAGGGCCTCGCGGTCGGCGGGTTGACCGGTGGCGGTGAGGTCGCGGAGGGTTGGTTGTCATCTCGGAGTAGGGAGCGTCAGAGGTGGCGAGTCGCTGGTACTGGACTTGCACAAACGAGGAAAAAATAGCATCCGTTTGTTTCCTTACCAGCTGGACAATTCTACGGATAATGCAGGGTCCTAAGGTGAGAGCTAGAATAATCATTAGTAGGGGGCCGAGGAGAGGGAGGAGGTATGGGAGGAGGGGGGTAAAGATGTGGGACCAATAGCTGGTGGCTTCACGGTCTCTTTTGCGTTGTTCCAGTCCCTCTCGGACCTTCTTTAGGCTGTCCTCGGCGAGACCTGTGGAATTGGCATATACACAGCACTCTTCTCCTAGGGCGGTGCAAAGGCCTCCTTCTTTGAGGAGGAGAAGGTCGAGACCTCGGCGGTTTTGGAGCACTACCTCAGAGAGGGAATTGACAGAATTTTTAAGATGGGAAATAGCGTCTTGTAGGTGATGAATGTCCTCGTCAACAGCCGTCCGGAGGTGAGTTAGGGCGGAGCCTTGACTGGCTAATGCAGCGATTCCGGTGCCAGCGCCTGCAAGACCTAAGAGGGAGGCAATCGTGAGGACGGTGATGGGTTCTCGCTTTTGCAGAGGAGCAGGGGCTGCAGTTCTTTCCAGGCGGAGGAAGAAGTCTTCCTCGCTGTGGTATAGGACCCTAGGGATAAGGACAATTAGGAGGCAAGTTTCATTAGTTGTATTGAGGGTTTGCACGTTAAGGCAGGGGGTAAGTCCTGTAGAGGAGCAGAGCCATTGGGAGGAGTTATGAGGAATGAGAAATTTTGCAGAGCTGCTGGGAGATGAGTAGCTGGCACAGGCAGTGAGGCTGGGAGAGTTACTTGAGCGAGGGCGGATGCACTTTCCTGTAAAGGAGACTGAATGAAAGGTTAGGGGGACGGCAGAGGTATTCCAATTACATTCCGAGGGGCTGTCCTCTGTGTTTTCTGAAAAGGAGAGGTTGGAGGCTACTGGCTCATACAGGGGGGAGGAAGTGGAGAGGCAAAGCCAACAAGAGGAGGTAAGATTGGGGTTGGAGGAATTCACTGAGGTGAAGGCCGCTTGGATAAGGCCGAGGAGAGGAGAGGAGTAACGGGCGGGGGACGGACGAGGTTGGGGTGGTGGTGTTGGCAACGCGCCGTTTGCAGCTGAGGTGCGGTTTCCAGGTGTGCTGCTTGTACTCGAGGTGCTGCTGGAGAGCTGTGGAAAAAGGGGGTTAATGACTTTATTGGGACCAATGGCAGAGGGGTTTTTTTATGAATAACAAACACTGGCGAATTATAGGGACTAGTAGAAGGCTCTATGTGGCCAGCGTCCAATTGTTCTTGGACAAGGGCTTGGAGTGCTACTAATTTATGCGTGGGAAGGGGCCACTGCTCCACCCATATAGGTTCCTCAGTATCCCACTGCAGAGGAACGGGCGCTGGAGGTGTTAAACGAGCAGTGGCGCACATTATTGGGGGGGCTGCGTGGTAAGCACTGCCCCAGAGGCGGCGAGGATGTCACAGCCCCATAAAATTTGGTCTATGGTGTGTAGAAATAACGGGCGGAAGGTGCCTGAGTGGCCCTCTTCATCCTCCCACTTAATGGGCCCTATGGCCTGAAGAGAGGTGGAGGTACCAGTGGCTCCCACTACCGAGGGACCATCGAGAACCATGCACATGGTGGCATACTGAGCGGGCATGCAAGAGACCTCTGCCCCTGAATCGAGCGTGCCCGTGTACCATTGCCCCTCTATTCTTAACTTACGAGTAGGCTTTTCTGGAGTGATAGGGACTGTCCAGAGAAGCGTTTTACTGCCGGTGAAGTGATTAGTTTTATTAGAACCGGCCGGCACGCTGCCTCTTAGGGGCGGGGCTGAGGCTTGCCCCGCTTGGAGTTTAAAGCTTGCTCAGTGCCTTGGCGCTGACTGCCGTCAGGGCACCAGGGATAGCAGAGGTTTTTTAAGCTATCCTTGCTAAGATCTCTGGGGCTGCTCTTGCAATCGCGCGCCCAGTGATAGCCACGCTGGCAGCGTGGGCAAGGAGTGGGAGGGGGGCGCCCATTGCGCTGCATGAAAGGCGGGTGGTTGACTTCTGCATTGGGGCACTCCCGGGCAAAATGACCGCTCTGCCCGCACTTAAAACAACCGGTGGTGGCAGCTAAGGCGGCAGTGACAGCGCCAGAGACAGCCTGGGCTAGGGACGCGGCAGCTGGGTCAAAGGCGCTGCAGGCGAGTACCCAATCGTATAGGCTTTTCTCCCGCAAGGGAAGAATAGCCTGCTTGCAAGGGGGATTGGCTCCCTCTAGAATGAGTTCTCGAGCGAGAGCCAGTTGGGCCTGGGGATCATTAACCTTTCGAGCGCAGGTTTCTTCAACCCTAGAGACAAAGGTGGCAAAAGGCTCATTTGGCTCCTGGAGGAGCTTGGTGAATTTAGTAGGCCGACAGGCGGAACAGTTGGCAAAAGCTCGTAAGGCGATTCCCCGAAGGATAGGCCAAAAGGTGGCAGGCGCATTAATATAGGCAGATGCATTTATAAATGCTCCCGTGCCCAAGTAGGCTTCGGGGTGATGATAGACTCCAGTGGCTGCGTCTTGCTCGCTTTGCTTAGCTGCTTCCGCCTGGAAGTGAGCACGCCAATCAACAAACTGGCCGGGGTTAAGAATGGTACGGGCAAGCGAGGCCCAGTCTTGGGGGAGGCAAAAGTTCATGGCGATATCCTGCAGTAATTGGGAAGCGTATGGGCTACCTAACCCGTCTTCCTTGACGGCCCTGCGAAGCTGCTTGATAGTATCAGAGTCAATGGGATACCAGTCATACGGTTTCTGTGGTGTGGGGGTAAGGTTAAGAGGAAAGCAGCGAAAAGCACGAGAGAAAGGAGGACGCGCTTGCAGAGGGCTTGGCGCGGGAGTGGGGGTAGGGGGAGCGTTGCCCCAAGGGTTGCCTTGAGGTGTAGAAGGCAGCCAGGGGTTGTTAGTCGGCAGGGTGGGAGGAGCGGCGGCAGCTGCCGGTAGCGGCTCCGAGGGGGAGCTCGCCGGAGGGGGAGGCGGAAGTGGGAGGCCCCAAGCGTCGCAAGACGGCGGCGCGGTGGGAGTGGCTAAGGCATAAGATGGCGGACTAGCCCCGTCCTGTGAAAGGGCGGGGCCCAAGGCATAAGATGGCGGACTAACTCCGCCCTGTGAAAGGGCGGGGTAAAGCGCATGCGGTTTCCGGCCCAGCTTAGGGCTGACGTCATCGCCGGAGCACTTCCTCCCCTCGATGGAAGAAGAAGGAGGAAGTTCGCCATCTTGGCGAGGCTTAGTATTGCTTTGTTTTTGGGGGGCGACTTCGAGCGCGTTGTTAATTTGCTCGACTAAGGATTCTGTGTCCGAATCGTGGTCTACATTAGTATCGCTGTCTGAATCTGTTGACTGGGTTGATAGGGCCTCCTTGGATTTAATGGGGCCTCGATCAGGGGGGAGGGAGCCTTGAAGGCAGGAGCGGACGGTTATTAAGGTGGGGAGCAAGCCGGGAGGGAAGCGCTTGCTCTCATGTTCCATGGCGTTGGTGACCCGATCAATAAGGCGATCATAAGTAACAGGGTCCCAAGGATGGCAAGTGGTGAGCCATGGGTTAAAGGGCAGCAGGAGGTCCTAGTATACCTGCAGCTGCCGGACAGACACTTTACAGCGATGTGTGTCTAGGAGACCCGCCAGAGCGCGAACTTGGGGTGCTTGTCGTGCAGATAGACGATTACCCATAGCAGAGGGAGAAAAGAAAAAGGGGGGTTGATTATTGAGTAAAGAAAATGAGGTAAATCGTGGCCGCGAGGCTGAAAGAGACGGTGAGAATAGAAGGCAGGACCCTCTAGTAGCGAGAGCAGTTTGGGGGGGGCGGTTGCAAAGAGGCACACCGCGCTAAACAAAGAAACAAAGACACAGAGGACCACAGCAAAGTAATGGAGGGGAAGAGGGAAAGCTACTGGAGGAAGAGTGTTAGGAGGAATGGGGGGGATATAGGAAGAGAAGACGAAAGGTAGTCGGGGGCAAGAGTTAGGTTAATGCGGGAAAGGAAGAGCGGCCCGGGCGCGGAGCGGCGTGGGAGAGGCGGCTCCAGACGTGGAGCGGCGAGGGAGAGGCGGCTCCGCGGGGCGGCGAGGGAGAGGCGGCCCTTACTTTGCAGGCGAGCAGAAGGGGAGCTGGAGAGGCGTCCGGGAGAGCGGGTGGTTTTACTGGACCACTGCGTGGAGAGGACTTTTAATTCCAGGGGCCCCACGTTGGGCGCCAGTTGCGGTCGCAGTTGATTCGTCTGGGGGGGGGTGGCGGCCGGTTGCTAAATCCTAAGCTCTCAGGACTGCTCGGAGGGTACCGGCGGCGGGGGCTCTTTCCCAGAGGCGAGGGCGAGGCGGGGGACTTGGCCAGGTCCCCGGCGGGGGGCGTGCAAAGTATGGAGGGCGGCGAAAAAGGAACAGGCGGGACACGGTTCTTTTAGGGTGAAGAAAACAAGAGAGAGAGAGCTTTATTAGGGGAGAGTACAAGCTTATATTGGGCGGTTTAGAGGGCGGGGTAGCTGTAAGGATTAAAGGCTTGGATTGGTTCTGAGAGGGCGCGGAGGTTGATTGAAAAGGGGCGAGAGTTGCTCCGGTAACGGTGTCTGGCAACAATGTATGCTCACTGGTGGTGATGGGAGTTGCACTGGCAACGGGGAGTGTCCAGGCAAGATAAGGGGGTGGGGAAAAGGCGGTTCCCTCCGGCAAGCCTCCCCTAACAGTGGTATTTTGGGTGAGGAAATGGGGCCTGCCTCCAGCCTCACTTTCCCAGGCCCGGGGGGCTGTAGAGGGCGCTGTCGCCCGTGCCCACTACCCTCCCCAGGGGCTGATCAGGTCCCCCAGCCCAGGCCCGCCAAGTTGAAGCACGTAATCAGTGTCCCGCATTTAGCCTTGAAGAAATAGGTGAAATCTCACTTGCTACCTGCACCATGAATGCATAAAGGATCTCTTTACCAATGTCATACACATAACCTAACTAATCACCATTAATCCTTGGAGTTTGGGGGTTTGTATCTTCCTCCTTGCTCTCCAAATAGAGGCAAAAGAGAATATTCTTTATTTTCCTTTAATACTTCAAGACACTAATGGCTTCTCCAGAAAGAGAGGATGGTTTTAGTCTCTAACAATTATAAGCCATTTCCCAACCGAGTTCTAAAATTACTAGGAAATGTATAGTCAACCTTTCCTCCTTATATATTTATGAAACTCACGGTGTGGTGAAGTTGCTAGTCAGAACCTGACTCTGTCTTTCCATGAGCCTTCAGGAGCTCATAAATCTGACTCGACTAATGTACCAGAATCCCCTTTTAACTAGATATCAATTGGGGTATATTTCTTGTATTGTATAGTTTGTCAATAAAATAATTTTCAAAAATGGCCAGAGCAGATCTTACTGGCATGTAGCAGTGACTGGAAATTGGTTGCTGAATAAATGAATGAGTGAAAAATGAGAAAACACATGACCTACAAAAACATTGGTGCTTTGCTAAATTAAATGAAAAACATTTGCTAATTGGACTCTCTGAATCCTAGTCTTATTAAACAATTTTCAATGAATAATGTCAAATAAAAATAGTGAGATTTTGAATCTGGAAATGCTCATCTGTTTTTTCTTTCAGATTTCCGAAACTCAAACAATGTGGATCAACCAGACAATCCTGAAAGAATTCATCCTTGTTGGCTTTTCTCTTTATCCAGATATACAGGCATTCATCTTCATGGTCTTCCTTTGCCTCTATCTTTTCACACTTATCGGTAATACGGTCATTATGGGTCTAACTTGGGTGGACAGAGCCCTCCACACCCCCATGTACCTCTTTCTCAGTGCTCTCTCCTTCTCTGAGACCTGCTACACAATGTCCATCATTCCCAAGATGCTGGCAGATCTGTTGGCCAAGAACAGAAGCATTTCGGTTGTAGGTTGTGGCTTGCAGATGTGTTTCTTCTTGGGACTTGGTGGCACCAACTGTCTCATTCTCACTGTGATGGGGTATGATCGTTTCCTGGCCATCTGCAACCCTCTTCGATATCCTTTGCTTATGACAAATGCAGTATGTGGACAGCTTGTGGCCTCTGCTTGGGTTGGAGGATTCTTTGTCTCTCTGGTAGAGACTTCACTGATATTCAGAGGGTTTTTTTGCAACCGCAACATTGTGAAACACTTTTTTTGCCATATGCGGGTAATTGTGAAGTTATCCTGTCTAGACAGTGACTTCACAGAATTCATTGTAACAGTGATCTCAGTGTCAGGCTTGCTGGGTACCTTTTTTCTCATCAGCCTCACTTACATCTTCATTCTTTCCACTGTCCTCAGGATCCCTTCAGCTGAGGGCAAACAGAAGGCCTTTTCCACCTGTGCCTCTCACCTCACAGTGGTCATCATCCATTTTGGGTTTGCATCTATTGTTTATCTGAAGCCAGAAGCCTCAGGGGGAGATGACACACTCATAGCTATCCCTTACACAGTCATTACCCCTTTCCTCAGCCCTCTCATTTTCACCCTCAGGAATAAGGACATGAAGAATGCTTTCAGAAAGGTGCTGGGAAAGACAGTTGCTTTGGATAAATGATCTTTATTTACTGCTGCTGGTTTAATGGATGCTGGAATGTCCCCAGGAGCCAGTGTGGCATTTACCCTATGATTTCTGGGAAAGCCTATACCATTTACCTTTTACCAGAGGTTTGATATGGGAAGTCAGTGACTGAGTCTGGGACCTCAGCCATCACTAGCATATACTTAGCATGTTGAGGAAGTAGTCCAATGCTTCTACTGCCTAATATCAGACAAATAATGCCCCACAAATATCAACTCTGAGTTTTCTGGGCAATTCCGGGATTGGGATAAGAAAGACCATAGAAGGGAATAAACTATACAGGTAACCACTGAACCCCAAGATATTGTAAAATGTAATGGTTGCAGTATTGGTCTAGGACAGACTGTGAAATCCTGGGTTGCATCTCTCAGGAGAGAATCCGTTTCTTATAGGGATGACACTGTATAGTTACCACCAACTATCTACTTGTGCATATCTGTATTGAGATGTATTTTTAAATGCTTTTGCCATACAGATTACTAAGTATTGTTACAACACTCAGTTCATGATTGTAGCCTTCAACGGAATGTCAGATACACTCTCTGTGTGGACAAGATATCTTGTAACACAGACTTAAGTTTACAGGACATTTTAGCCTAACCTCTCCTGCTTGTTGGAATCCATGGGTGAGAGCTGGAAATAATCCCTATTTTCTCTAAGATAAATATGCTCTAAAATAAATTTTAGAGAACTGTCATGTTTTTGAGGGGTTGATAAAGAAACATGTTTTCAGATAATGTTGAAAGCCATAAACATATAAAGGAGACCAGATAAACACATTAGTAATTCTTTATATAACCAATAACAAAATTTGAAAACACTGTGGAGTTCATATCACAGAACTGTAATAAGTTATCTTACTGCAAGTTCAGATATACAAGCCTAGGGAATTTCATGGATACTTTTCTCTGTTGTGCTATTAACCAACTCATGGTCATCCATCAGAGATATTAATTTTGGATTGAAACTTTGGTATATATAAAATTTATATATAAAGTATATGAGAAATTTCTGAATATCATTATTTATGGGTCTGTTGTGAAGAGAAATGAGATAATGGATGAAAATTTTTATGTATACAAATTAGTTTAAGGTTACCACTAGCCATGACTCTGATTTCTTCTCTGGAGCCAGTTTTTTTGTGGTTTATTTCAGTGGCAAGTGTGTTTCTTCTACTTTGAATCCATTCCTGAGAACTGATTATTCAATCTAGGGAAGTTAGGAGATCTAGAAATAATTATTCAGTTTTGCATTCACAAAGGGTGGAGAAGATATAGCATTAAGTCTACACTCAAGCTCCTAAGTCCATATTTGGATCAATTCACCTGCATAGTCAATAGCTGTGTTGTTAGGGTAGCAGGCAACAGGTATTGCTAGTCACCTACTTCATATACATTTTTAAGCTAGAAAACAGTAAATCAAGGCGAGGTATAAAATACCCATACATTTTGAAGTCAGGAAATACTTCTAAATAAGCTATAAATCAAATAAGAATTCTTATGCATTTTAGTTTCTTGAGATGCTTAAGCAAATAGCATGAAATGGGTCAGAGTAAACAATGGGAATTTATTAGTTCATGTTTTGAAGGTTCAAGGGTAGTTCAAATGAAGATGTCATCAGGTAATACAATTCTACCAGGTTCTACCTATACCCAATTGGAAATCTCTTCCTGAAGAATGTTGTGTTTTGGGGCTGGCTGCTGTGATCCTTGCTCCTTAATTTGACATATGGGAAGGCACATGGTGACGTCCCCTGGTTCCCCACTCTCTTCCAGATTCAGTCAATGTTCAGTTTCTGGCTGCTCCCTCTATGCCTCTCTCTCTGGGTCTGAATTTCATTCTGCTTGCAAAGGACTCCAGTAATAGTATTAAGAACTATCCTGATTGAAATGGGCCTCACCTTAACTGAAGGAACCTCATCAAAACTTCCTGCTTACAATGGGTTCACAGCTCAAGGAGTGGATTAAGTTTAAGAACATGTTTTTCTGGGGAACATACTGCTCTAAACCACCACACTCCATCCTATGAACACCATGAACACATGTTCCTTCTAAATGCAAAACACATTCATTCCTTCACAATATTTCAAAAGTCTTAAAACCTTTCAGTAGCAATGCTATATACAAAGTCTCTTCAAAATTGGTTATGCAGGTAGTTATTCCCAGGGCACAATTCCCCTCTGTCTGTGGGCTTGGGAAACCTAGACAAGGTTATCTGCTTCCAATACACAATGGAAGGACATGCTGAGGATAAACATTCCCATTCCCATAGGGAGAAATAAAAAGGAAAATAAGGTCATGGTTCACAACCAATTCTAAACCAAGCAAGGCAAACTCCATTACATTTCAAGGTCTGTGAGTCATTTATGAATTGACATTTTGCCCTTTGGGCCTGATGGACTGGCAGCCCCACACCCTCTAGGCCCTTGTGCAATGGTCGTGCTCTCCCCAAACAGTGGGTTGAAGGTTCCATCCTCTACAAGCACTGGGATGGCAGCCAGGCCAGGCTCTCTGCAAACCCTGGGTCACAGTCCCCACCCTATGTGAGCATGGGGTGGTAGCACTCTCCCTGACCACTAGGGTAGAAGGCCCACCTTCACTAGGCACCAGGCCAGCTTTACCCTTTCCACACAAATGGATGGGCCTGTTCTCTTGGCCCCAGGAAATCTCTTCAGTCTAGGCCTCAACTTTGGGGTTCGTCCTCTGAAATCATTCTTCCTTTAATTTTTCCCTCCCCGTCCCTTTCAGTCCAGATTGGTACTAGTTCAACTCATAGAAATCTCACAAAAAAACTTGTTAGCTCTGCATGCAGTTTACAAGGGTTCAAGCCATCAATTTCTGTTTTCCTTTTGCTCAGGAGTTCATTTCTCAGTGTATCCCTTTCCTCTTTCATTTCAGTATATGCGGTAGAGAGAAACCAAGTTTCACTTTCCATATAGCTTGGAAAACTCCTCAGCTGAAAATCCAAGTTCATTGCTTTCAAATTCTGCTTCCATCTGACATTAGAAGTCAATTTTGCCAAGTTCTCTGCCACTGTAAAACAAGGCCTAACTTTCCTCCATTTTTTGATAACGTCATCATCATTTCATTCTCAGGCCTCATCAAAAGTACTTCAGTGTCCATAATCCTGCAAAAAGTCTCCTCCAAGAAATCTAGACTTTTTCTATGAATTATCTCACAATTCTTCCAGGTTCTACCCAATACCCAATTCCAAAGCCATTTTCATATTCTGGTTTTTGCAATAGCAGAATGCCACTTTCCTGGTACCAAAATCTGTTTCAGTTTCCTGGACTGGGCAAGCAAATACCATGAAATGGGTCAAGTTAAGCAATGGGAATTTATTATCTCACAGTTTTGAGGCTAAAAGAACGTCCAAATCAAGGCATCATCAAGGAGATGCTTTCTTCCCAAGACTGATATTCTGGGGCTGGCTGCTTGCTGGTGATCACTTCTCTTCAGTTTATCACATGGCAAGGCACATGGTGATGTCTCTTGACTCTCCCTTCCCTTCTGGTTTCCTTTGATGTTCAGCTTCTGGCTGCTCCCTGGGTGGCTTTCTCTCTCTGTCTTAATTTCATTCTGCTTATAAAGTATTCCAGTAATAGAATTAAGACTCATCCTGATTGAGAGGGTCCCACCTTAGCTGAAGTGACCTCATCCAAAGGTCTGACTTATAATGGTTCCCTAAACACAAGAATGGATTAAATTTGAGAACATGTTTTTTTTAGGTTAAATATAGTTCCAAAGCATCACACCATATATATTAGGAAAAAATTATTTGAACTTGAGGAAATGAGAAGATGACAGATCAAAGCCTGTGAGATACAGCTTTTCAGTGTTTAGATAGAAATAAATAGCTTTCAAAACAGAATTTTAAAAGTTCATACACTGAAAATGAATGAGCTAAGCATTCATCTCAAAAATTTAGAAAAGGAGTAACCAAATGAACAGAATAATATTATAAAGAAGTAATTAAAACCTAAGAGCAAAACTTTTGTAATAACGTACAGATCAAGAAGCTAAAGGTTGTAATAGTGAAATTATTAATAAATTAGATTATGTCTGGTGACATTGATGAAGAAATACAGATAGAGGGCAGAAATTAGAGTGACAGGTTATGAAAAATTTGGGTTTCTCAGATCATATAGATTAAATATGAGATAATTTCATGAGTAACTTTTTGCACATATATTTGAAAACTTGGATCAAGTGGGAACATTCTTATAAAATACATATTAAAGCTCACATAGGAGAAATAAGTATTTACTTTTCAAAAAAATTAATTTTATTTAATATATTTCACATGCAAACAACTCTAGGTCATTTAGATTCACTGGTAGATTCTGTCAGATTTTTAAATGAAATATATGTCAACTTGCACAAAAGTTTCCATAAAAATAGAAGAGTGGGCACTACAGAACTCATTTTATTGGGCAAATATAATCTAGATATCAAGTCTTGAAGTCTCTCTCACGAATATAGATAGAAAATTCTTTTTTTATTCATTTTATTGAGATATATTCACATACCACACAGTCATACAAAACAAATCGTACATTTGATTGTTCACAGTACCATTACATGATTGTACATTCATTACCAAAATCAATCCCCGACACCCTCATTACCACACACACAAAAATAACCAGGAAAATTCTTAAATAAAATATTAACAAACCATGTGTTTGTAAATATTCAAGTTGAATTTGGCCCAAAAAAATGCAAGGTTGGCATATTTGAACATCAGTCGATGTAATTTATCTCATTAACAGAATAAGAGAGATTAATCATTGAAAAAGCATTTGAGAAAATTTAATATACATTCATAGAAGAAAATATCTCTTAGCATACTAGGAATTGAAGAGAAGTTCTTTAATCTGATGAAGATGTTCTGTAGAAAAATCTTTAGTAAACTTTCTACTTAACAGGGAAACATTTGTATCATTCCAGGTTCAATCAGGAACATGACAAGAAAGCTGTCACCACTTCTATTCCACATTCTCCTAGGTACTTAGTGTAGTAAGAAAGGAACAGGAGTAAAATAAATACAATTATGAAGGAAGAAGCATATTATTTCTCCAAAAATATCTGATTGTGTATGTTTGAAAATCCAAAAGAATCTGCAGCTAAATTAATATAATTAAGAAGCAAATTTAGCTATGCTGCTCAGTGCATGGCTCATAAAACAATCAATGTAATCTTACAAATTAGTAACAATAATTATAATATGATTTTTTAAGAATATTATTTGTAAAAGCTCCAAAAGTATCAAATCTCTAGGAATAAATTTAATAAAATACATGCAAAGCCTTTACAAAGAAAACCATAAAACATCATTAAAATAATTTTTAAAGAATTTTTAATTGGTGAGATATGCAGTTCCATGGATTAGAAGACTCAATATTGTAGAGATGTCCATTCTTCCCAAACTAAGCCAAGAGTCAAAGGAATAGCAGTGAAAATCTCAATTGTTTCTTTTTCTTTTTTGTGTGTTCTTTTTATTTTGTTTTTTTTTTTGAATATATGGTTATTTTTAAATAAATATGGGCTCAAAAAGAGCAAAGACACCAGTGAAGAAGAAAAAGATAGGAATATATCTTCTACTAGATCTCAAGACTCATTACACACCTACCATGTGGAATTAACAAAAACCGATAGACCGATGGAGCCTAAAAGAGGGCTCCCATGCACATATAGGCACATGCTTTAGGACAAACATAGCCTTGCAGGGAAGTTGGAAAACAAGAAAGCTTCCAATAACTGGTTCTATAAAAGTTGCATATCCGTATGGAGAAAATGAAACTTTGCCTCTGCTGGGGATTGAATCATGTCAAAAGGTAAACTCAGTTCCCAGCCTATGGCCTGTGGTTGTGGACCCATTGTAAATAGGCTCTATGAGGATATAACTTCAGTTAGGGTGTGGCCTAACTGAATGAGGTTGGGTTTAATATGGATTACTGGAGTCCTTTAAAAACAGAGTGAAAGAGAGAATCCATGGCAAATTGCCAGAAGACGGAAGTCAATGGAACTTGGAAGAGAAAGAATAAGGTGCTACCAAGTTATTGCCATGTGACAGAAAAGCCAAGGAAACCCATGGATCACCTGGCAGCCAACCCCAGAATGCTACAGTCTCCAGGAAGAGAATATCACCTCTTGACACCTTGATTTTGTAACTTCCTATCCTGAAAACCTTGAACAATAAAAATTCCAATGGCATCGTATTTGTTTTAGCAGTCAGAAAAGTAAAACAACCCTTATTGTTACCAAAAGCAACAACAAAAATCCATATCTGGGATATCAAAGAACAAACTTGAAAGACAAAACAATAAAAGTTTAGTATGCAGTACATAAGGATGTCTTCAAAAACTTTGGATAGGAAAGGCTTGTTTAACCTCTACATTAAAAGTTTTAACCAAAAATGAAGAGATTGAAAAATTGATAAAACATTAAGTTGAAATTTAATTGTTTTCATGAAAAAGATACTAGTCAGTGAATGAGGAGGCAAGTCACATAATAAAACGATAATGGAATTGAAGGAAATGATTAGTATAAATATAGTGATTACTTTTTGAGGGAGGGGTTGTCATTGGGAGGGACACACAATGTACAGTTCTGGAATGTCAGAATATACAACTCTTTTGAGACAGAAAGTGGATTAGTGGTTGCCTATGGCTGGGGGGAATGAGGAGTTTGAGAAGTGACTGCTCATTAATACAAGGTTTCTCTTGGGGCAATAAAATATTATGGAAATAGATAGTTGTAATGATTGCACCACTTTATGAATAAATTAAAACCACACAATTGTACACTTAAAAAATAAACTAAGAGGGGGAGAGAGAGAAATTGTGGCCTTGGAAAATGTCTATGTTCAGAGTCTGGGAACTAACCACCCCACATCTTCTGTGTTTGGCTCAAGGGGAATTTTTCTCCCCAGTGTCAACTTGAGAGCTTAAACTAAATCCCTCCCAGCCCTGACACTGTATCATTCCATGTGTTCACAAACAGTCCAGTTCTATTAGTAAAAATCCAGTTTATTATGCAGAAATTTCTCCCCACATAAAAATCAGTTTAGAAACAAAGAATATATGTCCCGGTGCCAACCTGAAAATCCGGATGAATCTTAACCTTCATGTATATGCAAATATCAGCTCTTCAGTATCTATAGAAAAATAATGCTTCTTATCCTGAGTTCTCCAGAGGAAATGATGTTGAAGATACTGAACCAACAGGTTTGGTGAAGTTCTTTCTTTCCCAGATTATTGCTCAGAGATATAGGAGTTTTTGTTGTCTATTCAACAAGCAAATTACATCAGATTTCCTCATTCAACCAGGTTACATGGCTGAAAAAAGTTTGTTGGTTGCACATCTCTTCCAGGAACTTGGATACTTTCCCAAACAAGTCACTGAGGTAAGACTGGGAGACACCAGCCACCCTTGAAGTTCCAAGGCTACTGTGGATAAAACATGGAGGCCAGGGCTTGGATCCCTTCTTGTCACATCACAAACCAAACCAGTTTCTCAGAGCACATCTTTTATATATCGTAAGTTTCAGTGCAGGTGTTTCATTAGATTTCCAGAAAATGGAGTGTTTTGGGGTAGGAAGGGGTGAGCTCATAATGTATCATTCGTGGGAAAGGCAACCCCGCTATGGTAAAATAATCTGAAACAGATCGTGAATCACAGGGTAAGCTGACCTTCTATAATTAAAATCACAGAACCCCTTCCTGCCTTTCTTTGCTCTTATTTGTTCTGCCTAGATTGCACATGGCTGATTTCCTGACTTCATTCAAATCTCTTTTAAGAAGAGACTTCCTGGAACATCCTTCATCTGCTATCAGTCGTATCCTTCGGTTTACAATTTTTCTCCTTCACTAAAATTCAAACTCCTTGAAAACAGGGATTTTTTCTGCCTACTTTATTAATGTATCATCTGTTAATTCACCTATGCCTGACACATAGTGGGTGCGCAATAAATACTTGTTGAAAGGATAACAAAATAAATACTTTTTGGACTTATTTTCTAAAGATGGGAATTGAGAATATATTGTTTTCCTCCTGGCATTTCCTGTTCCTCTTTCCCTGCCTTCTGATTGCTGCTGCTCTCCCTGCTCCTTTTCACTTATTCCACTTTTCTTCCCTTCTAATTCTTGCTTATTCTGCTCCATTTTTGCCTCATCTAGATTTCTTTGCTCTCTGCCTCCACCTGTGCCTCTGCCTCTCCCTATCACCCCTTCAGCCCTCTTGCTCTCTGCTCCCTGTTTTCCCATAAAGGAATTGACATGGGTCTGTTCAAATAAAGTCACCATCTCACCTTAACTGACTCATTTTTAAGTGAGAAAGTCCAAAGACAATGCGTGGTTCAAGCCAATAAGAATTAGCTTATGAAAATGAAAATGCCAATAAGAATTATGAAAGATGTCATTGTTTTTTCAAAATTTTAAGCACTAAAAGATAAGCTTTTATATATTTCCTTACTATATTTTTTACAAATTAATTTTCACTTTTTTCTCACTCATATTATAGTTAACTTTGTAAAAAGCAGCTTTACTAGGTATAATTTTGTTTAATAAAATTCACCATATTAAGTACAGTTTTAAATGAATTTTGATAAAATTATACCACTGTAGAACAGTAACAATCACCAAATAGAACGAAATAAAACATTTCCATTATCCCCCAAGATTTCCTTGTGACATTTTCCATTACATTCTCTAACCCTACCCCGTCCACTGGAAACTATGTAAGTGTTTTCCTTTTCTTTACTTTTACCTATTTCGAAATTAATGCAAATGGGATCATACAATAGGAACTCTTTTGTAATTGTTTTCTATCAGTTGCCATAATGTTTAGAGACTCTTCTATGGAGTTATATGTGTATTAATAGGGTTGTTTCTTGAGTGGTATTCCATTGTAAGGGTATACCACAATTTGTTAATTTATTACCAGTAGGTGGACAGTTAGATTATTTAAAGTTTGGGGATAATATTAATAAAACCTCCGTGGGTATTTTTGTCAGGTATGGAACATTGAAAGAATGTGTTATATGAACCATGTGGGTTCAATATGGATTCATTCCACAAACACCTCTGGCCCTACAGGAGACACTATGGGCTATCCACACATGTTTTAAGTTTTGTTCTGACTGCAGGCTTTCATTTATTTTCAGTGAAAATCTGGGGGTCTTATTATTGAATAGTATGAAAAGTTTATGTTTATTTTTATGATGAACAAAGTGATTAAAACATTTTACATTCACACAATAAATGAATGAGAATTCCAAGTGATCTACAGTCTCAACAAGGGTTGGTAATGTCATTCTTTTCATGTGGATAGGTTCAAGAGTACATTGTGGTGTGTCATTGGTTTTAACTTCCATTTCTATAATGAATACAGATGGAAAATATATTTTCATTTGCTTATTTGCAACTTGTGAAACTTCATTGTTGAAGCATCTAATCAAATATTTTTGCCAATTTATAAATTGATTTTGCCAACTTATTATTGTTAACCTTCAAGACTCCTTCTTATAATCACAATGCAAATATTTGGCAGACATGTGTTTGCAAATATTTTCTCCCACATGGTAACTTCACTTTCATTTCCTTAACAGATTCCTTTGAAGACCGAAAGTTTTTGTTTTAAATGCACTCCAATTTATTGAATTATTTTTTAATGATTGTAGACTATTAATCTAACATCACAAAATATTTCTCCTATGAGGTCTTCTAAGTGTTTATACTTTTAACTCTTACATTTAGATCTATGATGCACTTTTACTTAAATTTGGTTATGGTCTGAGGTAAAGATTGAAGTTCCTTTTTTTGTTTGTTTTTTGTTTTCTCTTTTTTGTTTTTGTTTTTGTTTGTTTGGTTGTTTGGTTTTTTGCATATGGATACACAATTATCCCAGCACCATTTGTTATAAAGATCATCTTTTTTCTGTTGAATTAACTTGGCACCTGTGTTTAAAATCACTTAATTATATGTTTGGGTCAATGTCTGGACTCCTTCACTTCTACTGACATTTATGTCTACCCTGCCACTGATTCCACACTATCTTGCTTACTTTAGCTATATGATTTATACCACTGAAAAGCAGGTGGTATAAATCTTGCAAATTTGATTTTCAATTTCAAAACTGTTTTGACATTTCCTTAAAGACATCAGAGTAAATGGTGGAGTGTACAGTTCCAAGCACCAACATCTACAATGAAACATTGAAAAGTCAAGCAGAAACTATCAGAACAAATTTTTTTTGGAACTCTGGAAAATAGGCAAAGGTTGACAGCACTCAAGAGAACACAGAATTTAGGAAAAGGTAACTCAAAAATGGTCAGAAAGCTTTGTGGCATAGTTATTTGCCCTGATCCACCCCTCCCCAGCTTGGAGGCAGTCTGAAAGAGACAGCTCCTTCATTCCCAGTGTAGGAGCCTGGTCTCCACAGACTAAGTGACTAAGAGACTAAGAACAGACCTTAGTCACTAAAATTGTGTTTCTCTGCTTCATCCTTACTGGGGGCTACATAAAGGATTGATGTAAGGTGCTTGTCGTTGTGTCAACTAACTTGGAACTCATTCAGGGCACAAAAGCAGCAGGCATTCTTGAAAGCATTGACAGGAGAATGAACAATCTAAGGTCATCTGGGGAAAAGGTGTATGGTTGAAACAGACAATAGAGCACCAAAAGCCTGTAAGAGAGAGCTGGGAAGAGAGTTCTTTTGGTAATGCAAGCATTCAAAGTGCCCATGTGTTCTGGGGGACTCAGAAAACCACATGCATACCAATGCAGGACACAGGCTCAGAAAAGAACTAAGATCTTATGTCTTCCACTCTGGCTGATCTCTAGGGTCAGAGAAAGCATGAAGTAAAGGCAAAGACAGAGTTGTCATTGACCTTGTTAAGAGTTGAAAAAGTGTCCCAGCACAGAGCCATCTGCAAAGACTGGAGGAGGGATTTTGCAGGAAGGGTTTGTTTGTTTTCTTTTTCTTTCTTTCTTTTTGTTTCCTCTCTATTCTTTCTTTTGTTTTCACCGCCTAGCATTCAAGTAAACCCAGTCAAAACATTTTTGAACAGACATTAAAGAAACAGAGGCTTCAGAGCCCACATATGACAAAGAATTACAGATACAGAAAAAGACTTCATAAAGTCAATATACAAACAAACAGCTACAAACCATAGCAAACAACAATTATAAAACTTTTGGAAGAGGAAAAACCTGTTTTCCAGAATTGCCACATTATGATTTTCCAAATGTTCAATTTTCAAGAAAAAAAGTATTAAGCATGCACAGCAATATGAAAGTATGACACATTCAACACCCTCCCCCCCCCCTGCAAAATAAATGGACAGAAACTGCCCTGAGGAAGCATATACTGGTTTTACTAGACAACAATTTAAATTACCTGTCTTAAATATGCTCAAAAAGCTAAAGGAAACCATTGAAGGAAAGTTGGAAAAGGGTATAATAAAAAATAGAGTACATCAATAAAGACATAGAAATTGTAAAAATGAACCAAACTGAAATTCTGGAACTGAAAGTATAATAACTGATATGAAAAACTCACTACCAATAAACACATAAAAAGATGGTGGGCATCATTAGCCATTAAGAAATGTACATCAAAACCACAATAAGATACCACCTCAAACTCACAAGAATGGCTATTATTTTAAAAATGGAAAATAACAAGTGCTGTTGAGGATGTAGGGAAATACAAACCTTAGTACATTGTTGGTGGAAATGTAAAATTGTACAACCACTGTGGAAAACAGATTAACAGATCCTCAGAAAGTTAAGTAAGAATTACCAAATGACACAGCAATCCCACTTCTAGGTATATATTCTAGAGAATTGATAGCAGGGACTCAGATATTTGTATACCAATGTT
Source organism: Choloepus didactylus (assembly GCF_015220235.1). Classification (NCBI taxonomy): domain Eukaryota; kingdom Metazoa; phylum Chordata; class Mammalia; order Pilosa; family Megalonychidae; genus Choloepus; species Choloepus didactylus. The sequence continues at coordinate 106,795,922 of NC_051308.1, forward strand.
CATAGTAGCATTATTCACAATAGCCAAAGGACAGAAGCAACACAAGGGTCCATCAACATACTAATGGATAAACAATATTTGGTATATACTTACAATGGAATATTTTTCATCCATAAAAGGAATGAAGTTCTGATATATGCTACAACATGGGTGAAGTCTAATGACATCATGTTGAGTGAAATAAGCCAGACACAAAGGGACAGATATTGTATGATTCTACTTATATGAAATAAGTAGAATGTGCAAATTCAAATTTAGAGAAAGTAGAGTATAGATTACGGGGGTGGGGAGGGGGATGAGAGTTAATTCATAATGGGACTAGGGTTTCTATTTGAGGTTTTGAGAAAGTTCTGGTAATGGATTGTGGTGAGGGTAACACAATATTGTGAATGTGATTCATCCCACTGAAGTATATACTTTGAGGGTCTGTGATGGGAAATTTCATCTGTCACTATAAGCTGCAAGAAGCCAGGCCACGCTTTTCACATTTATTTGGAAATCTCTTCAGCTAAATAGCAAAGCTCACTGCTTGATTATTCTGTCTTCCATCTGACATCAGTACTCAATTTGCCAAATTCTCTGTTTCTTTAAAACAAGGATAAACTTTCTTCCAGTTTGCAATGACACATTCATCATTTCTGTCTAAGGCTTCCTTGGAAGTACCACCAACAGTCTCTTGAAAGCAACCTAAGCCTTTCCTATCAAGCATCTCACAATTCTTCCAGAATCTTCCCCTTATCCATATATAAAGCCATTCCAGCATATTTGGTATTTGCATCTCAGCACCCCAGTCTCACTACCAAAATCTGTTTTTGTTTGGCAAAACTGAAGAAATTCAATACACCAGGAATGGACTAGCTTTTTAAAATGGGGATTTATTAGCTCACAAGTTTACAATTCTAAGGCCATGAAAATGTTCAAATTAAGGCATTAGCAGGATGACACCTTCTCTGAAGACCAGTTACCTGCAAGCTTGGGCTCCTCTGTCAGATAGCAAGGCACACAGCGATGTGTGCTGGTCCTCCTCTCCCAGGTTACATTGCTTACAGCTTCTGGTTTCAGTGGCTTCCTCTCAGCTTCTACGGGTGTGTCCTTGTCTCTCAGCTTCTCTCTGGGGCTTTTCTGGGAGTTTCTCTCAGTTTCATCTTGTTTTTTCTGTGTATACTTTATCTTCTTATAAAGGACTTCAGTAAGAGGATTAAGACCCACACTAGGGCAAGCCTCAAGTGAAATAACCTATATAAGGTTCCACCTACAATAGGTCTATATCCACAGGAATGGATTCATTTAAGAACATACTTTTCTGGAGTTCATAAGGCTTCAAACTACCAAACAAACCATGCAATTCACAGATGTGTAAGTGAGGACACCAAGCTCCTGGAAATGGCAAGAAAAGGCCACTGGCCAAAAATCACTACCACACAAAAATGCTTCAAACTCATGGTTCTTATTTGGTGTAATAAAATGTCAGTCTTTTAAGATTAAATATTTCTCAAGTTTCCAGTGACCTTTGGTTATTTTCCAGTGACCTGAAATAGTTGCTTTTAATAACTGTTCATGTTTCATAATTTTACTATATGGGAGGAATCACTGGATCTATTCACACTATCATTACCCCTTCACTTTCTGTTTTACATTCTATATCCCCACACTCCCTATTTCATGTTAAAAATTCTTTCTCCTCACCCAACATCTTCATGAAGTCCTCTTGATTTTATCTGGGTCAGTCAAGTAAATGAGCCTCTGAGTGCAGCAACTGTTAATAATAGCTGGGCACATGAATAAAGCCAGGCCAAAAAATGTCTATTTTTCTTATACATGATTCATAGTCAAATAAAATAACTTAAATTCAACAAGAAAATATTTCCATCTAAATTATGGTAAAAACAATACCTCTCAAAGTTTGTGGAATGCAACTAAAAAGTACTTACAGGCAAATTATTATCATAACATTATTGAGTCTTCCAAATGAATAACACCATATACACCTCTGCAAAGTAAACGCTGATATCTCTCAGCAGTGTTCAATAGACTTCAGCATAGAACTCTTAACTGTCTTCTGTTAAATTTATTTTGAAAAACTGTTCCTTTATTTCATTTTATCATTTTTCCCTTAGTCTATAAAAAACAGTTTATTTTTCTGTATTAATCTTGTATATAATCTCCTTTCTAAATTCACTTACTAATAGCTTCTGTTGAAGATTCTGTAGAGTTATCATTTCATGTATATTTAGAGATGGTTTTATTTTTTTAATGCAATTATACTGAAATATATTCGCATAGCATACAGTCATCCAAAGTGTACAATTGTTCACAGTATTATCGTATAGTGGTTCATTCATCACTACAATCAATTTTTGAACATTTTCATTACTCCAAAAAATAAAAAATAAAAATAAGAATAAAAATAAAAGTGAAAAAGAACACCCAAAACATCTCATACCCCTCCTCCCCCAATATTATTCATTTACTTTTTTACTCCATTTTTCTACCCATCTGTCCATACACTGGAAAAAGGGAGCATGAGCCATAAGGTTTTCACAATCGCACAGTCACACTGCATAAGCTATATAGTTATACACTCATCTTCAATATCAAGGATACTGGATTGCAGTTCAGCAGTTTCAGGTATTTCCTTCTAGCTATTTTAATAAACTAAAAACTAAATGAGATATCTATGTAATGCATAAGAGTAGTCTCCAGAATGACCTCTCAACTCCAGTTGAAATCTCTCGGGCACTGAAACTTTTCTTTGTTTCATTTCTCTTCCACCTTTTGGTCCAGAACGATTTCTAAATCCTGCAATGCTGGGTCCAGACTCATCCCCAGGAGTCACATCCCACACTGCCAGGGAGACCTACCCTCTGTGAGTCATGTCCCATATAGCTGGGGAGGCAGCAAGTCCACCTGCCAAGTTGGCTTAGAGAGAGAGGACACATCTTGGGGGTGACTCTTACGCACAATTACAAATAGGCTTAGCCTCTCCTTCACAGTAACAAGCTTCATAAGTGTAAGCTCCAAGATTGAGGGCTTGGCCTACTAAATGGGTTGTCTCTAATACTTGTGAAAATATCAGAAATTCCCCAGGTGGGGAAGTTTAATATTTCCACATTTTTCTCCAGTCCCTCAATGAATGGGGCTTTGCAAATACTTTTCATTCTCTACCCAGATTACTCTGGGATGTATTGGGGCTTCACACTAATCTATACAAGATGGTTTTACTTTTTCCTGTCCAATTTCTATGCTGCTTAAATTTCTGTCCTCCTTGCATAATTTAATATTCAATAGAAGTAATGCCAGCAGATATCTGTGTTTGTTTCCTGATTATAAGGAGAAAAAGTTCGAATTTTTCCATTGAGTGAGTTTTAATATTCTAATATTTTAATATTCATATTGTTTTATCTATACAAGAGCTTGTAGCTTTTCATATAAATTTAGCATAATTTTATCAACAAAAAATCTTGCTGGAATTTTGATAAGAGCTGCATTAACCCTCTACATAAAATTAAGTATCACTTTGTTTGCTTTTTCCAACTTCTTGTGTTAGGAACTTAGATTCTTTATTTGCAACATTTTCTCTTTTCTAGTGTACATATTTAGTGCTGTAAATTACCTCTTAGCACTGCTTTAACTGTTTCCAACAAATTTTGATGTGTTGATATTTCATTTTCATTCAGGTTTCTGTTTATTTTTATTTCCCTTGACACTTCCTCTTTGACCCATGGATGATTTTAAGGTATGTTGTTTAATTTCATGTTGCTTTGTTTTATTGGTTTCTAATTTGACTTGATTATTTTGGAGAACATACTCTGTATGATTTCAATTATTTTACATTTGTTGAGGTTTGTTTTATGATCCAGTATATTGTCTATCTCAGTGAATGTTCCTTGTGTTCTTGGAAACAAGGTGTATTCTGCAATTCAGTTTGTGGAATGCTTTAGAAATACTAATTTGTTATTTTTGTTGATAACAAAATTTTATTTGTTTAGCTCTTCTATACCGTTCCTAATTTTCTTTATAGCAGGTCTATTAATAGTTGATATTGGAAAGTCAAAATCCCCAACTATAATGATGGATCTTTCTATTTTTCCTACCAAGCCTATCAGTTTTTATTTCATGTATTTTGAGTTGTCGGGTGCATTCATGTTTAAGTTTTGATGATATCTTCTTCATGAATTGATACTTCCTTCACTATAGATTGATGTTCTTTGTCCCACTAATTTTCTTGATGTCACTTTGTCAGATGTTTCTTTTAAAAAACAAATAATGTTAGTATGCTATATCATTTTTCCTTTTTTTTTTTTTTACAATCAAGATAACTAATTGTTGTAGTTGCAATGAGTTTCATGCAGTTTATTTTATAATTGGGTCTTGTTTTTTATCCACTCGCCAATTGCTGTCTCTTAATTTGTATATTTAGACCATTTACATTTAAACTGTTATCGATATATTTGGGCTTACGTCTGCCATTTTTTTATTTGTTTTCTGTTCAATTCCTTTGTTTCTCATTAGTCTGTCTTCCACTGCTTTCTTGAGAGTTAGTATTCCATCTCATCTTATTTATGCTGTTTTTGGGTGTATGTAGTTATCTTACTGGTTACCATATATATTACAATATGTATACGCAACTTGTCACAGTCTACTGTATAAATATTTTATCACTTCAAGTCAAAGTATTGAAACCTTCCGTACTCTATGTTTTCTCATAAGAAATCAATTGTCCTATGTATTTATATCCTTATGTGTGTCAAATGTGTCATTGTCCTAAATACGTGTATGTGAGTGTGTGTGTTTGTATGTGTTGTTTCTGTCATTTAATCTTAAGTTTTTTTCTTTGTCTCTGTCTTTCAGAAGTTTAATTATGATATTGGCATGATTTTCTCTGGGTTTATCCTATTCCAGTTTTCTCAGCTTCTTGATTCTGCAAATTTGGGGAAATTTGAGAAAGTTTCTTCAAAGACTTATTTATTTTAGTAATTGTTCAGTCCCATGCTCTTTCTCCTCTCTTTCCAGGATGCTGGTGATACAAATCCTTGATCTTTGTTATTGTCCCACACATTTCTCAGGCTCTGTTCATTTTTATTTTAGTCTATTTTCTCACTGTTGTTCAGACTGTTATATTGCTGTCTTCAAAATCACTAATTCTCACTTCTATCATCTCCATTCTACTATTGCACCCTTTGCCTTAGGTTTTTTTACTTTGATTATTGTGCTTTTCATTTCTGTAATCTGTATTTTTTTTTAATAATTTCTATTTACTTTGCTGAGGTTTTCTATTTTCACATTACAAGGGAATTTGTAACTGCTCATTAAATGGGTTTTATAAAGACAGCTCCAAATCATTGTCAGACTGTTCTAATATCTGATTCACTGAGTATTGACAACAATTTAATTGTCTTTTCTTACTGAGATTTTCCTAGTTTTTGGATAGCAAATATTTTCAGTTGTATCCTCGACATTTTGAATATAATATTTGGAGACTTTTGGCCCTATGAAATCTTCTATTAGCAGGCAGTTACCTTGTTTAGATTTAGCATATAAGTTCTGGCAATCCTCCCTGGCAAGACTTTCTTTCTCCAGAGTCTGTATGCTCTAGTTCTGGCTGCCAGTCATCCTTGGGGTTCCCAGACTTGAAGCCCTGCCTCCCTTCACATGGCAATGTCCTCTCGTTTCTTGCTTCTGTAACTTCCAGCTTCACTTTATAAGGCCTCCAGTAATCCATATTAAGACCTACTGTCATTCAGTTGGGCTATACCTTAACTAAAAATAACATCTTCTAGAAGTCCTGTTTACAATGGGTTCACACCCACAAGACTGTGGATTAAGATTAAAAAGACATGTATCTTGGGGTAAATAATTCAACCTGCTGTAGGTGGTTTTCCCATCCAGATTCTGTTGGTGTGTGGTGGGAGATGAGACGGTACCCCAGCTTTGATTGGAATATAGCTTCAGAAAGAGTAAAGTCTCATTGTCACTGGGCAATTGTCTTCCCTCTAAGTTCTTGCTGGGCTTACTTTTTCCTGCTGTTTAGTCAGGAAGAACAGCATTTCTTTTCTTTTCTTTTCTTTCTTCCTTCCTTTCACTCTTTCTTTCCATTCTGTCTCTCTTCTTCCTGTTCTTTTTTCTTTCAGTTCTTCATTTTTTTCTATGCCTGTTGATGGTTCTAGGTGGTAAGTCACAGAGCTCTCCAGTACCCAGTCTAGGATATGTGGGTGATAAAAAGGAAACCTAAAAAATTCATAGTGGTATCATTCAATTCTTGAGGTACCAAGGTAATTCAACTTTAATATACACCTTTAAGAGACCTCTTATGAATACCTGTTGATTTATTTCTTGGTTCTTTGGTTGTAAGAACAGGTGAGGATTTAGATTCTGAGATGATGAGTTCTTGTGTATAACCTGGTCATTCCCTGGAACTTCAGGTATCCGTGTGACACTTGAGAGTCAGAGCTAGAGTTCAGAAGCTATGAATGTTAACATTACCCCCATACAGCAAATGTTAAAGAAGCTGAAAAGGAAATAACACTTCAATTGGCGATACGAACAAAATGGCCTTGGTTAGGACTAAGGTAAGTCAGGCTAAAAGGCAGAGGTTGATATTGACTATATTTGAAAACTTGAACTTTTGTGTGAGACCAAAGGTAGAGATGTTTATTTGGTGGAAAATCTTATTTTCTATAGCACACTAACTTGTATTGTCAGTTTATTCCAACACAATAATTACATGGAAACTTGAATAGGGGGTGAGATCTGATTTGTTTGTACAGGTTAGTATGAAGCCCCGGGACATCCCAGAGTAATTTGGTCGGAGGATAAAAAAGTATTTGAAAAGCCCACTAGAGGGAGTGGGGAAAAATGTGGAAATATATAATTTACCCACCTGGGGAATTCCTTATATTCAGTAGGCCAACCCTCAATTTTGGGGCTTTCCCTCATGAAGCCTGTTACCACAAAGGAGAGGCGAAGCCTACTTATAATTGTGTCTAAGAGTCACCCCCAGAGAACCACTTTTGTTCCTCAGATATGGCCATTTTCTCTAAGCCAGTTTGGCAGGTGGACTTATTGCCCTCCCACCTATATGGGACATGTCTCCCAGGAGTGTAACTCTCCCTGGCGATGTGGGACATGACTTCCAGGGATGAGTCTGGACCAAACATCATGGGATTGAGAAAGACTTCTTGACCAAAAGGGGGAAGATAAATGAAACAAAGTAAAGTTTCAGGGGCTGAGAGATTACAAATGAAGTCAAGAGGTCATTCTGAAGGTTATTTGTATGCATTATTTAGATATCCCATTTTAGTATTGAGTGTATTAGAATAGCTAGAAGGAAATACCTGAAACTGTTGAACAGCAACTTAGTAGCCTTGTTTCTTGAAGATGAGTGTATAACTATATAGGTTATACAGTGTGAACATATGATTGTAGAAAACCTTGTGGCTCATACTCCATTTATCCAGTGTATGGACAGATGAGTATAAAAATGGGGACAAAAAGTAAATGAATAATAATGGGGACAAAAAGTAAATGAATAATAAAGGGGGTTGGGGAGTGCAGAGTTGGGTTGTTTGGGGTGTTCTTTTTTGCTTTTATTTTTATTTTTATTCTTACTTTTATTTTTATTTTTTGGAGTAATGAAATGTTCAAAAATTGACTGTGGTGATGAATGCACAACTATATAATGATACTGTGAACAATTGATTGTACACTTTAGATGACTGTATGGCATGTGACTATATCTCAATAAAATTGAAAGGAATAAAAAGACTTGAAGAGTAGGGAAAAGTGAATTTATGCTGCCTGGTGGAATTAGAAGAGAAATATTTTTAGAAATTGACAAACTATTTTCAAAAGGGATTTGTTTTAGTTTCCTAACTGCCAAAACAAATACCATAGAGTGGGTTGGCTTAAACACTTAGAATTATTAACTTAAGGTTTTGAGGCTAGGAAAAGACAAAATTGAGGTATGAACAAGGTAATGCTTCTGCCATGAAGACTCTGGCATTCTGGGGCTGGCTGCAGTTATCCTTGGCTTTTCCATCATGTGACGATGCACCTGGCAGGAACTTTTTTCTCTTCTGGTTTTCACTGAATTGAAGCTTCTGAATGCTCAGCAAGGATTCTCTTTCTGTGTCCAATTTCCTTTGCTTATAAGGACTTCAGTCCTATTGGGTTGAGGCTCACTGTGCTTAGTTTGGGCACACGTTAATTAATAACATCTTCAGAAGTTTATGTACAAATGGACTCAGACCCGCAGAACCAGGGGTTAGCATCTGAACACGCCTTTTCTGGGGGACATGATTCAGTCCTCAACAGTCCACCCACTGGACCCCAATGAAAAATATACTTCCCACATGCAAAAATATGTTAATTCTTTCTCAAAATCCCTTAAGGCATTTTAGAACAATGCTTAGAATGAAGTCTCATCAAAATCATTTGATCCTGGGGCAAGGTTCCTCTCCATCTGTGGACCTGTAAAACAAGTTATCTGCTTCCAATGTACACTGGCAGGACAGGCTTATGATTAACATTCCCATTCCAGAATGGAAAAATTAGAAGGAAAACAGGGGTCACAGTTCTCATACAAGTGTGAAACCCAGCAGGGCAAACACCATTAGATCTCAAGTTCTTCAAGCCATTTGTGATTTGCTGCTTTATCCTCCATCTGATTGGAACAGCAGCCCCACCCCTGCCAAATGCTAGCATAGGGTCATGCTTTCCCTGAACACTGGTGTGTAGGTCCCACACTCTTAGAACATTAGAATGGTAACTGGACTCTCAGCAAATGCCAGAACACAGGCCCCACCATCTCTGAACCTTGGGCTGGTGACACTTCTTAAATGATGGGGTACAAGGCCTAGCCCCTCCAAGCACAAGGGGAGATAGCCTGCCCCCTCCAAGTGCAGAGGAAGACCTAACCCTTCCATACACATGGGTGAGTCTGTTCTCCTGGCCCAAGGAGAGCTCTTCAGTCCAGGCCTTGCCTTCCATGGTTCTGCCTTTGAAGTCATTCTTCCTTCAATCCATCACTTTCTATTCCTTTCAAACTTTGCTTCTGTTCATACAAATTTCATAAAAATCTTGCTGATTCTGCATGCAGTTCAGACACTAGCACTTTCCACAGATCCTTCCTGCATAACTGCATTTCCAGTTTTGAATTCCGCTGAAATGGCTGACTGGATCCATGTTCAACCACACCCTATTTACCAAAGTGCTGTTCAGTTAAAGCCCCACACGGAGCCTTTCTTACCCTTTCCTGAATTTTCCTACAGGGCTTAATTCAAACTTGAACACACTGTAGACCTTGTTAAGTACCCAGAAAGAGAGTCAGTGTTTAGAAGAAAGGAGTGAGTGTGTTCATGGTGAGTAGAAGAATGAATTGAATGAGTTTTAGAGACGTAACTTCTAATTCATGCCTCCATGCCAAAACACAAAAGTTATGAAGTAGTAAGAAGCTTTATTTATGAGTGGGATATTAACTTTGAAACTTTGAAATCGCCAGAGTTTTACAAGTCACTTGCTGCCCAGAACACTGTAACTAATGAGAGCAAATTATGAAGTAGAGTGAGAAAGTTTTCTGCTCCCTCTGATGACAAGGAGAGAGGAATCCCCTAGGGTCTCCTAGCCAGAACCAAACCTCTAGAGTGTAGAAGCTTCAATCCCTGATGATAAACAGACAACATACCTAAACTGGTAGGGGAAAGGCTATAAACCATTTTAACTTAGTTGATATTGGGAGCTAATCACAGCAGGTATAGCCCAGCATCACAAATCATGTTATAAAACTTCAGGGCCATAGACAGATGAAGTTTGCATGAACTCAGACCTTCTTTCTTACTTACCTGCTGGGGAAACTCAGGTTTAGAAGGTGCAGAGACTTTCATGAGGTCACTAAATTAATGGTGATAAAGTTAAGAATCCAGATTTTTAGGCCAGTGCTTTCACAGTAAGTTGAACTCTGCCTCTTTTGAGCAGAGAACAGAGCATGATTCCAACAGTATGAAGACACTCTTAGAAAAGGACAGCCATTACCAAAACAGGCTTTGGAACCCTGACAATATACACAAGGTAGGAAACTCTTCTAAATGGTTTGACTTCCCTCTTCTCTTAACAAATTATCACTATAAAAAAGAGTAACCTTAGTGTAAAATTACATATCTTCTCCAAATGACCGTATCTCTTTGACTTTAGAAACATTGCATTTTTTTATTTTTTCTTTTTGGTCAGTGGACCCATATATGTAAAGCTGACATGGTGAAATGGATATAAGTGAAAACTTCAGAGATAGGGGAGTGCAGTTGAGTATTGTTACCCACTATACATACACATTTTCAGAATGTGCCAGAATAAGGAGAATTCTGACATTTGCACTCCAAAATTGAAAATTCATGAACTGATGAGTATTTAACAGATAATTAACAACTGCAAAAGTCAGGCTTATTTTCAAATTTCTATTGCCGGTTCTTTGGTCATCCAATATGGTTCAGAACTTTAATGGTGTCTTTGAAAGCAACTGCAAGGGATATGCTAGAGGTGAGCACGCATTTCTGTGAAATTAAACTCTTATTCAAGTAGTATGATAGCAAGAGGGATGGTTTTGCCCCAAGGACACTAGATCCAAGTCCTAGTTTTGACAGTATTTTTTTTTCCTTTAAGGTACTTATTTTATCTTTCAGTTCTTTAGTCCATACAAAACCTCTCTTAGAGAGTTTCTGTGAAGGGTCAAAAAGTGGCTCTGGGATGAGCAGGAGGGAAGTTTATGACCCCCTACTATTTTTCTAGAGGCAATGAATTTCCTCTGAAACAGTCTAGAGTGGCAGCAGAAGTCTGGTTATAGGGGAAAGTGGGACAATGATATGCAACTGTGGATTTGGATACCAAAAAACTCACACTAAAAGGTCTAATGAGGATGTTCAAGACTTTGCCTCCCACATACACCTTTGTTAAGAGAACAGAAAATTACCCATTCCTCTCATTGGGAGATGATTGTTCACCCATGGGTACATAGGCAGGTGCGGATACATTGAGAGTGAGAGGTTAAATGGAAAAGAGATAGGCTGGCAGAACAGGAAAGATTAGGGTAGGAGTATATGACCATGAGTTAAGGTCTAACCAGGTCAAATAGGCCAAAAGAATCACAGGGGACTTATGAGGTAGAGACTGTAGAGGTTTTGTATTATTTATAGAATCATTTATAATTTAGAGCATTTTCCTACTGCTCCAACTTGTAATAACCAGTTATAGTCAGCTGTGGAAATCCTAAATTTCAGCCAGAATCCAATCTAATTACATTGCAAAGTCTACACACCCAAATATCACATGCATCACAGTAATGAATAATAAAGTAAAACTGAAATTGTTGAAGATTAAGCACTGTTTTTGATGATTGTCTCACCCACCCAACATTTATTAGACATTATTACCTTCATACAATGCTCTGTATTACCACACTGGGAAATTTCCTCCTTGAGGAAATTGGAAAAATGGAAATAAAATACAATTAAACTAAAAAAAGTTGGGTTCTAGTCCCAAATATGTCACTTGCTAGATTTATTTATCTTATTTCTAAAATAAATAAAATAATCATGCTATTATACACAAGTCATATGTACTTTTCTGGTATGCTGTGAAATGCAAAATAAACAAATATTTGAAAGAATTTTGCAAAATGAGGAAAACTCTATACATGCTAGTTATTAATTATCTTGGTATGTAGGGCAGGAAAACAAAAGCTCAATGTAATACAAGGCCGAGGGAATGTTTTAAATTAAAAGGACAAGGACCATAATAGTCACAGAAGCCAGAGGCAGGTGAGATTAAATCAGACGTAGAATTTCCAAGGCTTCATAGTCACCAAATGGCACTTATTTTACAGGACTCTGAACTTGGCCTTGAAGAAATAGGCAAAATCTCAATTGCTACCTGCACCATTCATGCATACAAGGTCTCTTTACCAATACCATCCACATAACTCAATTAATCTCTATTAATCCCAGGGGTTTGGGGGTATTCTATATTCCTTCTTGACACTTACAGTAGGGGTAGGGGAACATGTTATTTATTTCCCTTTAGTATTTCAGGATTTTAATAGTTTCTCCAGGAAGAGATGGTGGCTTTCATCTTCTCTATCAATTGTAAGCCATTTTCCAAACTTCACTCAGTAGATATTTATGAATCACACAGTGTGGGGAAGTAGCTGTGTTGGATCCTGACTCTGTCCATTAGCTACTGAGTAGTTTTCTTTGAGTTCAGGATCTCATAGAAATCTGGCTCACATAATGTGCCTGAATCCCCTTTTACTTAGATATCAGTTGGTGTATGTATCTATCTTTTATTTTATAATCAGTCAATAATGCTGTTTTCAAAATTGGCAAGAGAAGGTCTTCTTGGCATAAGGTCGGTGATTGGTAATAGGTGGTTGAATAAAGGAATGAGTGAAAAATGAGAAAGCACTTGACCTACAAAAACATAACACTTTGCCAAACTAAGTGAAAAAAACATTTGGTAATTGGAATCTCTGATTCCTTGCCTAATTCAAACCACAATTTTCATTTCATAATATCAAAGAATAATGGTGAATACATGACTCTGGAAATGCTCATCTGTTGTTTCTTTCAGATTTCAGACATTCAAACAATATGGATCAACCAGACAATCTTGAAAGAATTCATCCTTGTTGGCTTTTCTCTTTATCCAGATATACAGGCATTCATCTTTGTGGTCTTCCTTTGCCTCTATATCTTCACACTCATAGGTAATATGGCCATCATGGGTCTAACTTGGGTGGACACAGCCCTCCACACCCCTATGTACCTCCTTCTCAGTGCTCTCTCCTTCTCTGAGACCTGCTACACAATGTCCATCATTCCCAAGATGCTGGCAGATCTACTGGCCAAGAACAGAAGCATTTCAGTTGTAGGTTGTGGCTTGCAGATGTGTTTCTTCTTGGGACTTGGTGGCACCCACACTGTCATCTTTACTTTGATGGGTTATGATCATTTCCTGGCCATCTGCAACCCTCTTCGATATTCTTTGCTTATGACCAACACAGTATGTGGACAGCTTGTGGCCTCTGCTTGGGCTGGAGGATTCCTTGTCTCTCTGATAGAGACTTCACTGATATTCAGAGGGGTTTTCTGCAACCCCAACCTTGTGAAGCACTTTTTTTGCCATATGCGGGCAGTTGTGAAGTTATCCTGTCTAGACAGTGACTTCACAGAATTCATTGTAACAGTGATCTCAGTGTCAGGCTTGCTGGGTACCTTTTTGCTCATCAGCCTCACTTACATCTTCATTCTTTCTACTATCCTCAAGATCCCTTCAGCTGAGGGCAAGCAGAAGGCCTTTTCCACCTGTGCCTCTCACCTCACAGTGGTCATCATCCATTTTGGGTTTGCATCTATTGTTTATCTGAAGCCAGAAGCCTCAGGGGGAGATGACACACTCATAGCTATCCCTTACACAGTCATTACCCCTTTCCTCAGCCCTCTCATTTTCACCCTCAGGAATAAGGACATGAAGAATGCTTTCAGAAGGGTGTTGGGAAAGCTAGTTGCTTTGAATAAATGATCTTTGTTTACTGCTGCTGGTTTAATGGATGCTGTGATGTCCCCACTTTTACCTTATGGCATTTACCCTATGACCTCTGGGGAAGCCTATACCATTTACCTTTTTCTAAAGGTTTGATATGGGGAGCCAGTGACTGAGTATGGGACTCTAGCCATCACAAGCATTTGCTTAGCATGTTAAGGAAGTTGTCCAATGCTTCTACTGTCCAAAATCGGGAAAATAATATCCATGCACTAGGCTTCTGCAATCAACTCTGAGTGTCCAGGATCATTCAGGGAGTGGGATATAAAAGAGTGTGGAAGGAAATAAACAATACAGATAACCACTGCACCCAGAGATGTTTTAAAATATCTACAGATGCAGAGGTTGAGTAATTTATCTAGGAAAGATTACGATACACTGGGTTACACTTCCCAAGAGACAATCCATTTCTGATGAGGACAACATCATAGAGTACCACCAGTGTTTTAATTGTGCTTATCTGGATTAAGATATATTTGCTAAATGCTCAAGTCATACTGATTAGTAAGTATTTTTAATAACACTCTGTTCATGATTGTAGCCTTCCAATGAATGTAAGATGCTAATTCTGAGTATACAACATTACTTGGGACATAGATTCAAAGGAGTATATAGGACATCACAGCCTACTTCACTCATGCCTGTGGGAATCCACGGATGAGGTCTGCAAATGATCACTATTTTCTCTAAGATAAAGATACTCAAAAGCAAATGTTGAATGATTTGATTAAGAATCATTAATGCTGAGTGATTTGGTTAAGAAAAGTGTTTTGGGGTAATTTTGACAAGTGCATACAGTGTATAAAAGAGGAACTAGAGAATCAACTTTTTCTATTACCAGGAAGACAGTTATAAATGCCACAGGGGTTATAACAAAGAAGAATAGTGAATTAACTTATGGAAAATTCAGCCATGCAAGCCTTAAGAACTTCTTGAATCCTTTTCTCAGTTTTTCTATTAACCAACTTTGTGGTCACTCATGAAGTATATAAATATTTATTTGCATTTAGGTGCACACCTAATTGATATGAAAAGTGTTGAAGCAATTTCTGAATGTCATTTTTTATGGGACCGTCATGAAGAAAAATGAAATAATGCATGAAAATTCTTATGCACACCAATTGGTTAAGGTTACCTTTTGCCATGACTCTGTTTTCTTACCTGGAACTTTTTTGTTCCACAAGCATAGGCAGAATGTCTTCCCTCTTCAGTCTGTGGCCCTGAGACAACTTTAGGGCACAGAGAAATTTAAAATTTTGCTGCAGTTTTGCCTTCCTCCAGACTCTTCTCCACACTGAACTCGATGTCTTTTCAAAATGCTTTTATGACTATTCAGACTTGCTGTCTCTCCTTTTCTTCTTTTCGGTATACAATCTTTAACCCATTTCATTTATGCTAAAATAGCTAAATATCCACTGAAACAGTTTTGCCAAATTCACTGGTGATCTCAACAATGTCAAATTCAGTGGTCAATTCAAAGACCTTGTCTTACTTATCAGTAGGAATGGAACCCTTTCTTCACTTGTGACTAAAATGCTATTGTCTACTAATTTTCAGCCTGCTTCATGGCTGGGTTGCCTCCTTCTCTTTGCTGGTTGCATCCCATCTTTCTCATCTCCAAATGTTATAATGTTTCTGGCTTTAGTACCTTATGTATTATCTATTTATGTCTTACTCTGCTTCAATAGCTTTAAATATCAGTTACATGCTGATGTTTTCCCATTTTTTGCCTTCAGCTCTAACAAACTTTTCCTTAAAATACAGGTATCTATACTAGTTGCCTACCTCCCGTCTACATTTGGTTACCTACAGACATCTTGAACTTTAATATGTCCAATGCCAAACTCTGAATCTTTCCCTCAAATTTGATACTGCCTTTTCATTCTATATTTCTGTAAATGTCAGCTCCATTCTAACAATTTCTCATGACATAAACCTTCGTGTTACCAGTGCATCCTCTGCCATAAATTTCTTCCAATTAATCCAAAAAATGTGTGCTTTGTTTTCAGAAC
Organism: Choloepus didactylus; assembly: GCF_015220235.1. NCBI lineage: Eukaryota > Metazoa > Chordata > Mammalia > Pilosa > Megalonychidae > Choloepus > Choloepus didactylus. The sequence goes on from NC_051308.1 coordinate 106,811,521, forward strand.
ATATTTGAAATCTGACCACTTCTCACTGCTTCCACTACAATCATTATTTTTCAAGGCACCAAGCCACTATGACCTTACAATACAGGAGTTCTTTAATTGATTTCCAAGTTCCCACTCCTCATTAAAACCTTTTAATGATGTAATTAAAAATTTTTAAATGTCTGTTCATTAAACAATATAATCAAGAAATTTAAAATACAAGTCTCAGACTGGGAAAAATATTTGTAATGCATACTTTCAAAAATATCTAACATCCAGAATATATAAAGAATTCTTACAAGTCAATAAAAAATGCAAACAGCAACTAGGATGGCTAAAATTAAAAAGATAGTATCAAGTGCATTAAAAAATGTAGAGAAGCTGAAACTCTTATATTGCACTAGGAATGTAAATTGGAACAACCACTTTGAAAAATTATTTCTGATATATTCTAAAACTAAGCATATACATACTCTATGATCCAGCAATTTTACTCCTAGGTACTTACACAAATTAAATGTATGTGCTGGCCCATCAAAAGACATTGCACCAAATGTCTATAACAGAATTACCTGTAAAAATAATAATAACAACAACTGGTAACAACTCAAATATCCATCAACAAAAGAATGGATAAATAATTTTTGTGTTTCATATAATGGAAGTCTGTACAGCAATAAAAATAGAACATGCTACTGACACATGTAACAACATGGATGAATCTCACAGACATTATGCAGAAAGAAGCCAGATACAAAAAGTGTGCTATATGATTCCATTCACATGAACTTCAATAACAGGCAAAGCTAAACACTAGTAATTGATAACAGAATAGGTATAACTGTTGGGTTATTCATCTGGGCAAAAGGAAAACTTCTAGAGTGCTAAAAATATTTTCTATCTTTCTCTAGGTAGTGGTTACATGAAATACATAGTTAAAATTTCAACCAGCTATGTAAGATTAATGCATTATGCCACTAATCTTTCAATTGCTCCCATCACACTTATAGCAATGTCACAATTCTTAATATGACTATAAGGCTCAACTGGCTCTAGCTTCCTGCTGCCTCATAACTTCATCCACTATCTTTCTCTGCTCTGATTACTCTTCTCACCAGAACTTCAAACACATCATACATGTTTCCATCTCAGTTTGCCCTTGTTTCTCTCTAAGCATGAGTAATTACAATACTGATATGACTCACATCCTCTTTCTTATGTTTCTGTTCAAAAATCTCTGCATTAGGAAAACCTTTTTCTTACCTCTCTACAGAAAATGGCACATGATTCTTCTCTGTTTTATTTTTATGTACCATGTATATAACCTAAAATGTTATACACCAGTGTCACACAGGAACTGGACAGAACAACATTTGTTCACATACAGAAGAGACAAACGAGCAGCTTCATTCATGGGAATCTGTGTGAGTCAAGCTTCTGTCGTCAACCTTGACATCTGCAAACCATGGATTAGGTTGGACCCCTAGGACTGCTGTTCCTGGTGATAGGCATTGTTATGCTCTGGCTACCTCCATGTGCTGAGACTTAGAGATGGTAATAGGTGTCTCTTTCATATAGCCACTGCCAGGGCACCCACTACTGTGCATCCTTAGGTCCCTAGCAGTTGCATTCTCTCTGCTTTTCAGAGTCTTCTTATGTTTGGTCCAAGATGTTTAGTTATAATTAGTGGGAGGAATAAGGGAAAATATGTCTATTCCAGTTCCCAGGAGTGAAATTCTAACTATCTTCTTTTCAACTGTTATGCAAAATATTATATCCTAAGTGACAATACAGATGATTCAGAACTAATTATTCAAACTTTGCTAATACCTTACTGAGATTTTAATTGATTTAACTATAAGAAATTGCCAATATTCAACCATTCTTAGCTTATAGAACAGAACTTTTATGTGAGTCAACCTTATTGGAGGGAGAGAGAAAAAGGAGAATAAAGTCAAGGGAATCAGCTTGCTGATTTGAAGACTTATCATACAGCTACAGTAATCATAACTGTGTGTATTGGCAAAAGGATAGAAACATAGATCAATGGAGCAGAATAGGAAACCCAGAAATAGACTAACACAAACATGTCCAGGTAGTTATTGATGAAGATGAAAAAACAATTCAGTGAAGGAAAGTTAGCATTTTCAACAAGTAGTGCTGGAAGAATTTGACATCCATAGGCAAAAAGAAGTAAAGAAAAGAGAATTCACTCGAATGAACTCATAGACTTAACCTTATATCTTACACAAAAAGTAGTTCAAAATGGATCATGAACTTACATGTAAAACATAAAACAATAAATCTTTTAGGAAAAAATATTAGGAAAAATCTCTGGAATCTAGGGCTAAGTGAAAGGATCTTAAACTTGACACCAGAGCATGACCCATAAAAGGAAAATTTAATAAACTCACTTTGTCAAATGTTAAAACTTTGGCTCTGCTAAAAATAATGTAAAGAGGGTGAAAAGAGAAGCTACAGGCTAGAAAAATGTGAGCAAACCATATCTCACAAAGGAATAGCATATGGAATATATAAAGAAAGCTTAAAATTAATTAATTTATTAATTAAAGAGAATTAAAAATGTATCTTCTAAATCTGCTATAAACATTCATAGCAGCTTAATTTGTAATAGTCAAAAACTAGAAACTACCAAGGTCTCCTTTAATGAGTGAATGGTTAAACAAACTGTGGTACATCCATATAAAGAATTATTCCTCAGCAATAAGAAGAGATGAACCATTTATAGACACAACGACCTAAACGAATCTCCAGAGAATTATGCTGAGTGAAAAAAATCTCTAAAGGTTAAGTACCATATGATTCCATTCATAGAACATCCTTCAAATGACAAAACTATAGAAATGGAGACCAATTTAGTGTTTGCCAAAGATTAAGAAAGGGGAGTGGGTGGGAAGGAAGTGGGTGTGACTATAAAAGCACAATATGAGAACCCTTGGGGAATGCATCTTGACTACCATGATGTTGTACTACATTTTTGCAAGATATTCCTGTTTTGGTTTGCTAAAGGTGTTGGAATGCAATATACCAGAAATGAACTGGCTTTTAACAATGGAGATTTACTAGCTTACAAATTACAATTCTAAGGCCAAGAAAAATGTCCAAATTAAGGCATCAACAAGAGGATGCCTTCTCTGAAGAAGGCATCCAGGGTTCCTCTGTCACATGGTGATGCCTGCTGGTCCTTCTCTCCTGAGCTCTGGTTTCAGTGGCTCTCTCTCTCAGCTTCTGTGGGTGCTTCTTGCTTCTCTGGCCCTTTCTTTTTTTCTCTCTCTCTCTCTCTCTGTCTCTCTCTCTCTGTCTCTCTCAGCTCTCTCCAAATGTCTCTGCCTTTTATCCTCTCAGAAAGGACTCCAGTAAAGGATTAAGACCCACCTTGAATGGGCTGGGTCACATCTCAATTGAAACAACCTAATCAAAAGGCCCCACCCACAATAGGTCTGCACCTGCAAAAATGGATTAAAGGAACATGACCTTTTCTGGGGTACGTAACAGCTGCAGACTACCACAGTCCCCATTGGAGGAAACTAGATAAAGGTACATGAATATTTCTATATTATTTCTTACATTGCATGTAAACCTACAAATATCTCATACTAAAATGTTTAGATAAAAACAAATGAGAAAGGAGGGGCAGGGCAAGAAGGTGAAGTGGTGAGGTGTGAGTTTTAGTTTCTCCTCCAGAGGAGTTGGTAGAAAGCCAGGAACTGAATGGATTGCACACTGAAGAGCAATTTGACTTTGGGCATACTTCATACAACACTCATAAACACATGGAACAGCTGAGATCAGCAAAATCTGTAAATTCTCATGGCCAGGGAACCCATGCCCCTCCCTGCCAGGCACAGCCCCATTGGATGAGGGGCCATCAGTGCTGGGAACCAGGAGGGAGAGCTGCAGTTGCAGCTCTGATTGAAAACTCAGACTGCTGATCTAAACTCCAAAAATCAATAGACTGAGAACAGACACCAGAGAATCTGGGAGCAGTCAGCCCAGCAGAGAGGAGAAAGGGCTAGCAAAAACAGCAAAAAAAATAAAATAAAATAAAATAAAATAAAATAAATAAATAAAAAATAAAAACAGAGAATTTTTGGGGTTCATGTGAATGTAATACGGAGGAAGTCAGGGCTCAAACAGAATCAGGCACATATGCAAATCCAAAGGGCTAGGACCCTGGTCAGAAGAGCCAGTTTCTCTGCTTTCTTGATTTTCCTTAATGGCCCTCAACTCCTTTTCTCTTAGTATTTCAATAGCCCATTAGATCTGCAAGAACTGTAAATAGTTCATACTGGGCCCTTCTTTTATTTTTTCTTTTTTTTCTTTTCTTTTTTTATCTTTTTCTCTTTTTCTAAAACAATTATTCTAAGAAACCCATTACAGAAAGACTCAAACACTTGCAATTTGGGCCCAGGCAAAAGCAGAGCTAAGATAGCTCTGAGAAACAAAGCAATAAGTCTAGTGGCAGAGAAAATTCACTAAACACCATAACTTCCCAAGAAAAGGGGAGTGCGGTGCAGCTACAGTGGTAGCACTCCTTTGGGGAACTCAGATACCAGGGGCAGGAATTCAGAAAACAGCTTCAGTCAGCCACATCTCCAACAGGGTCAGGGTCGCCAGGAGAACTAAAGGCTCCACGCCTCCTTACACTGGTGGTGGGGTAGCTGTGGGTTGGCAAGTGCCACCTGCTGAACAGCATAGGATAAGCATAGACTCTAAAGGCCTCAGAGGTAGGTCTCATTCTCAAGGAAACTCCATACCCTCTTTCTGAGATCTGGGCCTCTCAGGACTGGGAAAACCTGACTGGGGTTGACCATCTGAGGAGACAATCACAAAAAAAGGGTACATAGAGGTAGAACAAGAAACAGAAAAACAAGAGGTAAAAAACTCTGATCAACTAAACAGAATTTAAGTTAAAGGTCTAGAATAGGCTGAACTGAACACTAAGGGTTAGAGAACAAAACCAACCAATGAGAAAACCCTAGGTAAAAGAGTGAAAACAAGCTCCAGAATAAATGAATCAAGAAAGTCAGATGCCTAGACAGCTTAAGATAATGAGCCGTACTAGGAAACATGAAAATATGGACCAGCCAAAGGAACAAACTAATAGTTCAACTGAGACACCAGATTTGAAGTAATTATTGCTAAATCAATTCAATGAACTGAAGGAAGAACTAATTGGAGATGTGCAAACAAAGCCAAATCAATTCAAAAATCAAGTCAATGAACTGAGGGAAGACATAGCAAAAGAGATGGAGGATATAAGGAGGACACTGAATGACCACAAGGAAGAATACATAAACCTGAAAAAGCAAATGGCAGAACTTATGGGAATGAAGGGCATAATGGAGGAGATAAAAAAGACAATGGAGGGATACAACAGTAGTTTTGAACAGGCAGAAGAAAGGAACAGTGAATTGGATGACCAGACATCTGAATTCACATACATGAAAGAACAAAGAGTGAAAAGAATGGAAAAATATGAGCAGAGTCTTAGGGAGCTGAATGACAACATGAAACACACAAATCTATGGGTTATGTATGTCCCAGAGGGAGAAGAGAGGGGAAAAGAGGCACAAAGAATAATAGAAGGAATAATCACTGAAAATTTCCCAACTCTTATGAAAGACAGAAAATTAGAGATTCAAGAAGTAGAGCACACCCCAAACAGAATAGGCACCAATAGACCTACTAAAAGACACTTACTGATCAGATTGTCCAATGTCACAAAGAGAGAATTCTGAAAGCAGCAAGAGAAAAGCAATCCATCACATACAAGGGAACCTCAATAAGAATATGTACAGATTTCTCCACAGAAATCATGGAGGTGAGAAGACAGTAGTATGATATATTTAACATACTGAAAGAGAAGAACTGCCAACCAAGAATTCTATAAAAGGCAAAACTGTCCTTCAAAAATGAGGGAGAGATTAAAATATTTCCAGAAAAACAGACACTGAGAGAGTTAATGAATAAGAGACTGGCACTACAAGAAATACTAAAGGGAGTGCTACAGGCTGATAGGAAGATACAGGAGAAAGAGGTTTGGAGAATAGTGTAGAAATGAAGATTATCAGGAAGCATAAAAAGAGAGAGAGGAAAAAATAAGACATGACATATAAAATCCAAAAGACAAAATTATACAAGAAAATACTGCCCTTACAGTAATAACACTGAATGTTAATGGAATAATCTCCCCAATAAAAAGACACAGACTGGCAGAATGGATTAAAAAACAGGAACCATCTATATGCTGTCTACAAGAAACTCACCTTAGACACAAAGACAAAAATAGGCTGAAAGTGAAAGGTTGGAAAAAGATATCTCATGTAAACAGCAACCAGAAAAAAGTCAGAACAGCTCTATTAATATCAGACAAAGTAGATTTCAAAAGTAAAACAAAAGAGACAAAGAAGGACAGTATATATTAATAAAAGGGTCAATTCATCAATTGACATAACAATCATAAATATTTATGCACCAAGCCAGAGTGCCCCAAAATTAATGAGGCAAACACTGAGAACACTGAAAGGAGAAGTAGATAACTCCACAATAATAGTTGGAGACTTCAGTACACTGCTCTCATCAATGGATCGAACATCTAGACAGAGGATCAACAAGGAAACAGAGATGTTGAGTTGTATGATATATGAGCTAGATTTGACAGATATTTATAGAACACTACACCCCACAACAGCAGGATAAACATTCTTCTCAAGAGCTCATGGAACATTCTCTAGGATAGACCACACATTGGGTCACAAAGCAAGTCTCAACAAATTTAAAAATACTGATATTATAAAAAACATTATCACAGATCATAATGGAATGAAGTTGGAAATAAATAACAGTCAGAAGATTGTAAAATTCCCAACTATATGGAGACTAAACAACACACTCTCAGAAAACCAGTGGGTAATGGAAAAAATTACAAGAGAAACTGGTAAATATCTCAAGGTAAATGGCAATGAAAACACAACATATCAAAACTTATGTGATGCAGCAAAGGCAGTGCTGAGAGGGAAATTTATTGTCCTAAATGCCTATATTAAAAAAAGAAGAGAGAGAAAAACTTGAGGAGTTAACTGTCCACCTGGAGAAACTAGAGAAAGAACACCAAATATACCCCAAAGCAAACAGAAAGAAAGAAATAACAAAAATTAAAGCAGAAGTAAATGAAACTGAGAACAGGAAAACAATAGAGAGAATCAACAAAACCAGAAAGTGGTTCTTTGAGAAAATCAACAAAATTGATGGACCCCTAGCTAGGCTAACCAAAAAGGAAACATAACTACTGGCCCTGCAGAAATAAAGGAGATAATGAGAAGACACTATGAGCAACTATATGCTAATAAACTGGACAACTTTCACAAAATGGACAACTTCCCAGAAAAGCATAAACAACCAACATTGACCCGAGAAGAAATAGATGACCTCAACAAACCTATCACAAGCAAAGAGATTGAGTCAGTTATCAAAAAGCTCCAAAAAAAGAGAAGCACAGAACCAGATGGCTTCACATGTGAATTCTACCAGGCATTCAAGTAAAAATTAATACCAACCCTGCTCAAACTCTTCAAAAAAATTAAAAAGGAGGGGAAGATACCCAACTCATTCTATGAAGCCAAATTCACACTAATACCAAAATCAGACAAAGATACTTCATCAAAGAAAAGTATAGACCAATCTCTTTAATGAATATAGATGAAAAACCTCAACAAAATACTTTCAAATCAAATCCAGCAGCACATTAAAATAATTATGTACCAAGACCAAGTGGGGTTTATTCCAGGTATGGAAGGCTGGTTCAACACAAGAAAATGAATTAATGTAATACACCACATCAATAAATCAAAGCAAAAGAACCACATGATCATCTTGATCAATGCAGAAAAAGCATTTGACAAAATTCAATATCCTTTCTGATGAAAACACTTCAAAGGATAGGAATAGAAGGGAGCTTTCTCAATATGATAAAGGCAATATACAAACAACCCACAGCTAATGTCATACTCACTGGGGAGAGATTGAAAGTTTTCCCTCTAAGATCAGAAACAAGACAGGGATGCCCACTGTCACCATTGTTATTCAACATTGTGCTGGAAGTTCTAACTAGAGCAATTAAGCAAGAAAAAGAAATAAAAGACATCCAAATTGGAGAGGAAGAAGTAGAACCTGTTTGCAGATGACATGGTTCTATATGTAGAAAATCCAGAAAAATCTACAGCAAAGCTACTAGAACTAGTCAATGAATACAGCAAAGTGGCAGGCTACAAGATCAACATGAAAAAATCTATAGTGTTCTTATACACAAGTAATGTACAACAAGAGGAAGAAATTTAAAAAAAAATCCATTTACAATAGCAACCAAAGAATCAAGTATTTAAGAATAAACTTAACGAAGGCCACAAAAGACTGATACACAGAAAACTACAAGAAACTGCTAAAAGAAATCAAACAGGACTTAAAAAAATGGAAGAACGTACCATGTTCATGGATTGGACAACTAAATATAATTATGATGTCAACTCTACCTAAACCAATTTACAGATTCAATGCAATACCAATTAAAACCCCAACAACTTACTTTGGAGAAATAAAAAAACCAATAACCAAATTTATTTGGAAGGGCAAGGTGCCCTGAATAGCCAAAAATATCTTGAGAAAGAGGAAAAAAGTGGGAGGTCTCACACTACCTGACTTTGAAGCATATTACAAAGCTACAGTGCTCAAAAAAGCATGGTACTGGCATAAGGGCAGAGATACTGACCAATGGAATCAAATTGAGTGTTCAGAAATAGACTCTCACATCTATGGACACTTGATCTTTGATAAGGTAGTTAAGCCACAGCAACTGGGAGAGAGCAGCCTCTTCAATAAATGGTGTTTAGAGAATTGGATATCCATTTCCAAAAAAATGAAAGAGGACTCCTACCACACATCTTGTACAAAAATTAACTCCAAGTGGATCAAAGACCTAAACATAAGTGCCAAGACAATAAGACTCTTTGAAGAAAACATAGGGCAGTATCTTAAAGATCTTGTGATAGGAGGTGGTTTCCTATGACCTTATACCCAAAGCACGAGCAACCAAAGAACAAATAGACAAGTGGGATCTCCTCAAAATCAAACACTTTTTTACATTTAAAGACTTTGTTCAAAAAGTAAAATGGCAGCCTACAAAATCAGAGACAACATTTGGATACCACAGATCAGATAGGGGTTTAATATCCTGAATATATAAAGCAGTCCTACAACTCAATAACAGAAAGACAAACAACCCAATTAAAAAATGGGCAAAAGACATGGACAGACACTTTTCTGAAAAGAAAATACCAGTGGCTCAAAAACATGAAAAAAATGCTCAACTTCACTGGCTATTAGGGAAATGCAAATCAAAACCACAATGTGATATCATCTCACACCAACCAGAATGGCTATTATCCAAAAAACAGAAATTTACCAGTGCTCGAGAGGATGCAGAGAAAGAGGCACACTTATTCATTGCTGATTTGAATGTAGAATGGTGCAACCACTCTGGAAGACAGTGTGGAGATTCCTCAGGAAGCTAAGTATAGATCTGCCATATGACCCATCTATTCCATTGCTAGGTATATGCTCAAAGGAACTGAAAATTAAGACACAGACATTTGTAAACCAATGTTGTGGCATTATTCACAAATTGCCAAGAGATGGAAGCAGCCCAAGTGGCCATCAATGGACGAGTGGATAAACAAACTGTGGTATATAGACCTGATGGAATATTATGCAGCTGTAAAACAGAACAAAGACTTGGAACATATAAAAACATGGATGAACCTTGAGGATATTATGTTGAATGAAGTTAACCAGAAACAGAAGGACAAATACTGTATGGTCTCACTAATATGAGCTAACATTAGTGAGCAAACTTTGAGAGTTAAAAGCTGATAACACAGGCTACCAGGAGATAGAAAGAAGGTAGAGATCAGGAATTTGATGCTGAAGGACTACAGAATGTTCAGCAGGATCGATTGTTTAGATCCAGAAATAGATAGCATAATACTGTGTGGTGGTAGCACAGTATTGTAAGTACACTGAACAAAGATATCTGTGAGTAAGGCTGAAAGAAGTGGAATAGGGGAATGCATGACACAAAAGGTAAAGACAGATGATGAAGACTGGGACTGTATAACTTGGCAAAAACTGGAGCAGCCAATAACTGTTACTAAATGTAGAAATATAAAAATATTCTCACTTGTGGGAGAACAAATGAATGTCAAACATGTGAAGTTTTGAAAAAGGGATGGTATTTGGGAAAAAACATAATCAAAGCAAACTGAAGTCTATGGGCAACAGTAACATTGTAATATGCTTCCATTAAATGTAACAAAGGCAACATATCAAAGTTAAATGTGTATGAGAGGGGGATATTAGGGAGGGATAGGGACTCTTGGTAGTGGTGTTGTTTTCTGTACTTACTAATATATTGTACTGATGACACTTTATTTTTCTTTTTATTATAATATTTTTTATTATTCACCAAAAAAAAACTTTTCCATAGTAATCAACATGTTCAAGTGCTGACTGTGGTGATAAATGTACAACTATATGATGATAATGTGAACAACTGATTGTTGTACACTGTGGTTAATTGTCTGTTATGTGAATATATGTCTACAAAATTGTAGGAAAAAATATGAATAGGAATAAAGGTGCTGGAGAAATCATGGAGAGAGGGATGTACCTATTTACTGTTGATGAGGAAGCAGAGTGGTGTAGCCTTTCTGGAGGTCACTGTGGTTTTCCACAAGAAGCCAAGTATGTGGGGGCCATAAGGTCCTGCAACCTTATTATGGGGTATATACTTGGAAGATCTGAGAGCAGCGACATGAATGGACATTTGCACACTCATGTTTATGGAGGCAGTATTCATGATTTGCAGTGGGCGGAGGTAGCCCAAGTGTACACTGACTGAGGGACAGAACATTGAACTGTGGTGTATGCATACAATGGAATATTGAGTAACTATGAGGAGTGAATGAGGTGAATGGATCCTGTAGACAGCATGTTGAGTGAAGTATGCCAGAAACAAAGGCAAACACTATAATGAATCATTGATATGGACTAACTACAATTTGTAAACTTGTAATTGAATCTTAGAGCACAGCCTAAGAGGGAAATGATTATTGTAGTGGTCCCTAGATTGTAAGATCTTACAGCAGACAAATCTATTCCTGAATTGTAATGGCTATCTCCAAACTCTGAGATGTTGATCCCTTGGTGTATAACCTGATTGGTCTCTGGAACATTGGGTATCTGTGTGACACCTGAAACTCAGAGCTAGACCTCAGCAGATATCAATGTCGGTATAATGCATACAGCAACTGTTAAAAAAAAAAACAAAAACAAAAACAAAACCTGAAAAAGAGCCCAGACTTCAATTAGAGATATGAATGAAGCAGATCTATTTAAGACAGGCAAATCGGGCCAAAGGGTAAAGGTTGAAACTGACTGTGTGTTAAAACTTCAACTTCCATGTGAGACCAAGGGAAGAGATGTTTATTTGGTGTAGGATCTATATTTTCTAAACAATATAACTTATACAATCAGTTTGTTCAAACACCACAATTACATGGAACTTTGAATAGGAAGTGAGATATGGTAGGTCTGTATAGGTTAGAGTGAAATAGCAACACATCCCAAAAGTAATTTGGGTGGAGAATAAAAATATATATTTGGGTCCCCTCCGAGGAGCTGGGGGAAGATGTGAAGGTGTTGGACTTCCTTACCTGGATTGTTGCTAATGTTCTCACGAACACAAGGGATTGACGGCAGAGTCTCCCCCTGAGTGCCTCTTTGTTGCTCAGATGTGGCCCTCTCTCTATAACTAAGCCACCTTGGCAGGTGATCTCACTGCTCTCCCCTCTACATGGGACCCGACTCCCAGGTGTGTAAATTTCCCTGGCAACACAGGATATGTCTCCCAGGGATGAATCTGGACCCAGCATCATAGGATTGAGAACATCTTTTTGACCAAAAGGGGGATGCGAAATAAAGCTTCAGTGGATGAGAGATTTCAAATGGAGTTGAGAGGTCACTCTGGTGGGCATTCTTATGCACTATATAGATAACACTTTTTAGATTTTAATATATTGGAATAGCTAGAAGTAAATACCTGAAACTACCAAACTCCAACCCAGTGGCTTTGACTCTTGAAGATGATTGTATAACAATGTAGATTACAAGGGGTGACGGTGTGATTGTGAAAACTTTGTGGATTGCACTCCCTTTATCCAGTGTATGGATGGATGAGTAGAAAAAATGGGGACAAAAACTAAATGAAAAATAGGGTGGGATGGGGGGGATGATTTGGTGTTCTTTTTTGTTTTTATTTTTTATTCTTATTCTCATTCTTTCTGGTATAAGGAAATGTTCAAAAATAGATTGGGGTGATGAATGCACAACTATATGATTGTATGGTGAACAGTTAATTGTACACCATGGATGATTGTTTGGTATGTGAATATATCTCAATAAAACTGGATAAAAAAACACAAATGAGAGAGCATGAGATGGAAGACAGTGGTGTAGTGAACTCTAGGATTTGGTCCATCCTCCAGGCCAGCTAAACAGCCAGAACTGTCTGAAACAACTATTTGGGGGACTTTGAAGACCAGACATGCATTGTACACCAGCCTGAAACTAGTAGAAGAGAAAGACTGACAAAATTGCAGTGAAGAACTGTGAGTAAATCTTTCCAAGCTGTGGAAGCCAGTGCCCCTCCCCACTGGCATGGCAGGCTGACTTGGGAGTCACTCCTCGTCAGGAAGCAGAAGCCCTCTTCCCTAGGAGCAAAGGGAGGGGAACTCAGCTAGGCAACAATTGCAGCTTTTGATTAATGAATTTCAACTACTGGATACCATCTCTAAGCACAGATAAATTTACAGCACAACCAAGAAAGAAACTGAAAGTTCTCTTTCAACCCCGCTGCCAGCAGGGAGCAAGCAGGGCTGATGGAAAGTCAGAGGCTTCTGGAGTTGGCTGAGCTCAGTTTGCTGAAGGACAGCTTTGTCTTAAGAAAAGGGGCAGACAGAGCCAGGTATTAACTCCGGCTCTTGATTTGTCACACTGGGATGCTGGAGTCCAGCCCTAAGAACTGCTACATTTTTAAAGCATCCCATTAAAGAAAGCAGCCATCAAGTCTCCATTTTCAACCAAGCCCCTGACATAGGGCTGACTGAGAGGCACAGTATTCCCCCAGGAGGTTGGGATAGGTCACTGAGGTGGCCTTTCCCTCTGAAAAGGGAAGCAGGGCCAGTGCATGTGACAGCTGTCATATAGAGAATTTAGATTCCAGGGGCAGGGGTAACAGCAATATTTTCAACCTACAAAAAGTGGTGCCCAGCCTTTGTCTCAACCAGCAGGAGCAGAAGTGGGGCTGCTTGAGAGTCATTGTAAGTTTTTGGGCCTGCATGAAACAGGGGGCTGAGGAGTGATTGCTCCTCAAGAAAACTAGTGGGGCAAGGTCCAGTGTAGGTTTTGGCTGTTATTTAGAAAATTCAGACTCCAGGAGCTTGGAAGAAGCAGTTTCAGTCCACTTTCCCTGAAGCCTCTCTCTCAAGCACTCCCCCAGCAAGATGGGTAGGCTGAGAATTAAAGGCATAGTAACAACTTAGGGCTGTGGGAGCAGCAGGCTGAAGGGCATCATCTCTTGGGCAGGACTGGAAAAGCATCAAATCAGGAAGTTTCACATGAAAGACTGGTATCCTACTGGCTCTCATCCCCAGAGAAACTTGATACTGATAGTTCCGGTTTGCTAATGCTGCCCATTATGCAAAACACCAGAAAAGGATTGGCTTTTATAAAGGGGGGTTATTTGGTTACACAGTTACAGTCTTAAGGCCATAAAGTGTCCAAGGTAAGGCATCTACAATAGAGTACCTTTGCTGAAGGAAGGTCAATGATGTCTAGAAAACCTCTGTTAGCTCGGAAGGCAAGTGGCTGGTATCTGCTTGCTCTCAGATTGTGTTTCAAAATGACATTCTCCAAAATGTTGCTTTTGGGGCATTTTGTCCTCTTTTAGCTGCAGCTCCTCTTCAAATTGTCACTCTCAGTTGCTCTGTGTCTGGGCCAGTGATCCAATGAAGACCCACCCTGAATGGGTGGGGTAACACCTCCATGGAAATTATCCAATCAAATGTTTCACTCACAGTTGATTGAGTCACATCTCCATGGAAACACTCAAAGAATTCCAATCTAATCAACACTAGTATGTCTGCCCCCACAAGATTGCATTAAAGAATATGGCTTTTTTCTGGGGGACATAATATATACAAACTGGTACACTGATCTACAGCCCCTTCGTGATTCCTGGACCTGTATTGTCTGGGAGAAGCTGACTGGAGTAGATCCTCTCCAGGTGGACCCTCTTGCCAGAATAAGCTCTCCAGGTAAAAGTCGCTAGAGATAGTAAAAGGAGTATTAGAAACATATAGAACCCCTACCTCACACTCTATTCAAAAATTAACTCAAAATGGATCAAAACCTCAATATAAGAGACAGCACCATAAAACTCTTGTAAGATAACATAGAGAAACATCTTCAGAACTTTGTAAGAGGAGGTAGCTTCTTAGACCTTACACCCAAAGCACAAGCAACAAGAAAAAAATAGATAAATGGGATCTCCTCAAAATCAAAAGCATCTGTGCCTCAAAAGACTGTCAAAAAGGTGAAGAGGCAGCCAACTCAATGGGAGAAAATATTTGGAAACCATATATTTTGGTAGCCTGCACATATAAAGAAATCCTACAACTCAATGACAATAGTACAAACAGCCCAATTATAAAATGAGCAAAAGATATGAAAAGGCATTTTTCCAAAGAGGAAATACAAATGGCTACAAAGCACATGAAGAATGTTCATCTTCACTAGCTATTAGGGAAATGCAAATCAAAACCACAATGAGATATCATTTCACACCAATAAGAATGGCTGCTATTAAACAAACAGGAGACTACAAATGCTGGAGAGGATGTGGAGAAATTGGAACTTTTATTCATTTCTGGTAGTAATGTATAATGGTACAGCTGCTGTGGAAGACAGTTTGACAGTTCCTCAGAAAACTAGACATCAAGTTAACTCCATGATCTGGCAATTCTACTTCTTGATATACACCCAGAAGATCTGAAAGCAGTGAAACAAACAGACATTTGCACACTGATGTTCATAGCAGCATTGTTTGCAATTGCCAAGACGTGGAAACAACCCAAGTATCCTTCAACAGATGAGTGTATAAACAAAATGTGGTATATACATATGATGGAATACTGTGCAGCAGTAAGAAGAAATGGGGTCCTGAAACATATGGCAACATGGATGAACCTTGACGATATAATGCTGAGTGAAATAAGTCAGACACAAAAGGAAAAATATTGTATGTTACTGCTACTATGAACTCCCTGTACAATGTAAAATCAGTGTCTTACCCCAAGAGAACCTCTTTTTTGCTCAGATGTGACCTCTCTCTATATAAGCCCACTCATCAGGTAAACTCACTGCCCTCCCCCATATGTGGGATATGACTCCCAGGGGTGTAAATCTCCTTGGCAATGTGGGACATGACTCCCAGGGATGAGCTTGGCCCTCACACTGTGGGATTGAGAAAGCCTTCTTGAAACAAAAAGGGGAAGAGAAATGAAGCAAAATAAAGTTTCTGTGGCTGACAGATTTCAAATGGGGTCTAGAGATTATTGTGGAGGTTATTCTTATGCATTATATAGATATCTATTTTTAGATTTTAGTGTATTGATATAGCTAGAAGGAAATACCTGAAACTGATAAAGTGCAACCTAATAGCCTTGATTCTTGAAGATGATTGTATAACTAAATAACTTACACCATGCAACTACATGATTCTGAAAATCTTATGGCTCCCACTCCATTTTTCCAGTATATGGACAGATGAGTAGAACAATAAGGACAAAAGTAAATGAAGTATAGGGAGGGATGTTTTGGGTGCTCTTTTTTGCTTTAATTTTTATTTTTTGTGTGTGGTAATGAAAATGTTGATTGTGGTGATGAGTGCACAACTATATAATGGTATTGTGAACAATTGATTGTACACCATGGATGATTGTATGGTTTGTGAATATATCTCAATAAAATTGAATTTTAAAAAATATGTCTTATAGACATATAGGGGACCTAGAGATAGACAGAAACTAGTGAAGGGGGAATGGTAAACTATGTGTTCAGATATGTTAATGATGGTGAATTTAATGTTATGGGAATGGTTAAGGAAATGGTGGTTCATTATGGGATTATAAATATCAGAGCTGCACTGAAGAACGTTATTGAAAGGGGTTGTTTAAAGGCATGTATCCAACAGATTAACACTACAAATATCAGCAAGGGCTTGCATGATATACTTCTAAGGTATAACACTGCTACAAAGAGTTAACAACAGAGCGGTATATGGGAAAAACTACTCATTGCATACTAGGGACTATAATTAATAGGAATACCTTACTAGTACCACACAAATACTAGGGATAACTAATTAAGGGCTGATAAGAGTTATGAGGTGTTTTTGGTCATGAGAATTGTTTAAAATGGAGAGTGATGAGGATTGTACAACTAAGTAAAGATACTGTGAGACATTGTTTATCCTTGACAGAATATATGCTATGTGAAAATAGGAATCCCCTACTCAGTAAGTCAAGCTCTCGATCTTGAGGCTTGCTCTTGTGAAACTTATGGCTATAAAGGAGAGGCTAAGCCCACATACAATTATGCCTAGGAGCCACCTCCAGAGAACCTCTTTTTTGCTCAGGATGTGGCCTTTCTCTAAGCCCAACTGTGCAAATAAATTCATCACCCTCCACCGACGTGGGACAGGACTCTCAGGTGACTGAATCTCCCTGGCAACAGGAGACACAGATCCCAGGAATGAGCCTGACCCTGGCATCAGGGGATTGAGAATGCCTTTTTGACCAAAAGGAGGAAAAGAAAAGCAACAAAATAAGGTTTCAATGGCTAAGAGATTTCAAATAGAGTTGAGAGGCTCTCCTGGAGGTTATTCCTATGCAAGCTTCACCTAGATACGCTAAATGGCCACAATATGGCAAGCCCAAAGCAATGGTAGTCCTGAAAACCCTAAGCAATACCCTAGTTCCTATCTGAGACTACAAAAGTTTCACTCACTAAGTTTATTTTTCAGAAACTAAAAGCCTCCAGATTATTCCTATGCCAGATAAGTTCTGAAACCCAGAGGCAACAGCCTCTTCAAGAACACAACCTAAAGCATCCCCTTTTCCCATAATGTCAACAAGTTAGGGTGGTCACTTCCTAGACCTCCCTGAAGATTGGGAAAACCATTAAGCTAGAGGAAGGGGTAGCAACAGACAAGATGGAATTTAACAAAGGATTATGAACACTGAATCTTTACATATATATTTTCTTAGTTGCTAGGGTATTAGAACAGCTAGAAGGAAATAACTAAAACTGTGGAACTATAAACCATACATCCTTTGAAATTTGCTAACTAATTGTTAAATCACACTTTGAAAGTTATTGCTTTTATGTATATATGCTCTATTCCACAATAAAAATGAAAAAAAAATCATATAGAAGTGAATAAAAAACAAATAGAACAGACTGACATCACCTGAGGAGGAAGAAGGAAGAGAAAGCTTTTCCTGGGGAAGAAACAACTGCACAAATAGAGCAATCTCAAAAATTATTCCATATATTCAGGGCAAGAATCAGATAAATAAGAGCTGAAAAAATTCTGATCAATTAAACGCAAGCTATGCTAAAAGTCTAGAAAAAATTGAACCATGTATCAAAGAAGAGTTAGAACACAAAACCAATCAACAGGAAAATCCTAGACAAGAGTGAGAAAATGACCTCCAGAATAAACAAATCAATAAAATCAGATGCCTATACACCAGCAAAAAATCACAAGTCATACTATAAAGCATAAAGATACGGCCCAGTCAAAGCAACAAACTGAAGCTTCAGATGGGATACAGAAGTTGAAACAACTAATAAAGGATGTTCAAACAAATCTTCAAAATCAATTCAACGAGTTGAAGGAAAATGTGGCAAATGAGATGAAGGATATAAAGAAGACACTGGGTGACCATAAAGAAGAACTCAGGAGCATGCAAAAAAAAGTAAATAAATAAATAACAGAACTTAATGGGAATTGAAGTCACAATAGAAGAGACAAAAAAAATACAACTGAAACATAAAACAGCAGATTTGAAGTGGCAGAAGACAGGATCAGCAAACAAGATAATAGGACATCTGAAATACACACAAATAAGCAGATAGGAAAAAGAATGGAAAAATTTGAGCAGAGTTTCAGGGAAGAATGACAGCATGAAGTGCATGAATATACATGTTATGGGAGTCCCAGACGGAGAAGAGAAGGGGGAAAGGGCAGAAAGAATAATCGAGGAAACAATCACCAAAAATCTCCCACCTCTTATGAAAGACATCAAATTACAGGTCCAAGAAGAGCAACATACCCAAACAGTATAGATTCAAATAGATGTATTGTAAGACACTTAGTAATGAGATTGTCAAATGCCAAAGACAGGCAGAATTCTGAAAGCAGCAAGAGAAAAGCAATCCATCACATACAAGGGAAGCTCAGTAAGACTAAGTACACATTTCTCAGCAGAAACCAGGGTGGCAAGATAGCAGTGGTATGAAAGAGGAGAAATACAAGCTAAGAATACTCTATCTACAAAACTTCCCTTCAAAAAAGAGGGAGTTTAAAATATTCACAAATAAACAGAAACTGAGAGAGTTTGTCAACAAGATATCTGCTCTACAAGAAATACTAAAGGGTGTCCTACAGGCTGATAGGAAAAGGCAGAAGAGAAAGGTTTGGAGAAGAGTGTAGATATGAAGTTTATCAGTAAGGGTAACTAAAAGGTTAAAAAGAGAGAAAAAATAAGATATGATTTATAAAATCCAAAGGACAAAATGATTAAAGAAAGTACTGCCTTTTCAGTACTTAATGGATTTAACTCCTCAATGGATTTAACTCCCCAATGAAAAGACATAGAATGGCAGAATGGATTAAAAAAAAAAAAAATGAGATCCATCTATATGCTGTCAAAAGAGACTTACTTTAGACCCAAGGACACAAACAGCAACTAGAAAAGAACAAGGATAGCTTTTCTAATATTGGACAAAATAGACTTTAAATATAAAACAGTTAAAAGAGATAAAGAAGGATACTATGTATTAATAAAAGGGACAATCCATCAAGAAGTAATAACAATCATAAATATTTATGCAACTAGTCAGGATGCCCCAAAATACATGAGGCAAACACTAGCAACACTGAAGGAAGTAATAGACACCTCTACAATAATAGTGGGAGACTTTAATACACCACTCTCATCAATGGATAAAACATCTGGACAGAGGATCAATAAGGAAACAGAGATCTTGAATAATGTAATAGAAGATCTGGACTTAACAGACATTTATAGAACATTGCACTCCACAACAGCAGGATATACTTTTCTTCTCAAGGCTCATGGGTCATTGTTTAAGATAGATCACATGTTGGGTCACAAAGCTGGTCTCAATAAATTTTAAAAGACTGAAATTATACAAAACACTTTCTTGGATCATAATGGAATGAAGTTGGAGATCAACAAAGATGGAGGACTGGAAAATTCACAAAATGTGGAGGCTAAACAACACACTCTTAAACAACCAGTCAGTCAAAGAAGAAATTACAAGAGAAATCAGTAAACATCTTGAGACAAATGAAAATGAGAACACAACATATCAAAACATATGGGATGGACCAAAGGCAATACTGAGAGGGAAATTTATTGCCCTAAACACCTATATTAAAAAAGAAGAAAGAGCTAAAATCAAGGACTTAACTGCACACCTGGAGGAACTAGAAAAAGAACAGCAAACTAACCCCAAAGCGAACAGGAGGAAAGAAATAACAAAGATTAGAGCAGAAATAAATGAAATTGAGAACAACAACAAAACAAAATGAGAGAATTAACAAACCTGTGAATTGGTTCTTTGAGAAAATCAATAGGATGACAAAGAAAAAATGCAAATAAATAAAATTAGAAATTGGGAAGGGGGACATTACTACTGACCTTGCAGAAGTAAAAGAGATAATAAGAAGATACTATGAGCAACTGTCTGCCAACAAACTATATGACAGATGAAATGAACAACTTCCAAGAAACACATAAACAACAAGCACTGACTCAGGAATAAATAGAAGACCACAACAAACCAATCACAAATAAAGTCATCAAAAACCTCCCAAAAAAGAAATATCCAGGACCAGATGGCTTCACATGTGAATTCTACCAAGTCTTCCAGAAAGAATTAATACCAATCCTGCTCAAACTCTTCCAAAAAATTGAAGAGAAAGGAATGCTACCTAACTCATTCTATGTAGCCGACATCACCCTAATACCAAAGCCAGACAAAGATACTGTAAGAGTTGAAAATTACAGATCAATCTCTCTAATGAATATAGATGCAAAAATCAACAAAATACTTGCAAATTGAATCCAGCATCCCATTAAAAGAATTATACACCATGGCCAAATGGGGTTTCTAAGACCATAAAACTCATAGGAGAAAAATATAGGGATATATCCTAAAGATACTGTGGTAGAAGATGATTTCCTTGACCTTAGACACAAAGCATAAGCAATGAAAGAAGAAATAGATAGATGGGTTCTCTTCAAAACTGAGCACTTTTGTGCACCAAATAACTTTGTCTAGAAAGTAAAAAGGCAACCTATTCAGTGGAAGAAAATAGTCAGAAACCACATATCCAATTAAAGTTTAATATCCAGAATATATAAAGAAATCCTACAACTCAACAACAGAAAAACAAGCAACCCACTTTAAAAATAGGCAAAAGACATGGATAGACACTTTTCCAAAGAGGAAATGCAAATGGCTCAAAAGCGTATGAAAAGATGTTCAACTTCACTAGCTATTAGGGAAATGCAAATCAAAACCACAAAGAGATACCATTTCACACCTACCAGAATGACCATTATAAAAAAAAACAAAAAACAAAAAACAAAAAAAACAGAAAACTGCAAGTCCTGGAGACATGTGGGGAAACAGGTACACTTATCCAGTGTTGGTGGGAATATCAAATGGTTCAGCCCCTTTGGAAGGCAGTTTGGTGATTCCTCAGGAAGCTAAGTATAGAATTTTCATATGATCCAGCAATCCTTTACTAGGAATATACTTAAAAGAAATGAAAGCAGGAACACAAAAAAGCATTTGTACACCAAAGTTTACAGTGGAGTTATTCACGATTGCTATTAGATGGAGGTGGCCCAAGGGTCCAATGACTGACGAATGGAAAGGCTAACTGTGGCGAATACATACAATGGAATATTGTGCAGCTCCAGGAAGGAATGAATTCGTGATGAATTCAATGACATGAATGAGACTTGAGGACATTACATTGAGTGAAATAAGCCAGAAACAAAAGGACAAATATTGTATGCTTTCAATAATATGAACTAACTATAATGAACAAACTCTGAGAGTTAAATTCGAGAAGTTGTCAGGAGATAAAAAGAGGGCAGAGATTAGGCAGTTGATGCCTAAGGAATACAGAATGTTTAATGAGATTGATTGAAAAGTTCAGAAATAGCACGATACTGTGTGATGGTAACACAATTTGTAAGTGTAATTTACAAAGCTGAGTGTGAGTATGGCTGAAAGAGGAAGATTAAGGTCATGTATGTCACCAGAAGGAAAGCTAGAGTATAAAAACTGGCTCTGTATAACTCAGTAAAAACCAGAGTGGATGATAATGGTGGTTAATTGTGAAAATATAATAAACTCTTTACATAAACTAGAACAAATGTATGTCACTATTACAAGGTGTTAAAAATGGGATGGTATATAGGAAAAATACAATTAATGCAAACTAAGGTCTATAGTTAACAGTAACATTGTAATATTCTTTGTTAATTTTTTAACAAAGGCACTATACCAAGGTAAATGTCAACAATAGGGGAATAAAAGGGAGGGGTATGGTACTTTTTTCTTTCCTTTTGGAAGAAATGGTAATGTTCTCATATAGATTGTGGTGGTGAATGCATAACTATGTGATTATACCAGGAGCCATTGATTATACACTTAGGATGGATTGTATGGTTTGTGAATAAACTTGTAAAAAGCAAACAAACAATGAAAAAGACAAAACAAAAAAATGAGAGCTGGTATCAATGTGACTTGAATTTAAGTCCTGTCTTTGCTGCACTCTAGGGTTGTGACTTTGAGAAAATGGTTTACCTTCTTAAAGCCTCTTTTCCCCCATTTTAAATGAGATTATCATAATTACTTGTATCAAAAATTGCTAATTCTTCCCTATATTTCATTATCTCCATATTTTTAGTAATA
This sequence comes from Choloepus didactylus, assembly GCF_015220235.1. Taxonomy (NCBI): domain Eukaryota; kingdom Metazoa; phylum Chordata; class Mammalia; order Pilosa; family Megalonychidae; genus Choloepus; species Choloepus didactylus. The sequence continues at coordinate 106,833,940 of NC_051308.1, forward strand.
GAACCCTCTGGAATCTTAACAGGGCACATAGCTAACCAATTAAATACTACATTTCTTAGCCTCTTTGCAGCCCAGTTTGGCTAACTGACTAAGTTATTGCCAATGAGATGTGAGTGGAAATAATGAATGCAACTTCTATTTTTTGGCCTTAAGAACAATTTCTTTCTGCTTCCTGATAGCTGGCAAATGGCAATAATCAGAGAAGTTGCCTTGGATTTAGCAATGGAAGCCTTAAATTGAAGATGACAGAACCAGCCCACTGGCCAGTAGCTTTTGTAACCTTGGGAAGCCTAGCTGCCCCGCCAGTCCTACCAACTCTGTTCATCACTGTGCTGTTACATGAGAGAGAAATAAAATTCTGTCTCATTTAAGTGACTGTATTTTGGGGTCTTGGTAGCTTAGATTGTAGCTAGATTGTATTGTTAAGATAATTAAATGAGATGTTTATATAAGTTCTTAGCAAAGTGCAAAGTGTCCAACATACAGTAAGTAATCGGTAAGTGGCTGTTGTGTTTCTTTTTTTTTTTCATCTACAGGAAATTGTATAAAAGCAGTACCCTCTTTTTATTTTCACTATTAAAAATGCTTTCTCTTGTTTCCTCACCATGCTCTTTCCTAAAACTATCTAGCCTCTTAACCTCCAGAATACTTGATTCCTTTCTTGACCACCTTCTAGCCTTTTTCCTTTGGTATGCCAAAGGCCATTTCTCAAGCATTCCTTATTGATCCTTCCCATTTTACTAGATTCTGTCCTTATGGCTAAATCTATCAAATGTACTTCTATCATATTTATTAGTTTTAATGACTTCCAGTTTATAATCTGAGAACAAACTTCACATCCAGGATGACAATTCCAATTTCCTGCTGTATATATCTGCCAGTTCCTCTGCTTAGTATGTCAGGAGTCAACTCATACCAGTTTTCTGATGTTATTCCTACTCCCATGATTCCTAAGAGTTACCATCTCCTCACCACCTCAGGCTGAAAACTCAGATATAACTGTAATTCCCCAATTCCTCATAACATCATCTGATGTTTTGAAAAGTACTATCATTTTTAACTGTTATTCTGCAGTAACCTCAAACTTTCATTATTTCGGAAAGGAGTGAGCGGTGGCTTCTATTACAGTGTGTCCCTCATGCTGTGCCCTAGACAGGAGGTCATTTGGCCTCTGCCTAAACATTTCCAGTTAAAGGGAGTTCAGCACATACCCTAAGAGGTGGCCTACTCCATCTGTGACAGTTCTAAGAAACAGAGGAGCAGCTTGGAGGTCACGAAACCCAAGGTTATGAGATAGAGAAAATCCCATTATTTTCAGAAACAGATTCAGAAAAAGCCCAAGAATCAAGAACCTCTAATCACCCCTGTGCCCATCCCCACTCCAGCTATCCTGAGAGCTTCCCCATGCACCCTCTTAGCCCAGTTTATTCACAAAGGGATGTAAAGAAGAGTGAGCAGGGAAAGGTGATTTCTTCACGGAGCTTGTAGACCTATGGATAGGAGACACTATTTCTCTCTCCCACATAAACACAGACAAATGATACAGATGCAAAGGTGGACAGAGTTTGACAAATGACATTTTCTCAGAAAATTGAGTAGTCTACAGAGTGTATCAGAATCAATTTATCCATAACTCCATTATTGTTTTATTTACTTAATAGAATTTTGTACTTGAAGCATCAGAATATCTGTTTACCCGTGTAGACAAGTAGCCTCTTCAGTGCCTCTGCAAACAGTATTTGCAAAAGCACTATGGAGATAGCATTCAGACACTGAACTCAAGGACTTTATTCTAATTCACCGTAGGCCTCTATTCCTCCAGGCCTTTCTCTGTCGTTGAATCATGTATGCTCTAGAACGAATGGTCCCTGAAGTGCCTTGGACACAATCTTGTTAGGGAGAGGGAGGTCACCATGACAGTGCATCCTAAGGGACTTTGTTCCTGGATGCGGAGGTGATAAGCACTGGCTACTGCTCCCTCTGCTTGCTTCCGGGCCCCATCTGTCAAGCCTCTGTCTTGTCATGCCACAAATGATTCAGAAACTAGCGTGAAGTACCAGCTTGATTGAAGAGTGGCTGGGACTGACAGCCCTTGCTCAGAAACAACAGGTAAATATCCTATTGGGAAATATAAAAAAAAAAAAAAAAAAAAAAAACGCGTGTGAGTGAATGTGGAAGAGAGGCAAAACTAGAACTCCATGAACTTCTGTGAGAAATTGTGTCTTCATTCAGGTTACCCTTGGCTCCTTCATCCATCCCCTATAATTCTCAGATCTCTCATAATCCTGAAACTTCTTGAAATTCTGCAGATGCTCAATGTGCTTAAAATCTGAAGAAGTTTAGTCATCCAAATATCTTCTATTTTACCCTATATCCACATACTTAGGATTATGGAGATGGTGCCTGAGAAATGCATTTTTAATGTTTAGAAGTGTAAGGGATGTTTTTAGGTTCCAACATGGTTAGGTTCCTAACACAGAGATCTGTGAAGATGGTTGACAGGGCATCGTCCCATCTAGGAAATTGTGTATGGGAAGGGGGACAACAGAAAGCAGAGAGCAATGCTAAGAGAGGCAGAGGCCAAACTTCGTATGTTTAGCAAGGAACAATCTCCTTGTTTAAAAGCCACACCCAAAGCCTACCATATTCAGTCCACATCTACACAAATGAGATTTTTAAAAACTATTGGTTGAATTTTACTTCCATACACAGATGACCCCCCCACCCCCCAAAAAATGTGTTTTTCCTGAATAAGTACATCTGGCTATGCCAATGGAGACCTACCTATTTCCATGGAGAATGCATAGCATAACATGTAGCCAGGTTATAATCAAATTTATCCCAGCTCCACAATTTACTAAATGTGTGATCTTAAAAAAAAAAAAAAAAATCATTCTCTATGCCTTAGTTTCTTCATCTGTGAAGTAAGGATAAAGGTGTTTGAACTCATGGGCTGTTTATGAGGATGAAGAAAGTTACTACGTGAAAGCACACAGGCCTTGCACAGAGTAATCAATTGTATTATTATGTCTTTTCTACCTGCCACGTGGACACAGACCAAGACAGTAACTATAATGACAACAGAGGAGTCTCAGTTGTTGGTCCACCAAATTCTTTGCTGCATGAGTTGAGATTATTCAGTTTGTGAGGATAAAATGAAGAATTCAAAGAAAGCAAAGCAAAGCAAAACAAAAAACTTTATATTTCTGGATGTGGAATATGCCTGTGTACAGATTTTTTCCAGTATGTCTCTGGACTAAAGTTTTTGTATTGCTTTCTGAGGGTGGAGACCAGGCAACATACTGTTCACACTTCATTTATACAGGATCCAGGAAGCAGAGATTAGAAAGGTATGAGGGCAATTATACCAGTGTAAATAGCTAATTTTGGTGATCCAGATGATATGTACTTATTTTCAGCTCCACAGATCCATGGAATTACCAACACATTTTAAATAACAACTATGTTTCACTTTGTGGTCAAAACATCTTCAACGAAATTGTTTCCCTGATTTTCATTTCAGACTTAGGAGGTAGGAATGACAGCTTCAAAAGCAGCCACAGCCCTATTTGACTGAGAATGAAACAGTTCAGCCTTGCACCCCTGAAATAGAGAAGGAACAATACTTTCCCAGGCTCCTAAATTACAACCTAGTTTATTTATTAATTCATTCAAAAAAGGTTGATTGTGTACCTATTATATGTAAATCACTGAACTTGACTAACTAGAATAGAGAAATGAGTGCAAGCTCCTGCTGTTGAAGAGGTTTTAGTCCGAGGAGAAATCCAGGTAAAAACATGATTACTTCATAGATTTGATAATAGTCATTTTCACAATAGCAGATGTGTGGAATCTATTGACACAACATAGTAAATGGACAGAGTCTTCACAGAGGAACTGATATTTATAATGCTTATGCATATGAAGAAGACCAGAAGAAGGAAACAGACTGGCATCTTGAAGAATTCTGAGGTGACTGCAGCATTAAATAAGAAGGGTGGGCAATTGGTGTGGAGGGGATAGTAACAGCAAAAGAGCAAGTAATAGACTGAATTGTACAATAACATTAATAACATTTAGTCCTGAGAAGACTATGGGCAAAGATCTGCCTTTAGTTTGGAGGGAAAAATGCAATGGGAGAAATCGTTGGGATCCTCCTCATTAATTGTTCTCTGAAACCGAAGCTGTCAAATGAGAAGGGTGTGCTTTCACAGCTTGTCACTGTATGAATGATGAAACTGCAGCTCATGCTCTCACAATTTCATAAAAATCCTGAAGTGCCAATAGTGGAGGAAAGTGGTTCCCAGGCCTGAAAGAGAAAACGCATAGCCCAGAAGTTAGAGTGAACATAAAGAAAGAACAAATGAAACAAGTGCTCAGTGCACATGATGTACTGATATATCAGAGCTCAAGTAAGGATCTGAGTACTGCTATTAGAAGTAGTCAACCTGGGACAACCTCATCAAGAAGGCAGGACAACTTGGGAGAGGTAAAAAGAAAAAAAACAAGCAATAGCTGGCAGAGATTAGGGACAGGGTTGCCTTGGTTGGAGAAGAAGCTCCTTGGCAATAGCAGGCCATTTTGAAAAGCAAACAGGAGTTCTGTTTTCAACAACTGACCTGAGAAGCCACAAGGATGATGATGTAAAGTGATTTTGAAGAGTTGGCAGGAGTTGGAGTTATGAGCACGTCTGGATCCAAGAGACTCTATTTAAGGGCTTCCATTTGAAACAGCAGGAAGTATGCGCCACATTGGCCAAACTTGTGAAGTAGGCAGTTATTCTTCTAGGCTGTTTCTCACTCTACTCTCCATTTTCCAATAACTTCTCTTCTCCATCCCTCAGGACTGATCTTGGGTCAACTGAATTTCATGAAGTGCTAGAAATGGAAAGAAGCTTGGTATTCTGTTCAGTATCTAAATTTGCAAAATATGTATCAGAATGAAGTAAATTATTTGAGATTATACAAACTAGGACTGAAATTCATAATACTAATTTTTATTGAGAACTGACTGTATCTTAGGCACTACTGTTTGAACTGAGAATAGAAGAATGAAGACAAGTCTTTTTCCAGCCTATGTCATCACTTAGTCTAGTTCAGCATCTGAATTCTTTGCTCTGGGGAGTCTCCAATCATCAAATTTGGATTTTTCTCATTCTCCATTATTTCCTTTCCCCGAGGCATGTTGTTCTTCTTTCCTACCTTTCCCCCACCCTCACACCCATACCTCCCCTCCAGACTCTCTCAGAAAAGTACCTGGCAAATTAAGTCAAGACTTTTCAAACCGGTATTTGTGGATACCTGAAGGTACCCAAAGACTTTCAAGGTCCAGGCACAAATAGTTCCAAAGTAATCAGCCCCTATCTTCAAACTTCCTCATGAGCTCCTCTAAAATTGATCTTCTTAAGAAAGTACTTCTTTTCTTTTCTTACATCCCTTTTCAAAACTCTTTTTCCCACTTTACAAAGAGAGGCATAACCGAATCTTACTGTGTGGTAGTTTCCCAGAATGTAAGTTAGTGCCAGCACCAATGTCAGTGCCAATAAAGTGAATGAATCTAATAACTGGATAATGAATCCTTTTGCAAGACAGTGGTTTCCAATTTGTTTATTTCAGTGTAGCTGGAGCTAATCGAACTGCCAGCTAATAGATCAATAAAAATAATTTTGATGATATATTACTTGTAATTTCTGACACATAGCTAGTAAAAAGTTCATATAATTTAGTATAATTGCTATTAAAAAAAAATCCTCCATTCCTGGAGCTATAATACATCAATGTCACTTATTTATGTGAATTAGTTTTTTCAGTGTTTATAGCTCCAAAATGAAATATAAGAATGGAATTGATGACAAATCTTTCTCTTATGGTAATAAGCAGTTTTTATGAATGCATGCAGGAACTGAAAAAAATTGCAATCCATATTATTATAAGATGACTCTCCAATAAATTTTTTAAAATTTTTATCATATATTTTAAAAAATTTGTCATATATTTATATTGCTTTGGTTAAGTGTTGTGCTAATAATAATCATATAATAATATCTAAAAGAAAATAGCTTTTAAAACACAGCCTCAAGAGTACAGGGAACAAAAATATTACATAAATATACATACATAAACACAAAAACACACAGAGACAGAGAGAGACTTGCAATTATAAAAATATATTACAATACAATGAATTATGAATTCAGTGATTAAAATGGTATAAAATTTCCATCTATTTTTAAACATTCATTGATATAGCATTGTTATTTAGATTTCATTGGATATATAAAGGAAGGATGTAATAGTTTTATTTAAAATGGCGATACTCACAATGTGGTGAAAATTAGATTTCTTGAAGCTATTTAAATGTATGATAAAAATAGATGTCAACTCAAAAATGTGAAAGCTGGTATATTGTTTTTTAAGTTCCTTGAGGGAAAATACATAAAGCCAAGTGCTTTAACTATCACCAAAGATGAAAATGCTTGATGACTTGTAACATGTGACTCAATCTCAAGTCATATTTGTAATTTTACAGACTCTCTGGAGTTTCCAGGCCATTGACAATACTGACAGGAGGCTGAAAAGGGACAGTGGGATGGTTGAGAGGCAGATGCTTGCCTCTTCCACCTTGTTGCCTTACTAGCTGTATTAATTTCTTGTGGCTGCTATAATAAATTATCACAAAGTTGGTGGCTTAAAACAACTGAAATTTATTTTGAGGTCAGAAGCCTGGAGTCAGTATCAACTGGGTTGAATTCAAGGAGTTGGCAAGGCAACATTTCCTTCGAGACTTCAGGGAAGAATCTGCTCCTCCCCTCTTCCAGCTGCTGGTGGCTGCCAGTGTTCCTTGGCTTGTGGATACATCACTCCAATCTCCAAGGCAAGCATCTTCTAATCTCTCTCTGCTCCAACCTCATGTCACTTTCTCCTCTGTGTCTCTGTATCAAATCTCCCCCTGACTCTCTCCTATAAGGAAAATTATGATTACATTTAGGGCCCTCCCAGATAATCTGGGATACTCTCCTCATCTCAAGATTTTTATCTTAATCTCATCTGCAAAGTTTTGCCATATGAGATGATAGTTGCAGGGTCCAGGAATTAGGACATGGTAATCTTTTGGGGTGTCATTTTTTGGTCTAACATACTGGCCTTGAGAACAAGTTGGCTAAATCAGGCACAGAGAATATACCAAAGATACTTGAAAAATGAGTGAAAGAATGACTCTTCTTTGGGGCAGGAGAGCTTTTGTATCTCCTCCATACTGAATTGTTTATTCAATCGTGAATGAACACTTTTCAAACCAACTTCCTCCTGTTGTGCTGCCTGTATACTGCTCAAGCAATGCCTTTGAGCTACTACTTGCTCTTAGTCCAATTTCCCTTGAGAGAAAAGCCCTCAGGCTCCAGTTTGCTGTCACTCATTATTTTATTCATTCATTAAACAAATAGTCAGTAAAGATGCTATGAGGCTTGGGAGTCTGTGGGTGTTTCCAAGGGTTACAAGGGAATGTCCTAGATAAGAAATCCATAATTGAAATACCAAGGCTGATTCTGAAATCACTCAGCAAGCATTTACCAAATGCCCATTTTAGTTAAGGTTGCTTGGCTATTGAGGACAATCCTCAAGTCCAAGTACTTTGGTGAGAGATAAAGCAGCAAAGTGAAAGAATAAAATGATATAAAAATAAAGTCAATAATGAACAATTGAAGTCCATAATTTGTGAGGGTATGGTAGCAATTGGTCTATCTGTCTTTTAATCTCTTCTTCTTCATGTTATTTTTTTAAGGAGTCTAATGATCAGAGATCATGAGAAATTTAAGTGGAGTCCACGTGGAGGAATTTGTCTTGCAGGGATTCCCTACCTCTCCACCCCTCCAGCTCCTTCTCTTTGTCCTCTTCCTTGCAATGTATCTGTTGACATTGTTAGAGAATGCACTCATTGTCTCCCTTATCTGGCTAACTTCTAGCCTTCACCACCCCATGTACCTTTTCCTTGGCCATCTCTCCTTCCTAGAGCTTTGGTACATCAATGTCACTGTTCCCCGGCTCTTAGGAGCCTTTCTTACCCAGGACCATAGGGTCTCCTATATAGGATGCATGACTCAGCTCTACTTCTTCATTGCGTTGGCCTGCACTGAATGTGTCCTGTTGGCAGTTATGGCCTATGACCGCTACCTGGCCATCTGTGAACCCCTCCTTTACTGTAGCCTCATGCCTCCCAGCCTGGCCACTCGTCTTGCTGGTGCTTCCTGGGGAAGTGGTTTCTTCAGCTCCATGATGAAACTTCTTTTCATTTCCCGACTGTCCTACTGTGGACCCAACATCATCAACCATTTTTTCTGTGATATCTCTCCAATTCTCAACCTCACCTGCTCTGACAAGGAGCAAGCAGAGCTGGTGGACTTTATTCTGGCCCTGGTGATGATTCTACTCCCTCTTTTGGTTGTGGTTTCATCATATGCTGCCATTATTGCAACAATTCTGAGGATCCCTACTGCGCGGGGACGCCACAAAGCCTTCTCCACTTGTGCCTCTCACCTGGCAGTGGTTGTCATCTACTACTTCTCCACTCTCTTCACCTATGCACGGCCCCGGGCCATGTACACCTTCAACCACAACAAGATTATCTCTGTGCTTTACACTGTCATTGTGCCCTTCCTCAACCCAGCCATCTACTGCCTGAGGAACAAGGAGGTGAAAGATGCTCTCAGGAAGTCAGTGCTGGGCAGATGTCACTATCATAGAGATGTCCCAGGCTCATGTGCAACAGAGCCTAGCAGGAAGGGAAGAACAGGGTCTTAATAGAGCCACTTCAGTGAATAGTAGAATAGGCTTATAGGAAATATAAATATCAATTTGTAAAGAATTTCTCTAAATATTGTCTGGGAACCTCATGAGACAAGTAAAAGTTTACAAACCATTGGTCTTGTGCAAGGATCCCCAAACAACATTTGGGCTAGTTATGTAAAATTCAGTTGGGGATTTCTTAGAAATTCATGGAAATTCTAATAAAGTATGTCTGGTTTATAATCCTGACATGCATAAATTTTCTAAACTTCCTACTCCTGTTGCACAGCCAGCTTGAGATTACCTACTCTAGACCAAGTCCATTATTTTATGTGAAAAAATTTAATATGAGAAAAGAAAAGAGACTTGTTGATGGATTACATTATCAAAACAAAATGATGTACACTTAAAAGTAGCAATTTCAAAGATCCAGTTTCTCAAATTTACTTCCATTAGAAATTGCAAAATACACATTATACCCCAAGAACTAAATCAGTACCCTTTAGCTCTTGCTTGCTTTGGCAGCACATATGCTAAAATTGAAATGATATGGCAATTAGAATGTCCCCCTGTGCAAGGATGACATGCAAATTCATGAAGCATTCCATATTTTTCAAACTGTTAATAAGGTATATGGGAAATCTGTATTTTATGCATAGTTTTCCTGTAGACCTACAACTTCTCTAATAAAAAAAATTAAAAATGAAAGGAAGGAATTAAAAATAAGAACAAAATACCCTTTAGCTCCCCCCACTTATACCTACTGAAAATCAAAGGAGGGAGATGAAGTGCTGATATGGGTACCATGTGAGTACCAATGAATATGGTTAAATATCCATTCTGCATCTCCCTTCCTCGACTCTCAGTGGGATATGAAGCTCGTTGACCTACTGGAAAAAGAACAGGTTATAGGTAAAACGCGTTAGGAAATTTTTATACAGATTGGCCTCAGAATCTTCTCCAGCACTACAGACTTCTGTTACAACTGGTTGGTGCCTGGGTGATACCAGTGATCAAATACTTTAGATCTTGTCCCTGGGGAAACAACCCCAAGAACAAAATATGCATTGGCAATAGGGAAGATAAGGGAACTAGAGGCGGGATGCAGCTGTCTCTGCGGGAATTGTGATGCCTCAGTTTCAAAGCCTGAATCACAGACAAAAATTCAAGTTTCCTTGGTTATTTGGAAATTTACTTGAATTGCTTAAGATATTTTCACATCCTGACTTTAGGCTTATTTACCCAAATTTCTGCACATTATAACCAAATTTTTTATTTTTTTAAGGATATGTGTAAGATTTTTTAACAAAATATGCAACTGAACAAATTCCAGTAAACATAGATTATCTGTCAATGTGCATTTGCCTATTCTGAGCCAGGCTTTGGAAAAATGAAGATGGCTGTTAATCAAGGAAAACTTACTAATGAATAATCATTTTAGATTTTCCAGTATCTCAAACAAAACAAAACAAACTGACATTTTAAATAAAAGGTTGTGCTATTTTCCTGAAATTTCTAAATAACATTTTAAGTAAACATCCCTGAGCTTTACTCATTTTACCCTCAGATCATTACATTCTCTTCTCTTTTCATAGCATTGTGAAGGCATGGCATTCATGGTTAAGAGTTAAGACATTGGAACCAATAGATCTTGGTTTGGTCCTGATTTTACCAAGAACAGGTTATTTGAGCATAGGCAAATAACTTTACTTCTCTTAGTTTCTTCCTTTTAAAATGGCAATAATATCACCTACCTCATATGTTTGTTGTGAACATTAAGTAAATAATTCATGTGTGAGTACAGCAAACATTAACAAAATCTTTTCTCTCTCTCTGTGGATAAAATTTACCTTCTGTTAACTTCCTAGTTCTGATTCCTTAGAAACCTGAAAATGTTACTGTGCAACATTGCTTAAGTGCAAATGACCACTCATTGGTTAAAGTCCTCTGGATTGGGAGGATAATGAAAATACTATAAACACCTGGTGGGAAGTCATAGCTTTGAGATGCTACTGTAGCTTAGCATTTCTTTGGCTGGGGACTCCAGAAGCTGTGGATGCCAATGAAACTGTTACAACAGATATGGACTCTTAAGGGGCTTGAGGATTCTAAATCAAGGTGGAATCATCATCCCTTTGTGTGACTCTCATGTCCTCACACCTAAGCTGTGACATTGAATGACAGAGACTAATCCCCGGACTGCCTTCAGTAGTCCTCCTACAAAAGCAAAGTACCTGATGCTGCCCTGCTGGCACGTTGTGTTTATTACCCTATTATTTTTCTAAGTGAATCCAGTGCCAAGTTTCACCATCAGGAATGTGTGAGTTTGTTTGGTGGAGCCTAAGAAGACCTTCCTGTGAATTAGTTCACAGTAAGCATCCAATAAATGCTACCCCTCACATTATCATTTTGTTGTTATCATTATCATTGTAGGCTTTCTAACAGATGTGCCTGTTCTATTAACTTTTCATCAAACTCATTCTTACTCAAACTGAGATTGGAGGATTGGCCAGGTAGGGAGGCAGGATTTTCAGAGACCTAATGTGGAAGGCAAAGCTCCAAGCATCCTTGCAACTGTGTGGAGAAGGTAGCAACTTAACTAGAAAATTTAGCATTTCCAATTATCCAAAGTTATGCCAAGATGTCATTGGGTTGAGTCAGAGGTTCATGCTCCTTTTAAAAATTGTCAGAACATTTAACTCTGTTAGAATATAAAACAAAGAACATGACTCTTCTCTTAGCCATTTGACCTTGGTTTTCATGCTTGATATTCCTCTTCTTGATCTCTGCATAAATATTAAAAGGAAGAAGAGTTAGAGAACGTCAACTGATACAAATGATATTTGTATGACTCTCGTCATGGCACATTCTTTCCCAGTGGCAGATGACAGTCTCTTGATTTGCTCTTCCTATAGTGTGAGAGATTCCAACAGGGCTTTAACTGATGTAGATATCAGTTTTCTCAATGTTTATTTTAAGGATTTCTCTCAATATTCTGATATACTCTACCAACAGGGCTTTAGAATCAAAAGTGCTTTGCAAATTGTTCTGAAATGGTACTACTCCAGTGCCAATTAGGCAACTAAAATGTTAGTCATGCAAACATTTTTTTTAGTTGCCTGGCTAACAGTAACCTCATTTTCCTTTGTGATGATAACCCATTTTTTATTCAAGCTGAAACATGTCCAAACCAGGCAATGAATCTGCACGTCTTTTCCAGATACTTGATTTCTCAGCTTCTCTTGTAGCTAGGAATGACCGTGTATCTCACTTTTGTTCAATAAAATGTAAATCATGACTCTTTGATAGTATGGTTAAAAAATTGAACCAAACCAGAAACTACCCACATCCATGTTTTTTTATTAAATGATAAAAATGAACTCCCATTCGTTGAAGACACTGTAAGTTGTATTTTGTATTATTTTCAGCCTGATACACCTGATAGAATATACTGATATAACTTGTGGATTACATTTCTTTAGAAGTATCTAGTGATTTTTAGTTTTAATTTTTTAAACTTTTGAAATGGAATATAATCTTCTGTTTCCAGAGAAAAATCATGACCTCCAAAATTTCATGTTTTGTCATTTCATCAGGTGTTATATTCACTGTGTCTTTAAAGTTATAATTCACAAGGCTAACTAGAGAAAAGCTGGTTATTTCTTCCCAGTCATTATGCCTACAGTTTCAGTAGCCACTATCAAGTCAGTTTTTCATTTTATTTTATTTTTTATTTTACTTTGATTACTTTTATTTTGCTTTATATATTTTTAGACTATGAATGTGTACTCAATGCAGCTAGTTTTTCACCAGATAGAGGTAACAAAGAGGGAGCAAGAAAGTAGCATGCAGTCAAATTAATTGATTCTTTAAATGAAATCTCTTCTAAAATAGCAGCACCATCCATCACAATTGACTAAGACTGTTCTTTCATTAAAAAAGAAAGCATCATCAAAATGATTTTTCTTCACAAGACACTGCATTAGAGGCCAAGAGATGGTTATCTGCCTCAAAATTTTCATAACTTAACAGAGGAAACAGAAATACACAAATTTCAGAAAGAGCTATAAAATATTAACTAACACATAGAAAAATATGTTTCCCCTGTAAACTTTAACCTCCCATTTAAAAATTATTCTATTTTTCCTTACCAAGGCTAAATGAATATTCATTGTAAATATTCCCCAGAGCCAGACATCTTACAGTATATAATCATTATGCTTTTTCTCACTCAACCTGTAGATAGAGTTACTATCTATTTTTTCAGTGTTATCTTTTAATTAACTGAGTTTTCTTTTGTGACAGCAAGCAATAAAGGGTGAATTCAGAAATTCTTTCTCACCTAAGCACTCACAGCTCTCACTACTTTTTTTGTACCAATTATACCAAGAAAAGATATTTTTATCAGTTCTAAATTCACATTAATAGCTAAAAGTGTTTTTTTTTAATCTGAGACATTAATCATAGTTTGTCCACAAATCTCTCAATGATTTTATTTAATAAACAACTCTTATTCCTAGTCTTCTTCTGCATTTGAAATTAGGAGAATGAGGCTTACCTCCATTCATTCATTCCATCATCCAACAGATATTTTCTCACTGTGTACTGTGTGCCAGACACTGTACTAGAAAACAATGAGTTGGATAGAGTCTCTGGACTTGAGAACTCTGTCCAGTAATTGTTTTATCTTTTTAAGGGACCCAAACTGCATATATTCCATGAAATTTTGCAAACTTTTTTAGAAGTAGCATATGGTAGGCCCTCGCCTCAATCCATCTCTAGCTTAAAATGAAGACTAGAAAGATAAGATAATCCCTCAATGAAATAACTCATGAGTCAATCAGAAACAGCTTCATTATTTCATTCATTCAAATATTTGAGAAATTTCCAAAAATCCAAAAATTTTTATATTCGAATGCAAACATATTACAAAGGAAATTGTAAATTTAGTTAACATTTTAGCACCTTCTATTTGTCAGACATAATACAAATACAAATATTCCACACTCATGTAGCATTTATTATATGGCAGACACAGTTCTAAGCACCTTACATATTTTAATTCATGTTATCATCGTAATGATTCTATGACATAAGTACTATTATTATCTCATTTTTTAAATTACAAAAAAAAAAGCCAAACCTGAGACCCAGAGTAACTTGCCCAAGGTCACATAGCTAGGACCTGTCAGAGCCAGGATTCAGACCCACAAGGCATACTCTGAACCACTACTCAACACTTCCTTCAGGTTTATTGTTAGCAACCCCTTATAATGATGAAGAATATGACACCTGGAGAGGTTTGAGAATTTGTTTACATCATAGAGCTGATAAGGAGCATTGAAAACATGCCTTTTTTAATTTGAAAGCCGTATCCTCTTTCTATTGCATTTCACAGCTATTTTTAAATTTTCTGCATCATGTCATAACTTCCTTCTCAAAATCAGGTTAATGGTGTTAAACCTGAGTGGTATTAAACCTTCATCTCTTATCACCTAGAGTTTTTATGGCAGAATTCAGGTTCTCTAAGAATACGAGCCAATGCTTAACAGCTGAGTAAACCTATTACAGTGAAACTATTTGAAAAGATTAGCGACCCAAGACCAGAATAGTTTCTGATACTATGAAGGCACTTGATAAATACTTATTGAATAAATTAATATCCATGATCTTAGAGATTAGTAACACAGAATATCACCAAAGAACCAGTAATGAACCAGGGTTCTGGAAATGAATGAAGAGTTTTCCAGGTTTCCTGAAGGAGAACTTTTCTATTGAATATGTTATTGAATTGGAAAATAATGAGGATGAAGTAGTCATTACTTCCAGAAATATGAACGAAGGCCCTTGTAATCTCAGTGTTTTCTTTCTCTCCCCTAAGGCAATATTGTTGTTTTAATAAAGAGCTTAATTATATACTTGGGAAATTATTCTCCATTTTATCTTGATTACACCTCATCTTTCCCAACTCCAGAAAAGTGCAGGCTCCTACACTGGCCAATGTGTTTCACTTTAAGGCATATCACATCCCAACAGAACTGGCCCACCTTTCTGCCCTTAGTCCTGGGTCTTTGGTTCTAAGGATAAACGTCTCTGGGTGTGCTGGTATCCTAACCTATGAGGCAGCGTGCATATCTAAAGAGATAATTGTCCAATTCCCATGCCAGTATATATTCCTCACAGTTTTACTACCTTCTACCTTCTTTGTATACCTTTGTATGCTCCTGAATGTGTACTATTTATGGGTAATAAGCAAATATACATGTGAGCTTACTCCCTTTTGAAAATATGGTTATCATCTGAGTATAATACATATTTTGCTCACATCTACTGATGTGCTGATGCATAAATATTCATGCCTGAACATCTGAGTGTGCTTGGAACGTGTGTACATGTGTCTGTGCTCATGTATTTGACTCTCCAAATAAGGATGAGTAAACATAATTCTCATTTTCTGAATGATTTGGGTTATAGCACTATCTGTCCCTGGAGGACATTATTATTTGTGAGATTGTTTTCTAGAAGAAGAAGGGCACACACCACATACACACACACACACACACACACACACACACACACTTTTCGCTTGCCTTCCCCTTCCCCAGAGTCTCGTGAAGGAGGAGGGGAAGTGTGCATCATGTCCGTCTAATGTCTCTCTTGTGCCTGGAGATTCCGCTTAGCTTGCTAGCTCTTTCCCTTAGTATTCCCCTAGGATTGCCTTGAGCCAGGGAAAGGCCAAGTACTTTCCTGAAGGCTGTGTCTCCTGGGAGATCTTCTGTGGGTTGGAGGAAATTGACTTGTGTTCCTCTGGTAGCTTGGAGGCAGGCAGGTGCACATATAGCTCCATTCTGTGCCTTTTTCAAGTTCAGCATAAACACAAATCAGACTTGCCCAGCAACTCTCTAGATTTACTGTCATTGTCTTCCTCCTCTCAGGCTACATGATTTCTTCACTTTTCTCAGTACAGGCTGACCACCCCTGACAAGACTGAGGCAAAAGTGATATATTACATGATTAAGGAAATGGTAAGTTGAAAGAAGATGCCCAAATACTTCCAAAAGGGGAATTTATCCAGCTTTTAATTTTTCATTATTGCAAAGGGAAGCAGAGAAGAATTCAAATTCAATTTTATTTAAATTACTAAATTCGGATTTATCAGAACTTTCATTTTATTGATTTTCAAAACCAGTTTTTCTTCTTTGAGCCTATGGTGAGTAATGTAGCTTTGGTACATATATAGATTTATTTCTATTCAACAATGCATCTATTGTGTATCAAGTCATATGAAAAAATTTAGGGATTTAGATGTATTGTGTAATATGCATTTCCATGTAATTTTGAGACTTTACTGTATGAACCCACCCACTCTAGATGAAATAGACCTGAATCTCTGAAAATTGCCCAGTTATCTGTTCTCCTGAAGATACGTCAACTTAATGCATCAGCCTCACTCTCTTCTTTATAACGAGTACAGGTGTCTTTTCTGACTTAAGAGATAGAGAGTGCCAAAGATAATAAATGAAATAATATATGAAAAAACACAAATGAACATGTGAATGTGAGGGGCAGTAGGCAGAATAAATGTATGTGAATATGCATGTGTGTTTTATGTTAAATAAGGGCCAGAGATTGGCAAGTGTGATGGAGCTTACAGAAAGTTTAATGACTTACAATCACCTGAAAGAAAAAGGAAGATTTCATTTCTTTTCATAGCACCATAAGAGGACAAGACAGCACTCCCTTCCCACTCTGCTGATTATTCAACAAAATGCGTCAGGTGGTCTCATTTATCTTCAACCTGAGATAAACTAGAAAAGATTAATCATGTTCAAAATAAGACCCATAGACATTAAGCCACTTTCCCAAAACTATCTAGATGAAAATAAAATGATTTCCACACATAGGCCATGACTTTAGAAAGTTATGTGGATTAGAGACACAAATATATAGATTTTTTTTTCCTAAGGGCTTTAAAGCCAGCCACAGTAGAAGCTGAGAGATACAGAGAGAGCCACATCATCACAGCCAGTCATTCTGTCCTGCTGCAAACTTAGGAACTGTCATACATACAGCATTGATGCACAGTTGTTCCTAAGAAGTCTCGCAAGAGGT
This sequence comes from Choloepus didactylus, assembly GCF_015220235.1. Lineage (NCBI taxonomy): Eukaryota > Metazoa > Chordata > Mammalia > Pilosa > Megalonychidae > Choloepus > Choloepus didactylus. Next base: position 106,850,832 of record NC_051308.1, read on the forward strand.
GAAATGAGCTAGAATTACATCCCTTTGGAACTAACTCTAAGGAGTAAAAATGTGTTCCTCCCCTTTAGAAAATGCCTTGCTGTTGAAGATCCAAGACTAGTATGTCCATCTTGACCTGACCTATACCTTTTTTTCAACCCCTGCCAGAGTTAGTAGAGGAAATGGATTAAACATGAATGATTATTATGTCACAGCCCTCACTACCTCTGACTCACTTTTTAAAAGACTTTTGGGGACCTCAATGTGACCAGACCAAGCTCCACATTTTAGAATGCTTCCACTCCCAAAGGGTTTTGGCCACATCAGTTTTCTTTCTTGCCCCTCATTTCTCCACAATCAGCAGAGCAGATCCCTCCACACTCTATCATGAGCACATGTCCTGTGAGGAAGACCTTCCCTCCCCTCCTCAGAATATCAGTGCCTGAGCCCCCGGATTCTCTCTGTTCTATTTACTGTTTTCAGAATGAAACCAAGCCTTAAAAACCACATGCATATTTAACAGCACTTTCCATAGCCTTCTGACATTGCTCCCCACAAATGTTCCCAGTTAAACTGGTATCATTCAAGGAGAATGATCACCAACCCCCAGGGAACTCACAACCTGATTTTATAGAGCATGGCTAAAGGAGATTGAATGTTTCAACCAAAGAAAGAAGATATGAGGTAGGCGTAATAGATTTAGGGATGGGGGTTGAGATGGAAAGGACTTGAAAGACTGTCCTTTGAGAAAATGATGAGACTTACTCTGTTGTAGTTTCAGAAAATAGGAACAGGACCCATGAGTGTGATAGAGTTATGTTCCCTAATGCATCTCCCAATCAAAAGTCTCTAAAAAATATATGGGGTGTCTTTGTAGATTTTGAGCTTTTTATTCCAGGAGAGGATCAGGCAGAGGTTAGATGAACACTTGTGTCTGTGCATTGGAGATTTACAAATTGGTGGGTAGTTACACTGCATGACTTGTCAGGTTCTTTCTAGCACTAAGATCCTGTGTTTCTAGAGCTGAACTTTTCCTCTTTCTTCTTCTTTAGCAAAGTGTGTATACATATGTCTGTGTATATAATTAATACAGTGGACTATCAATCACAAAGCTAACAAAATAGCTCTTTTTAAAAAAATATATGACTGTAAAACACACACTAATTTCTCTGATTCTGTTCAAATCAAGCTAAATTTTAAGGTAATGTGTCCATTTTGAACTTTCATGAATTGGGCAGTACAAATAACCAGGGATCCAGGGATTAAAGATTGCCAGGGACTAAAAGGCTGTCATTGATAAATTGTGACCCTGGCACTATTTTATTTTGGGAAACTGTTTGATGTTGGGAAAGTCACTTAAGAACTCTGGGATTCGTTTTCCTTATCTGAAAGAAAAAAAAGGTAAAACTAAATTCCACCAGTTTTAAAGTGCTTTTGTTGTTTGAGCTAAGTCCACAATGGATAACTGTTAGTTGGCTACAAGGAATAGTGACATGACTTGTAATCACTGCCAGATAATATGTTTGAGATCCAGAGAACTGGAATTTTTACCTGGCCCTTTGATTCTTCACTCCCTGAATTTTTATTCCTCAGGGTGCTTTAAAAAATGTTTTCAAAGGTATAATTGAACACTCAGAAAAAAAAAAAATTCACTTATTTGAAACGCTTACCCAACTTACAGATTATCCTCTTCCTATTCACACACAGAAAGTATTGGGTAATAAAAGAAACACCTGGGAATTTAATTTCAATTCTGTCACTAACCAACCAGCACTTGAACTAAATATTTAGTAGCTCCAGATAAGGTAATTGTAAAGATCAAATGAAAGAGCATGAGTGTGCTTTTCAGATATTATAAAGTAATATGCAAATATAAGACATGATTGGTAGTTGTGAAGATGCTGCCTTATATTCAGTCTTAGAAGCTACTAGGAGATCTGACTCAGACAATCTAGACCCCTTTGTAACCTAAATCCCTTACTATATCTACATTGTGTGAAAGAAAGTATATTGGCTAAATACTTTCCTTCCTTGTACATTCATTTTTGCATTTATCAAGATACAACAATCATATTTCACATATATATATATTTCATAGGAGAGTTTTTAAGATCGAATGTGATTATATTTCACTTCCAATTGTTTTCCTTTTTTACGTGACAAGTAGAAAGCTCAAAGCTAAGTTCCATGCTCAACTGATAAAACTAATCTGTCCTATGTCCTTCATGTAATTTGTATACTCCTTTCTCTCTCATTTCTTTGTGCTTTTATTTTGTGCTAATTTATCTGGTGATACTGCATCTGGACTTTCATATCTCTGTTAGAAGTAGATAAAGAATGAATGAATGAATGAATGAATGAATAGTTCCTATGAAAACATTCCTCTACTTCATTTACTGAATCCTAGTCTTAAAATTAAATGAGCTGTTTTTATTTCCAGCTTCAAGTCTGATCATCGACACTGAGAATCCCAATATCTATTTCTAAGGTATTGAGAATTCATTGAATTATTTCCCAGAGTCATTCTTAGAGCCCTGATATTAGGCTAGGATTCTTCTACTAGGCATGGGGAAGGGTTTGAGAAAGAGAAGACTTTGGGGTATAATGCCCTGTCTGTAATTTTCTGGAATATAAAAACACATTCAGGGACTGGGTTCAAGGAAACTGCTCTTTTGACTATTATCCTGTAATTATGGACCAGTAGCTAAAAATACGTTAATTTCATCTGTCCGTTTGAAAGGATGGAGATTTGGTGAGCGAAATCCAGAATGGAGAGTGATCCTAAAGTATTCACAATAGGTTTCAAGTTGGTTCAGACACCTAGACTCAATAATTAAAAGAAAGCAGGCTGAGTGAAAAGCCATGTTGGATTCATAAAGTTTGCCTTGTTTATAAGCTCCACTATCCCACTGTCTAGTGAACTTTAGAAAGCTTTTGAGAGCAAGTTTGGGAGGCACTTCCTTGTGTGTGTGTGTGCACATGTAAGTACGTGTGTGAATTTTAAGGGCTATATTCCAGCAGAAAAAAGGATTATTTGTTTAATATACATATTATAAATTATTTGCCTTTTTGGATTGCCAGTGTCTGTTTTCTTCTCTAAACATGGATAACTGAGAGTTGGCTATTCATCTTTCTTTAGGATCCTAATGCTGAGATATAAGTAGGAAGTAGGAAGTAGGAAGTGAATGAAGTGGGCAGTAATTTCCAGCTCTTTTGCCCTATAGCAATTTCCTTAGAAAAAAAGTAGAACTCCTCCAATTTTCCCACATATTTATGTTACAAAATTAAGGCTGTTGAGAAATGGAAAGTAAGAGTGACTTTGGCTCTGGAGAAGAGTAGAAAAGAGAAATCAAGGAATAGGACACAGAGAAAAGCTGGAAGTGGTCGAGTGCTTAATATCCAGTAGGCTTTGGAATAATTCTCAGTGCAACCTAGAAAGAGGCCATTATTCCCCTGAATTACTCTGTAGGAATGTAGAGGGATCACTAATGATAGAAAGCGTCTTGGTTTCCTGTTTTACATGACACAATTTCAGATGTGCTTTGTGTTCTTTAACCTAACACTCTTGGAAAAGTCCTACAGTTTCCTACTTCTTTCTCATTAACGGTGTCTGTTGGTTGTACTATTCAGTTCTTTGGACTTTTACTTTTGGGGGGAGGGGATAGAATAAGTATAGTGGAAAAGTAACAGTAAATATCCATAAGAACTTAATTTAAACTTTAAATCACATTTTATACTCAAAAAATGTGACAAAATTTTATTATCCTCATTACAGAAAGTCTATGTAATACACTCACTTAACCAAAGAGAGACAAAACTGGGATTTGAATCAGTTTTTCTCAAATTCTATAATGGATTGGATCAAAGGAAACATTACCCTTCAAATTATCTATTCAATTTTGTTATCTGAGAAACTGATAAATACTCATATCAAAGTTTTTTCACTATTAATCCTGTATGTTTGTTTAACTATTGCTTTATTCAATCCTTACAACCTTGTTAGGTAAAAACAAGGAAGATTTCCTCCATTTTACAAATAAGTGTGGTCATGCAGCTTATTCAAAGTCATACAAATTACAGTTGTAAAACAAGCAGTTAAGTCTCCTGTCTCCTTCTCATATCCAGTAGAAGGGGATGTTCTGGCTAGAGTGAAAGAGTATTTTGGAAGCCATCCCCCTATGCCTAACAAAAATATATTGGGAAAAGTACAGAATTTGGAGTCAGGAGCTTCCATTTTCACCTTTGTGCCTTCGGACAAGTTACTTCTCTTGTAAAAATTAAACCACAAACTCTCTAAGATCCATTTATGTTCGTAAGATGATTTCTGCTCCTGATCATAATTCATGAGGAATAAAGATATAAAAGCAGTTTGCTGGTGGTGGGCTCTATCAGTGTCAGTCATCTCAGGGTGGTGTTTGGGTTGTGGAAGAAACTGACTTTGTCTGTATCCACAGCCCGTTATGATCACCAAAGTTTTGGAGGTAGATAATCGTACAACAACACATTTCATTCTTCTGGGATTTCCAACACGGCCTGCCATCCAGCTGCTCCTCTTCTGTGTTTTCCTGGCAACCTACCTGCTGACACTGCTAGAAAACTTCCTTATCATCCTTGTTATTCGCAGTGATGGGCAGCTGCACAAGCCCATGTACTTCTTTCTGAGTCATCTCTCTTTCCTAGAGATGTGGTATGTCACAGTCATCAGCCCCAAGATGCTGGTAGACTTCCTCAGCCACGACAAGAGCATTTCTTTCAATGGCTGCATGACTCAGCTTTATTTCTTTGTGACCTTTGTCTGTACTGAGTACATCCTCCTTGCAGTCATGGCCTTTGACCGCTATGTGGCCATTTGTAATCCACTATGCTACCCAGTCATCATCACCAACCAGCTTTGTGGTATGCTGGCTGGGGGATGCTGGTCCTGTGGACTCATGACTGCCATGATTAAGATGGTGTTCATAGCCCGACTCCAGTATTGTGGCACACCTCACATCAACCACTACTTCTGTGATATCTCTCCACTCCTCAACGTCTCCTGTGAAGACTCTTCACAGGCTGAGCTGGTGGACTTCTTCTTGGCCCTCATGGTAATTGCTGTTCCCCTTTGTGTAGTGGTTGCATCGTATGCCATCATACTCACAACCATCCTCAAGATCCCTTCTGCTCAGGGCCGCCAAAAAGCATTCTCCACCTGTGCCTCTCACCTGACAGTTGTAATTCTCTTTTACTCCACCACTCTTTTCACCTACGCCCATCCCAAGCTCATGTATGCATATAACTCCAACAAAGTGGTGTCTGTGCTGTATACCATCATTGTCCCTCTCCTCAATCCCATCATTTACTGTCTGAGGAACCGTGAAGTTAAGGCAGCCCTCAAAAAGATCATACTTTGCAAAGTTAGTGGGTCCAGGGAAGATGGGGCTGTGAGTAGTTAACAAACTTCCAGACCCCTCAGGACTAAATTAGGAGGTGAATACCACACACTTCCTTCCACACTCTCATCTTTAGTTATCCATCAACCTCCATTGCTATAACATAGCTCTTCCATATCTGTGTGTATGTGTGTGTGCATGTGTGCACAAACATGGATAAAGATCCATATTCCAAGGAATTAGCCTCTACTGATAGGTCAAGAGACAAGTTTTTTTGTTTTTGTTTTTTTTTAATTAGAGAAGTTGTGGGTTTATAGAAAAATCATGCATAAAATACAGGTTTCCTATATAACTCTCTATTATTAACACCCGGCATTGGTGTGGAACATTTGTTACAATTGATGATAGTATATTTTCATAATTGTACTGTTAACTATAGTCCATGGTTTAAATGAGTGTTCGCAGTTTGTGTAGTTTAGTTCCATGGATTTTTTATTGTTACCTTACATACAATCTAACATTTCCCCTTTTAATCATATTCCAGTATATATTTCAGTGCTGTTAATTACATTCATAATGTTGTGTTACCATCACCAGTATCCATTACCAAAACATTTCTATCATTCCAAGCAGGAAGCCTGTACATTTTAAGCCTTAACTTTCCATTCCCTACCCACACCCCATCCCCTAGCAATCTCTATTCTATGAGTTTGCTTATTTTAATTTCTTCAAATTAGTGAGATCCTACAATATTTAAGCATTTTTAAAAAACTATTTGAAAATGGAAAAGGAGGGAAGAAAGATAATGCTCTTCACACAGTTTGGCAAAATGAATGCTAGATGAGATAGAGAGTTTAGCATAAAGAATAAAGCCATCCCTCTGCTCTCAGGTTAGAAAGGGCTTTTAAAAAACTTTCACTTTCCTGGAAATAGTAAAAGAGACAGATAAAAATAATATAATTCATAATTTTAAAGGTTTTGAAAACAACTGATGAACTTTTAAAAAACTAACTCTCAGTGGGAAAATTGGTCAAGAATTAAAGATAATAAAAAAATTTTTTAATTTAAAAATTTTGGGGTACTCTTTCTCCCATTTAAATTTGGTTATTTACATTAAAAGATACTAACCATTGTGGATGGCATGCAATGAAACAACTTTTATTATACTGCTTATAGTTTTGTAAATTATTTCATAGTCTCTCAAATTCAATTTGGAAATATTTTGGTCCTTTAACCCCTTAATTTCACTTCTAGGAATTTGTATTAGGGAGATAATTCATTAAGATTTTTACACCAAATATCCATTTTGGCACTTTTAATATTAGAAACAATACCAATATCCCAATTCAGGAGCACATTTAAATAAATTGTGGTTCAACTCTGAGATAGAATATTATGAAGATACTAAAATAAATGTTTCTAAAGAAAAATTGTGTGCAATAATTATAACATCAAATGAAAACACAGAATATAAAATTATATGACATAATCCCAATTTTGATAAAAATCATTTTAACATAGATTAAGATATAGAGAGGTAAAATATATATATATATGTGCATATGAAAAAAAATCCTAGAGAGAGTTTAAATGGTGCTTTAAAATTACTTTCCCAAGGTTATAGCTTATTTTATAATGTTCTGTATTTTCTTAAAGTTCTGTAATGAATATGCATTAGCTTTATAATTAATACCCTACATAAAATATTACACAGGTGAAAAAGTTTTCCCTGGCCTTGCTATACTTTCCCATACACTCTTTTTTGTTTGTTTGTTTGTTTGTTTGTTTGTTTGTTTTTAGCTTTTATAAAAGGGGTTTTATTTGGTTACACAGTTACAGTCTTAAAGCCGTAAAGTGTCCAAAGTAACACATCAGCAATCGGGTACCTTCACTGGAGGATGGCCAGTGGTGTCCGGAAAACCTCTGTTAGCTGGAAAGGCATGTGGCTGGTGTCTGCTCCAAAGCTCTGATTTCAAAATGGCTTTCTCCAAGAGTGTTCCTCTCTAGGTTGCAGTTCTTCAAAAAGTCACTCTTAGTTTCACTTGGGGTGTTTGTCCTCTCTTAGCTTCTCCAGATCAAGAGTCTTCATTCAACGGCCGGCCGTTTTCAAAATGTCTCTCATCTGCAGCTACTCTCTCAGCTACTGTGCATTCTTCAAAGTGTTCCTCTTGGCTGTAGCAAGCTCGCTTCTTCTGTCTGATCTTATATAGTGCACCAGTAATTTAACTGAGACCCACCCAACGGGCGGGCCAACACCACCATGGAAATTATCCAATCAGAGTCATCACCCACAGTTGGGTGGGGGCACATCTCCATGGAAACACTCAAAGAATTACAATCTAATTAACACTGATATGTCTGCCCACACAAGATTACATCAAAGATAATGGCATCTGGGGGGACATAACACATTCAAACTGGCACAGCTTCCTACTGGAAAGATCTCAAAAAGATGGAGCGTCTTTTTGCTTCTATTTTTCTACACACAGCCCAACTTGGGCAGATATTTGGTATGCCATTGCTGCTTTGTAAGATGTGCTATAAGCAGGAGCTCTTTCTCCAGGTATGTCTGCACAGCCCGCCCCCATACACTCTTATAATTTCAAAAACATTAATAATAAAGATTAGACTGATTGGAATAGCTAGTCATAATTGAAATTCTGTTGGGCGTTTCACTGAGCCCCAAAAATATGTACACTCTTATCTCTAAGTTTCTGAGGCAGTTGAGAAATAGGACAAATGAGAAATAAGACAAATAGAGATCAAAATATCATCCTTATTACTTTTTATGGCTAGATTGGATAAATGGCTTGGCAGTATGGCAAAAATGGTCTTCCTAGTACTGAACATATAAATTAGATTCTGCACCAAATCAACCTGCCTAGGGAGATAGCATCAGTTCTCTCCACCTGTGTTCTGGTTTCCAAAAGAGGATAGGAGAGTGGGGATGGTGTGTATTTGCCCAGATAGGAAAGGGAGCCAGAAATGTCTAGGGAAAATCCTACCTTATTAAAATCAGAGGACTTGGAAAGAAATATTTCCACATACACATTCCACAATATTTTTACAGTACTTTTTACACATACACATGTAAATTTTCCCAACCACTTTCTAAAGTAAAATTAACTTTAGCACATCCATTTAACATTTGAGACTAACTCCCAAGTGATAATTGACTTACCCAAGTTGGCACATAAGTGAAAGAACCAGAACTCATCCACAATTGCCAGATCTTCAGCATATATTTGTGACAGAGGACGGTAAGGAATTATGTATGCTGTCATTCATTCATTAAAATAAGCATTTCTCAAGTACCTTGACTAGCCAGACACTCTAATATAAATTAAGAAGAAAAACAAAGCAAATGGGTTTCATGCATAGTCCCTGCTCTCTGGATATTCATGACCTAGCAAACTTGTAATGAACTTTGAGAAGCCCAGGCACACTCTCATGGTAAATGACCCTATTGGTGGGTAACATGATCAGGTTTCCAAGAGTGAAAGGAGATACAGGAAGGCAAATTAGGAAGGGTGGTAACTTGTACATCATAAAAATTTCTAGGAAGCCAACAAAACAGAACAATACAACAAAATAAAAGCAACCCTGGCTAGAGACATATTGTATTCAGACATATTATATTCAGAAAGGCCAGGGGCGTCTGAGCAGCATCACTCTGCTCCAAAATCAACAGAGACCCAGGGTTTGTGGAATCCCGAAATATCCCTTGTGGAAACAGCAGGCCCTAAGGCAGAGATTTCCAGTTCTCTTCAATGTTCTCCCATTAGCCCTTTTGAATGAAAACAAATAGATATTTTCAGTCTCTTTTTGAATTGTCTGTTCAGAGAGATATGTGGGCCATTCCACTTCTTGAATCACAGAGTAGGGACCTTTGAAAATCTGTTCCCCCATAAAAGCAATGAACACATTGGCAAAACTTGTCAAAATCAACTTTTTCAGAGTTCTGGAAATTAACCAAAGGTTTGCAAAAGTCTGAGAAGCATTTATTCAAGAGACACTTGACTCTCTGCAACTACAGTAAGTTTTGTGGCATTTTAGCTTGCCCTGTTGCCATCTTCCTCTCCCCAGATACACAGTAGCCTTAAAAACCAATAGCTTTGCCATCATATTATCCATGAAAACCATCATCTGAGCAGCCATCGAGGAGGCTGAATGGGTTTAGAAATCCCCAAAGCATCATCTACAAAGAATTGTTATTATTTGACAAAGCTGGCAGTTTTCTAAAAACTCCCATTTGCAGAAAATGTCATTATTGAAAAGACTCAGAGCTTGCTCACTGTGGACAGTTTTTTCTCTGTGATTTCTAAGGCTGCCATAATGCAATATTTCAGAAATAGGATGGCTTTTTGAATGGGGTTTTATTAGTTTACAAATTTACAGTTCTAAGGTCATGAAAATGTCCTAATTAAGGCATCAACAGGATGATACTTTCTCTGAAGAAAGGCCAATGGCATCTGGGGTTCCTCTGTCATGTGGGAAGGCACATGGCCAAAGTCTGCTGACCCTTTTCTCCCAGGTTTAACTTCTGGTTTCTGTGGCATTCTTCAAAATGTCTCTGGGCTTCTGTCTTAACTTCCCTGAGCCCTCTCAAAAATGTCTCTGCCTTTTATCTTTTCATGAGGAATCCAGCAAAGGGATTAAGATCCACCTTGAATGGTCAGGTCTCATCTCCATGGAAACAGCCTAATAAAAAGGTCCCACCCAACAATAGGTCTGCCCCTACAAGATTGGATTAAAAGGAAATGGCTATTCAGGGGTACATAATAGATTAAAACCAACACAGTGAAGAGTATAAAATCAATGGCAGTCGGTATCTGGATGGTGCTGAGACTGCAGAGGGAGTTGCAGCTTGGGGCATGCAAAGTGGCTGCAATGGCTGCAAGATGGTGATGGTGACTCTAGCTCTCCAACCTGGGTCTGCTGTTCCCATGGACCTCCCCTCAACTGGCGGGGGTGGGTCACTTGCTCGACCAGTGATGCAGAGGGTCCCCCAGAAGGCATGGCGATCCATATACAGACTGGCCTGGACCCATGTGGCCCTCCATTGTGGAGGTGGGGGGCGCAGGGCGGGAGTGCTTTGACAGCACCCACCTGTGGATACCAGGAGTTAATGACTTTCAAAATGTAGCTGTAGACTTCACCCAGGAAGAGTGAGCATTGCTAGACACATCCCAAAGAAAGCTGTTCAGAGAAGTGATGCTGGAGACTGTCAATCACCTTGTCTCAGTAGGATGTCAGGTCTGCACAACAGATGTGCTTTTCTAGTTGGCACAAGGAGAGGAAATGTAGGCAGAAGGAATGGGAGTTCTCCAAAAACAGAGTCCAGGAAGTATGAATGACAGTAAAAAGCAAGAAATGACATTCATGCAGGAAAAAAAAAAAAAACACCTTTGTTCAGTCATTAGCTGACCATTAAACTACCTAAAAACAGACTTCATTGATCACACATAACAAAGAATACAGAATTTTCAGTATTAGTGCAAGAAAGTCATTTAAAGATGATAACAACAACAACAGAAATGCCACCAAAAATCCCTTGGGATAAAGTGGAAACCCAATTCCAGAATTGCCTCATGTAAAATGCCAAGTTATCAAAAAGTTTTAGACCTACAAAGAAACAGAAAGATATGGCTGATACACAGACAAAAAGGCAGGGACTAGAAATGATCCCTTAGGAAGTGCAAACATGGGACTTACTAGGAAAAGTCTTTAAATCAGCTATTATTAAAATTTTCAAAGAACTAAAGGAAACCAGGTCTAAAGAACTAAAAACATGAAAACAATGTCAACCTACATAGAGAATATAAATAATGAGACAGAAATTACAGAAAAAGAGAAAACCAAATAGAAATCCTGGAGTTGAAAAATACAATGAATGAAATAAAAAATTCACTACAGAGACTCAATAGAAGAATTGAGCGGACAGAAAATTGAATAAAGAATTTGAAGATACACCAATTGAAAGTACACAGTTGAAGAACAGAGAGGAAAAAATGAGGAAAAATGAATACAACCCCAGAGACCTCTAGGAAACCATAAAGCATAGCAATATATGAATAACAGGAGTCCCAGTAAAACTAAAGAGAGAGAAAGAAGAAGAATATTTGAAGAAATAATGGCTGAAAACTTCTTGTATTTGATAGAAAGCATTAATCCATGCATCTAAGAAGCTTAAGGAACTCCAATTAGGATAAATTTTTAAAGATCTGTGCCTAGACATATAATCAAGTTTTTGAAAGGCAAAGAGAAGATCTTGAAAGCAGCAAGGGGGAAGCAAATCATCAAGTGCAAGTGTTACTCATAAGATTAAGAGCTGATTTCTCATCAGAAATCATGGGGTAAAAAGGCAGTAGGGTGGCATATTCAAAGAGCTGAGAAAAACAAAGAATTTTATATCCAGGAAAACTATCCAAAAGTGAAGGAGAAATTCATTTCCAAAAAGCAAAAACAAAGAATGTTCCTCTAGCAAAGCTTCCTTACAATAAATACTAAAGACAGTCCTTTGGGCTTAAATTAAAGAACACTAAATAGTAACTAGAATCCAAATGAAGAAATAAAAGCACTGATAAAAGAACCTACATAGCTAAACAAAGAGACAGTATAAATGTAATTTTTGTTTGCAACAATTTTTCTTCTACTTTATTTAAAATTTAACTATATATATCAATAATTATAAAACTATGCTGATGGGCTTAAAATGTATCAAGATTTACTTTTTATGACAATAATAGCAAAAAGGAAGGAGGAGAGAATGGAGTAACATAGGAGCAATATTTATATACTAGTGAATTTATCTTGGTATTAATCTGAACTAGACTGTTATAAATTAAGAGGTTAACTTTAATCCCCAATATAATTAGTAATAACTGAAAAAGTATTGTTAAAGAGACAAGGAAAATGGAAGGTTATGCTAGAAAATATCTCCTTTACACAAAAGAAAGCAGTAATGAAAGGATAGAGGGTAAAAAAGACATAAGACACATAGAAAACAGATAGAAAAATGGCAGAATATAATCCTACCTTATCATTAATTGCAATAAATGTAAATGATTAAACACTTCAGTAAAAAGGCAGAGATGGTGGAAGAACTGAAAGTCAAGATTCTAGTAGACATTTGCACACAGATGTTAATGGTGACATTATTCACAGTTGCCAATGGATGGAGGCAGTCCAGGTATTCATCAGCTGATGAGTAGAAGGGTGAACAGTGCTATATTCATATAATGGAATACTGTGCAGCTGCATGAAGGAATGAAATCCTGATGAATGCAATGACATGAATGAACTTCGAGAGCATTATGTTCAGTGAAGTAAGCCTAAACAAAAGAACAAATATTGCATGTTCTCACTAACATGAACTAACTATAAAGAACAAACTCTGAGAGTTAAATTTGAAAGCATAGGTTATTCAGGAGATAGAAAGAGGGCAGAGATTGGACAATTGATGCCTAAGGAGCAGAGAATATTTAATAAGGTTGATTGTAAAGGTTCAGAAATGGATAGCACAATACTGTGTGATGGTAACACAATATTGTGAGTGTAATTAACAAAGCAGAGTGTGATTATGTTTGAAAAAGAAAGATTAGAGTTGTGTATGACACCAGAAGGAAAGCTAGAGGGAAAAAAAATGGGACTGTATAACTTAGCAAAGCCTAGAATGGACAATGATGGTGGGTAATTGTACAAATATAATAAAGTTTTTAAATGAATGAGAACAAATGTATGTCACTTTTACAAGGTTTTAAGAATAAGATGGTGTATGGGAAAAATGCAATTAATGCAAACTAAGGTTTATGGTTAACAGTAACATTGCAATATTCTTTCAGTAATTGTTAACTTCTTTCAGCAGTCTAGAAAACTAAAATAGGCAGGCATGTGTGGCCCTAGGAATTGTCCCATTTAGATGGATACAAATGTCCCCTCTTCCATAGGAAAATTTCCTCATGGTCCTGGGCACTGCATCATATGGCCTACAGCCAGAAATCTTTTGTCCCTGGAGCTATCACTTGACTGCTTTCCCACAGCATTTTGTAAGTGAGCTCTGTAATCTGTCTTATACATGCAGGGCAAGTTCTGGGATGGCAAGGCTGTGACATGTGTCCTGGCTCAGTACTCCAAGCCATTACCAGAGAGATTGGGCCAGACATACATGTTCCTAGTACATACATAAGGGTTACTCTGACCCTACCAGAACCAGGACCATGGACCCACAATGAGTGTTTAGACTGGCTCTGTTCTGGTCCAAAGGGGATGGTGGAGGGCCCAGTGAGATTCTAGCCTTTTAAGTGGTCTTTTCTTGATTCAGCATTCACCCTGTTACTGCAATACTTCAGCAGTATTCTGGAGCTTTGAGAAAGATGCTTCTGCCAGTTCTTGCTGGATGTTCAAAGCTTCTGTGGGGGAATAGAGCCCTGAATCTTCTCACTATGACATCTCAACCAGGGCCTGCTTGCTTTTCTACTCCTAATTTCATTAAATTCTGCACTAATCTTCATAATATCCTTCTTCCTTTTTGCTTTAGGTTTGGTTTGATATTTTTCTAAATTCTTAAGGTGAAAGGCTATTAATTTGATAACTTTTTAAAAATATAGGTGTTCATCACTATAAATTTTCCCTCTTTGCAATGCTATACTTGCAGCCCATTAATTTTATTTTCTGTTTGTTTTTTTTTTTTTTTTTTGTATATCTTAAACCATTTTCTAATATCCTTTGTAATTTCTAATTTTACTCATTGGTTATTTAGTAGTGTGCTGTTTAATGTCTACATATTTGTGAATTTCCCTATTTTCCTTCTGTTGATTTAAATTCCATTGTGGCCATAAAACATTCTTTATATGATTTATATCCTTTTAAATTTATTAAGGCTTTTTTTATGACACATGCTTCATACTGGAGAATGTTCTATAAACACTTGAGAATAGTGTGTGTTCTTCTTTTGTTGGGTGTTGTGTTCTATAGATATCTGTTAGTTCTACTTTGTTTGTGTGTGTTTTTAAGTCTTCTATTTCCTTACTGATCTTTTAACTAGTTGTTCTATCCATTATTGTAAGTTGGATATGGAAGTCCTGTACTATTATTGCTGAATTTTCCATTTCTTCCTTCAATTCTGTCAGTTTTGATTCATATATTTTTGGGTTCTCTGTTTAGATGTCTATATCTTTATAATTATTATGTTTTCTTGATGTATTGATCCTTTTATCACTATAAAATGTTAATCTTTGTCTTTTGTAACATTTTTGTCTCAATACTGATTTTGTCTGATATTGTTTTGGCTTGCTAAAGCTGCCAGAAAGCAATATATCAGAAATATATAAATATATAAATATGTAAACACTCAATGACTTTTACAATGGGAATTTATTAATTTACAAGTTTACAGTTCTTAAGACTTAATGATGTCTAGATTAAGGCATCAAAAGGACAATACCTGGACTCTGAAGACAGGCTGCTGGCTCCTCTGTCACAAGGCAACATCTGATGGTCCTTGTCCCCTAGGTTTCATTGCTTCCAGCTTCTGGGTTCAGTGGCTCCCTCTCTCAGCTACTCTGGTGCCCTTAGCTTCTTTGAGTGTTTCTCTCTTTTAGCTTCTGTCTCTCTTAGTTTCTGTGGCATTTTCTCTCTGAACTTCTCTGGGTGTTTCTCTCTTTCATCTTTTAAAAAGGACTCCAGTAAGAGGTTTAAGACCCAACTTGAATGAGGAGGGTCACATCACAATTAAAATAACCTAATCAAAAGATCCCACCTACAGTAGGTCTGTACCCATAGGAATGGAATAAAAGAACATGATCCTTTCAGGGATACATATAGCCTCCAAACTTCCACATTCATATAGACACTTCAGCTCTGTTTTGGTGCTGTTTACATGATATATCTTTTTCTATTCTTTTATTTCAACTATTTTTGTCTTTGAATTTAAAATGTGTCTCTTGTAGTGAGCATGTATTTTGATCACACTTGTATTATCCATTCTGCCCAATCCTGTCTTTGTTTTTTAAAGTTTTATTCACACACAATACAATCCATCCTAAGTGTACAGTCAATGGGTCCTGGTATAATCACATAGTTATGTATTGACCACCACAATCTATAGGAGAATATTTCCATTTATTCCAAAAAGAAAGAAAAAAATCCCATACCCCTCCAGTATATTCCCCTATTATTGACATTTACCTTTAGTAAACATCTTTCTCGAAGCTCCAGAATACTGCTGAAGTATTGCAGTAACAGGGTGAATGCTGAATCAAGAAAAGACCACTTAAAAGGCTAGAATCTCACTGGGCCCTCCACCATCCCCTTTGGACCAGAACAGAGCCAGTCTAAACACTCATTGTGGGTCCATGGTCCTGGTTCTGGTAGGGTCAGAGTAACCCTTATGTATGTACTAGGAGCATGTATGTCTGGCCCAATCTCTTTGGTAATGGCTTGGAGTACTGAGCCAGGACACATGTCACAGCCTTGCCATCCCAGAACTTGCCCTGCATGTATAAGACAGATTACAGAGCTCACTTACAAAATGCTGTGGGAAAGCAGTCAAGTGATAGCTCCAGGGACAAAAGATTTCTGGCTGTAGGCCATACGATGCAGTGCCCAGGACCATGAGGAAATTTTCCTATGGAAGAGGGGACATTTGTATCCATTTAAATGGGACAATTCCTAGGGCCACATATGCCTGCCTATTTTAGTTTTCTAGACTGCTGAAAGAAGTTAACAAGCTTACAGTTTTGAGGCTGAGAATAATGTCCAAATCAAAGCATCATCAATGTGATACTTTCTGCTCAGACTTGCTGCCAATGATCCTTGAGCCCTCTGCCACATGGCAAGGCACATGGTGGTTTCTGCTCCTCTCTTCCTTCTCTTCTGAGTTGTCTTGCTTTCAGCTTTTTGCTTCCATGGCTTTCTCACTGTTTTTCTGAATTTCATTCTCTTATAAAGGACTCCAGTAAGAGGATTAAGACACACTCTGAGTCATGTTTTAACTGAAGTAACCTCATGAAAACCTGCTTACAATAGGTTTACCCTCACAAGAATGGGTTAGGTTAAAGAACATGCTTTTCTGGGTGCACAAACAAGATGCATGTGCAGAACAGGTAAGGGAGGCCACTACACTTTGACCTCAAACTATTCTCTAAACTCATTGTATGGATAAGTCCTGAAGGAGAGCACTCATATAGGTCAATGTGCAAAGACTGGGGAAGATGTTTTCTTTTTTCTTTCCTTTGGTTTTTTGTTAGTTCCTGGCATTCAAGAAAAGCTCTAGCTGGATACAAACTTAAGAAACAGATGCCTCAGAGTCAAAATCCCTGTGATAACACATTAAAATATCAAAATGTCCAACAAGAGATTGAAAAACATAAAGGAAACAAGAAGTGATGGCCCAAGCAAAGGAAAAGATTAAATAATTAGAAACCATCGGTGGGGAATACCAGGCTTGGGACATACAAGACAGACTTTTAAAAATTATCCTGTGTATGCTCAAAGAACTAAAGGAAAACATGGCCAAAGATCTAAAGGAAATCAGAAAAAGATAGATAACCACAAAGAGAATATCAATATGCTGAAGGCACAATAACAGAAATTGCAAATTCCCTAGGAGTGTTGAAGTGCAGATTGGAGAGAGCAGAAGACAGAATCAGTGAACTTCAAAATAAGACACTTAAAATCATCCAGTCTGAAGACCAGAGAGAAGAGAAGAATGAAGAAGAGTGAGGAAAAGTTAACAGAGCTTGAGGAAACTGAAACACCATCAAGAGAACCAATATACACATTGTGGAATCCCATAGGGGAAGCAGAGAGAAAGAAACAGAGAGTATACATAGGAGCAATGGCTGAAAACCTCCTAAATTTAATGAAAGACATGAGTATGCACATCCAAGATGCTCAACAAACTCCAAACATGATAAAACAAATTGATCTACTCTACCACTCCTTGACACTTATAATCAAACTGTCAAATGTCAAAGATAAAGAGAATTCTGAAAACCACAAGAGAGAAGCAATGGGTCATGTACAAAGGAGCCCCAATAAGATTAAGTGCTGATTTCTCACTGGAAACAATAGAGGCATATTTAAAGTCCTGAAAGCAAAAAACTGCCAACCAAGAATTCTATATCCAGCAAAATTTTCTTTAAAAATGAGAGAGACATTAAGGCATTCCCAGATAAGCAAAACTGAAGAGTCTGTCACCTTTAGACCAGCCTTACAAGAGATGCTAAAAAGAATGCTTAAGATTGAAAGGAAAGAACATGAGACAACAGATCGAAGATGCATGAATAAATAAAGATCTCCAGTAGGTGTAATGACATGAATAAATATAACTGCCAGTACTATTGTATTTTTGGTTTGTAATTCCAATTTTTACTTCCTATGGGATCTAAAAGGCAAGTGCATAAAATATGATAAATCAGTGGTTCTGCACTTATCATATATAAACATGTAATTTGTGACAAGAACTACATAAAGTTGGAGGAAAAATGGGTATAGGAGTATAGTTTGTATATGCTATTGAAGTTAAGTTGCTATCAAAGAAAACAAGATTGTTATAGATTTAGGATGTTGAATTTTAGCTCCATGGCAACTACAAAGAAAATAAAGAGTATACAAACTCACAGAGACAGAAAATTGAATACAGCTTGCAAGTGGCAGGGAGCAGGGGAAATGGGGAGTTAATGCATAATGCATATAGGGTTTCTGCTTAAGGGAATGGAAAAGTTTAAGTAATGGAAGGTGGTGAGGGTACAACAACATTATGAATGTGGTTAATCCCACTGAGTAGTATGCTTGGGATTGGCTGAGATGGGAAATTTTATGTATACATGTTCCTACAACTTCAAAAAAAAAAAAAAAGCAGTTAAAGAGACTGATAAATGCAATACACGATCTTGGACAGGATCTAACAAGGAAGGAGAAAAGTCTCAAAAGGACATTATTGGTTCACATGAAAAAAATTGGAATATTGACTGTAAACTTCATATCAGTATTAAGTTTCTTGAACTTGATACCTGGCCTCAAAGTGGTACCTATGTGAATATCCTTGTTTGTAGGAAATGTACGTGGCAGTATTAAATGTTCAAGGAGCATAATATATGCAACAACAGTACCTGAGTGTTTGGAAAATAGATTGAAAAACAGATGATTAGATAGGTAGATACATGCATACATACACAGATATAGATAGATAGAAAAATAGATCTATTGATAGATGGATAGATAGAAAGATAGATAATAGATGGAAGGAAGGAAGGAAAGAAGGAAAGGAAGGAAGGAAGGAAGGAAGGAAGGAAGGAAGGAAGGAAGGAAGGAAGGAAGGAAGGAAGGAAGGAAGGATGATATAGTAAACGTGGCAAAATGTTAAAATCAGTGTATCTGGGTTTCTGGTGAGTAGGGCTATGTTGCAGTTCTCTGTATGTGGTTTTTATTGTATCACTGTCCTGTAAGTTTGAAAAATATTTCAAAATAAGAAGATAAAAAAGGATAAAGAAATTGAATTTGGGGTTCCCTCTAAGCATATCTGGGAGTTTTGACCCATTATTTTATTTTCACATGAACTACTGGATCTATATCTAATCCCAATTATTATTCCTACATATTTTATTGACAATAATATTGTGTTGACTTTTATTCACAGTTCACTGAAACTCACAAACTCTCTTTGACCTCCTTGACAGAGGTGAGTTACAATGGTCTTTAGAGAAGCTAGAAGCTGTTGGTTACTTA
Source organism: Choloepus didactylus (assembly GCF_015220235.1). Classification (NCBI taxonomy): domain Eukaryota; kingdom Metazoa; phylum Chordata; class Mammalia; order Pilosa; family Megalonychidae; genus Choloepus; species Choloepus didactylus. The sequence continues at coordinate 106,869,914 of NC_051308.1, forward strand.
AGTAGCAGAAGAGAAACACAAAGTTCTCACTGTGAGGTTGCTCATTGACCCTTCTAACTGCTTATCATTCTCCAAGAAGATAGGCAAAATTTAGACTTCTGTGTGACTGTAGTTTTAAACTTCAAAAAGGTAGACAGAGCAACCATCAACCTCTCCTCAATATGTCATTTTATTTCTTCATCACAACATTTCCCCTGGATTCCAGTAGAGCCCAACATTGCACTGACCACTCTTGACCACCAGCTCCTCCAATTTCTCCCAGCAAACAGCTGAACAAATGCCTTTCCCTTCAGTTCTACTCAAAGCAAGATTGAATTTAATAAAGTGATAAAGAGCCATAAAAAACAACCAAATAATTAAAGAATACAAAATTACAGAAATGGATTACAAATAAAAATTCTTTGGCTAGTGTAGCTCAGTTCAAATAACCTACTGACTGCTGACCCTCCACATTTGAAATACAATTCTTTCATTGTTCCGAGGCAGGGGTTATAGCAGAGGTATTAGTTTAATTTTTCTATCCAAGTGGATCAAAGTGATCAGAAGACCAGTGAGTAGAATTGATATGTTCCCTGAGTTGATAACTCAACACTTCCATTCATTTATTCATTCATTCATTTGTTCATTTATTAGTAGGTTACTTAGTAAATATATGCTTTTATAAGTATTTATCGTCTACTATACACAATTACCTTAGGCTATATCAGCAAAGTTCTATTCTTAGCAAGATTGATGCCAAGTCATCTTTTCCTTCTTTGCTGTCTCTTCTCACCTCTCCCCAAATGCACCAATAAAAAATGATAGTTTCTCCACAGTGTGACTATGCCATCTCATCTTGCAGCATCCCACCTCTGTGCTTTTGATCATCTTTTCCCTTCACCTGAAAAGTCTTTATTCACATTCCATTAATTCTTGGTCACTCACATAGGAACTGTAAACTCTGATTATTCTGTTCTCCAAATATCAGAGTAATAAGAACTTTGCTTTCTTTTAAATTATTTTTATATACTATTTTTATATACTAGGGTGTATTATTGAGGATAGCTACTATTTTTGCATAAACTAGGGTGTAAATACCTTGGGGTTTAATTTTATATAGCCCATAAATTCTATAATCAAATCACTACTCAAAATGTATTTGTTTAATGAATTATTAAATACTTAATTTTTTAATGAGTTATCAAAAAAGGACGTTATTTAAGCTGATGCAATGAATGGTGGAATTTCAAGCTTGGAAGGAGATATCTGTGAACAGAGATCCAGGCCACAACCCACTAGATCATACTGCATAGTTATAATTGCACTACCCATATGTTAATCTGTCACACAACCAAGAAGTTGTAGAATATGAACAAGACCCCAGTTCTCATGAAACCCTTACCATTGCTTTTTTCATTACTCTGCCTCTTGACAATCCTTTATACGTTAATTAATGGGTAACAAAACAAAAACCATCAGTATCTTCCCAGGGGAAAATGCTATTTATTTACCTCCTCACTTTCCACTTCTGAGACTCATGCAGTTGATTATTTGTTCACAGAATGTTAGGATAGTGAGATCCAAAGATAGCAGAAAGTCTGGAAAGAAAGCTCAGTGAGACTTTCTTTTACTCCCTTATGGTTATTAGACTTTTCTAATGTATCTTGGTCACCAGAGAATACTTTAATGTGACATTCAAGAATGAAAGATGAACTAAATGTTGAAAGCTCATTCTTGACAGGGAGTTAAGGGGATCTGCCCTACCTATTTCAATTCTCCAGGGAAGACTTCCAAAACGAATGAGTCTTTCAGAGGGGGTTGATAGATAAGGAGTCAGTGTCACATGCTCTGGGAAGCATATTCTTGGCATTTAGCTTTTGTCTTCCTTCTGCCTATTACAGCTCAGTGGGTGATGATCTGTTCTATTTTATCTTCTCATCCCTTCCCATGTTCTTCCTTCACCATCACTAAATAACTAGGCTAAAGTTCATGGAATAATTAGAGCATTTCTAAAATTATCACTAGTGCCTGGCATGTGTACATCAGTAGATACAAACACTAATTCATTCAATTCCCCAAATAGTAGAACCCACCAGGGACAATTTCCCTAAATTCTCTAACACATAGCTGTTAGAACTCCATGAAAAGCAGAAATCTTCTTATCAAATGAGCCTTAGCAATAAATATTAACAAAACCATTTCTATTCTGAAATGGCCGTATTCAATTCCTTTCTACCACTGGCATCTCAATGCCCTAAAGTCTGTATTCCTACCTCCTCTGCTGAGAATTATGAGAAATATCTCCCAAAGCATCATTGAAAGACTTTTCTTTTATCCCTTATTAACTGTGGCCCCAATATTCTGGCTGATCTTTATACTTTCCAGAACTCCAGAGTGACATTATTGCAACATTATTTTGGGCAGAGTTCCATCTGTCTTCCAATTAGCAAAGAGGATACACAAACACCATGACTCCCAAACCTCATAGGTCCAACAGGAAAAGGAGGAACAGGAATAAAACTGGCTTTGGCAATTAGTTGGGTGTCTTTCTCAGATTCCTTGGTGGCTCATTAAAAAGCTGAAACCTGTTGCAAATTAAGGAAGGGAATGTGAATGTGGAAAACCCACGTGATAGGAAGTAGTGGTTTGTCTTTTTTGAGGTCTTTTTTTGTGAGGGAGAAGCCATTTTCTTCCTTGGCCTTCACCCTGTCAAATGAAGCCTTCCTTTATCATTGTCAATGAAGAAACAAAGCTATTTCTTTTAGTCTATGTTCATCTGAAGTCCCAAATTCAGTTTCTGAACCAAGGAGTAGAGCATAGTATGAGATATGAGGAGAATAGTGATTTCTTCACTGGGGAAGGTCAAATCTTGAAGAAGAGCAGCAAAGAGCAGATCTGGAGACTGAAGGAAATTGGTAGAGTGTTCAGGTGCAGGCCACAGGAGTGGTACTCTGCTTTTTTTTTTTTTCTAGCTTTATGGAAATTATAAGATCTTTAATTAAGTGTCTGCTTCAAGTATAAGTAATAGGATTCAAATCTGTGGGTAATATCCTGGACGGCTTGGTTCAGTACCCAAATTATATTATTTCCCCCAACAATTCTTTTGATGGTGTGACCTATGGCATACATGGGGTTGGGGAAAGAAGAATGAAATGCCTCTTCTACATTTATGTACCAATGTTTTCCCATCTGGAATTTTAAATGAGGTAAAATTGAAGCTCTCTGGTGATGTCATCAACATGGCACCTTAAATAGCAACCATAAATTCCTCTCCAGAAATTCAGTGACAAAAAGGACAATTCTGAATTGTTTGAAACTCTGGAGGAGGATATAGACTGGAGAAGGACCCTGCAGATGCCAAACTGAAGAAAAAGAAGAAATACCGGTTGTCATTTTTTTTGCCTCTTCCTCTTTCTTTGTGGAAGAAATGGAAATATCCTCATAGAGATAGTGATGGTGAATGCATAACTATGTGATTATACAGGGAATCAATGATTCTTTACTTAGGATGGAATGCATGGTGTATGAATAAAACCATCCAGAAAATAAACAGAGGGATACAAGTGCTGGAGAAAATGTGGAGAAAGGAATCTACCTAATCACCATTGGTGAGGAAGCAGAATGGTGCAGCTCAACTGAAGGGCAGTGTGGTGGTTCCACAGGAAGCTAAACATGGAGTTTCCATATGGTCCTGCAACCCTGCTATTGGGTATATACTTGGAAGAACTGAAAAGAGGAACACTAATGGACATTCACACAGTGGGGTTTATGGTGTCAGTATTCACAATTCACAGTGAATGGAGGTGGCCCAAAGGTACATTGACTGATGAATGGAATGGCAAACTGTGGTGTGTACATACAATGGAATGTTGAGCTGCTAAAAGAAGGAATGAAGTTGTGAGGTATGCAACTAGGTGAATGGACATTGAGAACAATATGTTGAGTGAAATAAACCAGAAATGAAAAGACAAACATTATAATGCCTCATTAATATAGGTTAATTATAATGTGCAAACTCTGAGAATTGAATCTGAGAGCATAGGTTATCAGTGGAAGGCTTATTGTAAAGGTTCTTAGATTCAATAGTACGACTAATATTTTTTAAAATTGGCAACCCCAAAAGTTGGAGAGGATGTGAAGAAACTGACAGGTCTGCTATGCAGTACATTGACTGGAAAATTTGTGGCAGCATCTAATAGAGTTAAATATACACCTACCCTAGATTCTGCAATTGTACTCCAGACAAATGAGAGAAGAATGAAAACAAATGCTTCCAAAATCACTTGTACAAAATATATTCATAACAGATTTATTCATAATAGCCAACAGTTGGCACTAATGAAATACCCATCAACAGATAAATGGATAAAAATATTTTGGCATATTCATACAGGGGACTCCTACTTAGAAACAAAAAGCAAAAACTCCTGATTCATGAAACACTATGAGTGAATCTCAGAAACATTACGCTGTGAGAAAGAAGACACACAAGAATACATGCTGTATCATTCCAAATATATCAAATTTAAGAAAGACAAATTAAACTATATTGAAATCTATAGAAATGTATAGAAATCTATACCATGGTGTCCTGAAGCAGGGGGATCAAATAGATAGTGGCCTGAGACAACTTGGTGAGGATGATGGAAATGTGGTTTATCTTGATTGGCGTGGTAGTTACGTGGATGAACTTTTTGTCAAAACTCAAATAAATTGTACTTAAAATATTGAACTTTATTGTATAAAAATTATTCCTTAATTAAAAAGTAAGGATAAGAAAATAGTGAGTACAAATGAGAAATTAAAACCCCAGGCCACAAAATCAACAAAATATACTTAAGAAACTAAAAATATGGTTTAAGAAATTGTGATGGAGAAAGCAAAGGAAGATAACAACTTCTTCAGATACTTCTAAGTTTGGGTGAATGAGAACAACAAATTGCCAATGGTAATAACTGAGAACCAGTTAGGCAATCAGAGAACTTCAGCCAACACACGGAAAGGCTCTACAGGATCCAAAGAATAGTCACTTACTCTCTGACTGAGGACAACAGAAGATGGCACTCTACAGCCACAAAACTATGAATATGATCATAGACCATCTTTCCCTTCTAGTAGGACAAAAAAACCCATCTCCCATAAAAATGAACACAGTAAAAATGATGGTCATATCCCATGTAAAGTTACTGTAAGAAAAAAAGTCAATAGAACAAAGCCCTATATGAAATGACTCTGTGGCCAGATTCTCCTTCCAATAAAGGATTCCAGTTGCCAGGAGTATTGTCAGTAGACAGGTTTCAGCAGTCAGTCCTCTCAGGAATTTCCTCAGCAACAGAGAGACCCTTCCCAAAATAAAGACTCCTCCTGAGGCCCACACCCCAACCCTGGTTGATGCTACACTATAAAATCCTGACCATCTTGGCCCAACTCAGGACATCTCTGAATTGCAAATGTGGCTACAGAACTCACTGTGAGTTTAGCTGAGACTGTCATTGGGACTGCATTAAGTTAAGAATTCTCTCTCTGCTCAATCTTTCTTCCTTTCCCTCCCTTCCACAGGTGTTATTAATTTCTTAATAAACATCCTAAAAGCCAAGCTACACTTCAGAGTCTGCTTCCCAGGAAATATAACCACCAGAGCCTGGAAGTTATGTTTATAAAATAGATGAAAACTTTAGCCAAATATTTTTAATGAGTTAAAAGAAATTAAAGGAGTGATAGAAGATATGAATTAATAACAAAGATCAGAATTTAAAAGAATTCATTTATGAGTGATTGGAAGAAGAGAAGCTTTGAAAAGAGAGGGTAATGAATTCAAGAAGTAGTCAGGAATGGAAGGAAAATCATTACATAAATGAAAGTTAAATTTGAAGGAAAATAAACCCGAATGTATGTGATGTTGCAACAGAAAAAAAAGAAGATTGAATGGGTGGAAGAAAACCAGAAAAAAAAAAGAGAAAAATAATTCTAAGGAATACATTTGCTGTAATTCTATTGTTATAATATTAGAAACTAGGTAAATACTGATGCATATATTGTAAGCCAAAAGTGTGGTTTCCATTGGATAAGAGTGAATGGATAGTAGGATATTTGTAATACTCTTTTTTTACCTATTCATATTTATTTGTGATAATTCATTGATCTTTCAATTGTGATTTGTGCTTTTTTTCTATAAATCTACAATTGCAGTTTTAATTAACAAATTTGGACTACTGAATACAAGCTATGAGCACAGATAAACCCAGAGCAAGCAGGAAAGGACTCCTGAGGTCTCTCCTGGCAGAGAGGAGGCAGGGCTGATGGAAAATAATAATGATAATAATAATAATAATAACAACAATAATAAATAGAAACAGAGGCTTTGGAGGTGGCTGAGCTCAGAATACTGTAAAGCAGCAGTGTCACAAGAAAAGAGGCACAAAGAAACAGATACCTAAACTGGAGGGGCTGAGAACTGGCTCTGAAAAGGGGATTTCTTTCTTTTTTCTTTTTTTTTCTATCATTCTAAGGAGCTCATAAGAGAAAGCCTCAGATATTTTCAATTGTCAGCACTGACCTAGGCAAGGGTGGAGTTAATAAAGTCAGAGAGACAAAGGAAGAAGTCAAGTGAAGAATATAATTCCCTAAAGGGCTTATCATCCCTAAGAAAAGAGGAGTCAGAACCCAGCTCAAGTGGCAGCACTCCCTCAGAGAATACAGACACCAGGGACTGGGAGGGGGGGGCAGAAATAGCTTAAGCTTAGCTTCCAACACCCTCATCCCCTGTCCAGGACAGGGTCTGCTGAGAATAAAGGCACTGCAACTCTTTACACCAGTGCAGAGCTATGGGCTGACAAAACCACCTGTTGGGCAGGATAGGAATAGCACAGAGTCTAGAGGCCTCAAAAGAAAGTCTGACAAACTTCTGGGTCTCATCCTCAGGGAAGCTTCATACTGATTATACCAGCCTCCTGAGAACTGGGCCCATCTGGTCTGTGAAAATCTGATTGGGGCAATAAAGGAAACCAGATGCCTAGACAACAAAAAATTACAAGTCACACTAGGGAAAACAAAAATATGGCCCATCAAAGGAAAAAAAGTTACACTTCAAATGAGATACAGGAATTAAAAGAACTAATTAAAGCTGTTCAAACAAATCTTCTAAATCCAATCATCCAGACGAAGGAAAAAAGTGGCAAAAGAAATGAAGGATATAAAGAAGACCCTGGTGGCCTTAAAAAAGAATTTGTAAGCTTTAAAAAACAAATGGCAGAACTTATGGGAATGAAAGGCACAATAGAAAAACTAAAAAACACAATGGAGACATACAACAGCAGATTTGAAGAGGCAGTAGAAAGGATTCATGAACTGGAGGACAGGGCATCTGAAATTCTTCACAGAAAAGCACAGACAGAGAAAATAATAGAAAAATATGAGCAGGGGTTCACGGAACTGAGTGACAACATGAAGAACATACATATACATGCCAGGGGTGTCCCAGAAGGAGAAGAGAAAGGAAAAGGGGCAGAAACAATAATGGAGAAAATAATCACTGAAAATTTCCCATCTCTTACAAAAGACATAAAATTACAGATCCAAGAAGTGCAGCATACCCCAAACAGAATAGATCCAAATAGGCATATTCCAAAACAACAGATTATCAAATGTCAAAAACAAAGAGAGAATTCTGAAAGCAGCGAGAGAAAAACAATCCATCTCATACAAGGGAAACCTGATAAGACTATGCACAGATTTCTCAGCAGAAATCATGGAGGCAAGAAGGCAGCGTTAAGATATAGTTAAGATACTGAAAGAGAATAACTGCCAACCAAGAATTCTGTATCTAGCAAAACTGACCTTCAAAAATGAGAAAGAGTTTAAAATATTATCAGACAAACATACACTCATAGTGTTTGTGAACAAGATACCTGCTCTACAAGAAATACTGAAGGGAGCACTATAGGCAGGCAGGAAAAGACAGGAGAGAGAGTTTCAGAGACAACTATCAGTAAGTGTAAAAAAAAAAAAAAAGAGAAAAACAATAAAAATAAAATAAGGTATGACACATAAAATCCAAAAGACTATATGGTAGATGGTAGTAATTACATTGAGTGGAATTAGCCAGAAACAAAAAGACAAATACCATATGGTCTCACTAATATGAATTAACATTTATGAGCAAACCTTGAAAGTTAAAGTTGAGAACATACATTATAAGTAGATAGAAAGAGAGTAGAAATCAGGTATGTGATGCTGAAGGAGTACAGAGTGGTAACAGGATTGATTGTATAGATCTGGAAATAGGTAGCACAATATTGTGTGACGGTAGCACAATATTGTAAGCACTCTGAACAAAGATGAGTGTGAGTACGGGTGAAAGAGAAAGGCCAGGGACATGTATGATACCAGAAAGAAAGACAGAGGATAAAGACTGGGACTGTATAACTTAGTGAAACCTAGAGTGATCAATGATGGTGATTAAATGTACAAATATAAGAATGTTTTTACATGAGAGAGAACAAATGAATGTCAACATTGCAAGGTGCTGAAAACTGGATGGTATATGGAGAAAATACAATCAATACAACCTAGAGTCTATAGTTAACAGTAACATTGTAGTATTCTTCAATTAATCATAACAAAGACAATATACCAAAGCTAAATGTCTATGAAAGGGGGATATAAAGGAGTGGTATGGGATTCTTGGTGTTGTTGTTGTATGATCTTTACATTGTATTTTATTTTGTTTTTTCTTCTATCATTTTTTTTCTTTTTTTTTTTCTCCTTGTCCTCTTTCATTGCAGAAGAAATGGAAATATCCTTATATAGAATGTGGTGGTAAATGAATAACTATGTGATTATACTGGGAATCACTGATTGTTTACTTAGGATGAATTGTATAGTGTGTGAATAAAACTGTTTAAAAAATAAACAGAGGGATACAAGTTCTGGGTAAAATGTGGAGAAAGAGATGTACATATTCACTTTTGGTGGGGAAATAGAATGGTGCAGCCTGTTCTAGTTTGTTAATGCAGCCAGATTGCAAAACACCAGAAATGGATTCGCTTTTATAAAGGGGGTTTATTTGGTTACAAAGTTACAGTCTTAAGGCCATAAAGTGTCCAAGGTAAGTCTCCAACAATCAGGTACCTTCACTGGAGGATGGCCAATGGTGTCCGGAAAACCTCTGTTAGCTGGGAAGGCACGTGGCCGGTGTCTGCTCCAGAGTTCTGGTTTCAAAATGACTTTTTCCCAGGACATTACTCTCTAGGCCTCAGCTTCTCTCCAAAATGTCATGCTCACTTGCTCTTGGGCATTTTGTCCTCTCTCAGCTTCTCCAGAGCAAAAGTCTGCTTTCAAAGGCTGTCTCCAAAATGTCTCTGTAAACTGCAGTTCCTCTCTCAGCTCCTGTGCATTCTTCAAAGTGTCCCTCTTGGCTGTAGCAAGCTTGCTCCTTCTGTCTGAGCTTATACAGTGCTCCAGTGAACTCATCAAGGCCCATGCTGAATGGGCAGGGCCACATCTCCATGGAAACTATCCAATCAGAGTCTTCACCCACAGTTGGTTGGGGCACATCTCCATGGAAACATTCAAAGAATTACAAGTTAATCAACACTGATACATCTGCCCACACAAGATTACATCAAAGATAATGGCATTTTGGGGGACATAATATATTCAAACCGGAACACAGCTCATCAGATAGCAGTGTGGTGGTTCCACAGGAAGCTAAGTATGGGGTCACCATAACATCCTGCATCCCTGTTACTGGTTGATTTGTGGATGAACTGAGAGCAGGGACATGAGAGGACACCTGCACACTGGTGTTTCTGGTGGCAGTATTGAAGATTTGCAATGGATGGAGGTGACCAAAGGGTACGTTGACTAATAAATGGAATGGTGAACTGTGGTGTATACATACAATGGAATATTGAGTGATGGCAAGAAGGAAAGAAGTTGTAAGTTATGCAGGTAGGTAAATGGACCTTGAAGACAGCAGCTTGAGTAAAATTAGTCAGAAATGAAAAGACAAACATTATAACACCTCACTAATATGGGCTAACAATAATGTACAAACTCTGAGAATTGAATTTGAGACCATGGATTATCAGGGGAAGGCTTATGTAAAGTTTCCTTTGTAAACTCTTATAGCAGTTACATCTATTAATGTGTTGTAACAGTTATTTCTAAATTCTGAGATGATGAGCTGTTTTCATGTGACCTGGTCAGTCCCTGGAGCTTTGGGTGTTTGTGTGGCACCTTGGACTCAGAGCCAGAGTTCTGCAGCTGTGAGTGTCAGCATTGCTCCACGCAGCAACTATTAAAGAGGCTGAAAAGGAGACCCGACTTCAATTGGAGATGTGAATGAAATGGACTTGGTTGAGACTGGGGAAGATCAGATTAAAGCATAGAAGATGTTATTAACTGGGTTTTAAAACTTTGGCTTCTGTGTGGGACCAAAGGAAGAATGCTTATTTGGTGCAAAATCTGTATTTTCTATAGCACATTATATTATTTAACTTGTATGGTCAGTTTACTCAAACATCATAATGACATGGAACTTTGAATAGGGAGTGAAATCTGGTTGGTTTGTACAGGTTAGCATGAGCTCATATACACATCCTAGAGTAATTTGGACAGAGAATAAAAATTATTTGCAATGCCCTGGGGAAATATGTGGAAATATTAAACTTCCCCACCTGGGGAATTCCTGATATTCTTGCAATCATTGGGGACTACCAGTTTAGTAGGCCAATCCCTCAATCTTGGAGCTTGCCCTTATGAAGCTTGTTACTGCAAAGCCTCCTTATAATTGTGCCTGAGAGTCACCCCCACAGAACTGCTTTTGTTGCTCAGATGTGGCCTCTCTCTCTCTAAGCCCACTCGGCAGGTAAACTCACTACCCTCCCCTGTACATGGAATATGACCCCTAGAGGTATAAATCTCCCTGGAAACATGGAATATGACTCCAAGGAATGAGCCTGGACCCACCATTTTAGGATTGAGAAAGCCTTCTAGATCTAAATGGGGAACAGAAATGAAACAAAATAAAGTTTCAGTAGCTGAGAGATTTCAAATGGAGTAGAGAGTTCATTATATACATATCCCTTTTAAGTTTTTAGTTTATTAGAATAGCTAGAAGGAAATATCTGAACTATTGAATGGCACGGCAGTATTCTTGATTCTTAAAGATGATCATATAACTATATAGCTTACATGGTGTGACCGTGTGTTTGTGAAAACCTTATGGCTCACACTCCCTTTACCCGGTGCTTGGACAAATGTAGAAAAATGGAGACAAAATGTAAATGAATAATGGAGGGAGAGGAGGACTTTGGGATGTTTTAGGTGTTCTTTTTTACTTTTGTTTTTATTTTTATTTTTATATTCTGGAGTAATGAAAATGTTCAAAAATTTATTGTGGTGATGAATACACAACTATATGATGATACTGTGAACAATTGCTCTACACTTTGGATGATTGTATGGTATGTGAATATATTTTAATCAAATTGCATTAAAAATGATATACTCTCCTTTTCCAAGGATGTAATATATTTTATATAAGGATATGAATTATAATATTTTCTATTCTATGCATTGTCTCTATTTATCCCCAGAATTTTTCTGCTCTTATATTTTGGCCTTTGTAATTCCCGTCTAAGTCTTGCTTCAGATGTCCAGTAACCCTTGGATATTCAAATACATTTCAGACTGGCTCCACAAAGCTTCTTAGAGACTCTGTGTACCTGGTTAGACCTTGTGGCTCAGTGGGCTCCAGTGTAGAAGAGTCAGAAAGCAGTGCTATATATTTTGTTGAGATAACCCCTAATGGCCACTCATCTTCCTCAGAAGGACATCCTCCCATTTCTAACTAAAGAATGTAAGTCTGTTTGTCAATCTTCTGAGGGCTGATTGTGGAAAATGGGCTGGTAATGCTCCATTTTACAAGAGTACTTACACTTAATTGTTCTGCTTTCAGTAAAACTTTCCGAACTTACCTCTATTCTGTTTCTCATTTCTTGTCCAGAAGTTGTCTGGTTTAATTGTCATAGAAGTAAACTTCCGATATCATCCTGGCATGGGAAATATAATAATAATGCTACTCAAGTTGTAGCCTGCAGCCTATGGCCAATGCACGGCCAACTCACTATTGGTTTGTAACGAACTAGGCATAGAAGTTGAATGTAAGTGTTGAACAACTTTTATGGAATTTGAAATTACTGATACACCCAAGCATACAATCAGTGAACACATCTTTTTGAACTGGGTATAGAACAATTCAGATGTTTCTCACTTAACTTTGTTATAATTCATTTTATTGTATTTTGTTTAAGTATTGGCCTGTGATGAAATGGAAAAAGAACATTTTTCCCTCAATGCAGATGATATGAGAAGCAATGGAGAAGCTGTGTGTTCCTCATTAAGACATTAAATCAATCCTACTCTTTTCAGCACCATCTGGGAGGCCCAGTCATGAGGAGAATTCCAGATCTAGAGTTCTTTATATGAACTAGCTTGCTTTTGACTGTCATCCACCTCATACAGGTGTGTTTTTCAGCTTTCTCTCTTCTGCTTGGAACCACTTCACTCATCCACTTTCTTGGCATCTCCCATGTGCTTCCCTCTCCTGTTTGCCTGCTTGATGTGTGCTTGTATGTGTTTTTATATCCTTGCTATCATTTTAGTGGAATTACAAGTTGAATATATGTTAAATCCCAAAATGTTTATTTAATATTTAAAAACTAGATTCCATGACAACATTCATAAATCAATATCATTAGAAATATAAAGAAAAGCTAATAAACACAAGTACAGTGAAATATTTTTACTTTGTACTATGAATCCATGAGAAGTCTCATACAAAAAAAAAACAAAATAAACAATCATATAGTGAACTAAAATACTTTAGGTAATAAAGTTAAGATAATATCAATAACATACATACTAAAACTTTAACCAAAATTAAAATACATATTAAGTGACCAGGTATAATTCAGAAGAAACTACAAATAAAACCTGAATACATACCAAAAATTGATTTTAAATCAATTGCTTTCTTTCAAAAGTTGTTTATAAATCAGCAAGCAAATACCTAAAATAAATAAATACTCCATTTCTAAAAAAAAATATTTCATGATTAAATGACGATTGCATACATACTAGAAACAAAACAAAACAAAACAAAATAATGGAGGGGGCAAATGCTGTACTTATGGAGACAAGTAATCCCTTCAATGCCTTCATTATTTAACAAGTGAGAATGAAAATAAAAAAAAGACTTCATCATAAGACTGAAAAATGGGAGAAAAAAATAGGAACAAAGATAGTAATTTTAAAATATGAGATCATTATTTATGATTTTATACACTTTAATTTGAAGATCTAAATAAAATTAACATGCGACAGTACAGTTACATTTTGCCCTGAGAAAGGAGGTTGCACATGAAATACAAGTTTCATTTTCATGAATTTTGCTTTTATTTTGCTTTAAAATGAATATTGATAAGATGCAGCATATCTAGAGGACTGCATTCAAAAATCCTAAAATTCAGGTCACTGAGCAATAGAAAAGAGACTGTCATCATAACTGTCTCAAACACCTGTGAAACTGGATCAGCCTTTGTGTGATACAAGAGGCAGGATGTATGAAAATCACAGAGAGGCAAATATTAGATAGGGTGAGGGAAATAGAAATGAGAGTTGAGTACAACAGAAATGTACATTTTGTGAAGTTTTTTATGACTAGTCAGCAGAGGCTGGTTCCTTCCAGGGTTCTGACACAGGAAATTCTGTATAAGGGGGAGACAAGACTAGGGAACACCTAAGTCCTTCCCTATATAATCTTGTTACATAGTCTAATGATAAATTTGAGAATGGGATAGCTTTCTCTTCTTAATAAACTCAGTGTAGAAAGCTGGGTAGAGACATCTCCTTAAGCCTGATCTTTTCCATTCATTTATGTAGCATACCTTCTGGGTTACAAAAGGAGAAGTTCCAAAGAGTGGGCAGAAAAGACACCCACAAATGCCATTTTCAAGAATATGAAAGATGTAAACAGTCCTTGTAGAAATGTTAAGAGCTTCAATTATTACAACGATCTTACATTTTTATATGGTTTCCCATTTTAGACATATTTTCTTTCATATTGTCTATTTGATACAAACAAAATCCCTTTGAAATAGGTAAAGAAAATTATATTGTTCAATATATATTTCTATATATTAAAATATCTGTTCAGAGAACAAAAGTACCTTTCTCAAAGTCATGACCTAAGTAGTGTCCAATCTTGAATCTCCTAATTATGAGTACAGTGACTTTGTTCCTTCATCATTTCATACTTCTAGATATCAACCTCCTTTATGTTTGGGCACTGTCTTTTAAGCTGCACATAACCTTCAGCAGAGAACAATCAAAGAAGATTTAAGATCGTTTGAAGAATATAAATCTAGAGGATGAGTAGAAGGGGTTGGAGGAGAGTTATCCTTCATGTCCAGATACTATGTATTCTCTCTTAATGTTTAAAACAACCCTTATAAGAATCTTTTACCATCCCCACTATGTAACTATTTACTTAATTATACAGGTAAATAGAGTATATCCTGTTATGATTTAAACAATTATTACTCATGTTTAATTGGCACAGAGCTATCTGCAGGTGGAAACTGCTTTAATTATGAAATCTTAGGGAAAAACGCAGCCTTGCCAATAATTTTCCGAAGAGCCATCTGGACGTCTTTGTTCCTGAGGCTGTATACCACAGGGTTCAACAATGGGGTGATGATGGTATAGGACACTGTCACCAGCCTGTCTTTGCCTGATGTGTACCTGGCTGAAGGTCGCAGGTAGACAAAGGAAGCACAGCCATAGTGGACAATGACCACAGTGAGATGGGAGGCACAGGTTGAGAAGGCTTTTCGCTTGGCTTGACCTGAAGGGATCCTCAGGATGGTGTGGACAATGAAGCCATAGGAGATGCAGATGAAGAACAAGGGCACAAGAAGCAAGACAACCCCACCAATGAAAATGACCAGCTCAGTGATGTGGGTATCAACACAGGCAAGATGTATGACAGGTGAAATATCACAAAAGTAGTGGTCGACCTGGTTGGAACCACAGAAAGGGAGACTAAAGACCAAAGTTGTTCCTACCAGAGATGTCAGGAAGCCACTAACAATACAAGTGGCTGCCAGTTGTCCACATACCCTCAAGCTCATGAGAATGTGGTAGTGCAAAGGCTGGCAGATGGCAGCATAGCGATCATAACCCATCGCTCCCAGAAGCAGGCAATTTGTAACAGCAAAACCAAGGAAGAAGAACATCTGGGTGGCACAACTCACGAAGGAAAGTGTCCTGAGTACAGATAGCAGGTTGATAAGCATCTTGGGCAGGATAACAACTGTGTAGAAGGTCTCAGAGATAGAAAGGACACACAGAAAGAAGTACATGGGTGTGTGGAGGCTGCGATCCAGGTGGATGACTGAGATGATGGTGATGTTTCCACTCAGGATGATCAAATAGAGGGAAAGAAAAATCACAAAGAGGACAAGCTGCAGTTCCCCAAGGCTTGAGAAGCCCAGTAGTAGGAACTCAGTGACAGAAGTGGAATTAGCCATAGAGAGTTTATCCCCCAAAATCAAGTCAGTACGATCTGGTCCAGAGACCTTTGAAACTGAGGAATCAGAAAGACATACCCTTCACTAAGTAGCTAGCTTCAGTCTGGTTTGAATGGGAAACAACAGACCTGGAGAGGAAAAAAGAACCATAATGAACCAACAATTACCCAAAACTGATATGTACCCAAACAACTATTTTCTGTATTAGCATTCTGCTTCTACAATTTGGGGTGAAGAATCTCTCTGACTTCATTCTCTCAAAGAGGAAAAAGATCCATCAAAAATTAAGTCTATCTCATTTTCACTTCTGATCATTAGATAATCGTACTCACTATCTCAATTATTTTAGCAATGACTTTGGGGCAAGTATTCACATGAAGTGTACAGATATCTGCTCAAATAAAGCCTATCCTGCATGCTCCCTCCTTGAAGACTTATGTAGTCTCTACTCTACTTTTTTTTTTTTTTTTTGGTAATCTTTTTCCCAAAGAGTTTTTATCTGTATTAATTTTAATTTTAAGTAATTATTCTCCTATCATGATTACTGATATATATATTTGATCACCAGTATCTGTGGGCCCACCCCATCCTCCCCTCTTTTTAATGTGTTACTTATCTAGGGAAACGTTTTCTTCCTTTTTATTACTTGCCCTTACACAATACAGTTCCCTTTCATAACTAATCATAACCCCATCTTCATGCAGATATTTTTTAAAGTTAATGTGATTTGGAATTACTTAGAATTAGCTTTATGACTCCTCTACAAACTCTTATAGGACACTGGGCCTGGTTTCCCCTTACAGAAAACACATGGCTAGAATAATTTAGTTTTGCTTCAGCATTCAGTGGTTGCCCATTTGGTTGTATGCCTTACCCTGACTTGAAGACTCAGCGGGCTGTTGTTCACAGGATCTGCCTCTGGATTTCTGAGCAGGGAAGCTGAGCTACTTTCCCTAAGACCACTGGCACATCATTTTTGCAAACTCTCCATTATAAACTATTTAATCAAAACAGTCTCATCCTCTGTCAACTACTACCCAAATCACTTCTTTGACCTGGATTCTGAATCCCTATAAAGTATTTCAAAATCCACTTAGACATCCAGACAGTAAATTTCACAGACCTTTTAAAATTCAACAATTCTCTCATCTTCCACATCTAACCTAGTTTCTGTTATGCAATTATTCTAGCATTCATTCCTTCCCTTCTTCAAGAAATTATCTCTTACCTGGACTATAAGAAGACCCTTATAAATGAACTCTCTGGATTCTCTCTTCCCACTCTAAGCCATCCTCCACAATAGCATCCTCACAATTGTCTTTCTAGAGGACAGATCTTATCCTACAACAAAACCAATCACTGTCAATTATCTATAAAATAAAGTTGAAAAACATTATGTATTCTAGTTCTTTCCCAAATCTACCTTTTAAGTCATAACTGCCATTATATATTCCATCATGGGGACCTTAGCATCAATCAGTTTTGAACAACTGTGTCATTTTTCCATATGCCTCCTAAATCTGGAAGCATTCCATGCTTTGGGATTTTTGTTGTTACTTTTTTTGTTTGCTGTTGTTTTATTGTTAATTTTCTGGCCTATGTTCAATGTTCAATTAAAAAAACAGTGAATCATTTCATAACTTCTTAATCATTTTATATTACTTCTGTATTTCCTTAGCTATTACTAAAATCTTACTTGCTTTGCCAACAGAGTTAAAAGTCTGTATGAATCTCACCAAATTATAACCTACAAGAGACAAGAAATATATCTACCACCCACAAGATTGCCCTGTATATGTCAAGTGCTTGAAAACTTTTTGAAATATAAATGCCCAATGATTCCTGTATCCCCTATGAATTATTTCAAATCTCCCAAATAGATGGCCATTGATTCCAGGTGTTCTCCAAATTCTTCCCTAAGCATTACTCCAGGACATAGTATTAGCATTCTGCTTCTACAATTTGGGATAAAGAATCTCTCTGACTTCATTCTCTAAATGAAGAGGCAAAAGGTCCACCAAAAATTAAGGATATCTCATTTTCATTTCTGATCATTAGATACTCTTACCCACGATCTCAATAGATAAGTTTTTAAATGTAATTTTAGAAAAACACTTGATCATTGCACCTGAATTCCCTCACAAATCAGTAGTTTGTTAATATCATTTCCTCTTTACCAAGACAAAGGTTTAACAAAAATTTCAAAATGGGACTAGAATCAAGAGCTTTAATTCCTATTTCTAAATCTCTTCAAAAGCTTTACATTTATTCCTCATAAATAAGGAATACAGAGCATGCTGTTTTACCAGAATAGTCTCCATTTACATCTTTTCAGAGATATTTTTTCACCACTCCACTTTCCTAGTCCCTCTTCTTTGATATTTTCTCTCTTTTAGATCCTCCCCAAGGTTAAAGAAGACTTGGTATCAAAGAAAGCTGGAGTTCCTAAAAGGAAAGAGAGACCACATTTCTCAATGGCTACCCCAGGATCCCCATCAGTCATCAGTGTTTTTAAACTCATCCTTGGAGTCTCTGCAGGACCTAAAATTTGAAAACACAACTCATAGAGGAAGCCTTTGCCTTTGACTCCACTTAACCCTGACTAGAACGCTGCACAAAATATTTGGGAAATTGAAAGTAGTGTCCTGATCCTGGAAGGAAGGATATTGCTGGTTCAGAGGGCTTGGGTAAATATGAAAGAGGGGGAGAGGGAAAAATAGGAGTAATTAAATTATTTGCCTAACAAGTGGAAGGAGTGAATTGCCTGTTTATTATCCTACTTAGCGACTATAGGATAAAGTCCATTTAAAAAGGCCAGGAAAAAAGGAAGATGAATCTATGTCTCCAACTACATCTACAACTTCATTCTTTAACTCTTACTATCAAGACTTCATTGCATAAAAATCCTACAGAAATACTTATGTTCCCTCTATATAGCTTTATGTTTCAACACTCCATGACAATATACAGGGACAGTCAGAGAGAGACACAGAGAGAGAACTCTCAGCCTCCAGTAACTTATTGTCTTTACTTGTGGCCCACTGATTCTTCACGTTTTTTTAATTCACAAGTGTTGAACTTTCTCTGATCAACCTAGAGTTTGCTGTATTTTTCTCATTTTTTCAAGGTTGTTTCTGTATCTTTACCACAATAGTCAACACGTTATACCCAAATTATTTTTTCTGTCTGTCTCCCCATTAGACTTGAGACTCTTATCCATTCTGGATCCTCTCATCTTAACCCAATTTTAAAATAAATATGTTTTCTTTAAATAAATGTACTGTGAATTAATAAGTAAAATAGTCCATTAATGAGTTAATAATGATTCCAATAGTTCATTTTATAGAAGCTTGGTTCTACTGAGTACCACCATGTACCTCCTAAGTGAAAATTACTTTTTGTGTGCCCAATACACTGCACGTTCTCTAAACTTTTTTGCTTTCTTCCTTTCTAAGACTAATATACTGTCCTCCCTGTAGAACAAATTAAAAGTTACCCTATGGCCATCCCTTCTTCTTGGCCCTGGTCTCAATATTTACCCTTACATATTCCAATATCCAGCTTCCCTTTCTGTCATTTGATCCTCTTAAACTACTAATAAGAAGGGATAAACAGATAATTAGGTCATGGAAAGAAACAACAATGTTTAAATTCAGCATACAATTAAAAGGCTGGATTGACAGACCTCTTCTCAATAAGGAAATCAGTGTCCTTAAATAAAAATTAAAATGTCACATTCCTCCAAATTAGTGCTCTAGCACACAATGGTATATAGGTGCCCTCACTCTCACGCATTTCCTGAAAATGTCTGTGAAGGTTTTCAGGTGAAATTTGCCAAAATCATCTACCCTGTCATGATCCTCCAGGGTTTGCCTTCATTTCATTTTCTAGGAACTCTCTGGGCTGGAACAAGAAAACCCTCCACATTACTCCACAGAACAATATCACCAGGGCATCATTTCCACGGACATTTTAGTATTGCTTCAGTTAGCATCACCGATGTTCTTTCCTTTGTACCTCAGTCAGTTTCAGTGTGCTGGAAACTGAGACACCTACCTCTCTCCATAGGGAGCCGCTTACCAATTGTGCCCAACATTTGTCCATTATTTTCCCAATTAGCAAGTAAAAACCTGACAACAAACTATGGGAATTAGCTGGTCAAAGAGAAGTCTCTTTCTAAAACAATATGGGGATTAGTAGGCTTTGTCTTAGAAATTCTTCAGGGACTCATTACATAGGTGGAGGTTTTCTGGGAAACATCTATGAAAATAAATCAATGGCAGCTATCTACTTAGATTGCCTTGCCTGGTGCCTCTAAATTTTTATTCTAAGGTGTGTAAAAAGAGCCTTTGTTAAGCCGTTTCACAATCTCACTTCCAAAAGCTACATGAAGGAGAGAAAGATATGAAGAATGGAGGAGAGACTCTTAGAATGGCAGGGATAGAATAAATTTTTCAGACACTTAGGAATCCTATTCGTTTCTGAAAAATACTGTCAGTTTGATAAATATTTGTTCAACCAATCAATCAATAAAAAATATTTGGAGTTAGATAAAATTGTAAAAATGCCCTGGTAAGAATTTCATCAGAGTCCATAACCTTTCTCACAATATCAAGTTGCCTACTGATTCCTTCTGACAGTGAGTCCAGACCCTGAAGATGGGAATGAGGCAAATGCTAGAAACTCACGGATGCCTCTCTGAGTGATTCATGTGTGCTCTTATTGTATAAGACACGTCAGAGATGCTACAGGACTGGAACAGTGGGAAAAAGGCTTAGTTCTACACTAAGGAACTTTCTGCTTTCTCTGTTCTTCACATATGACAAAAATAGGGGTCCTGACTAGATCTTTAGGAAATACCTTGCTGGGAAGTTTTGTACACAAGTTTGATTTATCTTCCTTATAGGAGTGTAGAAGATTAAAGTTGGTCACACAATTTTTTTTACATTCCTCACATAGAGAGATGGGGTATATGTTTCCTTGACTCTAGGTGGGCTGAGTGATTCCTTTGACCAACAGACTGTAGCAGAAATGATGCTGCATCAGCTTTGAAGTACTGCTCTCTAGAGACTGGCGACTTCTATGCTTATTTCTTGTAACATCTACTTTTGTAACCTGGCCACCATATTTTTGAGGAAGCCAAAGAAGCTCTTGGAGAATACATGTGGAGAGAAACCAAGGCTCCCGGCCACAGTATGAGGTGAGCACACGGCCAAAAGCCTACATCAACTTAAAAGTCACACAAATGACCATTATCAGAAGTGTCTCCTTTGGTCCCAGTTGAATCATCCCATCTGATCTCATGTGGATTAGATAAAACCTCTTCTCATTGAGATCTGAGATAATTGGAGAAATATGTAAAAAATAAGTTATTGTTTTTACCAACTAAGTTTTGGAGTAGTTTAAAATGCAGCAATAAATTACTAGAACATAATTTTGTATCAAAAATCATTGTGCAGCT
Organism: Choloepus didactylus; assembly: GCF_015220235.1. Lineage (NCBI taxonomy): Eukaryota > Metazoa > Chordata > Mammalia > Pilosa > Megalonychidae > Choloepus > Choloepus didactylus. Next base: position 106,890,950 of record NC_051308.1, read on the forward strand.
CCCACGACTCAGCAGGGGAAAGGCCCACTGCCGCGTTTGCCTACCGTCTGCACGGAGAAAACACAGCAGTCAGCGCCTCGGAACAGGCCTAAGACAACCGCCGAATGCGGGGAAAGGGAAATGCTGACCAATCGCGCCTCCGCAGGCTCTGCTGCAACCTACAACAAGCACGTTAACCTCAGCTTCCACAGGTTTCCTTTGGATCCTAAAAGAAAAGAATGGGTTCGTCTGATTAGACGCAAAAATTTTGTACCGGGAAAACACACTTTTCTTTGTTCAAAACACGTTGAAGCCTCCTGTTTTGACCTAACAGGACAAACACGACGACTTAAAATGAATGCTGTTCCAACCATTTTTTATTTTTGTACCCATATAAAATCCATGAAACTCAAGTCTAGAAGTCTTTTGAAGAAAAAGAAAACAACACTTGTGCTCCAGCAGGACCATCTAATTTAAAATCAAATATTAATAGTCAGCAAGGACTATTTGAACACAGTTATGCCTTCAGGAACCCTAATAAGAGGACAGTTAAACTGGAAAAAGAAATAGAAAGCTTAAGAAAAAAAATGAAAACTTGCCTACAAAAAGAACGCTGAGCAACTAGAAGACGGATCAAAACCACATGCTTGGTGAAGAATTTAGAAGCAAGTAACATTTTACCTAGGGTCACATCAGAACACATTTTACCAACTGCCTTAAGCAATCTTCCTTTGGAAGATTTTAAGATTTTTGAGCAAGATCAACAAGAGAAAAAATTACCAATTTTCTAACATCTGAAATAGACCAAGAGTACCTTCAGTTAAGATTAGCTTGCACGGAACTTGATACCCATCCTTCATTCTTTTCAGAGGTAAAGATATTTAAAGTAATTACACCAATATTGGGTATTTTGTAAAGTTTTATTGAAGTAACAGTATTGCTGTATGCATTATGAAGACTTGATTACAAAAAATGGAAAACTTTTTATGAAACTTTTATTTGAAAACAAATGAAAGTGCCTTATATGATAATTACTTAAAAATTCTGCTAGGAAAGTTGTATGTTTGCAAGCTGTTTTGTGTTTGTCTTTTTAAACTGCTTTTAAAGAAATAAGCTATGACGAGTAACGTATTTAATTTATATATTAGAAAAAAATTTTTTTCCTTTACCAAAGTTGGAATATTGCGTTCTAAGTAAGATGCTAAGTAGTAGTTAGCCAACATTAAATATGACTTTAGAAAACCGCTGGGTTTGGTATTAACTAATTTATTATTGGCACTGTGATCTGAAGAATTTATAAAAAAAACCCAAGGTACAGGGCAAGTTTTTATTTTTTTTTAACTTTGTGTCTTTTTACCAGTAAAACTTAGGTAATCATGACTTCCCTTATGAGACTATTCAATTTTAAAATAGATTGTAAAATATTCTGAAAACTATAATTTTCAATGTGAAGTATCTTTGAGTCATCCACACTAGGTAAGGCCTCAAGTACCTCAGGATTAGTAAAAACTGTTAGCTGATTATATTCACCTTCTAAGAAAATGTGTTAGGAAATAATGCAAAGTTCTGGACCCAGCTTTTACCTTAATTAAACTAATAGATAAATGTACACTACTCTATTGCATTTCCAATTTCAAAATTATACTAATAAGCAAACATGCTACAAAGTTCCATGGCAGCATACCCTCTCTGCCCTATGTCAATACCAAAATTCTTAAGCCTTTTTTTTTCTTTGTTTTTAACTATTTTCTGAAACATTCTGCACCTTAGAAATATCACACCAATATAATATAATGGATGTTTTTTTCCATAAACTCAAAAGAATAATTTAATCACAGAAAAGTACATATTCTATTTCCATAATTCATAACTTAGAATCAATTTATCTTACACATCAGCTTGCTTTTTATCTCCTTTTTTTTAAAAAGTGAAAGTCAAATATAGCAACTGTAGTACATAAAGGAAATAAAATGTAGTTCTTTACCAAATTACATGCATGAACCTAATAAAGCTATGCAAGTGTTAACTAATTATTTTATAAAATAGAAGTATCTGAACTATTCTTATGATTGCCACTGGAACAATTAAAAGGTTTGCTTTATTTCACCAAATGTTTGTTTAGAACCCTTTCCTTCTAACAGCTTTGATCAAACCGTGTAAAAATTATGATATACAATCAAGTTACTTAATCCTAATTCAAGCTTCTGATACTACCATATAAAGGTAGCATATACCTAATCATAAATTGCTGTAAATCTTTCCCATAAGATAATGTCTACTTTATGTTAAAAAAGGAAAAACAACTTTTTTTGATGTTTGGATTGCCTTTTTTTTTCTTTATTGACGTCATTTGCTTGGACTCTAGGAAGTCTTTTTACCGTATTATCACCCTTTCTTTTAATATGGAATACCTCTCAACTAGATTTTACAAATCCAAAGTTAGGAAAAGTGTGCTTTAGTTCTCATTGGGCACTTAAAACAAATATTTATGAAAATTCTTTTGTGTATGTTGTAAACCTTGTAAGTCACTTTATTTTTATGTTAAGTAGTGGATGTAACTCCTTGGAGTGCTTTCTTCTAATATAGTTTCAAATATCTTTTCACCAATTTATAATCATCAGCAAACATTTACTGGCCACATCTCCTTTATACCTCAAAATAAGTTGGTCAAATAATCATTTAAATATAAAACTATGTATTCTGAGTATAGACACATACGTGGTTCACCCCTCCAAATACAAAACAAAACACTAATTAATACAGGCCAATTCCCATCTACAGTATATTTTGATATCTTAACATGACATTTTAATAATCACAAAAATAAAAGATTATAAAGTACAGTAAGCTTTTGGAAAAGTTACTTAGTTTTCATTCATTATAATTTGACACCATTGAATAAATGACCACTTAATAATTTAAGAGTAAATTTTCTTTGTGTTGTCTCCTTGTCATTTTCATGTTACAAACCCTGACTGCATCAAATTGTTTTCTTAACATACATCTGCCTACCTTAAAAGTAGTTTCATTCCAGTGGAATATGACTCCCGGGGACGAATGTAGACCCAGCATTGTGGAATGGAGAACATCTTCTTGACCAAAGGGGGGAAATGAAAAGAAATGAAATAAGCTTCAGTGGCAGGGAGATTCCAAAACGAGCCAAGAGGTCACTCTCGTGGGCACTCTTATGCACAATATAGACAACCCTTTATAGGTTCTAATGAATTGGGGTAGCTGGTGGTAGATACCTGAAACTATCAAACTACAACCCAGAACCCATGAATCTTGAAGACGATTGTATAAAAATGTAGCTTATGAAGGGTGACAATGGGATTGGGAAAGCCATAAGGACCACACTCCCCTTTGTCTAGTTTATGGATGAATGAGTAGAAAAATGGGGGAAGGAAACAAACAAACAAACAAAAAAAGTCACCCAGTGTTCTTTTTTACTTCAATTGCTCTTTTTCATTGTAATCATTATTCTTGTTATTTGTGTATGTGTGATAATGAAGGTGTCAGGGATTGATTTTGGTGATGAATGCACAACTATGTACTGGTACTGTGAACAATTGAATGTACGATTTGTTTTGTATGACTGTATGGTAGGTGAATATATCTCATTAAAATGAATTAAAAAAAAGTAGTTAGAAATGGAAGGAAAGTCATTTCATAAATGAAGTCTAAAGTGAATGGATACATGATGGATAATTCCATAAGAGAAAAAACACAGAAAAGAAAGAAACTAGAGAAAAGATAAAAATAATTCTAGGGAATACAGTCTCTATAATTCTACTTTTATAAAGTTTGAAACCATGTAGATACTAATGCATGATATTAGAAGCCACAAGAATAGTTTCCACTGAATAAGGAGGAGTGGGTAGTGAGATGTTTCTAATATTCTAATATTTAGAATCATCTTCACATTGTGAGAATTCATTGATCAATCATGATTTGTGCACTTTTCTACATGTTTTTCTTTCAATAAAAAATGTAAATCATATATTGTTCATTTTTCATGAATGCAATATATTTCATATAAGGTTATAAATTGCAATACTTTTCTATACTACACATTGTCTCCATTTCTTCTGACAGTTATTTGTTCTTATGTTTTAGCCTCTGTTTTTCATGTTCAAAACTTGCATCAAACATCTGGTAACCTTTGGATGTTAAAGTGTATTTCACTTTGGCACTAAAAAAGCTTGTTAGGAGTGCTCTGTGCACAGGTGGGCCTTGTGGCCTAGTGGGTTCCAATGTAGGAGGGTCAGACAAAGCAGTGCTGTGCATTTTGTTGAGATATCCCTTAAGTGTCCCTCATCTTCCCCAGAAAGAAATCCTCCCATTTCTAACTAAAGAGTTTAAGACTGTCAATCTTCCAGGGACCAAATGTGGGTAAGAGGCTGGTGATACTCTGTTGTACAAAAGTACTGACACCTAATTGTTCTGCTTTTAGTATAACTCCTCACACTTGTGTCTGTCCTGCCTGTCCTCTGGTTTAATAGCCATACAAGTAAACCTCCAATCTTATCCTGGCTTGGAAGACATTAAAGCATGCTACGCAAATTGGATTCTGCAGTCTATTGCCAATACAAGAATGATTCATTTTTGATTTGTGGTTAGCAAGTATAGAAATTTAATGTAAAAGCTAGTTATCAAATTTATTTGGAAAGGGAAGATGCCTCGAATTGCTAAAAACACTCTAAAAAAGAAAAATGAAGCAGGAGGAAATACACTCCCTGACTTTGAAGCTTATTATAAAGCCACAGTAGTCAAAACAGCATGGTACTGGCACAAAGACAGAGATATTGATCAATAGAATCAAATTGAGAATTTGGAGATAGACCCCTAGATCTACAGCTGACTTATCTTTGATAAGGCCCCCAAAGCCACTGAACTGGGACATAACAGTCTTTTCAACAAATGGAGCTGGGAGAGTTGGATAGCCATATCAAAACAAATGAAAGAGGACCCCTACCTCACACCCTACACTAAAATTAACTCAAAGTGGATCAAAGACCTCAATATGAAAGACAGTACCATAAAACCCCTAGGAGATAATGTAGGGAAACATCTTCAAGACCTTGTATTAGGAGGTCACTCCCTAGACCTTATACCCAAAGCACAAGCAACAAAGAAAAAAATAGATAAATGGGAATTCCTCAAACATAGAAGTTTCTGTACCTCAAAGGAATTTGTCAAAAAGGTGAAGAGGCAGCCAACTCAATGGGAAAAATTTTTGGAAACCATGTATCTGACAAAAGACTGATATCTTGCATATATAAAGAAATCCTACAATTCAATGACAATAGTACAGACAGCCCAATCATAAAATGGGCAGAAGATAATGAAGAGACAGTTCTCTGAAGAGGAAATACAAATGGCCAAGAAACACATGAAAATATTTTCAATTTCACTAGCTATTAGAGAGATGCAAATTAAGGCCACAAGAAGATACCATCTCACACCAATTAGAATGGCTACCATTAAACAAACAGGAAACTACAAATGCTGGAAAGGATGTGGAGAAATTGGAACTCTTATTCATTGTTGGTGGGACTGTATAATGGTTCAGCCACTCTGGAAGACAGTCTTGCAGTTCCTTAGAAAACTAGATATAGAGTTATCCTTCAATCCAGCAATTGCACTTCTCGGTACATACCCGGAAGATATGAAGGCAGTGACATGCACGGATATTCACATGCCAATGTTCATAGCAGCATTGTTCACATTTGCCAAGAGATGGAAACAACCCAAATGTACTTCAACAGATGAGTGGATAAATAAAATGTGGTATATACACATAATGGAATACTATGTGGCAGTAAGAAGGAACGATGTCGTGAAACATATGACAATGTGGATAAACCTTGAAGACATAAGTGAAATAAGCCAGGCACAAAAAAAGAAATATTATATGCTACCACTACATTGAAAAATGTAAAATAGATGGTTTATAATGTGCAATGTAGGGGACCTAGTGATAGAGAGCAATTAGTGAAGGGGGAACAATAACCCAATAAGAACAGATAAGCTATCGTGGGTAGATTTGGCATTCTGGGAATGCCCAGGAGTGACTTTGGTTTGTTACCTTGTGGTGGGTGGTGGGTATGGTAGGAACAGGTTCACAGAAATGTTACTATATTAGGTTACTTTCTTAGGGTAGATAGGAAAATGTTGGAAGTAAAGCAGTTATATTAGGTTAGTTGTCTTTTTCTTATTCCCTTGTTTTGTTTTCTTTGAAATGTTTTTTTATTGTTATTTTTTTTTTGATATAGTTAATTTAAGGGGAAAAAGATGAAACAAGTGTGCAGGGCCCTCCTGTGGAGCTTGGGGAGAATACAGGGTTGTTGGGCTTCCCTACCTTGATGGTTGCTGATGTGCTCACAGACATTTGGGGACTGGTGGTTTGATGGGCTGAGCCCTCTATTGCCCAGACTTGCCTGTCCGGCGCTGCCCCGCTCGGTCCCCGGTTCCCGGCCGGCGAGGGGAAACAGGGAAGGAGAGAGAGAGATGCAGACTGCGCGAACTAACCTGGTCATGAATCACGACTCGAACCACACGGCAGTTGTGAAAGCAAGCCCTTTACTACAGCTAGATGAACATTCTGTGTTACTGGTTCCCACACGGGGCACGGCGCCTCGTGGGAGAGCAGCCTCGATGTGGCCGTCAGGCACGGCTCCTTGTGGGCTGTCTCACCCTACCCCGTCCGGGTAAGACCTTTTATACACAATTAACAACCAATAAGCTTCTAGGCTAGTATCGCGTATACAGGATTTCGATTGGTAGGAGCGGGTGGCGGATACATGCGTCACTATGCGGAAACAGGATGCAGGCGCCATCTTGGCTCACTCGATGGGCGGGGGGTAACTCTAGAGCAGGCTGCAGCGCATACGCTAGGCCCGATTCGGGAGGCGGCTTTCCACATCTCCCCCTTTCTTATTTATTTTTGACCCAGTGTCTCCAGTGATGAGAGTGCTCCCGTGAACCCAAATGGTTCACAACCTCTTTGGTGCTTTGGGGAGTCTGGACTAGGCCTCAGCCATCCAGCGGCGGAGCCTCTAGCACCAACCAGAATGCTCACGTCATATGGAGACCGGAGAGTCCGTAAGCTGGAAGCAACGTGACTCTCCCTGCAGTGCTTTGCCTGGCAACTGGGGAACAACGACGGGGGCAGGAACAGCAGTAACCAGAGTCGGGGGGTGTCACTAGGTGTCTCTGTGCAATGGCTAGGGTCCAGTCTGGCCACAACTAGGACTCTGCCCTAGAGACCCACCTGAGACAAAATTATGACTACTGGTGTCGCCTTTTACACCCGAGAAACAGCCATGCGATTCGCTACAAATTTTGCTCCAAAGCGCCCCACCTGAGGCGACCAGGAAGGGGTATGGTTAATAAATCGGTCACTATCGGGGGTAACAGAGGTGGGAGTCATAGCCATCATAGTGGTAACACGCAATTGCTGCTGCGCTTGAAACAGGCGTTCTAGCAAACATTTAACAACGACTAATCCCACCAATAATCCCACTGCAATGAGGATCCAATTAGTTAAATTGGGCCAAGAGAACCAGGAAGAAACACTGTGCAATAGTTTCTGTAGAACCTCGCCTAACCCGGAGAGATCGACTTTAACGGGTTTTAACTTGATCCCCCCAATTGTGTCTAAACTAGACTCCACCTGTTGGGAGAGATTAACAAATTCAGGAAAATATGACCTTTTCAGCCAATCAGAGACTCTGGAAATGCTTCCGGTCACGTTGGCCCTGACAGGAGTGACACAGAGTTTAACCGTAAGCCACCGGGTGTCACATGTTTGCTGAAGCACTCTCCAGAGTCCATCTGTTTCCAGTCCAAGTTCATCTATCTCCGCTTGGAGTTTCTGAATGGCCTGGAAATTTAAGTTCAGCATCTGATTGTGGCGGCGTAGCACGTCTCGGGTAAGGTTGACCAAGCCATTTACCGTTTCCATCGTTATGGCGAGCTGCCGATCTGTCCATGCTTGTAGCACAGCCTGCCCGATCGTTGGGACAAACAAAGAGGAAGCTACACTGGCAGCATTCGATAGCCATTCTTTTATGCCTCTTGGACGCCTAGACTTAGAGAAGGGGATATTGTTAAGTGAAACAACTTGAGAAACAGGGCCAACCCAGTCGGTTGCCTTGACGGGGAGCCAGACATAACTTGGGCGATACACTAGGATAGCGGGGCGGCGAGGCATCCGGGTCTTTGGAACGGTTGCAGACTGTAGGAGCAAGCCCTGGAAGGAAAAGGCACCTTTGAGTCTCCTTTTTACTCAAGATCCCTTCACAGGACTGGCGGCTCTTCCCTGTAACGTTAAGAAATTCAAGCAAGACTCCCTTACTTAACTCGCCATTACCAGTTTCACAAGTAGCATTCGCCGCAACTGTGGTGTTGACAACCTTGACAGAGAGGTTAGCAAAAGAGAGGATCAGTGTGTCATTGGTGAGGGGGAAGGACTCGTTGAAGCTTGTGGAGGAAATATAGTTCCACTAAAAAGAAAAAGGCAGATTAGAAGGATTGCTATAGGAGAGCAAAGAACAGAGTTACCGATCCTCTTTTTGGGCAACCGCGGGGTGGTCAGTCCTACTATTATCGTCTTGTCGGTCGTCGCCATCATCAGCAGGGTCGGAGGCTTGGTCTAATGGTTCAGGTTGTATATTCGTTGGCGTTTCTGACAGCTGTTCCTTGGCTTCTTCAGGTGATGTCACGGTTCTCACCAGTCTTTCCGGAACCCACACTGGTTGACGTCCTGGTTCCTGGGGAAAAACACAAACAGAGCCTCTGGCCCAGCTGAGCACCGGGTCAGGGCCTTTCCACTGCCCCGACAGGACATCCTTCCAACGGACTAGACCTCTATGCGGAGGACTCGGGGTGGTGTGTTGCAGGGCAGGTGTCATTCCTTGTGAATTTTCGTTTAAAAAATTATATGTGAGCAAGGCTACAGACAGTCGAGCTTTTGGGGACAGGCCGTGGCCTATACCCTCTTTCTGTTTTTTAAGCAAGTCTTTGAGAGATCTGTGCGCTCTTTCAATGATTCCTTGCCCCTGAGGGTTATAGGGGATGCCATGTTTTAATTGGACATCCATGTTGTCACAAAATTTTTGGAAGGATTTACTAGTGTAGGCAGGCCCGTTATCCGTCTTTAACGTCTTTGGCTTACCCCAAGCTGCCCATGCAGCAAGGCAGTGTGCAATGACGTGGGAGACTCTTTCTCCTGGTTCAGCAGAGGCAAATAAAACTTGGGAGCATGTGTCCACCGACACATGTAAGTACTTGATCTTACCATACTATGAATGATGAGTGACATCCATCTGCCAAGTATCCCCTGGGGTGAGACCCCTAGGGTTGACCCCAACCGAGGGGACTGCTCTCTGCTCTGCACAATTGTTGCAGGCTCGGACAATATCTCGAGCAGCTGCACGTGGTATGCTGAACCGCTTAGCTAGGGTACCTGCATTGATGTGAAACTTGGCATGGAATTCTCGGGCTTGTTGATACGGTACCAGCGTCGGAAAGATGTGCAGCTGTCGAGTGGCTACATCTGCGCTATGGTTCCCCTGGGCCATAGGGCCAGGCAAACCTGTGTGGGCTCTAATATGGGTTATGTAAAAAGGGTGTTGCCTGGTCCATATAACCTCCTGTAGTTTGGCAAAGAACGTCCTTACTGTAGAGGAATGTTTAACAATGCCCACCGTTTCTAAAATTTGTACAGAGTTCACAACATAAGCAGAATCCGAGACGACATTTAAGGGCTCGGAAAGGCTTTCCAGGACTGCAATGATAACCTGCAGTTCTACCCATTGAGGCTTTTGTGGTTGGAAGAGCACTGTTTTAGGAGTGTCCCCCTCCACACAATACGCCCCTGTTCCAGAGCTGGAGCCGTCCGTGTATACGGTGGGGGCGCCTGCTAGTGGCCTAGGAGAGGTTACTTTGGGAAAAATCACTGGGTGCCGGGTGACAAACTGCAAGAGAGGAGCCTTAGGGAACTGATTGTTAATGGGACCAAGAAATGTACACCGGAGAATGGCCCATTGATCTATGCATCCGGTGAGTATCTCAAGCTGCTGGGAAGAATAAGGCACCCTGAGATTTTTGGGCTGCTGACCGAAATGCTGCACAGCCCTTTTAATGCATTCTAGGGCCAAGTCTGCAACCGCTGTAGGATAGTGCTCTAGGACTTTTTTGGGGGAAACTCCAGGGTGGACCCAGAGCAGTGGCCCCCGCTGCCACAGTACCGCAGTGGGCTGTAATTCTGTCGGCAGCACGCAGGCTTCAAAAGGCTCATCAGGGTCTATTCTCTTCAATGCAGCGCCACTGAGCGCCTGTTCCACCTGGCATAGTGCTCGCCTTGCCTCTGGAGTGAAGCTTCGAGGTGAGTTTATATTAGAATCCCCCTTCAACAGGTCGAACAAAGGTGTTAGTTTGACATTGGGTATTTTTAGGTATGGACGGATCCAATTGATATCCCCCATGAGTTTTTGTAGATCATTGAGAGTGTGTATATTGTCTAGCCTGAGAGACACCTTTTGGGGGGAAACATGAGTGGGTGCGACTTTCGCCCCCAGGAAAGTGGTAATGTCAGTCATTTGGATTTTTTCAGGGGCAATCTCTAGGTTAGCTTCTCTAAGACTAAGGACTAAATGTGACAAAACTGTTTTAAGAAGATCTGTGTCTCTATGGGCTAAGAGAATGTCATCCATATAATGGATGATTTTCACTTGAGGGAACTGCTGCCGAGTGCTAGCTAGCTTCGCAGCGACATACAGCTGGCACATGGTAGGACTATTAGCCATGCCTTGGGGCAGGACTGTCCATTCAAAGCGTTGACAGGGCTCCTCTTGATTACTAGAGGGCACAGTAAAGGCAAACTTAGGGGTGTCTTCAGGGTGGAGCGGAATAGAAAAGAAGCAATCTTTCAGATCTATGATGAAAATCGACCAGTGCTCCGGTAATGCCGAGAGGAGGGGCAGTCCCATCTGAACGGGCCCTAAAGGCTCCATGCAATCGTTAATAGCTCTTAGATCATGTAGCAGTCTCCATTTACCAGATTTCTTTTTTATTACGAATATAGGGGTGTTCCACGGTGACGTGGAAGGGGCGATATGGCCCTTTTCTAGTTGTTCTGATACTAGGGCGTGCAACGCTGCAAGTTTTTCCTGTGGCAAGGGCCACTGAGGCACCCACACCGGAGCCTCGGTTTTCCATTTTAGTTTTATAGGTGTGGGTGGGAATCTCTCCTCAGTGGCCCCTATGAAAAACCCAAGCCTCGTCTGTCAGACTTGGGGGCAGCTTGTATAGGCTCCGCACGTCCGTGCAGTGAAGCTCCTAAACCCTTGCCGGGGGTATACCCCATTTCTTTTAGCAGTCGCTTAGAGGTTGGGGAGTAGCCGCTAATTAAAGTAACGTCCATTTGGGTCAGAATGTCTCTTCCCCACAAAGACACAGGCAGGGCTAATACATAAGGCTGGAAACTGCCTTGGTGTCCTTCTTCATCGGCCCAATGAAGGGCAGCTGCACTGAGCATGGGCGCTGAAATTTGGCCTATTCCTCTAATGGGCTCTTCCGCCCTGCTCGTTGGCCAGGTGGGGGGCCATTCTTGTTGTCTTATGATAGACCGATCGGCCCCTGTATCGAGCAGGCCCAAGAAAGATCTGCCTTGCACCTTAATGGTTAGCATAGGTCGAGACTCCAGGGACATATGGAGTCCCTCAAAAATCGCTCCACTGGATCCGAACCCTTTTTCCCCTCTCTGTCTGATTCTGCTTGGAAAGACTGCATGTAAGCTGGGTAAGAGCAGGAGCTGCGCCAGCTTATCACCTTCTGCAATGACTAAGGTGCCCCGCTGAGATTGAACCATAACTTGGGCACGGCCTGTGAAATCTGAATCTACAAGTCCTGGTATAACTGTTAATCCTTTCAGGGCCGTGGATGCTCTTCCCAATATGAGCCCTACAGTACCAGCCGGTAAGGGCCCCTTGAAGGAGGGTCCCTACTAACTGGACACCCATGGAGGGGGTTAGTACGAGTCTGGAGGTGGCACAGAGGTCCAGTCCTGCTGAGCCGGGGGACGCACGAATTTGATCGGATCCTGTGTTGTCGAATGGCATGCAAGGGGGGTCCATACACACGCCCGTCTGGCGCGCTCGGTCTATGTCGCGACCGAGCTTCATCCAAGAGGGTAGGCTAAGGCTGCCGGTGCAGGCAAACCAAGGGGCAAAAGTATCAACATCATCAAGAAAACGCTGAAGGGAGCTTTTCCTGACCGAGATACCCCGTTGTTTCAAAAGGTTCTTTAAGGGAGCTAAGAGAGGTGAACTTCCGGACTGCCCCATGATTGCAGTCGGCACTATACTTCAGTCACTCGGAGAGCTCTTCCGAGTCCCCCGGGGTCACCTGAAAACCCACGGGCCCTAACTATCATGTAATAAGACGCACTCACCTTCTCGCGTTGATCAGGCGCGGGAAGTCCGCCGTAAGCTCGACGCGCAGCGCTGCTCTCCTCACAGAGGGACCGTCGAGAGCGAGGCAGGAGGAGGAGCTTCCCCGTACGGGCCACCACTTGTCCAGCGCTGCCCCGCTCGGTCCCCGGTTCCCGGCCGGCGAGGGGAAACAGGGAAGGAGAGAGAGAGATGCAGACTGCGCGAACTAACCTGGTCATGAATCACGACTCGAACCACACGGCAGTTGTGAAAGCAAGCCCTTTACTACAGCTAGATGAACATTCTGTGTTACTGGTTCCCACACGGGGCACGGCGCCTCGTGGGAGAGCAGCCTCGATGTGGCCGTCAGGCACGGCTCCTTGTGGGCTGTCTCACCCTACCCCGTCCGGGTAAGACCTTTTATACACAATTAACAACCAATAAGCTTCTAGGCTAGTATCGCGTATACAGGATTTCGATTGGTAGGAGCGGGTGGCGGATACATGCGTCACTATGCGGAAACAGGATGCAGGCGCCATCTTGGCTCACTCGATGGGCGGGGGTAACTCTAGAGCAGGCTGCAGCGCATACGCTAGGCCCGATTCGGGAGGCGGCTTTCCACACTTGCCCTTGGGAAGACTGTTATTGCAGGGGAGAGGCTAGGACTGCTTGCAATTGTGCCTACTTTTTTGCTCCTGGGTGCCTCTTTTTTGCTCAGGTGTGGCCCTCTCTCTCCAGCTAAGCCAACCTGGCAGGTGAAAGCACTGCCCTCCCCGCTGTGTAGGATCTGATACCCAGGGACATGGGTCTCCCTGGCAATGTGGAGTATGACTCCCGGGGAGGAATCTAAGCCCCACACTGCAGGATGGTCATCTTCTTGACAGAGGTAGGGGGATGTGAAATGAAATGAAATAAGTCTCAGTGGCTGAGAGATACGAAAAGGAGCCAATAAGTCACTCTGGTGGGCACTCTTATGCACAATATAGAAACCCTTTTTAGGTTCTAATGAATTGAAATAGCTAGCAGTAAATACCTGAAACTGTCAAACTACAACCCAGAACCCTTGAATCTTGAAGACAATTGTATAACAATGTAGCATATGAGGGGTGACAATGTGATTGGGAAAGCCATGTGGATCACACTCCCTTTTGTCCAGTGTATGGATGGATGAGTAGAAAAATGGGGGCAAAAAAAAAAAAAAAAAAAGGCACCCAGTGTTCTTTTTTACTTTAATTGTTCTTTTTCACTTTAATTTTTATTCTTATTACTTTTGTATGTGTGGTAATAAAAATGTTCAAAGATTAATTTTGGTTATGAATGCACAACTATATAGTGGTACTGTGAACAATTGATTGTACAATTTGACTGCATGGTATGTGAATATATCTCAATAAAATTGAATTAAAAAAAGAAATTGTAAGTGTTGTACAACTTTTGTAGAAATTGATATTACTGAGATATCCAAATACACAATCAGTGAGCACCTCTTTGAATAGGTTTCTCATTTAATTTTTTATAATTCATTTTTATTTGTATTATAGAAGTACTGGCTTGTGAGAAATGGAAAAAGAAATACAGATGATATGAGAAGCATTGATCAGAAGCTGTGTGTTTCTTATTTAGGCATTAAACAAATCTTATTTTTTCAGTACCATCTGGGTAGCCCAATCATGAAGAGAATGTCCAGATCTAAAATTCTTTGTGTGAATTGGTTTGCTTTTAGTTGGCTTCCCCCTCTTGCGCATGTGTACTTTCAGTTTTCTCTTTTCTACTTGGAGCCACATCAGTCATCCATTTCCTGATTTATGATTATAATAATACCTTCAGCTATCTTCTACTGTTTATCTTCTTGATGAGTGGTTTTACTGTTTTTTATACCCCTCCTATCATTGTAGTGGGTTCCATGGGTAGAATGTGTATGTTAAATCCTAAAAGGTTTACTTAATACCTAAAAATCTTTTTTCAAAACAAAATTCATAAATTAATGTTTATGTTTAAAATTTACCCTACATGAAAATAGTTCACTATATTAGATGACTAGGAATAATTCAAACTAAACCACAAATAAATCTCAATATATTCCAAAAAATAGATTTTACATCAATCACATGCTCCATTTCTAAAAAATATTTCATCAGTAAATAACAATTGCATACATGTTAGAAAAAAAAGAACAAGAAAATAATGTAGGAAGCCAATGTTTTAATTATGGGGACATGTAGTGGCTTACGTGCCTATTACTAAATAATAAGAATAATAAAAGAAGACTTCATCATAAGACCAAGAAATGGATGCAAAACTAGGAAAAGAGGTAGTCATTTTAAAATATGGAAACACTATGTATGATTTTCATACTTTAATTATAAAATCTAAATAAAATTAACAAGGCAGAGCACAGTTACCTTTTACATTAGGAAATGTGGTCACACATGAAACATGAAATTCAATTTTATGCATTTTAATGATATTTTGCTTTAACAAGAATATTTGGACTTCCAGTAGATCAAGATGGTGGTGTAAGATGCTCCAGGATGCTGTTCCCCCACAGAGTCTTTCAACAATTAATAAAAACTGGAAGAGCCATCTTCCTAAAAACTCCAGAAAACAGTTCAAGTGCTGCAATAACTGTGTGAGTGCCTGTCAAAAAAACACAGCTTAAAAAATGGTAGGAGAAGCTCACGGCACATTTGATGGCCCCTTCCCCACCCTACCCCCTCAGTATAGTGTTGGGCCAGCTGCACTCTCACTGTGAGTCCCTGGCCCTGTTCTGGAGAAAGCAGAATAACCCTCATGCACATACTCATGTGGCTATATGTCAGGTGGCAGCCTGACAGACTGAACTAGGGCACTTGTCTCTGAATCAATTCTCCCAGAACTTACCATGCAGGTAGAGACAACTTGTAGAGAGCTAAAGCTGTGTGAGAAACAATTGAATCAGCCTGGGACAAAGGATTACCTGCTTTAAGACATAAAATAATGCACACAGGAGAAAGAGAAAGTCTACTTTATGGGAGCACAAGGTGCATTTGGTGTGCCCCAACTCCCATAATTTTCCCTCCAGGCAAAAGCAGCTTGAGACAATGAAAGCAGTATAAGAATTGAGGTGGAAGGCCTGGGGCAAAGGGTTGCCTGCTAGAAGTCCTGCAGTGGAATACCTGAGAGAGGGAGAAGTTCTGTTTCATGAAAAGTAGAGGGGGCATTCAAATTCCTGTAAACAGAGGAACTCCTAAGGCCACTAGCAAGCGCAAGCCTAGGACAAAACACAGGCCCAGAAAAGACAGGGAGGACCATGCACATTTCATTCATCTTGGGAAGACCTTCATGCACATTTCATTCATCTTGGGCAGGCCTTCCTGTTAAGGGGGCTAAACACTGAAGGAGATCTCCAGCCAATGCAGAGCAAACAACCGTTACTGAAGAAGAAGAAACCTGATAACTGAAATGAAAAATTCCCAGAATGGTTTCAACAACAGAGAGGAGTTGGCAGAAGAAAGAATCAGTAGGCTCAAAGACAGGAAAATTGAAATGAGTCAGGCTGAGGAGCAGAAATAAAAAATAATTATCAAAAGCAAAAATAGCCTAAGCAAGCTGTGGGACACAAGCACATCAATGTACTCATTATGGAAATCCCAGAAGGAGAAGAAAGGAAAAAGGGGGCAGAAGGAATATTCAAAGAAATAATGACATAAGACTTCGCAAACTAAGCAAAAGATGTGAATATAACCATCCAAGAAGCCCAGAGAACACCAACCAGGATAAAATTGAAGAAAAATATGCCCTATCACATACTGATCAAATTGTGGAATGCAAAAGGCAAGGAGAAGGTTCTGAAAGGTGAAGGAGAAAAGTAACAGGCTACAGATGAGGGAGTCCCAATTAGATTAACTACCAATTTCTCATCAGACACCATGGAAACAAGAAGTCAGGTGTCTGAAATACTTAAATTGCTGAAAGAAAAAAAGGCCAACCAAGAATTTTATATCTGATGAGATTTTCTTTCAAAAATGAGGGAGAGGAAAAACAAAGATGGTGGCTAGCTGAGACAGGGCGAAAAAAATGCCTCCATGAAAAACACTAGCTAAAAACCAGAAAGTGACCTAGAATACCGGTTACAGCGATGCGCCAGCTGGGCGAGGGCTCCTAGCTCCAGAGGGGCCGTACACTTGGTGAAACTGGGAGTCGGCATTCTGAAACGAGTGAGTAACCTGGCTGGAAGACCCGCAGCCATGAGGCAGGCTGGAGAAGCCAGGGTTCAGCATTTGGAGACCGGCTGGTTCTTTAAAAAGAAAAAAAAAAAAGGGAAACACCCAGGAGCGGCTCCAGCTGTGATTGTGGGAACCAGGCAGTAAAACATAGCAAGAGGGGTCTGGGCCAGCCTCTCAGTGTCTGGCCAGGAAGATAGCCTGCACCAGACACCCTTGGGTCCGGGGGAATGGAGAGGACAGCCGGGAGCAGAAAGAAACCCCACAGCTAGCAGCTGGCCCCCCAGAGGGCTGGATAAACTCCTGTCCAGGGCCGTGCCCACAGCCCAGAGCCCCTCCAGTTGTCCCAGAGCTAGGAAGGAGGAACTGTGCAAGGAGGAGGGGCCTGAGACACCCCGATCGGCCATTTTTGCCTCAGGCTGAGAGCGCGCCGCCACACGGCCAGGCGGCCCGGGGCTTCCCTTGAGGGACAGTGCGCACTGGTGATGTAGCATGGCATTCCCTCGGCTGAGCTCTTGGAGGAGCGCTGCTGGGAGGGGGGATCTGCTCAGAGAACCCAGGGATGCTACGCCAAGTCCAGTGGTTTGTGGATCAGCGAGAGAGAGGGTCTGGGGCTGAACTGAAATGAAGGCTTAGACTCTTGTGGAGGCCTTGAATCTCTGGGATCCTGGGGGATTTGAACATTAAAACTGCCCTTCCTCCCTGGCCACCTGTACACATGCCCCACATTCAGGGCAGATGGCTCCAGCAACACACCCAAACTGAGTTCTCCAACCGAACCCACAAGAATCATTCCCCCACACACTGCGGGAACAAGGTTGATAACTGACTTGAGGGATATAGGTGACTCACAGACGCCATCTGCTGGTTAGTTAGAGAAAGTGTATGTCACCAAACTGTGTTCCTGAAAAATTAGATCAATACCCCTTTTTCTTTCTAACTTGAAAGAACCCTATCAAGCAAAACAAATGCCAAGAGGCCAAAAACAACAGAAAATCTTAATGTATATGATAAAACCAGAAGATATGGAGAATCCAACTCCAAACACACAAATCAAAATATCAGAAGATACATTGTACCTCGCAAAATTAATCAAAAAACTACAAACAAAGAACGAAAACATGGCAAAGGATTTAAAGGACATCAAGAAGACCATGGCCCAGAATATAAGTGACATAAAGAAGATCCTCAAAGAGCATAAAGAAGACATTGCAAGAGTAAATAAATAGAAGATCTATGGAAATAAAAGAAACTGTTGGCCAAATTAAAAAGACTCTGGATATTTACAATACAAGACTAGAGGAAGCTGAACAACATCTCAGTGTCCTAGAAATCCACAGAACAGAAAATGAAAGAACAAAAGAAAGAATGGAGGAAAAAATTGAAAAAATTGAAATGGATCTCAGGGATATGTTAGATAAAATAAAACGTCCAAACGTAAGACTCATTGGTGTCCCAGAAGGAGAAGAGAAGGGTAAAGGTCTAGAAAGAGTATTCAAAGAAATAATTGGGGAAAACTTCCCAAACCTTCTACACAATATAAATACACAAAGCATAAATGCCCAGCAAACTCCAAATAGAATGAATCCAAATAAACCCACTCCAAGACATATTCTGATCAGACTGTCAAATACTGAAGAGAAGGAGCAAGTTCTGAAAGCAACAAGAGAAAAGCAATTCACCACATACAAAGGAAACAACGTAAAACTAAGTAATGATTGCTCAGCAGCCACCATGGAGGTGAGAAGGCAGTGGTGGCATGACATATTTAAAATTCTGAGAGAGAAAAATTTTCAGCCAAGAATACTTTATCCAGCAAAACTCTCCTTCAAATTTGAGGGAGAGCTTAAATTTTTCACAGACAAACAAATGCTGAGAGACTTTGCTGATGAAAGATGTGCCCTACTTCAGATACTGAAGGGATCCCTGCTGGCAGAGAGACAGGGTAAGGAGAAAGAGATATAGAGAATTTTAGCAGACATATATAGTATCTTACATCCCAAATCACCAGGACATTCATTTTTCTCTAGTGATCTCAGATCTTTCTCCAGAAGGGACCATAAGCTGGGACATAAAACAAGCCTCAAGAAATTTAAAAAAAAAAATTGAATATACTCAAAGCACATTCTCCAACTACAATGGAATGCAAATAGAAGTCAATAATTTTTGAACTGTAATTCCACTATTTACTTCCTACGTGATATAAATTACACAGACTCTAATGACAAATCAGTGGTTTTGAACTCAATGTAAAATATGTAATTTTAGACAACTATATAAAGGTGGGGGAATGAAGGAGTATAGGAATATAGTTTAGATATGGATTTAAGAGGTTAATTTTAAGCCCCACAGTAAACACAAAGAAATTATCAGAGAATATAACCATAGAGATGAAAAGTAGAGTTTGGGTTAAGAGAAATGGGGGAAGAGGCAATGGGGAGTTAAGAAATGAATGTAGAGTTACTGTTTGACATGAAGGGAAATCTCTAGTAATGGATGGTGGGAAAGAGCATTACACCATTCTAAACGTGATTAATCCCACTAATGAAAGGCTAGGGAGGGGGTGGAATGGGATGATTTAGGCTGTATATATGTTTCCACAACTGAAAAAAAAAAAAGACAGTCTAACTAGATGACAACTGAATGCTAAGGATGAACTTGGATGGGACTGAAGGATAGAGGACAAGTGGCTCAAAGGGACACAGTTGAGACATAAGGAAAAGGAAATACAGAATGTAAGCTTTGTATCATTGCTTAATCTATTGTACTTCTTAGCTGCACTTAATGGGATTGCATAAAAGAATGTTCTTGTTCATGGGAAGTCTATATGTGAATTATAGTGTATGTTCAAGGATGTGTGCAGCTAACTCTCATATGTTCAGAAGACAGAGCAATAGATGACTGATGATAGGGAGGGAAAGAAATAGCGATGTGACAGCATGTTAAAGTTGGTGGATTGAGCTATCAGGGGAGAGGGGTCAGGGTATGATGGAATTCTGTGTATGGGGCTAGCATTGCTTTTGCAACTGTTCATGTAACTTTGAATTTATTTCAAAATTAAAAAAAAAAAGTTGAGTAAAGACTAAAAAAAAAGAAAAAAAAATGAGGGAAAGAAAAACCTGCCTGAGGAGAAGATGGTGGCATAGAGAGGAGTGGAAGTTAGTTAGTCTCCTCAAAGCAACTAAAAAAAAAACCAGGAACAAGTAGTAAAAGATCTGGAAGAACTGCTGGGAGACGACCATTACTGTCCACACATCATGCAACAATCTGGAATGGGAGAAATTCCTGAGATTGCAGCATAAAATCTGTAAGTAAAAACTGTGGACCTGAGCCAAGAGCACCCTTCCTCGCAGCAGCCTGAACTGCAAAGCCTCACGATGCTAGAGAGCAGCACTCTCTGAACAAGTGAATATACCTCAGCCCAGCTCCACCTGGGGTTTTAATGTTAACTGCTCAATACAAACTATGAATCCTCAACAAGCAGAGTCTTTTGGTGACGACTGACCTTGGAGAGTCAGGGGACATATCTGTCTCAGGATGGGGAGCCCAAAGGATTGGGTGCTTTCTCTGGCTGATGGGGGAATCTGGGGGCCGTAGACTGACCCTGAAGGGAGGCTTTCTGTCCCTTTCTCTCTCTCTCAATCTGGGTGGCTTAGTGGAGAAATCCTCAACAGTTTTCAGCTTTCAGTAGAGAAAGCCTCAGCCATTTTAAACTTGCAGTGCTCTGACCCAGACGAGGGTGGAGAGAGCAGAGACAGAAAAACAAAGAATCTATTTATATGCAACCGACCTCTCTCTAGGGGGCATACCTTCCCAAGAGGAAAGAGGTGGGGCCAAGCTATACTACTGCCTTCCATTCAGAACCAGACCCCAGAGCCTGGGGGAAAACAGCCATGGGCCACACCTCCTTACACCAGTCTGTAGCTACAGGCTGACAGGTGCCACCTGCTGGGGAGAAAAGCACAGGGTGTGTCAATCCTCTAAGACACACCATCAGGGAAACCAGATACTGAATATTTCTTCCTTCTGGGACCTGAGCCTGGTCTCGTCTGGGAAAATCTGATTAGGGTGGCCAAGGAGGTCAGATGTTTAGACAACAGAAAACTACCACCTACATTAAGAAAAATGAAGTTATGGCCCAGTCAAAGGAACAAACTTACACTTCAACTTAGATACAGGAATTTAAACAACTAATGCTAAGTAAATTCAAAAAGTTTAGAGAAGATATGGCAAAAGAGATAAAGGCTACAAAGAAAACACTGGGCATACATAAGGCAGATTGAAAGTTCGAAAAAACAACTAGTAGAATCAATGGAAATGAAAGGCACAACACAAGAGATGAAAGACACAATGGAAACATACAACAGCAGAACTCAAGAGTTAGAAGAAAACACTCAGGAACTGGAGAACAAGGCACCTGAAAGCCTACACACTAAAGAACAGACAGAGAAAAGAAAGGAAAAATATGAGCAATGTCTCCAGGAACTTAGGGACAAAATGAAATACAGGAATATATGTATCATTGGTGTCCCAGAAGGAGAAGAGAAGGGAAAAGGGGCAGAAGCAATAATAGAGGAAATAATCAATGAAAATTTCCTATCTCTTGTGAAAGACATAAAATTACAGATCCAAGAAGCGCAGCATACTCCAAACGGAAGAGATATGAATAGGCCTACGCCAAGACACTTAATAATCAGATTATCAAATGTCAGAGACAAAGAGAGAATCCTGAAAGCAGCAAGAGAAAAGCGACCCATCACATACAAAGGAAGCTTAATAAGACTATGTGTGGATTTCTCAGTAGAAAACATGGAGGCAAGAAGGAAGTGGTGTGATATATTTCAGGTAACTGAAAGAGAAAAACCACCAACCAAGAATCCTATATCCAGCAAAACTGTCCTTCAAATATGAGAGAGAGTTCAAAATATTCTCTGACAAACAGACAATGAGAGAACTGGTGAACAAGATACCTGCTCTACAGGAAATACTAAAGGGAGCACTATAGACTGATAGGAAAAGACAGGAGTGGGAGGTTTGGAACACACTGTGGTAGCACAGCAATGTAAGTACAATGAACAAAGATAACTATGAATATGGTTGAAAGAGGAAGATTAGGAGCATGTGGAACACCAGAAAAAAAGAGGAAAGATAAAGACCAGGATAATATAACTCAGTGAGACCTAGAGTGTTCAACAATTGTGATAAAATGAACAAATATGTTTTTTCATGAAGGAGAACAAATGAATGTCAACCTAGCAAGCTGTTAAAAATAGGGAGTTATTGGGGGAAAAATACAATCAACGTAAACTAGAGACTATAATTAACAGAATCATTGTATTATGCTTCCTTTAATGTAACAAAGGCAATATACCCAGGTAAATGCAGATAAAAGGGGGGCATAGCAGAGGGGTGTGAGACTCTTGGCATTGGTGGTGTTGTCTGACTCTTTATTCTGCTTTGATCTAAAGTTATCTTTCCTTTTGCTTCTTCCTAGCTGTCATTTTTTTATCTCTTCCTTTTTTCTTTTTCTTTTGCCTCTCTATCTTCTTTGACTCTTCCTCCTCCTTTGTGGAAGAAATGTAGATGTCCTCATATAGATAGTGGTAATGGTGGTGAACACATAAATATGTGACTATACAGGGAACCATCAATTGTTCACTTAGGATGGAATGTATGGGGTGTGAACAAAACCATCTTAAAAAAAAAATGGGTTGATGATGTAAACTTGAGGGCAATACACTGAGTGAAATAAGCCAGACACATAAGGAAAAATATTGCAGGTTCTCACTGATAGGAACTAATTATAATATGTAAACTCATAGACATGAAATATAAGTTACCAAGATACAGAATGAGGCTAAAGAATGGGGAGCAGTTGCTTAGTATGAGCAGACAGTTCAACTAGATTGAACTTAAATGTTTGGAAATGAACAGAGGTGATGGTAGCACATTGTGAGAATAATGGTGCGTGAATGTAGTGGAAAGGGGAAGTGCAGCATCATGTATGTCACCAGAAGAAAAGTTGGAGGTTAAAAGATGGGAATGTATAAAACAGTGAACCTTATGGTGAGCAATGTCCGAGATTAGCTGTACAATCATTAGAAATCTCTTACATGAACCAGAACAAATGTATGACACTGCAACTAGAAGTAAATAATAGAGGGGCACATAGGAAAAAATGTGTACCTACTGCAAACAATATACTAGAGTTAGTAGTATTTCAAAATTCTTTCCTAAACAGTAACAAATGTACTATACCAATACTACGAGTCAACAATGGAGGGGGTGTGGTTAGGGATATGGAAGGATTTGAGCTTCCTTTTTTTTGTCTTTATTTCTTTTCTGGAGTAATGAAAATGTTCTAAAAATTGAACAAAAATTAATTGTGGTGATGGATGCACAGCTGTATGATGGTATCAGGGGTAACTGATGGTAAATTTTGGATCTTTGGATAATTGTATGGTATGTGAACAATCACAATAAAATTTAAAAAAACCCTGCCCTATCCCTAAGAGTCACCCCAGAGAGCCTCTTTGTTGCTCAGATGTGGCCTCTCTCTCCAAGCCCACTCAGCAGGTGAACTCACTGCCCTCCCCCTATGTGGGACATGACTCCCAAGGGTGTAAATCTCCCTGTAACGTGGGACATGACACCCAGGGATGAGCCTATATGCAGCATCATGGGATCAAGAAAATCTTCCTGACCAAAAGGGGGAAGAGAAATGAAACAAAATAAAGTTCCAGTGGCGGAGAGATTTCAAATAGAGTTGAGAGGTCATTCTGGAAGTTATTCTCATGTATTATATAGATATTACTTTTTAGTTTCTAGTGTATTAGAATAGGTAGAAGGAAATACCTGAATCTGTTGAACTGTAATCCAGTAGACTTGAATCTTGATGATAATTGTATAACTCTGTAGCTTTAATCACGTGACCGCGTGATTGTGAAAACCTTGTGACTGACACTCCTGTTACCCAGTGTATGGGCAGAGGAGTAATAAAATAAATACAAATATATATATAAATAATGGGAGGGGGGTTAAGGGGTATGGGATGTTTTGGGTGTGTTTTTTTTATTTTTTTATTTTGGAGGAATGAAAATGTTCTAAACTTGATTGCTCACAATCAGTTGATGATGATACTGTGAGCCAATGATTTTATACTTTGGATGGATTATATAGTGTTTGACTATATCTCAATAAAATCATATTTTAAAAAAATGAAGGAGAGATTGACATTCACAGATAAACAAAAGCTGAGAGAGTTCATTACCACTGGACTTGAACTACAAGAAATGCTAAAGGTAGTCTTTCAGACTTAAAGGAAAGGGTAGTAGACAGTGGTGCAAAGCAGCATAAAGAAATAAAGTTCTCTGGTAAAGGTAACCACATGGGTAATTATAAATGTCACTAAATTGTATTGTATTTTTTGGTATATACCTCTACTTCTTACTTCCTACCAGGGATAAAATTCAAAGGTGCACAAAATAATGATAAACCTATGGCTTTGGTATACAATGTACAAAGATGTAATTTGTACCCAAAAAATGTGGGAGGACAGAGGGGTATAGGAACAATGTATGAGTGGGCTATTGAAGTCAAGTAGGTATCATATCAACTAAGATTGTTATATATTTAGGATGTTAAATTTTAACCCCATGGTAACAAGAAGGAAAATATACCTAGAAAGAAATGAGAAGTGACTCAATATGGTCAAATAAATATGGAAAGTAGGCATTGACAGAAGAATTAAGAGAAAAAAAGGTATAACACAAAGACTAAACAGCAAAATGACAGAAGAAAATCCTGAATTATCAGTAGTTACTGTAAATGTGAATGTATTATTCTCTCCAGTCAGAAGTCAGAAATTTGTAGAATGGATTAAAAAAAAAAAAAAAAGACCCAACTGTATTCTGGTACAAGAGAGTCACTTTAAATTAAAAGACATAACAAGGTTGAAACTTAAAGGATGGAAAAAAATATACCATGCAAGTAGCAACCAAAAGAGAGCTGGGGTAGATATACTGATATTGATAAAATAGACTTGAAGTCAAAAACTATTATGAGGGACAAAGACAGCCATTATTTTCTGATAAAAGGTTTAATTCAGCAAAAGGACATAATAGATATAAATATGTATGTCCTAATAACAGAGCCCCAAATATAGGAAACAAATACTGACAGCTTTGAAGGGAGAAATAGACAGTTCTACCTTAGTAGTAGGAGACCACACTGCACCAATTTCAACACTGGATAAAGCATCTACACAGAAGAGCAATAAGGAAATAGAAGACTTGACTAATGCTCTAAACCAAATAGACCTAACAAAATAGAACACTGCACTCAACAGGAAAAGAAAACACAATCATTTAGAGTACACATTTATCATTCTCCAGGATAGACCATCCCTTAGGTCATAAAACAATTCTCAATAAATTTAAAAATACTGAATCATACAATGTAGCTTCCCTGCAACAATGGAATGAAGCAGCAAATCAATAACAGAGGGAGAAATAGAAAATTCAAAAATATGCAGAAATTAAACAACATACTATTTAATAACTAATGGGTTAAAGAGGAAATCAGAAAGGAAATTAGGAAATATATTGAGATGAAGTAGACTGGAAATACAACATACCGAAACTTACGGGATACAGTAAAAGCAATGATGAGAGGGGAATTTACAGCTCTAAATGTTTATAATATAAAAGAAGATTTCAAATCAAAGACCTAATCTCAGAAGTGGAAGAACTAGAAAAAGAGAGCAAACTAAACCGAAGCAGGCAAAAAAGAAGGAAATAACTTATATTAGAACAGAAATAAATGAAATAGAGAATAAAACACAATAGAATCCACAAAAAAAGTTGGACTTTTGAAAACTTCAGTAAAATTGAAAAACGTTTAGCTAGACTGTTGAAGAGAAAAATTAAAGGGCACAAGTAACTAAAATTAGACATTACTACCAGCCACATGGAAATAAAAGGACTATAAGAGGATACTATGAATAACTGTACACCAAAAAAATAGATAAACTAGATGAAATGGGTAAATTCATAGAAATACACAAGAAAAAATAGGGGATCTCAATGAACTAATAACTAGTTGAGATTGAATCTGCAATCAAAAACTCCCAGGAAAGAAAAGCCCAGGACCAGATGGCATCACAGAGGAATTTTAGCAAACATTCCAAGAAGAATTGACACCAATCTTGCTCAAAATCTTCTGAAAATTTGAAGAGAAGGGAACACTCCCCAATTCATTCCATGAGGCCAATTTCATCCTCATATCAAAGCCAGATAAAGATACAAGAAAAGAAAATTATATACAAGTGTTTCTTATGAATATAAATATAAAAATCTACTAGAAAACCAAATCCGATAGCAAATTAAAAGAATTATACATCATAATCAAGTGGGATTTATTCCAGGTGTTCAAGGATGATTCAACATAATGAAATCAATTTATGCAATACACCATATTAACAGAATGAAGGATAAAAAAACCACATGATCATCTCAACTGATCCAGGAAAGGCATTTGACAAAATCCAGCAATGCTTCTTGATAAAAACACTCATAAAAGTAGGAATAGAAGAAACTTTCCTCAGCATTATAAAGGGCATATGTGTAAAGCCCACAACTAACATCATATTCAATGGTGAAAGACTGAAAGCTTTCCCACCGATATCAGGAACAAGGTGGCCCACTTTCACCACTGTTATTCAACATTGTACTAGAAGTTCTAGACAGACCAATTACACAAGAAAAACAAATAAAATAGTGCAAGGTTTACTTCTTCCTTTCTGATATGCCTGCCTTTTATTTCTTTTTCTTGATTAATTGCTGTAGTTAGAACTTCTAGAACAATGTTGAATAACAGTGGTGACAGTGGGCATCATTTTCCTGTTCCCAGTATCAGTTTCCAACTTCCTATTGAGGAAGTTTCTTTCTATTCCTTCCTTTCAAAGTGTTTTTATCAAGAAGGGATGTTGGATTTTGTTAAATGACTTTTTTGTGTCAATTGAGATGATCATGTGATTCCTCTACCTGACTTGTTAATGTGATGTATTTCATTAATTGATTTTCTTCTGTTGAACCATCCTTTCATACCTGAGACAAAATTCACTTGATCATGGTGTGTAATTCTTTTAATGTGCAATTGGATTCAATCTGCAAGTACTTTGTTGAGGATTTTTGCATCTAATTTTATAAGAGAGATTGGTCTATAATTTTCCTTTCTTGTAGTATCTTCATCTGGCTTTGTTATTAGGATGATGTTCGCTTCATAGATTAAGTTAGGTAGCCTTCCCTTCTCTTCAATTTTTGGAAGATTTTGAGAAGGACTGGATTTAATTCTTCTTGGAACAACTTGTAGAATTCGTCCCAAAGAAAGAAAGAGGACCCCAATCTTGCCCCTTATACAAAATTAACTCAAACTGGATCAAAGACTTAAATATAAAATTCAGACCCTTAAAACTTCTAGAAGAAATGTACAAAAGCATCTCTAAGATCCCATGGTAGGAGGCGGTTTCTTAGACCTTACACCCAACGCACAAACAATGAAAGAAAAAAATAGATAAATGGGACGTCCTCAAAATTGAATACTTCTGTGCTTGACTTGTCAAGTGGGTGAAAAAGCAGCCTACTCAATGGGAGAAAATATTTGGAAACCATATATTTGATAAAGGTTTAATATCTAAGATATATAAAGAGATCCCACAACTCAACAATAAAAAGAAAAAATAACCTAATATAAAAATAGGTAAAAGACAGGAATAGACGTTTTTCCAAAGACAATATACAAATGGCTAAAAAGCACATGAAAAAATCTTCAACATCACTATTAGGGAAATGCAAATCAAAACCACAATGAAATATCATGTCACACCTGCTAGAATGGCCACTATTAAAAAAAAAAACTGCATTTGTTAGAGAGGATGTAGAGAAATAGGAACACTTATTCACTGTTGGTGTGAATGTAGAATGCTACAGATGCTGTGGAAGACAGTTTGTTGGTGCCTCAGGAAGCTAAGTTTAGAATTGACATATGATCTGGCAGTCCCACTACGAGGTATATACTCAAAAGAACTGAAAGCAGGGACATGAGCAGACATTTGCAAACTGATGTTCCTTGTGGCATTATTTGCAATCGCCAAAAGACAGAAATAACATAGGTGTCCATCAACCAATTAAAGGATAAACAAAATGTGGTTAATATATACAATGGAATACTGTGCAGCTGTAAGAAGAAATGAAGTCATGATGTATTTGACTACATGGATGAACCTTGATGACATTATATTGATTGAAATAAGTCAGACACAAAAGGACAAATCTTGTACAACCTCACTAATATGAACTAAGTATAACTAGCAAACTCATGAAGTTTATATCCAGAACATAGGTCACCAGAAGATAGAATGAGGGCAGAGAATGGGGAACTGACGCTTAATTTGGGCAAAATATGTAATAAAGTTTATTGTAAATGTTTGGAAATGGATAGAGGTGATGGTAGCACATTATAGTGAATGTATTTAACAGCAATGATATATGAGTGTGATTGTGGTTAAAAGGGAAAGTTTAGGGTTGTGTATGTCACTAGAAGGAAAGTCAGAGGATGAAACATGGAACTTTTAACTTAGTGAAACTTCTTGATGGTGAAAATGTTCTAGAACTGATTGAAGTGATAAAGGAACAACTCTGGGAATATACTATAAGACACTGAACACTTTACATGGATTGTATGGAATATGAATTTGTCAACAAAACTTTTTTTCTAAAAAAGGCATACAAATTCAAAAGGAATAAAATGTTCCATATTTGCACATGACATGATTCTCTACATAGAAAATTCTGTCATAACGCACAAAGGTACTAGAGCATATAAACTAATTCAGCAAGTTACAGAGTACAAGATTAATATGGAAAAATCAGTAATATTTCTATACACTAGTAATGAACAATCTGAAGAGGAAAACAAGAAAATAATTCCATTTACAGTAACAACCAAAAGAATCAAATATCCAGAAATAAATATAACCAAGGAGCTAAAGGAGTTTGAACAGAACAATATAAAATATTGCTGAAAGAAATAAAAAAACCTAGATAAATGGAAGGATATTCCATGCACATGGATTGGAAGACTAAATATTAAGATTTCAATACTACCCAAAATGATTTACAGATTCAATGAAATCCCAATCAAAATTCCAACAGCATTATTTGCAGAAATTGAAAACTCAACCATCAAAAATAAATGGAACGGCAAGGGACCTGAACAGTCAAAATCATCTGGAAAAAGAACAAAATTAAGGAATGCATACTTCCCAAATTTAAAACTTTTTACAAAGATACTGTTATCAAAAGGGTGTGGTTCTGGCACAAGGACAGACCTATAGCAATGGAATTGAATTGAGAGTTCAGAAAGAAATCCTCACATTGATGGCCAACAGATTTATGGCCACTCAATGGAGAAAAATTAATCTCTTTAACAAATGGTGCCTGGAAATCTGGATGTCCATACGCAAAAGAATGAAGGTGGATCCCTCAACCATATAAAAAATTTACTCTGAATTATCAAAGACCTAAATTCAAGAACCAAATATATAAATCTCCCAGAAGAAAATATAGGGAAGCATCTTCAGGACCTTATGTTAGGCAATGGTTTCTTAGAATTTAAAACAAAAACATGATAGAATTTAAAACAAACAAAAAAAAAATGGGTAAATGGGACTACATCAAAATTTAAAACTTTTGTGCATGAAAGGACATTATCATGAAAGTGAAAAGACAACCTATAGAATGGGAGAAAATATTTGGGAACCACATATCTGAAAAAGTTTAAGATTCAAATATATAAAGTAATCCTGCAACTCAACAACAAAAAGACATACAACTCATTAAAAATCTCCAGAGAAGATATACACATGGCCAATGAGCATTTGAAAAGATCCTAAGCATCACTAGCCCATTAGGAAATGCAAACCAAACCATAATGAGATACTATTTCACATCCATAGAATGGCTACTATTTGGAAAAATAATGTGTTAAAAAGGATGTGGTGAAACAGGAACACTTATTCATTGTTGATTGGAATATAAAATGGTGAGGCCACTGTGGAAAAAGTTTGACAGTTCTTTAGAAAGAATTATCACATGACCTGGCAACACCACTTCTAGATATATACCCAAAAGATTTGAAAGCAGTGATGTGAACAGATAATTGCACACCAATGTTCATAGTGGCATTATTCACAATTGCTGAAAGATGGAAGCAATCAATACATAAATAAACAAAAAGTGGCACAAACATACCACTGGAATATTATTCAGCTGTAAAAATGAATGACATTCTGATACATGCAAAAACATAAATCAACCTAGAAGACATCAATATGAGTGAAATAAGCCAAATACAAAGGGACAAACATTGTATGATCTCACCTATATGAAATAATTAGAATAAGCAAATTCATGGAGTCAGAAACTACAAAACAGGTTACCAGGGCTGGGGTAGAGGTAGGGAATGGACAGTTAATGGTTAATTAATAAAAAAATTTCTGCTTTTGGTAATGGATAGGGTGATAGAAAACATTTGGTAATGGATAGGGTGATAGAAAACATTTGGTAATGGATAGGGTGATAGTAGAAAAACATTGTGATTATAATTTACACCATGGAATTGTATATTTAAATGTACTTAAAAGGGGAAATTTTAGGTAATTTATGTAACTAAATAATTTTTTTAGAAAACCATAGAGCTATATAATATAAACAGTGAACCCCAATGTAAAATATGGATTACAATTAATACTATAATTATAACTAACATTGTTTCATCAACTGTAATAAAGATATTACACTAATGCAAAGTGTGTGTGTGAGGGGTGTATATGGGAACTCTATACTTTCTGCATGACTTTTCTGTCCACCTACAACTTCTCTAATACAAAAATAGTGGTTAAAAAAAAACAAAAAATATATATTGGTAAACTGCAGCATATCTAGGGGACTGCATTCAAAAAGTCTGAAATTCAGGTTACATGAGTGATAGAAAAGAGAAGATTCATTTGGTCATCATAAGTGTCTGAAACACTTATGAAGCAGAATCTGACTTTTCTCTTGTGCATTATATGGGATGTATGAAAATCACAGAGATGTAAATAAGTAAAATGTGGAGACATTATAATAAGCGCTGAGTGTAACAGGAATGTACATTTTGTGAAGTCGTTGATGACGAATCAGAAGAGGCTGGTACAGGGAGGAGGTGGGGACTAGATGATCACCTAAGACCCTCTGTAACTAATATTATGTAGTCTAATGATACATTTTAGGCTGAGTTTACTCCTTGCTCTTAGCAAATTCAGCTATGGAAGTTTATGTAGGTACCTTCCTAAGCTACAGGTGGAATTGGATGGTTGATCACTGTCTTCCATTCATTTTATATAGCATATCTTCTGTTACTTAAGGAGTTGTTCAAAAAAGTGACCAGAAGAAACATCCCAAAATGTTATTTTGGAGAATCTGAAAGAAATAAAAGGTCCTTGAAGAATTGTGAAAAGCCTCAATTAATCCAAAAATAGCTTACACTTTGTATGGTTTTATATTTTATAATACTTTCTTTCATATTATATTCATATTATATTTCATATTACTATCACATTATATTCATTTATAATATGTTCATATTTTATTATTTTTTTCATTTTATACAAATGCAATCCCTGTAAAGTAGGAAAGTAAATTTCTATTATTCCCATTTTCCACATGTTAAAATTTAGGTTCAAATAAGAAATGTAGCCTTCTCAAGGCACGACCTAACTAGTGTCAAATTTTAAATCCAATAACTTTGTCCTTCATCACTTTATACTTCTAGATCTCAGCCACTTTCACGTTTAGACACTGTATTTTAAGCTTCATGTAGCTAAAAGCGGAGAGTACAATCAGAGGAGATTGTGTACAAAGAAACTATGTACATAGCAAGAGAGGATAGTTGTTAAACTTTTGAGAATTATAAATCTAGAGGAAGAGTGGAGAAGGAAGCAGGGGGAGTTAACCTTGATTGCCAGATACTTTGCTATCTCTCTTAATATTTACAATGACCCTTAGAACATATGACCATTCCCACTTTCCATAGAAGCACATTAAATCTCCTTAATGTGAAACAACCCATGAGTTCACACAGTTATACAGAAAAGTAGAATGGATACTCTTATGATGTAAACAATTATTGACCAGAGTTTAACTGACACAGATTATGTGTGTACAGCATTAAAGTGTTAACACTATAAAGTCTTAGAGAAAAACCCAGCCTTGCCAATAATTCTCCGAATGGCCATCTTGACGTCTTTGTTCCTGAGGCTGTACACCATGGGGCTAAACAATGGGGTGATGATGGTATAGGTCACCGTCACCAGCCTGTCTTTGCCTGATGTGTATCTGGCTGAAGGTCGCAGGTAGATAAAGGAAGCACAGCCATAGTGGACAATGACCACAGTGAGATGGGAGGCACAGGTCGAGAAGGCTTTGCGCTTGCCTTCAGCTGAAGGGATCCTCAGGATGGTGCGGACAATGAAGCCATAGGAGACGCAGATGAAGAACAAGGGCACAAGAAGCACCAAGACCCCACCAATGAAGATGAGCAGTTCATTGATGTGGGTATCAGCACAGGCAAGATGGATGACAGGTGAAATATCACAAAAGTAGTGGTCGACCTTATTGGGGCCACAGAAAGGGAGGCTAAAGACCAACGTTGTTCCCACCATAGATCCCAGGAAGCCACTAGCAATGCAACTGGCTGCCAATTGTCCACATACCCTCCAGCTCATAAGAATGTGGTAGTGCAAAGGCTGGCAGATGGCAGCATAGCGATCATAACCCATCACTCCCAGAAGCAGGCTATTGGTGACTGCAAAACCAAGGAAGAAGAACATCTGGGTGACACAACTCACGAAGGAAAGTGTCCTGAGTACAGATAGCAGGTTGATAAGCATCTTGGGCAGAATAACAACTGTATATAAGGTCTCAGAGATAGAAAGGACACACAGAAAGAAGTACATGGGTGTGTGGAGGTTGCAATCCAGGCGGATGACTGAGATGATGGTGATGTTTCCACTCAGGATGATCAAATAGAGGGAAAGAAAGATCACAAAGAGGACAAGCTGCAGTTCCCCAAGGCTTGAGAAGCCCAGCAGTAGGAACTCAGTGACAGAGGTGGAATTGGCCATGGAGAGTTGATCCCATGGAATAAAATCAGTATGATCTGGTCCAGAGATCTTTGAAACAAAGGAATTACGGAGACTTAAACTTTATTAAGTAGCTAGTGCCAGTCTGCTGTGAATGGGAAACAGGCATGGAGAGAAAAAAGCACTGTAATTAACGAACAATTAGCCAAAATTGATACAAGTCCAAACTACTATTTTTCTGCCAATGATCTTAACAGTGAGTTTGAGTACAAGTGTTCACATGAACTGTAGAAACATTTATTACATAGTGCCTATTTTTTAAGCTCCCTCTGGGTAGTCTCTGCTCAATTTTTTGGTAATCTAACCCCCCAAAAGAGCTTTTATTCATACTAATTATGGTTTTAATTAATCATTTTTCTATCCTTATTACTGATCATATATTTGATAACCAATGTCTAAGGACGCACCCCCACTTTCTTTTAATGCATTCCCCATCTAGGGAAATATCCATTTATCTGCTGTATGTCGTTTGTGCTAAAACAACACAGTTTCTTTTTATGGCTAATATTTTCTGTTTCCATACAATCATATTAATCTTAATTTGATTTGGAACTATTGCTACTGACTTAGAAATAGCTTTATGACTCCTCTAAAAACTCTTATGGGATAATAGGTCTAGTTTCCCCTTAGGGAAAAACATATGGCTATAATAATTTAATTTTGCTTCAGCATTCACTGGTTGCCCATGTGGTTATATGTCCTACCCTTGATGTATGTCTGTCATTGCCACAGTCTGTGAATTTCTGAATATAAAGACTCAGGTACTTGTTTAAGTTGTGTGGCAGAGTGGTTATTGCTAACACTAAATTATATAAATTTTAAGCAAAACACCCTGTCCCACCTACTGCTTTTTGCCCTTCTCCTGAATTCTGTATCACAATAAAGAATTCTGAAATCCACTCAGTTTCAAGTCTGTAAATTTCAGAGGCATTTTTAAACCCACCATTTTCATCTTCCACATCCAATCTATTTTTGCCTTGCATTATTTCTAGGATCAATTCCTTCCCTTGTCCAAGAAATTAGCTCTTGCCTGGACTGCTACAAGTGCCTTAAAAATGGACTCTCTGGATTGTATCTCCTCCTATTGCAAACAGCAATCACAGCAGAGCATCTTTCTATATGCCTCTCAACCATCTATAAAATTTATAAAACCTCATTACATTCCAGGTCTTTCATACTTTTACCTAATCTACCTTTCCACTCATAAATGCCATCATATATTCTTCCATATGAACTTTAGCATTGAGTAATTTTGAGTAACTATGTTGTTTTTCTTGCTCTTGCCTCCTAAATCTGGAAATAACATGTTGTTATTCATGTTAATTTTGAGGCTTTCTTTCAGTGCTAATTTAAAAATGTACTTACCCATTGTATGAGTTCTAACAGCTACTTAATTATCCTTTATCACTTCTCCTCTCTCCCTCTGGGTTTCCTTAGAAAGTGGCAAAATTTTAGTTGCTGGGCAACTGGTATTCAAGTTTGTCTCTGTTTCTCCAAATTATTACTTATCAGAGACCAGAAACTGCATTTCCACCACATACAAGACTGCCCAGGATATACCAAGAGTTGAAAAGTTTGTCGAACAAATTAACACAAATAATCCCAGTTTCTCCTCTAGGTTACTTCAAGATTCCCACATAATGGAATTTTATTCCAAAGGTTTTCCAAACTTCTTCCCATAATATTAATCAAGGACATAGAATTAAGATTGTACTTCAATAACTGGGATGAAGAAACTCTCTGACATAGCTTTTAAAATGTAGAAGCAAAAGATCTATTAAAACTTGCTGCTTTCTCGTTTTCTTTTCTGATCATCAGATGGTCTCATCCACTTTTAATTTCAATTGAGAAAAAATACTTTATTGTGCCTGAAGTCCCACACAAATAATTTGCTAATATCATTTGCTCTTTTGCCTAGACAAGAGTTTAATGAAATTTTGAAATGCGACTAGTATCCAGAGCTCTAATTTTTATTTCTATAACTCTTAAATTACTTATCTCTAAATTTTATAAGTAAGAAATACACAACATGATGTTTGGCCAGAACACAGGCCCCACTAGCATTCTTCCTGAGACATGGTCTCTTGACCTCTCCACTTGCCTGACCTCTCCTTTTTTATATTTTCTCTCTTTCAAGATCATCACCAGAGTAAAAGAAGACTTTATATTCAAAGAACATTAGAATTTCTAAAAGGAAGCACAGATGAGATTACTCAAAGTCTACCCAATAACAACCATCACCCCATCAACAATTTGCCTTTCAAATTCATCCTTGGAAACATTATGGCAACGAAAGCTTGAAAATGAAATTCACCATGAAGACTGACTCCACTCAACCCAACATAAAATGCTGCATGAAATATTTTGAATTAGATGATAGTGTCCTGAGCTTGGAAGGGAGGGTAAATTGCAAGGTCAGAGAATGTAGATACATAGTACAAACAAACAAACAAAAAAAAAAAACATGCATAATTCAATTATCTACCTAACAAGTAGAAAGAATGAAACGATTGTTGATTATCCTGCTCAATGGCTCTTCATCATCTGTAAGGCAAAACCCCATTTCTTTAAGCTGAATGATAAGGCAGTTGATGTGCTGTCCCCACCTATATCTACAATCTCAGTACTTATTTATTTATTTATTTATTTATTCTTCACACAGAAATTGCACAGAAATACTCATGTTTCCTGTATATGCCTTTGAGATTCAAGACTCCATTAAAAGAGAGAGATATCAATCTACAATATCCTTTTGCCTTTTGCTGTGCCCATTCATTCTTCATGTTTTTATGTCACCAATTCTGAACTTTCTCTGATCTTCCTGGGTAGAAATTGCTGTTCTGTCTGGTGTTTCTAAGTTAGCTTTATGTATCTTTATCAAAATACTTAACATGTTATATACGAATTATTTTTTCCTGTCCAATAGAATTGAGACTCTCAAAGAATATGATCATGCCTCATTCCATTTTATATCCTCAGAACTTACACAATAATTAAATAAATGATATATAAATGGTTGATGGATAAAGAAATGAAATAATGCATTAATTAATTAATAATGATGCCAGTTAGCTCATATGCCTCCACAGTGAAAAACATTTTCTCTTGCACATACATTGTATCTGCTCTATACATTATTGTTTTCTTCCTTACTAAGGATAATATTATGTCCTCCCTGTGAAAAGATCAAAAGGTGTCCTATGATCCTTTCTTCTATTTCATCCTAGTATCATTCTTTACCCTTCTATTTTCCAAAATCCAGATTCCCTTTCTATCATTTGGGCATATAACTTATTTTCCACTACTAATAACTAAGGGTAAACAGATCACTAACTTACAGGATAACCCAACAATTTTTGCTTTTAACAAAAAAAGTAAAAGACTGGACAGTCACTCTTCTTATCAAAATGATATCAAAGTAGTTAAATAAAAGATAAAAACATTCCTTCAAATAAGAGTTCTGGTGCCCAGTGGCATGCAGCTGTCCTCACTCTCACACTTTGCCTGCACACTTCTGTGAGGGTTTCCAGTTGAAATTTGCCAAAATTATCTCTCCTGTCATGATGATGCAGGGTTCTTCCATTTACCAGGAACTACCTGGACCAGCATAAGAAAACTTTCTGCTTGACTCCACAGAACAATATCACTGGGTTATTTTCTTAGTGGGATGTTTAGGTATCACCTCTATGAGCATCATCAGTGGACTTTCCATTTTACATTAGCCATGGCCTCAATGTCTTTGTTGGTAATTGAGACACAGCTCCATAGGGAGCCAATTACCACATTGTGTCCAACACTCATTCATCATTTCCCCAATTAGCAAGTAGAACCATGGTAATAAACTATGATAATTGGTTGGCCAAAGAGAAGGCTCTTTTGAAAACACCTGGGGGGGGTGGTTGAGTTAGATTCCTCTTTTAAATTCTTTGGGGACTCATTAGGTGGATGGAGATTTTCTGGGAACCATTTGTGAAAAAAATAGAAACTACCTCCTAGGATTTCCATGTCTGATGCCTCCAAAATTTCATTGTAAGGATGGAGTAAAAGATTATTAGTTAAGCCATTTCATGGTTCCTCTTCTGAAAGACAAGGGATAAAAATATGAAGACCATTACAATGGCAGAGTAGCAAAAATTTTTCAGACACTTAGGAAACAAGTCTGTTCCTGAAATATAACGTGACTTGATAAATATTTGTTCACACAATCGACCAATAATGCTTGGGATATGGAGAAAAATGTAAAAGTACCCTTGTTTCAGCAGAAATCATCAATGTTCTCATAACTTCAGGTTGCATATTGATTCCTCTACCATTCAGCCAGACACTGAGGTTGGGAATGCGGCAAATGCTAGACACCCCCCTCTCTGAGGACACATGTGGGCTGTGCTTGCGTAAGTCATGTTTTATACAAGAGAGGATGTAGGATTGGGACAGTGAAAGAAAAGCCCAAGTTCATCCCTATTAATTTGGTCCAGTTCCTCTATCCTTCAGGTATGCCAATGATAGGGACCATGACTACATCTTCAGGAAATACTTTGCTGTGAAGATTCATCCACAAGCTTTATCTTCCTTATAGGTGTGCATAAGATTAAAGATAGACAGACATTTTTTATAGGACTCACATAGAGGGCTGGGATATATGTCCCTTTCCCTTGAATCCAGCAGGATTTAATGACTTATTTGACTGATAGGCTATAGCAGAAGTCATGCTGTATCCGTTTTTAAGTTGCTCTCTAAAGACCGGCAGCCTCTACTTCCTATCTGTTAGAATATCCATTCTTATGACATAGCTACCATGTTTTAAGAAAGTCCAAGAAGCTCTAAGAGAAACCATAGGGAAAAAAAAAAGCTAGGATCTTGGCTAAAAGTCTGAGCTGAGTTCCCACAGAGAGCAGCCAATGTCAACTTACAAGATCCATAAGTGGCAATCTTTTAGATCCAGTTAAGCCAACTCATTTGTCCCATGAAAAGCAGGGTCAAGCTGTCCCCACTGAGACCTGATGAAATTGCAGATTCCTGTGTAAAATAATTGATTGTTTTTATATTAAGCAAGTATATTTTGGAGTATTTTGTAAAGCAGCAATAGATAA
Organism: Choloepus didactylus; assembly: GCF_015220235.1. Taxonomy (NCBI): domain Eukaryota; kingdom Metazoa; phylum Chordata; class Mammalia; order Pilosa; family Megalonychidae; genus Choloepus; species Choloepus didactylus. Next base: position 106,928,898 of record NC_051308.1, read on the forward strand.
TAATATAATTTGATAACTAAAAGAATGATGCTGTTGAAGTTAAAAATGAAAATATGTACCAATGATTTTGGGATTTGTTATTATGAAGACCCTAAAAGGGTTTTGAGGAATATGTTACTAAAAGCTTGCAGATCTATGGATAGGGTTAATAAAAAATTGAATCACATGGAGGAAAATATTATTAAAGTTTGGTAAAAAACAGGATTTGCCCTTGCGAAGACTGTTGCTGCAAAGGAGAGGCTATGCCTCCCTATAATTGTGCCTAAGAGCCTCCTCCTGAATGCCTTTTTGTTGCTCAGATGTGGCCCACTCTCTCTAGCTAAGCCAACTTGAAAGACAAAACCACTGCCCTCCCCCCTCCGTGGGATCAGACATCCAGGGGAGTGAATCTCCCTGGCAACGTGGAATATGACTCCCAGGGAGGAATGTAGACCCAGCATTGTGGGATGGAGAACATCTTCTTGACCAAAAGGGGGAAATGAAAGGAAATGAAATAAGCTTCAGTGACAGAGAGATTCCAAAACAAGCCGAGAGGTCATTCTGTTGGGCACTCTTACTCACAATATAAGCAACCCTGTTTAGGTTCTAATGAATTTGGGTAGCTGGCAGTAGATGCCTGAAACTATCAAACTACAATCCAGAACCCATGAATCTTGAAGACGTTTGTATAAAAATGTAGCTTATGAGGGGTGACAATGGGACTGGGAAAGTCGTAAGGACCACACTCCCCTTTGTCTAGTTTATGGATGGATGAGTAGAAAAATGGAGGAAAGAAATAAACAGACGAAGGTACCCAGTGTTCTTTTTTGCTTTAATTGCTCTTTTTCACTTTAATTATTACTCTTGTTATTTGTGTGTGTGTGGTAATGAAGGTGTCAGGGATTGATTTTGGTGATGAATGTACAACTATGTAATGGTACTGTGAACAATCGAATGTACGATTTGTTTTGTATGACTGCATGGTATTTGAATATATCTCAATAAAAGAATATTAAAAAAAAGTTTGGTAAAAAGAGATTTATTATGCATCATCTGGAAGTTTAGCAGCACTGTCTTAAGTCTAGCCTGGAAAATAGAAAGGGTGTTCATTTAATAAACTCATGGATTTACCTACAGATGCTTCCAGGAAGATTATTAAAAGTTCCAATCTATGATAAAATATGAAAACAGAGAGACAAAAGAAGATGCTGTTAAGTTTTTTAGATGAATTTAGGGGAAATGTAAAGAACCCAGGTCTTACTAGGTTTGAAAATAAAGACATGTATTATTCCTAGTTTCTCCTAACAAAATTCTCAATGCAAGTAATGGCATCGGGGAAATGATCAAACCCAAGGTGTTATCAAGAAACCATTGCATCAGAGTATCAATCTTATGAACAAGACTGCAAGAAATTGCCTTATAACTCAGAAATATTTAACTCCATGTCAGATAAAGCTTTTTTTTAATATTCCAGGTTTTTTTAATTTAATTTTCTTGAGATTGTTCACATACCACACAATTATCCAAAGATCCAAAGTGTACAATCAGTTGCCCATGGTAGCATTATACAGCTGTGCATCCATCACCACAATTAATTTTTTTCAATTTTTAGAACATTTTCATTACTCCAGAAAAGAGGTAAAGACAAAAAAAAAAAGAAAACTCAACTCCTCCCATACCCCTAACCAGCACCCCTCCATTATTGACTCATAGTATTGGCAAAGTACATTTGTTACTGTTGTTAAAAGAATATTAAAATACTACTAACTGTAATACATTGTTTGCAATAGATATATTTTCCCTATATATCCCTCTATTATTAACTTCTGTCTATAGTGTCATACATTTGTTCTAGTTCATGAAAGAGATTTCTAATATTTGTACAATTAATCATAGACATTGTCCAACACAAGATTCACTGTTTTATACATTCCCATCTTTTAAACTCCAACTTTCCTTTTGGTGACATACATGACTCTAAGCTTCCCCTTTCCACCACATTCACACACAATTCAGTCATGTTAATTATTCTCACAATAACATGCTACCATCACCTCTTTACATTTCCAATTACTTAAGTTCAACCTAGTTGAACATCCTGCTCATAATAAGCAACCACTCTCCATTCTTTAGCCTCATTCTATATCTTGGTAACTTATATTTCATGTCTATGAGTTTACATATTATAATTAGTTCATATCAGACCATGTAATATTTGTCCTTATGTGTCTGACTTATTTCACTCAATATAGTGACTTCAAGGTTTCTTCATCAACCCTTTTTTTTTTTAAGATGGTTTTGTTCACCCACCACACATTCTGTCCTAAGTAAATGATTGATGGTTCTCTGTATAGTTACATATTTATGCATTCACTACCATCACCACTATCTATATAACCACATGTTCATTTCTTCCACAAAGAAGGAGGAAGAGTCAAAGAAGGTAGAGAGATGAAAGAAAAAGAAAAAGAAAAAAAATGACAGCTAAAAAGCAACAAAAAGAAAGAATTAAACTAAAGTAGAATAAAAGAGTCAGACAACATCATCAATGCCAAGAGTCCCATAACCTTCCCTTATGTCCCCCTCTTACAGGCATTTAGCTTGGTATATTGCCTTTGTTACATTAAAGGAACCATAATACAATTTTTGTGTTAACTATAGTCTCTAGATTGCATTGATTGTATTTTTTCCCCAATACCACCCTCTTTTTAACACCTTGCAAGGTTGACATTGATTTGTTCTCCCTCATGTAAAAACATATTTGTACATTTTATCACAATTGTTGGGCACTGTAGGTTTCACTGAGTTATACAGTCCTGGTCTTTATCTTTTCTCTTTCCTTCTGGTGTCCCACATGCTCCTAACCTTCCTCTTTCAACCATACTCAGTCATCTTTGTTGACTGTGCTTACATTGCTGTGCTACCATCACCCAACTTGTGTTCCAAACCTCTTACTCATATCTTTTCCTATCTGTCTGCAGTGCTCCCTTTAGTATTTCCTGTAGTGCAGGTATCTTGTTCACAAACTCTCTCATTGTCTGTTTGTCAGAGAATATTTTAAACTCTCCCTCATATTTGAAGTATAGTTTTGCTGGATATAGGATTCTTGGTTGGCAGTTTTCCCTCTTTCAGTATGTTAAAGATATCACACCACTCCCTTCTTGCCTCCATGGTTTCTACTGAAATCCACACATAGTCTTATCAAGCTTCTTTTGTATGTGATGGATCACTGCTCTCTTGTGCTTTCAGGATTCTCTCTTTGTCTTTGATGTCTGATAATCTGATTAGTAAGTGTCTTGGCATAGGTCTATTCAGAACTATTCTGTTTGGGGTATGCTGCACTTCTTGGATCTGTAATGTTATGTCTTTCATAAGAGATGGGAAATTTTTGTTGATTGTTTCCTCTATTATTGCTTCTGCCCTTTTCCCTTCTCTTCTCCTTCTAGGACACCCATGACACATACATTCATGCACTTCATGTTGTCATTTAATTCTGTGAGACGTTGCTCATGTTTTTCCATTTTTTTCCCTATCTCTTCTTTTGTGTGTAGGATTTCAGGTGTCATGATCTTCAATTCCTGAGTGTTTTCTTCTGCCTCTTCAGCTCTGCTGTTGTATGTCTCCATTGTGTTTTTCATCTTTTGTGTTGTGCCCTTCACTTCCATAGATTCTGCCAGTTGTTTTTTTTTTCAAGACTTTGATTTCTACCTTATGTTCACCCAGTGTTTTCTTTATAGCCTTCATCTCTTTTGCCATATCTTCCCTGTACTCATTGATTTGTTTTTTCATTTGATTTTGCATATTTCATTGAATGTCTTTAATAGATTGCTTCACTAAAGTGAAACAATATCTCAACTGTATCCTGATTGAGGTGTAAATTTGTTCCTTTGACTGGGCCATATCTTTGTTTTTCCTAGTGTATACTGTAGTTTTCTATTGTCTAGGCATCTGATTTCCTTGGTTACCCCAATCAGATTTTTCCAGACCAGAACAAGATCAGATCTCATAACGGGTTTATATTCAGTTTCAAGTCTCCCTGCAGGTGTGTCTTAGAGATTGACCATCTTTCCTGTGAGATGTCTAGCTGCTGTGCTTTTCCTAACCTGCCCAGCATGTGGCGCCTGTCAGCCTGTGTCTCCCAACTGGTGTAAGGTGGTGTGGCCTCTTTAGTTTCTGTTTTGGCTGTTTTCCCCATGCTCTGAGGTCTGGTTCTGAAGGGAAGATGGGTAGTAGAGCTGGACCCCACCTCCTTCCTGTTAGGGAAGATATACCCCCTAGGCAGTTATCAATTGCATCTGAATAGCTCCTTTTATCTCTTTGACTCTGGTATCTCCACCCCTGTGTGGTTCAGTGTGCTACAAATTGAAAATCACTGAGGCTTTCTCCATTGAGCTGCCCAGGTTGAGAGAGAGAGAAAGAGATAGAAAGCCCCTTTCAGAGCCAGTCTATGGCCCCTGAATTTCACTTGCCAGCCAAAGATAACATTGGTCTTCTGGGCTCCCCCTCCTGGGATAGAGGAGTCCTCTGGCTCTTTAAGGTCAGTTGTCACCAAAAGCCTCTGTCTGCTTGTTGGGGGTTTGTAGCTTGTATTTAGCAGTCCACATTTGCTAATTAAAACCCCAGTTGGAGCTGGGGTGAGCTATATTCACTTGCTCAGAGAGTGCTGCTTTCTACCACAGTGAGGTTTTGCAGCTCAGCATGCTTTGGGGGCAGGGGGGTCCCGACACAGGTCCACGGTCTTTGCTTACAGATTCTATGCTGTGATCCCAGGTATTCCTCCCAATCCAGGTTGGTGAATGATGTGTGGACAGTAGCGGTTGTCTCCCCACAGTTATTCCAGCTTATTTACTAGTTGTTCCCAGTTGTTCACTAGTTGCTCCAGAGGAATAACTTGATTCCACTCCTCTCTATGCTGCCATCCTGCCCCCTCTGTCCCTGATAAAGCTTTAAGCATCTTCAGGGCATATCTCATAAACCCTCTGAATTTAAAAATAGAACTTTTAAGAAACTTAAGAGCATTGTTATAAAGAAACCTCACAGGAAGTCTTTATATAGAAATAAATGTGGGTATGACTTTTTATAATCAAATTAATTATAAATTGATACATAAGAAATCAACAAAAAGTTTAAATAATTATATCATTTTGCCCTAAGGGGAACTGAGACTGTAAAAATGAAGACCTTTGAAGCAGCACCATTCTTACATGGAAGAAGCTGAGTATAGTATTCATCTGCAAATATTGGTAATTTCTTAGGGATAAGAAAGGATACCACAAAGGATGCAGATAAAAAAACAGAGATGGTGTTGATAGTGGCACCACATTGTGAATGCAATTGACATTACGGAAATGTGTATTTGAAAATGGATAAAATGGGAAACTGTAGGTTGTATATATGTTTCCAGAATAAAAAATTTTAGTAAACCATAGAACAGTACAACAGAAAGACTGACCCCTGATGTAAACTACAGAATACAGTGAATAGTATAATTATAATAATATTGTTTCATCTATTGTAACAAAGGTATCACACTCATACAAAATGTTAATAGGGAAAACTGTGGGGGGTATATGGAAACTCTATACTTTATGCATGATTTTTCTGTATATCCATTGCTGCTCTAATGAAAAAAAAAATATCTAAAGAAAAAACTCCCCAGAGTTTAGCGCCTAAACCTATGGAAAATCAGTCCCAGGAAGTAGGACAGTGCCCTAATCAAGGTACCAGAAATATGTGTCCAGAAAGATTTCAGAATTGCTGTGGACCAGAAATTGCTATGTGTGTTGTTTTCCCCTTTTAGGAAAGTAAAGGTCTATTGCAGTTATGCTATGACTATTTCACCATTGTATATTGGGTGTGTGAGGGGCAGATAACTAGCATCTTTAGTTAACAGGATTTCTAGATAAAAGAAGCTATGTTTTAGATAATCATCTGCACCTAAACTTGATTGACATGACAAGATCCTAGACTTTAAAAATGAACCATCCAGATGCTATAATTACGTGATGCATTGGAAGGTCGTGGAAGTAGGGTGCGTATATACTGCACATAGGAAGAAGGTAAATATTTTATGGCCAGAGGGCATGGTAGAGAATTAAAGATAACCACAAATACTTTGGGTCCCTTCCCACTGAGATATAGGGATTATGCCCCCTCCCCTTGAGTCTGGGTTTGCCCTTTATAACTGCTTTCATCAACAAAATGCAGTTTAGTGGTGCTATGCCTTAAAAGACTACCAGCTTACACTGTCTGTCTCCTGGAATATTCATTCTTTGAACCCAGACACTATAGTGCGAGGAACCCAAGTAAGTCTGTAGAGAAACTCACATGGAGAAGAAATGAAGCTGCCAACATCCAGTCCTGGCTCAGCTCCTGGCCACCATCCAGCACCATTTTTGTTCCATGTAAGTGAGCCATCTTGCCTGTGACCCCTTCAGCCCCCATCAAAATGACCAGCTGAAGTTGCATGGAGCAGAGAGAAGCCTTCCCCACAAAGCCTTCCCAAACTGCAAATTTGTGAGCAGAAAACAAAAATTGTTTAAAAGCAATAAATTTTGGTTGACAAAATATTTCTACACTTCCATGTGTATTTTCATATGTTTCTCTTTAACTAGGTAGAACAATCATTTATTCCATTAAAGTTCAGACATTTGTTAGTTGTCTACTGCAAGCCTCTTAATGTGTCAGATATATAAAAAGCAATAAAGAGTAAATAAATGGGTATGATAGAGTACTTCCACTCATAGTACTGACACTCTGATAGACAACATAAGATACGAGCATAATTACCTGAACAAGTCAGAAATTCGTAAGAGGTATACATCAGGCCTGAATTGTTACGGTGTTTTGAAGAATGGAAACCAGGAAATATTCATAAAATAAGTGAAAACAGGGAGTGACTTTGATGAGAGTCAGGATCAGATATTGGACAAATGGAGGAGATGGCCCATTCATCTGAGAAATTCCTTGGTTTCCAGGACAGCACAGGCCAAATTGCCATTAGTATCCAACCTTACATCCTCTAGGTAGAGAGATCTGATGTCCAGTGCGGAAAATTCAGGCACATCTTTTGCTGCCCTTTTAGATAAATATACTGTAGCATGATGAGGTGGTGTCAGGGTGGCCATTCTATCTCTGCAAAGTATTTTTCTGTATTATTGTTATTATAATCCTTTTTAGAGATAATTTCTACTTCTCCATGTTTCCGCTAATAAAATATGAGGACTCAGGGGACCCACATACCAAGAAGAATATGAAATTAGATTCATAAAGTAGGATAATAAAAATTTTTAAATCTTCTTAGTATTAGGCCACTTAGATAATATTCCATGCACACTGGTGTTGAACACCAAGCCTGGCCACATTTTATGAAAGATGATCAAGGTTTTAATTATAGTCCCTTCCTGGATCTTTCTGCTTAATTACCCCCTGCTTTCTGCAGTATATAATTCAAATAATTTTCTTAATGTCCACACACTCTATATTCAAAGACCTTAAATTCTAGACTGCACAGTAGATCTTCCTATTTTTTTAATGAAAATGATACAATAAAAAAGAAAACTATAAATTATATGTGGGATCTTCAGAAGGCTAGCTTCTCCATTTATCCCATGGTGAGTTTTTCTGAACTTCAGTACTGAAATGGAAGTTAAAACCGTAAAGGAGATCTAGAAGTTAGCCACAAGGATGCCAGTTAACTTCCGCCATTGTAATCAAATTCAAAACATGTAAATCTGTAACATGAGAATATAACTAATCTCTCAAAACGGTTAAAAGAAGCAATGTTTATAACAAAATGTTTAAAATAAAAAGGAAAAGAAAAAATGGCAGGAATCAAGTTAAATGGTTTAGATGAGCAAGAAAAAGGAACCCCATGAATGAAGTCTATGGATGGCTTTAGATAATCTGTGAACTCCTTAAATTGTAAGCAAGTTTTCTTTCCCCTGTATTTTCAGGTGTTAGATACATAGCTTTAAAGAGATTCTCAAAGAAGTGTGTGCTTTATCATGTGACCCAGAGTGATTAATGTAATTATCCATGGTGAACCAGTCAGGCCAGCAATTTCACACTTTATTCAGACTCACCACTTCTAAGACTTCCTCACTGCCAAGTGGCAACTTAATAAATATAGCCTGCTTTTCAGTGGACTATGCAATTGGTGTAATTGAGGCTTACAATTCTTTGTCCACCTATATCAACAGTTCTGCAAGAAAACATTTGTTTCATGTAGGTTAGCACCACTAATTCTGCAGTTGCGGCAATTTTGAACACGTTGTCTCTAGAGACAATATGCACGTAAACTCAGTCACCCAGTTCTTCCCTGCTTAGACATGAACAGGTCGTAGATTAATTTAAAATTCACTTTTTCCTCATAGATGGTTTGGACAAGGGTCATTGGCAAACTTTTTCATAAAGGGCCTGTGTAAATATTTTAGGTTTTGTGGACCAAGAGGTAAAATAAGGATATTTTCTACATAATTATATAACAAGACAGAAAAACCCTGCATCACCCTATCCTATTTGCCTGTGGTAGACCATCCTGGATGGTGGCCATGCTTAGTGCCTAGCTGCCAGCTGCTAGAATGTTCTGAGACAAAGGGCAACCAGCCCAAAGATGAGGAGCTGGGAAAAGTGCAAGGAGGAAGGGGAGTCATAGTTTCATTCTCTGCTCCAGGGACACTCAAATTGAGGCATGTCCTCTCTTCTCAAAAAGGCAAGCAGTCTCAATGTAGGTAGCTGGCCAGACGCCTGGGGTCTCAGGATTGAGACTCTAATAACAAGGTCTGGAACTTGCCAACTGTGCAATCACCAATGTGTAGGTGGTGACCAGTGAGTTCTGGAGTGGCTAGGTATGGCCACTGGCCAATGAAAAAGGAGCTGCAAGTGTAAGGGAAAGAGGGTAGAGGGGAAAACCCCAGCTTGATCTCCTTGACTCATATTGCTAACCCACTTAAACAAGCAGCAGACTGCACATTAAAAGGTTGGCTGTAGTTGTAGACTGCTGGACTCATGAGCATCCTTGCTATTTAAAAGAGCCTATATTACAACCATCACTAAAAATAAACTAAACTTCACTTCTAACTCAAGTTTCCATAATTGACATGATTTCATTATTTATGCCCCTAATTGCTCAATATATTTTAGGTACTTAACAGTTTTTATATTTTATTAAGAACCATAGAGAAGAATTTCAAAATTGAGGAGTGAGGAGCTCAGCAAATTCTGTTCCTCAAAAGCAATGATAAGACTGGACTAATTTCTCAAAAAAGAAATACTTCAGACCTCTGAAAACTGACAAAAATCCTATCACAAAATGAGAACATTTAATAAAAAAAAAAAAACTACCAAATTTCAGTTTAAAATAAGGGGAGTCTGTGGCATTTTAACATGAGTTATTCATATTCCACCTCCCCTATCTCCATCAACACAGGAGTTCTACCAGAGTGGAGCAGACTGTGGAAACCAGTAGCTCCCTGCTGGAGGAAGTTACTTGATTTGTAGCAAAGTGCAGAAAAATTCATTCCTAGGGCATTATCAGATACTGTAACAGTCACATTGGTAACTGAATAAGAAGGACAATTTCTCAGGTAGCCTGAAGCAGTGATCCTGACTGGGGCAAGCCAAAGACGTCCAAATTAGCCAGAAATTTAACCAGGACATCTGAAGAATAAAAATACCGTCATGGGTCTTGAACAGACCCCCAAATTCCTACCAGTCTGTAAGATCTTGTACATGATACAAGCCTACATTGTTTCTTCAGGAGATACTGAAGCAGGCACTGGCTATCCACCCAGCCCTAGCTGAACATGAGGCCTTCTACATGTGCAAAGAAGACACAAGAAAACTTAGCAGAAAATAAGATCCAGGGTATATTGTAAACTACGTGAACGATGATATAGTCTTTAAATAGTCTTTAAATCACACATAGTGCCATCAGGTAGAGGCCCTACTGGCTCAACATGTTTAAACACAACTTTTGACCACCACTAGTTGACAACTGGGCTATGTGGAACCGGGAAACTTCTGCGAGGCCATGGTTGAAAATAAACAAAAACTGCAACACACACATACAAAACTGAGCTAGGAATATGCAGCCATATATTTCAGTGGAGATAGACTCCATAAAATTAATCCTGGCAAGTCAATTAAAAAAAAACATAAACAAATGAAAAGGAGCAAACAACCACTGATGGTGGGAGAATAAGGAACCAGAATTGTTATAATAAATCATTTAAAATGTGCAGCTTTAAGCAAACAAAAAAAAATGAGATATGCAAAAATAAATATTCATACTCAAGACAAAAAGCATCCATGTGACTCTTTTCTCTGATGGAGCCAAGAAACTGTACTTATCAAAGAACATCTTAAAGCTATATATACACATATATGTGTATAAATATATAAATGTGTATAAGTAACATATATTCAAAATATATATTTATTCAAATATATATTCATTATATATATTCAAAAACAAAAGGAAACCATATATGAAGAATTAAAAGTAAGATGTTGACTCATCAAATAGCAAACATTGGAAAAATCGGACATAAGTGAAACAAATGGAAATTCTGAGGTTGAAAAGTAAAATAACTGAAAATAAAACTTCACAAATGCATTGCAATGGAAGATTGGAAGTTGAAGAAGAAAAAATCAATGAACTTGAAGATAGATCAGTAAAAATTATCCAATTTAAAGGTGAGAAAGCAAAAAGAATGAAGAAAAATGAATCAAGACCTGTCATTCATCATCAAGTATATCAGGATACATGCAATAGGAGTCCCTGAAAGTGAGTAGAGAGAGAAAGCAAGAGAAAAATATTTGAATAATGACTGAAAACTTCCCAATATGTATGAAAAATATTGATATACCATACAAGAAGCTTAATGAAATCCAAGTAGGATAAAAACAAAGGTATCCACACCTAGAGTCATCATAATCAAGCATTGAAAGACATAGAAAAGAAAATTTTGACAGCATCTAGAGAAAAATGACATTATATATGGGGAAAAGAGCAGTTCAGAAGATTGGCTAAGTGATTTTACTTTAAGGAGTATCTAAGACAAAGATGGAAAACATTTGACCAAAGTCAATCACTCATATCTGGCCTTTGGCAGGCATTAATCTATAACCATAGTACTCTTTCCATTAAGCATAAATATTAGAACTCATACAACCACTATTGGTTGTTTTTTCACACAACATAAATACTGTTTATTATTTACACCCAGAAGATACAGAGTGGAGCAATAAAAGAGACTTATCCATCCAAGGGGTTGAATATTATAAATGAGATACAAAAAACCTGGATAATCTTGAATTATGGACCTAATATTAAAGAGAGGTATTTAAGGGGACAATGCCAAATCTGAGATTATTTTAAAGAAGAATAAAATTTAAAGAAACTAAGGAGACTAGAATTCATAATTATAGAATTGTAAATATATAATATAAAACTCTTTAATCTAAAAGACCTAGTGATCAGAGAAGAGCACATGATCAAATTGATAGGAATGTGATGAAAATGTAAGCTGCACTAACATAAATTGGACTTCTAGAAAATGCAAGTGTGCCTCAACTAGAGCATTACAAATGTGTCCTGAAGACTCATTTTAAGAACACTGATAAAATGTAGAGTAGCTAGAGAAGAATTTGGAGAAAGACAATCAGGATTTTGAGGAAGGTGTGAATTCTGATATACCATGAAAATCAGTGTTCAGCGAGGTTAAAGATGTTTGAAGGGAAACATTATTGATTGCCAAATATATGATTGGCTGCTATGCAGGTGAAAGATTAAATACAAGTCATGCATCTCCAGAGACAATAACTAGGACCAAGAAGAGGAATATATATGAAGGTGGAATGTTACAATACTTAGAAATATTTAACAGTGGAAAATCAGACACTGGAGTGCTGAAGGTTGACTTCCTGCAATGACAGAGCAACCAGTAATCCATTCCAACACTGGTAGTTCATGATTATATGATTAAGATTCTTTTAAATTGGTTCCATTTTTCCATGATCTTTTTGCAAATGATGTTACTATGCTATTCCTAAAACCTAGAAAAATTGTTATAATTGAACTTTCTATACTAAATTACTTTTCACAATGTTACTTATCCCTCACTGAAAAGAACAAAATCATTCTTTAATTCAGGATCCAGAGAAGTCAAAATATTTAGTTGTGCAATGTTGGAATATATTTGATGATTAGACCTGATTAACAATTAACCCAAGTTTAAGCATGCACTCCACAAAGCCCATCAAAATATTAACTTGGAAAGGGTTATACTAAGAGGCCAGTAGTGCTGTATAAATGAAAGACAACAATTTCATCAAGATAATTTTCACTATGTCATCAGAAAGGATGTTTCCATAGATGTGAAATATTACCATCATGGAGCTTTAGGGTAAAATCCTCCTTGGCCAATCACTTTCTGAATGGGTAACTTTGTTCCTGAAGTTATATACCACAGGGTTCAATAATGGGGTGATGACTGTGTATGTCACTGTAAGTAGCCTATCTTTGTTTGGTGAGTACTTGGCTGATAGTTTGAGATAGACAAGAGCGGTACAGCCATAGAGGACAATGACCACAGTGAGATGGAAGGTTCATGTAGGGAAGGCTTTTCACTTGCCTGCAGCTAATAAAATCCTTAGGATGGTACAAATAATGAAGCTATATAATATGCAAATGAAAGACAGGAAGATCATGCATAAAATGTGTTAAAATTCCACCAATGAAAACCACCAAATGATGATGGAACCAGTACAGGCAAGCCAGATATATGGAGACATGTCACAGCTAGTGATGGACCTCATGGGAGCCAAAGAACCTATCAGTGAGAATATAAAGCCAATCACAGAAGAAGCTGCTGCCAGTTGTCCACATGCCTGCTGGTTCATAAGGACAGCATAACACAGTAGATGGCAGAGGGCAGCATAGCAGTCACAGCCCATCACTCCCAGTAGCATACAGTCAGTGACAGCAAAGCCAAGGAAGAAAAACATGTGAGTGGCACAGCCAACAAATGAAATTGCTCTGAGCAGAGACAACATCTTTATAAGCATTTCTGGCAGTAGGACAAAGGTGTAGCAGGTCTCAGTGTTGGAGATGCTCCCATTAAGTGTGGAGGCTGTGATCCAGGATGATGATAGCAGCAGTGATGATGTCCCCACTTAGGATAACCAGATAAAGCTACAGAAAAACAACAAAGAGAATGAGCCAGATTTTTCCAAAGCTGAAGAATCCCAGTGACAGGAATTCTGTAACACAAGAAGAGTTAAATTGGTTGACCTGATCCCAGGGATTGATCTAAAAAGAACAGGAATGAAGGAGCAGATTGTGTTTACCCTGCAAAGTGCCACTCTGAAATGAAGAGCAATAAACAGAGGGATGCAGAAGGATTATGTTTAGTAGAAAATGCTGTATTGATTAAGCCAATTCATGTAATTGCTTCAAATTTTTCAGAGATGACATCTGTTTCCAGTGACATTTCTACATTTCTTAAAGTGTTTAAGGGGATCTTTTTACACTTGCCTTTTTCAAATAGCAATTAGAGAGTGAAAATGTCTGAAGGTGCTTCCAGAAGATGGCAGATTAGAAGAGAGAGGGCAAAAAAACATCTCTATGAAAAATACTAGATAAAAGGCAGAAAGCAATCCAGAACACCAGTTCTAGCATGCACCAGCTGGACAAGGCCTGCTAAATCCACAGGGACCATGCACTTGGTGAAACTGGGAGTCTGTGTTCTGAAACAAGTGAGCGAGCCTGCTGGAGAACCAGCAGCCATGCCAGGGTCTGGGGTAACTGGGGGTTGGCTTTGGAGATGGATTAGTGTTAAAAACCCAAAAGTGGCTGTGGATCTGGCAGCGAGACCCACACAGTGAAGTGCAGTGGGAACATCTTCCCCATAACCCATGGGCATGCCTCAATATGTGGTGTGGATGATAGCCTTTCACACACCCACTCCTAATTGTCCTGGAGCTAGGAAGGCAGAGGTATGCAAAAAGGGGGAAATTAACACACACCATACAGCCACCCTTTCAATGGGCTGGGAATGCCCCTCCATTTCCCTGTGGACCAGAAATTCCCTTGGGGGACTGCACTCACTTCTGATGTATCACAGTCTTCCCTCTGCAGAGGCTCTAGGAGGACACAGCTTGGAAGAGTGACCAACTTGGAAATCCCAGGGACCATATAACAAAACCAGAAACTTGGGAGTCAGTGGCAGAGACAAACTTTGGTGAGACTAAACTAAAGGTTTAGACTCCTGCAACAGCTTTAAATCTCCAGGAACACTTGGGAGTTTTGATTCTAAAGCCACCCTCCCTTCCTAACTGCTCAGACAAACACCCCACATTCAGGGTGGGCAGCACAAACTACACATGGAAACTTGGTGCACCAATTGAACTCTCACAAGATTTGGACCCCAACTCACCACAAAGACAAAATTAGGGAGAAGTGGCTTGAGGGGAAATAGGCAGCTTGTGGAAGCCACCTGCTGGTTAGTTAGAGAACGTGTACAACACCAAACTGTAGATCTGACAAATTAGAGATAATTGTTCTGATAAGCCTACATATCTTTAAAGAACCTTATCAAGTTAAGCAAATGCTGAGGCCAAAAACAACAGAAAATTTTAAAGCATATGAAGAAACCAGAAGATATGGATAACACAAACCAAACATCCAAGGATATAAAGGACGTGAAGAAGACGAGAAGAGCATAAAGTAGAATTTGCAAGAGTAAATTTTTTTAAAAAAACATGATCTTATGGAAATAAAAGAAACTGTTGACCAAATTAAAAAGATTCTGGATAATCACAGTACTAGACTAGAGGAAGCTGAACAGCAAATTAGTGACCTCAAAGAAGACAGAACAGAAAGTGGAAGAACAAAAGAAAGAATGGGGAAAAAATTGAAAAAATTGAAATGGATCTCAGGGATATGATGGACAATATAAATTATCCAAATGTAAGAGTCATTGGTGTTCCAGAAGGGGAAGAGAATGGTCTAGGAAGAGAATTCAAAGAAATTGTTGGGGAAAACTTCCCAGACTTTCTAAACAACATAAATATACAAATCATAAATGCTCAGCGAAGTCCAAACAGAATAAATCCAAATAAACCCACACTGAGACATATTCTGATCAGACTGTTAAATGCTGAAGAGAAGGAGCAAGTTCTGAAAGCAGCAAGAGAAAAGCAATTCACCACTTACAACAGAAATAGCATAAGACTAAGCAGTGACTACTCAGCGTTCACCATGGAGGAAAGAAGCAGTGGCATGACATATTTAAAATTCTGAAAGAGAAAAATTGCTAACCAAGAATTCTTTATCCAGCAAATTTCTCCTTCAAATTTGAGGTAGAGCTTAAATTTTTCACAGACAAACAAATGCTGAGAGAATTTGCTAACAAGAGACCTGCCCTACTTGAGATAAAAAAAAAAAGGGAGCCCTACCAACAGACAAACAAAGAAAAGAGAGCGAGAGATAGAGAGAGGTTCAGGACTCAGAGATTCCATATGGGTATGTTGAAGGACATTAAGAGAGAGAGGGAAAAAATATATCTGACAAACATAAACCAAAGGATAGGATGGCTGATCCAAGAAATGCCTTCACAGTAATAACATTGAATGTAAATGGATTAAACTGTCCAATTAAAAGATTTACATTGGCAGAATGGATGAAAATACATGAATGATCAATATGTTGCATACAAGAGACTCATCTTAGACACAGGGACACAAAGAAATTCAAAGTGAAAGGATGGAAAAAGTATTTCATGCAGACCACACGCAAAAGAAAACAGGAGTGGCAATATTAATCTCAGATAAAATAGACTTTAAATGCAAGGATGTTATCAGAGACAAAGAAGGCCACTGTATACTAATAAAAGGGTAATTCAACAAGAAGAAATAACAGTCATATATGTTTATGCACCCAATCAAGGTGCCCCAAAATACATGAGACAAACATTGACAAACCTAGAGGGAGCAATTGGTGTTTCCACAATAATTATGGGAGACTTCAACACATCACTGTCTCCTATAGATAGATCAACCAGACAGAAGACAAATAAGGAAATTGAAAACCTAAATAATCTGATAAATGAATTTGAATTAACAGACATTATAGAACATTATGTCCCAAATCACCAGGATACACATTCTTCTCTAGTGCTGATGGAACTTTCTCCAGTATAGATCATATACTAGGACATAAAACAAGCCTCAGTAAATTTTTAAAAAATTGAAATTATTCAAAGCACATTCTCTGATCACAATGGAATACAATTGGAAGTCAATAACTGTCAGAAACTTAGAAAATTCAAAAATACCTGGAGGTTAAACAACACATTCCTAAACAATCAGTGGGTTAAAGAAGAAATAGAAAGAGAAATTGCTAAATATATAGAGACAAATCAAAATGAAAACACAACATATCAAAGCCTATGGGATGCAGCAAAAGCTCTACTGAGGGGGAATTTTATAGCTCTGAATGCATACATTAAAAAGAAAGAAAGAGCCAAAATCAAAGAACTAATGGAGCAGCTGAAGAAGCCAGAAACGAACAGCAAACTAATCCTAAACCAAGTAGAAGAAAACAAATAACAAGGATTAAAGCAGAAATAAATGACATAAAGAAAAAAAAAAACAATAGAATAAATAACACTAAAAGTTGTTTCTTTGAGAAGATAAACAAAATTGTAAGAGGATACTATGAACAACTGTATGTCAACAAACTAGGTAGTATAGAGGAAATGGACAATTTCTTGGAAACACATGAACAACATAGACTGACCAGAGAAGAAATAGAAGACCTCAACCAACCAATCACAAGCCTCTAGCTAGACTGACAAAATCAAAAGGAGAGAAGACCCATATAAACAAAATAATGAATGAGAAAAGTGACATTACTGCAGATCACAAAGAAATTTAAAAAAATTGTAAGAGGGTACTATGAACAACTGTATGTCAACAAACTAGATAGTATAGAGGAAATGGACAATTTCTTGGAAACACATGAACAACATAGACTGACCAGAGAAGAAATAGAAGACCTCAACCAACCAATCACAAGCAAAGAGATCCAATCAGACATTAAAAAGCTTCCCACAAATAAATGCCCAGGGCCAGATGGCTTCACAGGGGAATTCTACCAAATTTTCCAAAAAGAACTGACACCAATATTACTTAAACTCTTTCAAAACATCAAAGAAAATGGAACACTACTTAACACATTTTCTGAAGCTAACATCAACCTAATATCAAAACCTGGCAAAGATGCTACAAAAAAAAAGGAAAACTACAGGCCAATCTTCCTAATGAAAATTCTCAACAAAATACTTGCAAATTGAATCCAAAGACACATTAAAAAAAATCATACACCATGACCAAGTGGGGTTCATTCCAGGCATGCAAGGATGGTTCAACATAAGAAAGTCAATCAATGTATTACAACATATTAACTAATCAAAAGAGAAAACCCAAATGATCATCTCAATAGATGTTGAAAAAGCATTCAACAAAATCCAACACCCCTTCTTGTTAAAAACACTCCAAAAGGTAGGAATTGAAGGAATCTTTCTCAGTATGATAGAGAGCATATATGAAAAGCCCACAGCCAGCATAGTACTCAATGGTGAGAGACTGAAAGCCTTCCCTCTAAGATCAGGAATGAGACAAGGATGCCCACTGTCACCACTGTTATTCAACATTGTGCTGGAAGTGCTAGCCATATTAATCCAGCAAGACAAAGAAATAAAAGTTATCCAAAGTGGAAAGGAAGAAGTAAAACTATCATTATTTGCAGATGATATGATCTTACATCTGGAAAACCCTGAGAAATCAACATTACAGCTACTAGAGCTAATAAACAAGTTTAGCAAAGTAGCAGGATACAAGATTAATACACATAAGTCAGTAGTGTTTCTGTATGCTAGAAATGAACAAAGCGAAGAGATGCTCAAGAAAAAGATACCATTTTCAATAGCAACTAAAAAAATCAAGTACCTAGGAATAAACTTAACCAAAGATGTAAAAGATCTATACAAAGAAAACTACATAACTCTACTAAAAGAAATAGAAGGGGACCTTAAAAGATGGAAAAATATTCCATGTTCATGGATAGAAAAGTTGAATGTCATTAAGATGTCAATTCTACCCAAACTGATTTACAGATTCAATGCAATCACTATCAAAATCCCAACTATCTACTTTGCAGACTTGGAAAAGCTAGTTATCAAATTTCTTTGGAAAGGGAAGATTCCTCAAATTGCTAAAAACACCCTAAAAAAGAAAAATGAAATGGGAGGACTTACACTCCCTGAATTTGAAGCTTATTATAAAGCCACAGTAGTCATAACAGTATGGTAATGGCACAAAGATAGACATAGTGATCAATAGAATAGAACTGAGAATTTGGAGATAGACCCCCAGATCTATGGCTGACTGATCTTTGATACGGCCCTCAAAGCCACTGAACTGGGACATAACAGTCTTTTCAACAAATGGGGCTGGGAGAGTTGGATAGCCATATCCAAAAGAATGAAAGAGGGCCCCTACCTCACACCACACAAAATTAACTCAAAATGGGTCACAGACCTCAACATAGGAGACAGTACCATAAAAAACTCCTAGAAGATAATGTAGGGAAACATCTTCAAGACCTTGTACTAGGCGGTCACTTCCTAGACCTTACACCCAAAGCACAAGCAACAAAAGAAAAAATAGATAAATGTGAACTCCGCAAACTTAGAAGTCTCTGTACCTCAAAAGAATTTGTCAAAAAGGGGAAGAGGCAGCCAACTCAATGGGAAAAAAATCTTTGGGAACCACGTATCTGATTAAAAACTGATATCTTGCATATATAAAGAAATCCTACAACTCAATGACAATAGTACAGACAGCCCAATTATAAAATGGGCAAAAGATATGAAAAAACAGTTCTCTGAAGAGGAAATACAAATGACCAAAAAACACATGAAAAATATTTTCAGCTTCACTAGCTATTAGAAAGATGCAAATTAAGACCACAATGAGATACCATCTCACACCAATTAGAATGGCTGCCATTAAATAAACAGGAAACTACAAATGCTGGAAAGGATGTGGAGAAATTGGAACTCTTATTCATTGTTGGTGGGACTGTGTAATGTTTCAGCCATTCTGGAAGACAGTCTGGCCATTCCTTAGAAAACTAGATATAGAGTTACCTTCAATCCAGCAATTACACTTCTCAGGATATACCTAGAAGATCTGAAAGCAGTGACACGAACAGACATCTGCATGCCAATGTTCATAGCAACAATAGTCACAATTGCCAAAAGATGGAAACAGCACAAATATCCTTCAACAGATAAGTGGATAAATAAAATGTGGTATATTCATACGATGGAATACTATGCGGCAGTAAGAAGGAACGATGACATGAAACATATGACAACATGGATGAACCCTGAAGACATAATGCTGAGTGAAATAAGCCAGGCACAAAAAAAGAAATATTATATGCTACCACTAATGTGAACATTGAAAAATGTAAAATAAATGGTTTATAATGTATAATGCTGGGGACCTAGTGATAGATAGAAATTACTGAAGGGGAAACAATATCCTAGTAAGAACAGATAAATTATCGTGGGTAAATATAATGTTCTGGGAATGCTCAGGAATGACTATGGTTTGTTAATTTCTGGTGGGTATGGTAGGAACAAGTTCACAGAAATGCTGTTATCTTAGGTTATCTGTCTTTCTTATGCCTTTGCTGGGTTATAGTCTGTATATTTTCTTGGGGTAGAGTAGTATCATGTTGGAAGTAATGTAGTTATTTTAGGTTAGTTGTCTTTTTCTTATTCCCTTGTTTTGGTTTGTTTGAAATGCTTTTTTTCATTGTATTTTTTTTTAATTTTTTGGTATAGTTAATAGTTAATTTAAAAAATGTTGAAAAAAATATGCAGAGCCCCCCTCATGAGCTGGGGGGAAATGCAGAGGTATTGGGCTTCCCCACCCGGATGGTTGCTGATGTGCTCACAAACATTAAGGACTGGAGGTTTGATGTGCTGAACCCTCTATCGTAGGTCTTGCCCTTGGGAAGCCTGTTACTGCAAAGGAGAGGCAAGGCCTGCTTATAATTGTGCCTAAAAGTCTACCACTAAATGCCTCTTTGTTGCTCAGATGTGGCCCTCTCTCTCTCTCTAAGCCAACTTGGCAGGTGAGATCACTGCCCTCCAACCTATGTGGGATCTGACACCCAGGGGTATAAATCCCCCTGGCAAAGTGGAATATGACTCCCATGGAGGAATCTATACCTGGCATCATGGGATGGAAAACATCTTTTTGACCAAAAGGGGGATGTGAAATGAAATAAAATAAGTTGTCCATGGCAGAGAGATTCCAAAAGGAGCTGAGAGGTCACTCTGGTGGGCACTCTTATGCACAATATAGACAACCCTTTTTAGGTTCTAATGAATTGGAATAGCTAGTAGTAGGTACCTGAAACTATCAAACTACAACCCAGAACCCTTGGATATTGAAGACGATTGTATAACAATGTAGCTTACGAGGGGTGACAATGTGCTTGTGAAAGCCTTTTGGATCACACTACCCTTTATCTAGTGTATGGATGGATGAGTAGATAAATGGGGGCAAAAAAACTAAAGGAAGAATAGGGCGGGGGGGGACAATTTGGGTGTTCTGCTTTTACTCTTATTTTTTTATTCTTACCTTCACTTTTTCTGGTACAAGGTAAATGTTAAAAAATAGATCGGGGTGATGTATGAACAACTATATTATGGTAATGTGATCAATGGATTGTGTCTTTTGGACGACTGTATGGTATGTGTACAAATTTTAATTTAAAAAATAAAAATAAAAATATAATTTAAAAAAATAAAATGGCTGAAAATTTTCTTTGTAACAATACTAGACCTGCCATTTATTAGTTTTGTAATCATCTGGGCCTCAGCCTCTTCAACTGTAAAATAGAATTACTAATAGTACTCCTCTCATAGGTTTTTTTGTTAAAGAGACTTAGCAGAGCACATAGGCTTTTAAGCTTCTAGTAAATATTGCTTCTTCTATATTTCATGTTATTTCATTTTCAGGAAGTGGTTGGTAGGGTTTCTCTTTGGGTTTCCTTTTGAGTTTCATTAAGCAGAACTCCTTCTAAGGTATTCTTTTATTTTTTCCTTTTCTTTTTTCAAAATGTGTTATTTCATTTTCACATGAACTACTGAAAGTTCTTTCAACCCAAACTCTTATTCCTGAATATTTTTACTGACTATAATATTGTGTTTACTCTAGTTCACCCTTCAATTGAGTTACACAAACTGTCATTGATCCACTTTATAGAAGAGAATTGGAAGGGACTTTAGTGCAAGTAGAGACTGTTGGTATACTTAAATAACTCTAGAGAAATATAATGTAAGGATAGTAATTGATCCTAATAACTGCTTACAATTCTGCTAAGAAGATGAGCCTGATTTAGACTTTTGCTGTAATTGTAGTTTTAAACTTCAAAAAGGAAGAAACACAAGGTGTAAGATGTCTCCTCAATTATTTTTCTTCAGAAAATTTTCCCTGGTTTTCCAGAAGAGCCCACCATTGCATTAGCCATGCCTGACCTCTAGGGATTTTAGCTACTCCAATTTCTCCTGTCTAAAGTTGGGGAAAATCCCTTTCCCCGAAATTCAACTCAAATCAAGGAAGAACTCAATAAAGTAATAAGAAGCCGTGAAAAGCATGCAAATAATCAAAGAATATAAAAATACAGAAGTGGATTACAAAATGAAATTTCTTTAGCTATTGTAGCTCAATTCAAGCAATCCACTGACTGCTAATCCTACACATTCCAGGTAGCGTTCTTTTACTGTTACTATATCTGAGTGTTTTCACGTTGAGTTCCCATGTTTTCAAGAAAGGGATGCAGTGGAATTTACCAGTTTAGCTTTTCTATCCAAGTGAATCAATATGTTTGCTGAGTAAACACCTCATAATTTCTATTTGCTTATTAATTTATTAAGTTGTTCATTTATTAATAAACTATTTTAATAAATATGTACAATTTCATATACAATTTTCTTTGACTAATAAAGTGCTACTCTTAGCAGAAATGATAATCAGTCACCTTGCCTTCTTCACCAACTCTAATCTCCTCTCCCCAAATGCATGAATAATGAAAGTTAGTTTCTGCACAGCTACTATGTATACTGTTGACAATCTGCTCACTGCACCAAACTGTTGGTCAGAAGAGAGATCTGTATCACGAGAAAGGAGTCTTCCTGCATGGAGGGTAACAAGTGCATAGCAATGCCTTCCACCAAGCAGAGCAGTCCTGTAGTCCCAACCCACTCCACGGTTTGCAGGTGTCAGGGTGGCCAACAAAAGCATGCCTCATACAGAGACTGGTGGAACAATGTTTAATCACACAGAGAAGATACAGAGCAAGGTCAGTGGGCCTCCTGTGGCCAGCAGGTTTCACTCCATGACTGAAGCAGGCAGTTATCTATGTATACCCCTCTTGCACCATAGTGAAAGGACTCCACTCCCTCCCTATTGGGAAAACATATAGCAGTGGGATTAGATGGTGCCATGAAATTTAATTAGATTTAGAATGGTTATGTGCTCCAGGCAAAAGGGAAAGGATTGTGTGGGAAGGTCACTATCAGCAGTCGAATATGTTTTATGCCAAGATGCCTGCAAGAAGGGAGTCAGCTGAAATTTATCATATTGTCTTATGATCCAGGGTAACACATCTAGTCCCAAGCAAAGGATTTATTTGTGGGTCAAGGGAATGATTGCAGGTACACTCAGCTTCCACATTTAGTAATTGTAAAGTCTTGGGAGAAACTCCAGTCTTCCCAATCATTTTCCAAACAGTCATCTGGATATCTTTGTTCCTGAGGGTGTACACCATGGAGTTCAACAATGAGGCAATGATGGTATAGGTCACCGTCACCAGCCTGTCTTTTCCTGATGTGTCTCTGGCTCAGGGTTGCAGGTAGACAAAGGAAGCACAGCCATAGTGAACAATGATCACAGTGAGATGGGAGGCCAGGTTGAGAAGGCTTTTTGCATGCCTTCAGCTGAAGGGATCCTTAGGCTGGTGCAAATAATGACACCATAGGAGATTCAGATGAAGAACAAGGGGACAAGAAGTACCACAACCCTGCCAATGAAGATGACCAGCTAATTGATATGGGTATCACCACAGGCAAGATGGATAAAAGGTGAAATATCACAGAAATAGTGGTTGGCCTTGTTGGAGCCACAGAAAGGGAGGCTAAAGACCAATGTTGTTCCCACCATAGATATTAGGAAACCACTAGCATTTCAAGTGGCTGCCAGTTGTCCACATACCCTCCAGCTCATAAGAATGTTGTAGTACAAAGACTGGCAGAAGGCAGCATAGTGATCATAACCAATCACTCCCAGAAGCAAGCAATTTGTAACAGCAAATACAAGG
This sequence comes from Choloepus didactylus, assembly GCF_015220235.1. Taxonomy (NCBI): domain Eukaryota; kingdom Metazoa; phylum Chordata; class Mammalia; order Pilosa; family Megalonychidae; genus Choloepus; species Choloepus didactylus. Next base: position 106,952,344 of record NC_051308.1, read on the forward strand.
AAGAATATCTGGGTGGCAAAACTCATGAAGGAAACAGGTTGATAAGCATCTTGGGCAGGATAACAACTCTGTAGAACATCTCAGAGATAGAAAGGACAAACAGAAAGAAGTACATGGGTTTGTGGAGGCTGCGATCCAGGCAGATGACTGAGATGACGGTGATGTTTCCTCTCAGGATGATCAAATAGAGGGGAAGAAAGACTACAAAGAGGACAAGCTGCAGTTCACCAAGGCTTGAGAAGCCCAGTAGTAGAAATTCAGTGACAGAGGTGGAATTGGCCATGGAGAGTTGATCGCATGGAATGAAATCAGTATGATCAAGCTGAGACATCTTTAGGACCAAGTAACCAGGAGACTTATCCTTCATAAAGTACCTAGTGCCAGTCTGGTTTGAATGGGAAACAATGGCATGTATAATAAAGTGAGATTGTAAATTAATCAGAAATTACCCTTATAGATATAAAACCAAACTACCCTTTTTCTATTGATTATTATACCAAAGAGTTTGGGTACAAGTGTTCAAAGGAAATGTAAAAACATTTGCTCAAATAAAACCTATTCTTCATGTCCCTCATTTCAAACTTATGTAGTCTCTGCTTAATCTTTGGAAAACCCAATGCCCAAAGATCTTTTGTCTACATTCATTATGATTTGAAGGGGTCATTCTATCATATTACTGGTGCATATATTCATTAAGCAACAACACTAATGTCTGAGGACATACCTCCATCCTTTTAATACATTCTCCACCTAGATAAACATCCATTTATCTTTCTTTGTGTTTAAACATTCATCTTTCTTTGTGTTGTATGCCCTTATTTCATGGAGTGACAAGTAATAATACCCCATTTCCATGCAGTCTTTATTAAAATTAATTTGGGTTGCAACTATGCTACTGCCTTAGAATGCACCTTATGGCTCCTCTACAAACTCTTACTAGATATTAGGTCTGGTTTACACTTACAGAAAACACATAGCTAGAAAAATTTAGTTTCACTTCAGTATCTTACCATTGATATAGCTGATTTGGATGGACATGTTTTTGTTCCCAGGACCAGTCTCTGAATTTCTGAATATAGAAGCTCAGATACTTTCCCTAAGATCCCTGATACAGTTGTTCTTGCTAACACTAGAATATATTGATATTAATCAAATCATTCCTACTTAATCAAATAATTCTTACTCTCTCCCACATCCTGTGTAAACCTGTTCCTTCACCTGAAGGCATCCTTCACTTAGCAACAGAATTGTCTTTCTAGAGGACTGCTCTGTTCTTATTTATGAAACTAAATGTCCTTCAATTATCCACAAAATAAAGTTAAATAGCATATTTTTATGTCTTTCATATTTTCCCAAATCTACCTTTCAATACTGTCATTATATTTTCTTCCACATGTACTTTAGCTTTGAGAAATTTTAAACTATGACAGCTTTCATACTGCCTCCTCAATCTGGAAATGTCCCATGCTTTGTGCTGCCATTGTGGCTTTTAAACTGTGGCCTTCTTTCAATGCTCAGTTAAAAGAATACATACCGATTCAATCCTTTCTGTATCATCCTAATAATACTACATCAGTCTCTGAGTTTCCTTAGCAATTGCTAAAATATTATTTGCTTTGCCACTAGTAGTATAAGTTTGTTTTTTGTCTCCCCCAATTATAACCTACCAGAGAACAGAAATTGCATATAAAAGAGTAACTATTGGGCAATGTCCATGATCAACTGTACAAATACTAGAAATCACTTCATGAACCAGAACAAATGTATGACAATACAATTAGAAGTTAATAATAGAGGGGCATATAGGGAAGAACTATATTCCTATTACAAACTATATACTACAGTTAGTAGTATTTCAACATTTTTTCATAAACAGTAACAAACGTACTATATCAATACTAGGAGTCAACAATTGAGGGGGGTTGGTTAGGGATAGGGGAGGTTTAGAGTTTCCTTTTCTTTTTTTCTTTTTTCATCTTTCACTTTATTTCTTGTCTGAAGTAATGAAAAGTTTCTAAAAATTGAACAAAAATTAAGTGTGATGGATGCACAGCTGTATGAAGGTACCCAGGGGCAAGTGATTGTACACTTTGGATCTCTGGATAATTGTATGGTATCTGAACAATCTCAATAAAAATGAAAAAAAAAAAAAAGAGTAACTATTATATACCAGGTGCTTGAAAATGTTGAAAAAGATAGATAAATGGCAAAATGATTCCAGTTTCTTCTCTAAATTATTTCAAATCTTCCAGACAAATTCCAGGAATTTTCCAAAGGTGTTTCTTTAACATGAATCTAGGATATATCATTAACTTTCTGATCAACAATCTGGGTTAAAGAATCTCCCTGGTGATCATAAAAGATGGAAAAATATTCCATGTTCATGGATAGGAAGGCTAAATGTCATTAAGATGTCAAATCTACCCAAACTCATCTACAGATTCAAGGCAATCCCAAAGAAAATTCTAACAACCTACTTTGCAGACTTGGAAAAGCTAGTAATCAATTTTATTTGGAAAGGGAAGATAACTCAAATTGCCAAAAACACCCTATAAAAGAAAAACAAAGTGGGAGGACTCACACTTCCTGACTTTGAAGCTTATTATAAAGCCACAGAAGTCAAAACAGCATAGTACTGGCACAAACATAGACATATTGATCAATGGAATCAAATTAAGAATTTGGAGATAGACCTCCAGATCTACAGCCAACCGATCTTTGATAAGGCCCCCAAAGCCACTGAACTGGGACATAACAGTCTTTTCAACAAATGGGGCTGGGAGAGTTGGATATCCATATCCAAAAGAATGAAAGAGGACCCCTACCTCACCCCTTACACAAAAATTAACTCAACAGTACCATAAAACTCCTAGAAGATAATGTAGAGAGACATCTTCAAGACCTTGTATTAGGCGGCCACTCCCTAGACCTTACACCCAAAGCACAAGCAACAAAAGAAAAAATAGATAAATGGAAACTCCTGAAGCTTAGAAGTTTCTGTACCTAAAAGGAATTTGTCAAAAAGGGGAAGAGGCAGCCAACTCAATGGGAAAAATTTTTGGAAACCATATATCTGGCAAAAGACTGATAACTTGCATATATGAAGAAATCCTACAACTCAACGACAATAGCACAGACAGCCAAATTATAAAATGGGAAAAAGATATGAAAAGACAGTTCTCTGAAGAAGAAATATGAATGGCCAAGAAAAACATGAAAAAAAAATGCTCAGCTTCACTAGCTATTAGAGAAATGCAAATTAAGACCACGACGAGATACCATCTCACACCGATTAGAATGGCTGCCATTAAATAAACAGGAAACTACAAATGCTGGAGAAGATGTGGAGAAATTAGAACTCTTATTCATTGCTGGTGGGACTGTATAATGGTTCAGCCACTCTGGAAGTGAGTCTGGCAGTTCCTTATAAAAATAGATATAGAGTTACCCTTCGATCCAGCAATTGCACTTCTCAGTATATACCCAGAAGATCTGAAAGCAGTGACACGAACAGACATCTGCATGCCAATGTTCATAGCAACAATAGTCACAGTTGCCAAAAGATGGAAACAACACAAATATCCTTCAACAGATAAATGGATAAATAAAATGTGGTATATTCATATGATGGAATACTATGCGGCAGTAAGAAGGAACAATGCCATGAAATATATGACAACATGAATGAATCTTTAAGACATAATGCTGAGTGAAATAAGCCAGGCACAAAATGAGAAATATGATAAGCTACCACTAATGTGAACACTGAAAAATGTAAAATAAATGGTTTACAATATAGAATGTAGGGGAATTAGAGACAGAGAGCAATTTATGAAGGGGGAACAATAACCCAATAACAACAGATAAGCTATCAAGGGTCAATTTAATGTTCTGGGAATGCCCAGGAATGCCCAGAATGACTACGGTTTGTTAAGTTCTGATGGGTATAGTAGGAACAAGTTTACAGAAATGTTGCCATATTAGGTTATTTTTGTGGGGTAGAATAGGAACATGTTGGAAGTAAAGTAGTCATTTTAGGTTAGTTGTCTTTTCCTCACTCCCTTGTTATGTTATGGTTTGTTTGAAATGTTTTTTTATTGTAAGTTTTTTTTTCCATTTTTTTGATATAGTTAATTTTTTAAAAAAGAGTTAAAAAAAAAACACAAAAAACAGTGAAAAAAAATATGCAGAGCCCCCCTGAGGAGCTGGTGGAGAATGCAGGGGTGTTGAATGAGCCCATTCTAAGGAGCTCATTAGAGAAAACCTTAGGTATTTTCAATTGTCAGCATTAACCCAGGCAAGGGTGGAGTTAATAAAGTCAGAGAGACAAAGGAAGAAATCAAGTGATAGAGATAATTCCCTAAAGGGCTTATCTTCCCTAAGACAAGGAGCAGGGGACCACCTCCTTCCCACAGAAAATACAGACCCCAGGGCCTGGGGAAAAAAGAGAAACAACTCAAGCTTGGCTTCTGACATCCTCAGCCCCTGGCCAGGACAGGGTCTGCTGAAAACAAAGGCATCACACCTCTTTACACCACTGTAGAGATGTGGGCTGACAAGACCACCTGCTGGGCAGGATAGGAAAAGCACAGAGTCTAGAAGCCTCAAAAGAAAGTCTGACAACCTTCTGGGTGTCAACCTCAGGGAAATTTGATACTAATTATATCCTCCTCCTGAGACCTGGGCCCATCTGGTCTGGGAAAAGATGATTGGGGTAATCAAGGAAACCAGATGCCTAGACAACAAAAAATTACAAGTCACACTAGGGAAAACAAAAATATGGCCCAGTCAAAGGGAAAAAGTTACACTTCAAATGGGATACAGGAGTTGAAACAACTAATTTAAAGATGTTCAAACAAATCTTCTAAATCAAATCAATGAGCTGAAAGAAAATGTGGCAAAAGAGATGATGTATATAAAGAAGACACTGGGTTACCATAAAGAAGAATTTGTAAGCTTTAAAAATAAATTGCAGAACTTATGGGAATGAAAATCACAATAGAAAAGCTGAAAAATACAATGGAGACATACAACTGCAGATTTGAAGAGGAAAAAGAAAGGATTCATGAACTGGAAAAAATGACATCTGAAATCCTGTACACAAAGGAACAGATAGGGAAAAAAATGGAAAAATATGAGCAGGGGTTCAGGGAACTGAATGACAACATGAAGCACATAAATATACATGTCATGGGTGTCCCAGAATAATAGGAGGGGAGGGGGCAGAAACAATATTGTAGGAAATAATCACTGGAAATTTCCAATCTCTTATGAAAGACATAAAATTACAGATCCAAGAAGTGCAGCATACCCCAAACAGAATAGATCCAAATAGACCGACAATAATACACTTAATAATCAGATTGTCAAATGTCAAAAACAAAGAGAATTCTGAAAGCAGCAAGAGAAAAGCAATCCATCACATACAAGGGAAGCTTGATAAGACTATGCATGGATTTCTCAGCAGAAATCAGGGAGACAAGAAGGCAATGGTATGATATATTTAAGATACTGAAAGAGAAAAATTGCCAACCAAGAATTCTATGTCTGGCAAAACTGTCCTTCAAAAATGAGAGAAAGTTTAAAATACTTTCAGACAAATATTCACTGCGAGTGTTTGTGAACAAGAAACGTGCTCTACAGGAAATACTAAAGAAAGCCCTACAAGCAGATAGGAAAAGACAGAAGAGAGAGGTTCAGAGAAGAGTTATAAATGAAGACTATCAGTAAGGGTATAAAAAAGAGAGAAAAGCAATACAAATAAAATAAGATAAGACATGGAAAATCCAAAAGATTAAATGGTAGCTGACAGATATTAGGTTGAGTGAAATTAACCAGAAGCAAAAGGACAAATGCAGTATGGTATCTCAAATATGAACTAACATTAATGAGCAAACCTTGGAAGTTAAAGTTGGGAACATATGTTATCAGCAAATAGAAAGAGGGTAGAAATCAGGCATGTGATGCTGAAGGAGTACAGAGTGTTAACAGGATTGATTGTATAGATCCTGAAATTGATAGCACAATAAAATGTGATAGTAGCATAATATTGTAAGTACTCTGAACAAAGATGAGTGTGAGTACAGCTGAAAGAGGAAGGCTAGGGGCATGTATGATACCAGACAGAAAGATAGAAGATAAATACTGGGACTGTATAACTTACTGAAACCTAGAGTGATCAGTGATTGTGATTAAATGTACAAATATAAGAATGTTTTTACATGAGCGAGAACAAATGAATGTCAACATTACAAGGTGCTGAAAACTGGATGGTGTAAAGGAAAAAATACAGTCAATGCAACCTAGAGACTATAGTTAACAGTAACATTGTAATATGCTTCCATTAATTGTAACAAAGGCAATATACCAAAGCTAAATAAGAGGGGGATAGAAGGGAAGGGTACAGGATTCTTGGTATTGTTGTTGTTGTATGACCTTTCCTTGTATTTTATTTAATTTTTTTCTTCTATCTACTTTTATTCTTCTTCTTTTTCTCCTCTTCCTCTTTCATTGTGGAAGAAATGGAAATATCCTCATATAGAATGTGATGGTAAATGAATAACTTTTTGATTATATCAGGAATCATTGATTGTTTACTTAGGATGGATTGTATAGTGTGTGAATAAAACTGTTTACAAAATAAACAGAGGGATACAAGTGCTGGAGAAAATGTGGAGAGAGGGATGTACCTATTCACTTTTGATGGGGAAGTAGAATGGTGCAGCCAATTGGAGGGCAGTGTGATGGTCCCACAGAAAGCTAAGTTTGGGGTCACCATATTATCCTGCAACCATGTTATTGGTTGTATACTTGGAGGAACTGAGAGCAGGGACACAAGAGGACTCCTGCACACTGGTGTTTCTGGTGGCAGTATTCAAGATTTGCAATGGATGGAGGTGACCTAAGAGTACATTGACTGATAAATGGAATGGTGAACCATGATGCATACATACAATGGAATATTGACTGATGGCAAGAAGGAATGAAGTTGTGACATATGCAACTAGGTGAATGGACCTTGAGGACAGTAGTTTGAGTAAAATTAGCCAGAAATGAAAATACAAACATTATAATGCCTCACTGGTATGGACCAACAATAATGTGCAAACTCTGACAATTGAATTTGGGAGCATGAGATATCAGAGGAAGGCTTATATAAAGTTTCCTTTGTAAGCTCTTGCAGCAGTCACCTCTATTCATGAGTCGTAATGGTTACTTCTAAATTCTGAGTCCATAAGCTGTTTATATGTGACCTGCTCAGTTCCTGGAGCTTTGAGTGTTTGTATGGTGCCTAGGACTCAGAGCCAGAGTTCTGCAGCTGTGAGTGTCAGCACTGTCCCATGCAGCAACCATTAAAGAGACTGAAAAGGAGATCAGAATTTCATTGGAGATAAGAAGGAAATGGACTTGGTTGAGACTGGGGAAGATCAGATTAAAGCATAGAAGATGTTATTAACTGGGTTTTAAAACTTTGGCTTCTGTGTGGGACCAAAGGAAGAATGTTTATTTGGTGCAAAATCTGTATTTTCTACAGCACACTATATTATTTAACTTGTATGGTCAGTTTACTCGAACAGCATAATTACATGGAACTTTGAATAGGGAGTGAAATCTGGTTGGTTTGTACAGGTTAGCATGAAGCTGTAATACATCCCAGAGTAATTTGGACAGAGAATAAAAAGTATTTGCAATGGCTTCTTGAGGAACTGGGGGGAAATGTGAAAATATTAAACTTTCCCACCTGGGGAATTACTGATATTCTCACAAGCATTGGGGACTAGCAGTTTAGTAGGCCAGTTCCTTGATCTTGAGGCTTGTTACCACAAAGGAGAAGCTAAGCCTCATTATAATTGTGCCTGAGTGTCACCCCTTTGTTGCTCAGATGTGGCCTCTCTCTCTCTAAGCCCACTCAACAGATAAACCCACTGCCCTACCCCCTACATCAGACATGACCCCCCAGGGGTGTTTGTCTCCCTGGAAACATGGAATGTGACTCCCAGGGATGAGCCTGGACCCACCATAGTAGGGTTGAGAAAATATGCTGGACCAAAAGGGGGAAGTGAAATGAAACAAAATAATCAGTGGCTGAGAGATTTCAAACAGATTAGAGAGTTCATTATATAGATATCCCTTTTTAGTTTTTAGTTTATCAGAATAGCTAGAAGGAAATATCTGAAACTATTGAACTGTACTCCAGTATCCTTGATTCTTGAAGATGATCATATAACTATATAGTTTATACAGTGTGACCATGTGATTGTGAAAACCTTATGGTTCACATTCCCTTTACCCAGTGTATGAAAAAATGAGTGGAAAAATGGGGACAAAATGTAAATGAATAATGGGGGTGGGGGGTGGGATGTTTTGGGTGTTCTTTTTTACTTTTGTTTTTATTCTTATTTTTATTTTTATATTTTGGAGTAATGAAAATGTTCAAAATTGATTGTCTTGATGAATACACACATTATATGCTGAACACTTTGGATGATTGTATGGTATGTGAATATATTTTAGTAAAATTTCATTAAAAATTATATGCTGTCCTTTTCCACATGTGGAATATATTTTATTTAAGGAGATGAAATACAATGTTTTCTGTTCTATGCATTGTCTCTATTTACCCTCAGAAGTTTTCTGCTCTTATGTTTTGGCCTCTGTGTTTCCTATCTAAGTCTTGCTTCAGCTGTCTAATAACCCTTGGATATTACAACACATTTCAGACTATGGCACTACAAAGCTTCTTAGAGGCTCTGTGGACCTGGGTAGACCTTGTGGCCTAGTGGGCTCCAATGTAGGAGAGTCAGGCAAAGCAATGCTATACATTTTGTTGAAATAACCCCTAACTGCCACTCATCTTCATCAGAAAGACATCCTCCCATTTCTACAAGTTTAAATCTGCTTCTCAATATTCTGAGGACTGAGTGTGGAAAGGGGGCTGGTGATGTTCCATTCTACAAGAGTACTTACACTCAATTGTTCTGCTTTCATTGTAACTTTTCAAACTTGCCTCTATTCTGTTTGTCATTTCTATTCCAGAAGTTGTCTGATTTAATTGCCATAGAAGTAAACATCCAATATCATCCTGGCATGGGAGGTATAATAATGCTACTCAAGTTGTAGCCTGCAGTCTATGGCCAATGCATGGCAAAATCACTACTGGTGTGTGATGAAGTAGGCATAGAAATTGAATTTAAGTGTTGAACAACTTTTGTGGAATTTGAAATTACTGATAGACCCAAGCTTAGCATCAGTGGACACATCTTTTTGAACTGGGTATAGAACAGTTCAGGTATTTATCAATTAACTTTGTTATAATTCATTTTATTGTATTTTCTTGAAGTACTGGCCTGTGATGAAATGGAAAAACAGCATTGTTCCCTCACTGCAGATGATATGAGAAGCACTAACGGAGAAGCTGTGTGCTCCTCATCAAGACATTAAACCAACCCTACTCTTTTCAGCACCATCTAGGTGGCCCAGTCATGAGGAGATGTTCCAGATCTACAGTTCTTTGAACTGGTTTGCTCTTGATTGACTTCTGCCTCACAGAGGTTTGTTTTTCAGCTTTCTCTCTTCTGCTTGGAACCACTTCACTCATCCATTTTCTTGGCATCACCCGTCTGCTACCCTCTCCTGTTTGCCTGCTTGATGAGTGCTTGTATGTGTTTTTATATCCCTATTGTCATTTTAGTGGAATTATTGGTCAAATATATGTTAAATCCCCAAATGTATATTTCATATTTAAAAACTATATTCCATGACAAAATTCATAAATCAACTTCATTAGAAAAATTAAGAAAAGCTAATAAACAAAAGTATGGTGAAATCTTTTAACTTAACACTATGAATTCATAAGTCACATACAAAAAAAAGCAAAACAAATAATCATAGAGTGACCTAAAATATTTTAGGTAATAAAATTAAGGTAATATCAGTAATATACATACTAAAATTTTATTCAAACTTAAAATACATATTAATGATCAGGTATAATTCAGAAGAAACTACAAATAAAACTGAATACATGGTACTGTGAACAGTTGATTGCACACCACGGATGATTGTATGGTATGTGACTATATCTCAATGAAACTGAATTTAAAAAAAAAACCAAATACATACCAAAAAATAGATTTTAAGTGAATCGCATTCTTTCAGAAGTTGTTTATAAATCAGCAAGCAAATATCTAAAATAAATAAATACTCCATTTCTAAAAAATATATATCATGATTAAATGACAATTGCATACATACAAGAAACAAAACAAAACAAAACAAAATAATGGAGAGGGCAAATGCTGTAAGTATGGAGACAAGTAATCCCTTCGTTATTTAACAAGTGAGCATGAAAATAAAAGAAGACTTCATTGTAAGACTGAAAAATGGGAGACAAAAATAGGAACAGAGCTAGTAATTTTAAAGTATGAGAAACATTATTTATGATTTTATACACTTTAATTTGAAGATCTAAATAAAATTAACATGTGAGAGTACAGTTACATTTTGCCCTAAGAAAGTAGGTCACACATGAAATATGAGCTTCATTTTCATGAATTTTGCTTTTATTTTGCTTTAAAATGAATATTGATAAGATGCAGCATATCTAGAGAACTGCATTGAAAAGTCCTAAAATTCAGGTCACATGAGTAATAGAACAGAGACTGTCATCATAACTGTCTCAAACACCTGTGAAACTGGATTAGCTTCACTGTGATACAAGAGGCAGGATGTGTGAAAATCACAGAGAGGAGAATATTAGATAAGGTGAGAGAAATAGAAATGAGAGTTGAATACAACAGAAACATATGTTTTGTGAAATTGTCAATGACTGCTCAGCAGAGGCTGGTTTCCTTCCAGGGTACTGACAAAGCAAATTCTGTATAAGTGAGACATGAGACTATCTAATATTGTTATACAGTCTAATGATAAATATGAGAATGGGATAGCTCCCTCTTCTAAATAAACTTGGTGTAGAAAGCTTGGCAGAGACATCTCCTTAAGCCTGATCTTTTCCATTCATTTATGTAGCATACCTTCTGGGTTACAAAAGGAGAATTTCCAAAGGGTGGGCAGAAAAGATATCCACAAATGCCATTTTCAAGAATATGAAAGATATAAATGGTCCTTATAGAACAGTTAAAAGCTTCAATTCTTATACAGTCTTACATTTTATATGGTTTCCCATTTTACACATATTTTCTTTCATATTGTCTATTTGATACAAACAAAATCCCTTTGAAATGGGTAAAGAAAATTATATTATTCCATATATATTTCTATATATTAAAATATCTGTTCAGAGAACAAAAGTACCTTTCTCAAACTCATGACCTAAGTAGTGTCCAATCTTGAATCTCCTAATTATGAGTACAGTGACTTTGTTCCTTCATCATTTCATACTTCTAGATACCAGCCTCCTTTATGTTTGGGCACTGTCTTTTAAGCTGCACATAAACCTTCAGCAGAGGACAATCAAAAGAGATTTAAGACCCTGTGAAAAATATATATCTAGAGATTGAGTAGAAGGAGTAGGAGGAGAGTTATCCTTCATGTTCAGATAATATATAATCTCTCTTAATGCTTAAAACAACCCTTTGAGGAATCTTTTACCATCCCCATTTTACATAAGAGAACATTAAGTCCCCACAATGTCAAAAACTCATCTGAGGCCACACAGTTATACAGGTAAATAGCAGAGATCCTGTTATGCTTTAAACAATTATTAACTCATGTTTAATTGGTTCAGAGTTATAGACTGCTTTAATTATGAAATCTTAGGAAAAAACGCAGCCTTGCCAATAATTTTCTGAAGAGCCATCTGGACGTCTTTGTTCCTGAGGCTGTACACCACGGGATTCAACAATGGGGTGATGATGGTATAGGACACTGTCACCAGCCTGTCTTTGCCTGATGTGTATCTGGCTGAAGGTCGCAGGTAGATAAAGGAAGCACAGCCATAGTGGACAATGACCACAGTGAGATGGGAGGCACAGGTCGAGAAGGCTTTTCGCTTGCCTTCAGCTGAAGGGATCCTCAGGATGGTGCGGACAATGAAGCCATAGGAGACGCAGATGAAGAACAAGGGCACAAGAAGCACCAAGACCCCACCAATGAAGATGAGCAGTTCATTGATGTGGGTATCAGCACAGGCAAGATGGATGACAGGTGAAATATCACAAAAGTAGTGGTCGACCTGGTTGGGGCCACAGAAAGGGAGGCTAAAGACCAACATTGTTCCTACCAGAGATGTCAAGAAGCCACTAGCAATACAAGTGGCTGCCAATTGTCCACATACCCTCCAGCTCATAAGAATGTGGTAGTGCAAAGGCTGGCAGATGGCAGCATAGCGATCATAACCCATCGCTCCCAGAATCAGGCAATTGGTGACTGCAAAACCAAGGAAGAAGAACATCTGGGTGACACAACTCACGAAGGAAAGTGTCCTGAGTACAGATAGCAGGTTGATAAGCATCTTGGGCAGGATAACAATTGTGTAGAAGGTCTCAGAGATAGAAAGGACACACAGAAAGAAGTACATGGGTGTGCGGAGGTTGCGATCTAGGCGGATGACTGAGATGATGGTGATGTTTCCACTCAGGATGATCAAATAGAAGGAAAGAAAGATCACAAAGAGGACAAGCTGCAGTTCCCCGAGGCTTGAGAAGCCCAGTAGTAGGAACTCAGTGACAGAAGTGGAATTAGCCATAGAGAGTTTATCCCCCAAAATTAAGTCAGTACGATCTGGTCCAGAGACCTTTGAAACTGAGGAATCAGAAAGACATACCCTTCACTAAGTAGCTAGCTTCAGTCTGGTTTGAATGGGAAACAACAGACTTCGAGAGGAAAAAAGAACTATAATGAACCAACAATTACCCAAAATTGATATGCACCCAATGTACTATTTTCTGTATTAGCTTTCTGCTTCTACAATTTGGGATGAAGATTTTCTCTGACTTCATTCTCTCAATGAAAAGGCAAAAGATCCACAAAAAATTGAGTCTATCTCATTTTCATTTCTGATCATTAGATAATTTTACCCACTATCTCAATGATTTTAGCAGTGAACTTGTGGCAAGCATTCACATGAAGTGTACAGATATCTGCTCAACTAAAGCCTACCCTGCATGCTCCCTCCTTGAAGACTTATGTAGTCTCTATTTTTTTGGTAACTTTTTCCCAAAAGAGATTTTATCTATATTAATTTTAATTTTAAGTAATTATTCTTCTATCATGATTACTGATACATATATTTGATCACCAGTATCTGAGGGCCCACCCCATCATCTCCTCTTTTTAATTCATTACTCATCTAGGGAAACATTTTCTATCTATCTTTGCATTACTTCCCCTTAAATAATAGAGTTTCCTTTCATGACTAATCATAATCCCATTTCCATGTAGATGTTTTTTAAAGTTAATGTGATTTGGAACCTCAGCTCTTGTCTTAGAATTAGCTTTACGACTCCTCTACAAACTGTTATAGGACACTGGGCCTTGCTTCTCCTTACAGAAAACACATGGCTAGAATAATTTAGTTTTGCTTCAGCATTCAGTGGTTGCCCATTTGGCTGTATGTCTTACCCTGACTTGAAGACTCAGCAGGCTGTTGTTCACAGGATCTGCCTCTGGATTTCTGAGCAGGGAGGCTGAGCTACTTTCCCTAAGACCTCTGGTACATCATTTTTGCAAACTCTCCATTATAAACTATTTAATCAAAACAGTCTCATCCTCCCTCACCTACTACCCAAATCACTTCTTTCACCTGGATTCTGAATCTCTATAAAGTGTTTCAAAATCCACTTAGTCATCCATACAGTAAATTTCACAGACATTTTAAAATTTAACAATTCTCTCATATTCCACATCTAATCTAGTTTTTGTTATGCAATTCTTCCAGCATTCATTCTTTCCGTTATTCAAGAAATCATTTCTTACATGGACTATAATCAGACTTTTATAAATGAACTCTCTGGATTCTATCTCTTCCCACACTAAGCCATCCTCCACAATAGCAGCAGAGTCATCTTACTAGAGGACAAATCTTATCCTACAACAAAACCAAATAACCATCAATTGTCTATCTCGTTTTGCCAATAGTATTACAAGTTTGCATGAATCTCACCAAATTATAACCTACAAGAGACAAAAACATCCCCACCACACAAAGATTGTCCTGTATACACCAAGTGCTTGAAAACTTCTTGGTAAAATAAATGGCCAATGATTCCTGTTTCTCCTATGAATTATTTCAAATCTCCCAAGTAGATGGCCATTGATTCCAAGAATTTTCCAAACTCTTCCCTAAGCATTACTGTAGGACATAGTATTAGCATTCTTCATCCAAAATTTGGGACAAAGAATCTCTCTGACTTCATTCTCTAAATGAAGAGGCAAAAGATTCACCAAAAATTAAGGATATCTCATTTTCATTCCTGAGCATTAGATAATCTTACCCACTATCTCAATAGCTAACCTTGGAATTTAAATTTGAGAAAAACACTAGATCATGTTACCTGAATTCTATCACCAAAGAGTAATTTGTTAATATCATTTCCTCTTTACCAAGACAAAGGTTTAACAAAAAGAGCTTTCACTCCTATTTCTAAATCTCTTCAAAAGTTTTACCTTCATTTCTCATGAATAAGGAATACAGAGCGTGTTGTTTTACCAGAATAAAGTCTCCATTTACATTTTTCCAGAGATATTTTTTTATCAGTCCACTTTTCTAGTCCCTCTTCTTTGGTTTTTCTCTCTTATAAATCCTCCCCAGGGTGAAAGAAGACTTGTTATCAAAGGAAGCTGGAGTTCCTAAAAGGAAAGAGAGATCACATTTCTCAATGGCTACCCCAGGATCCCCATCAGTCATCAGCATTTTTAAACTCATCCTTGGAATCTCTGCAGGACCTAAAATTTGAAAACACAACTCGTAAAGGAAGGCTTTGCCTCTGACTTCACTCAACCCTGACTAGAACGCTGCACAAAATATTTGGGAAATTGAAAGTAGTGTCCTGATCCTGGAAGGAAGGATATTGCTGGTTCAGAGGGCTTGGGTGAATATGAAAGAGGGGGAGAGGGAAAAATAGGAGTAATTTAATTATTTGCCTAAAAAGTGGAAGGAATGAATTGATTGTTTATTATCCTAATTAGTGGCTATTCATCACCTATAGGATAAAGTCACTTTAAAAAGTCCAGGAAAAAAGGAAGATGAATCTATGTCTTCATAACTTCTACAACTTCATTCTCTAACTCTTACAATCAAATCTTCATTGCAGAAAAATCCTACAGAAATACTTATGTTCCCTCTGTATAGCTTTATGTTTCAAGACTCCATGACAATAAACAGAGACTGTCAGAGAGAGACAGAGAGAGAGACCTCTCAGCCTCCAGTAACTTATTGTCTTTACTTGTGGCCCACTCATTCTTCACGTTTTTAAAATTCACAAGTGTTGAACTTTCTCTGATCTACCTAGAGTTTTCTGAATTTTTCTCATTTTTTAAAGGTTGTTTCTGTATCTTTACCAAAATAATCAACTCATTATACCCAAATCAACTCATTATACCCAAATCATAAGACTTGTGACTTATTCCATTTTATATTCCATTTTATATTATATTTCCATTTTATATTCCATTTTATATCCATTTTATATTTTATATTCCATTTTATATCCTCTCATCTTAACCCAATTTTAAAATAAGTACATTTTATTTAAATGTATGTATTATGAATAAATAAGCAAAATCATCCATTAGTGAGTTAATAATGAATCTAATAGTTGATTTTATGGAAGCTTGGTTTCCCTAGCACCACCATGCTTTCTGTGTGCCCAATGCACTGCACGTTCTCTAAACTTTTTCCTTTCTTCCTTTCTAAGACTAATAAACTGTCCTCCCTGTAAAACAAATTAAAACCCACCCTATGGCCATCCCTTCTTCTTGGCCCTGGTCTCAATATTTACCCTTACATATTCCAATATCCAGCTTCCCTTTCTGTCATTTGATCCTATTACACTACTACTAAGAGGGCATAAACAGATAATTAGGTCATAGGAAGAAACAACAATGATTAAATTCAACATACAATTAAAAGGCTAGATTGTCACACCTCTTCTTAATAAGGAAATGAAAGTCCTTAAATAAAAATTAAAATGTCACATTCCTCCAAATTAGTGCTCTAGTACAGAATGGTATACAGGTGCCCTCACTTTCACACACTTCCTGAAAATGTCTGTGAAGGTTTTCAGGTGAAATTTGCCAAAATTATTTACACTGTCATGATCCTCCAGGGTTTGTCTTCTTTTCATTTTCTAGGAACTCTCTGGGCCAGAACAAGAAAACCCTTCACATTACTCCACAGAACAATATCACCAGGGCATCTTTTCCATGGACATTTTAATATTGCCTCAGTTAGCATCACCAATGTTCTTTCCTTTGTACCTCAGTCAGTTTCAGCGTGTTGGTAATTGAGACACCCACCTCTCTCTGTAGGGACCCAATTACCAAAATTGTGCCCAATGCTTGTCCATCATTTTCCTAATTAGAAAGTAAAAGCATGACAGCAAACTATGGGAATTAGCTAGTCAAAGAGAAGGCTCTTTCTAAAATACCATGAGGATTTGTTGGCTTTCTCTTAGAAATTCTTTAGGGACTCAATACACAGGTGGAAGTTTTCTGGGAAACATCTGTGAAAATAAATCAATGGCAGCTATCTTCTTTGGATTGCCTTGCCTGGTGCCTCTAAATTTTTATTCTAAGGTTGGTGAAAAGATCCTTTGCTAAGCTGTTTCACAGTCCCACTTTCAAAAGATACATGAAAGAGAGAAAGATCTGAAGAATGGAGAAAAGAATCTTAGAATGGCAGTGATAAAACAAATTTTTCAGACACTTGGGAAACATTTATTTCTGAAAAATAATGTCAGCTTGAAAAATAATTGTTCAACCAATCAATCAATGAAAAATATTTGGAGTTGGATAAAATTGTAAAAATGCCCTGGTAAGAATTTCATCAGAGTCCATAACCTTTCTCACAATATCAAGTTGCCTACTGATTCCTTCTGACAGTGAGTCCAGACCCTGAAGATGGAAATGAGGCAAATGCTAGAAACTCATGGATGCGTCTCTGAGTGATTCATGTGTGCTCTTATTGTATAAGACATGTCAGAGATGCTACAGTACTGAAACATTGGGGGAAAAAAGCCTAGTTCTAAACTAAGGAATTTTCTTGCTTCTCTGTTCTTCACATATGACAAAAATAAAATAGGGTCCTGACTAGATCTTCAGGAAATACCTTGCTGGGAAGTTTTGTCCACAAGTTTGGTTTATCTTCCTTGAGGAGTGCGGAAGATTAAAGTTGGCCGCACAATTTTTTTACATTCCTCAAGAGAGATGGGGTATATGTTTCCTTGACTCTAGGTGGGCTGAGTGATTCCTTTGACTGACAGACTGTAACAGAGATGATGCTGCATCAGCTTTGAAGTACTGCTCTCTAGAGCCTGGCAACTTCTATTCTTATCTCTTGTAACATCAACTTTTGTAACCTAGCCACCATGTTTTGAGGAAGCCCAAGAAGCTCTTGGAGAATACACGTGGAGAGAAACCAAGGCTCCTAACCACAGTATGAGGTGAGCACACAGCCAAAAGCCTACATCAACTTAAAAGTCACACAAATGAACATTCTTAGAAGTGGATCCTTCAGCCCAATTGAATCATCCCATCTAACCTCATGTGGATCAGATAAAATCTGTTTTCATTGAGACCTGTGATAATTGGAGAAATATGTACAAAATAAATTATCGTTTTTACCAACTAAGATTTGGAGTAGTCTGAAATGCAGCAATAAATTACTAGAACATAATTTGGTAGGTAAAATCATTGTGTAGCTGTAATCAAAACTTCAAACACATGGCATTGATTTTGGGATTTAGCAGTAGCAAGAAAAAGTAATAATCTTGAGGAGATTGTTCCTGAAATCGTGAAGGACCTTGAGGAGACTGCTGCTAAGCAGTGAAGGACAGAAAGGAAAATATTACAGATTTGTATAGAGGGAAATTTTATTATGACTCATTGGGAAGTTTGGCAGCACTATCACATGCCTTATCCTGAAAAATATAAATGATATTTAATAAAATCATGGGTCTACCTGGGGAGATTTCTGAGATTATAGAACATTCCAAACTATGATAAAACATAAAAAGAGAGATAGAACAGAAGTTTCTATTAAGGATTTTGAGAAGAATTTAGAGGAAATGTAAAAGATAAAAGACTTGCATAGTTTAAAAATAAATCTGTTTCACATCCCCAGCCCCACCCAACAAAAATTCTCAATTTAAAAAATGGCATCAGGGAAAAGGTCAAACCCCAGGGGCTCTCAGGAAAGCATTGCCTCATGATTTCATGAATATGATGGTCAGAAATTTCATTAGAACTGAGTCATATTTAAGGATATGCATAGAGAGGCTTCTAAGTATCTTAAGGACATGTCTCATAAATCCTCAAACTTTAACAAAAGGAAGTTTAAGATTCTTACGGGCATTAACCTACAGTAGCCTAAAAAGTGGTCCATGATAAATGAAGAAAGGTGGCTGTGAATTTTGTCTAATGGAATTAATTATAATTTGAACCATAAGAAACCCACACAAACAAGTATATACCAACTTGTGCTAAAGAGGAAAGAGCTGGTAAAAATGGAAAGACATTTTGGACTCCCAATATTCTTATATAGAGGAAGCAAGCCGAACAAACTACTTGTCTTCAAATCTTGGCTATTTCTAATGAATAAGAAAGCATAACTCAAAGGTTGGTAAAATAGCCTAGAAGTTATGGTCAAGAGCAGTGGATAATCTTTCCCAGGAAGTAGGAATGGATCCTAATCAAGGAAATATGTGCCCAGATAGATTTCAGAATGGGTTATTAAAAAAACAGAAAGCTACAATTGTTAGAGAGTATGTGGAGAAATAGGAATACTCATTCATTATGTAGGGAATTTAAAGTGGTGCAGCCACTGTGCAAGACAGTTAGTTTAGCAGTTCCTCAGAAAGCTACAGAGAGAATTACCATATGACCCAGCAATCCTGCCACAATGCATATACCCAAAAGAATTGAAAGCAGGGTCTTGAACAGATATTTGCACACTGATGTTCATAGCAGCATTATCACAATTATCAAAGGATGGAAGCAACCCAAGTTTCCACCAACCAATTAATAGATAAACAAAATGTTTATAGGCATAAAATGAAATATAATTCAGCAGTAAAAATGAATTAAGTTCCAATGCATGTGGCAACATGGATGTACATTGAGGACATTAGGCTGAGTGAAACAAGCCAGATGCAAAAGAACAAATATTGTACAATTTCACTGATATGAACTAATTATAATAAGCAAACTCATAGAGTTAGAATTTAGCATATAGGTTACCATGGAATAAATTGGGTTAGAGAATGGGGAGCTGACACTTAAATTTGTACAGAATTTCTATTCACATTGATTGTAAAGGTTTGGAAATGGATGGTGGTGATGGTAGCACATTAAATATTGTGGGTGTAATGGACAGCACTGAATTATACAGATGAATGTGGTTAAAAGGGAAAACTTTAAGTCATATATGTTACTAGAATAAAGATAAAACATAAGAGTGTATAATACAGTCAACCCTATTGTGGAATATGGACTATAGTTAATAGGGCAAAGATAAAAATGTTCTTTCATGAAGTATAACAAATGCACAACACTAATAAAATGTGTAAACAATAGGGTGGTATATGGGAAAAAATATACTGATGTAAATTTGGGTGATAGTGGTACAATTTTAATAATACTTCGTTAATTTTAAATAAAGTAACTACTGTTAAAAATATCACAATTATAAAAAAGCACTATCAGCAATTGTCACACATGTTCTGCAACAATGGTGGAGAGATACATGTGAATCCTATATTTCATGAATGATTGTTCTGTAAAACTGACAACTTCTCTAAAAAAAAGGTTTTTTAAAGGAATGGGATAAACTGAGAACTGAACAAATGGGCACAAAGAAATCAGAAACTGATGGTTTCAAAAATTCTGAGCTAACCGAACATGGATCCAGTCAGCCATTTCAGCACAAGTCAGGATTGGAGATGCAGCTACCCACGAAGAATTTGTGGAAAGTTCTTTTGTCTGATGGTTTGGAACCCTGCATACATAACACAGAATTGAGGAGGTTTTTTTGTTTGTCTTTTTTTTTTTTTTTTTTGAGATCCATATGAACAGAACTACTACCAGCCTGGACTAAAAGATAGAAAAGAGATAGATTGAAGGAAAAATCACTTCAATATCAGAACCATGGAACCTGAGATCTGGACTGAAAACATCTTTTCAAGACAAGAGTGGGCCCACCCATGTGTGTGGAAAGAGCGAGTCTACCCAGGAACTTGGAAAGGGTGGACCTTCTATCTCATTGTTCAGAAAGTGTGCTACCTCTATATTCTTAGAAGTTGGAGCCTGTGCCACAGGGATTGCAGAGAGTCTGGTCAACAATCCAAGTTTCTGAGAAGGTTGATCTTATTCCCCAGGGATTGCAGAAAGTCTGGTAACTACCCTAATTCTCGACAAAGATGGAACCTGTTCCCTGGCATTCCAGGAGAGCCTTGCCACCATCCCAATGCTTGAAGGGGGTGAGCCCTTCACCCCAGTGATTAGGGAGAGCATGGCAACTGTGCAAGCACTTGGAAGCATTGGGGCTGTTCCATCAGGCCTGGAGGACAAAACATCTTTCCATAGATGATTCTCAGAACTTGATATCTAAGGGAGTAGGCCCTGCATGTTTTCAGAATTGTTTGGGACTTGTGACCCTTGTTTTCCTTCCAATTTCTCCCTATGGAAATGGGAATTTTTATCCCATGCCTGTCTCTTCTTTCTATACTGGAAGCAGATAACTTGTTATCTAGGTCTAACAGGTCCACAGACAGAGCAGAATTGTGCCTCAGGACAGACCTATAACTGAATATGTGCTTAGTATTGTTATAAATATGACTTAAAGCTTTTGAGATATATATATATAATTGGATCATCATGTGTGTATATATATGTGTGTGTATATATATATATATAAAACACCGTATTCATTATGACGAAGAGATAAAACATAAGCATATGAAATCATGAACCTCATATTATATAAAAAAGCTAATGCAAAGATGGCAGCATAGAAAGAAGTGGAAGACTTAGTCTCCCCCAGAACAATTCATAAATGAACAAAAAACCAGTAAATAACCTGGAATAACAGCGGGGAGACAAACGTGACTGTACACTCAACATCCACTGACATGAATCGGGAGGAATGCCCGAGATCACAGCATAAAATCTGTAGGTAAAATTGCGGACCCACGCTGATAGCCGAGAACCTAGAGCCAGGAGCCCCTCCCTCACAGAAGCTGCGCTGTGCACTTTCTCAGCCCAGCTCCAAGTGAGGTTTTAGTGATAACAGCTCAATACAGACAGCGAATCCTCAACAAGCAGACAGAAGCTTTTGGTGACAACTGACCTTGGGAGAATCGGGGAACATATCTGTCTCAGGATAGGGAGCCCAGAGAATCAGGTGCTATATCTGGCTGACGGGTGAACCTGGAAGTTTTTCTGTCCCTTGCTCTCTCTCTGTGGAGAAAATCTCAGCTGTTCTCAGCCCACAAGGCATTGCAGTAAAGACAGCCTCAGACATTCTGCAATCTGAAATGAGCTGAGAGCCCCACGGCACAGCCCAGCAGCCCAGGGCTTCCCTTGAGGGACGGCGCACACTGATGATGTAGCACGGCATTCCCTCGGCTGAGGGAGGATCGCGGCTGGGAGGGCGGACCTGCTCAGAGAACCCAGGGGCGCTACACCAAGTCCGGTGGTTTGTGTGACACCGAGAGAGAAGGTCTGGGGCTGAACTGAAATGAAGTCTTAGACTCTTGCAGCAGCCTTGAATCTTCTGGAACCTGGGAGATTTGAACAGTAGAACTGCCCTTCCTCCCTGGCCACCCGTACACACGCCCCACATTCAGGGTGGACGGCTCCAGCAACACACCCAAACTGAATTCTCCAACTGAAAACACAAGAATCATTTCCCCACACTCCATGGAAAAAAGGTTGAGAACTGATCTGAGGGATATAGGTGACTCACAAACGCCATCTGCTGGTTAGTTACAGAAAGTGTACATCACCAAACTGTGTCTCTGAAAAATTAGATCGACATCCCTTTTTTTTTGATACAACCTGAAAGAACCCTATCAAGCAAAACAAATGCCAAGAGGCCAAATACAACAGAAAATCTTAATGCATATGATAAAACCAGATAATATGGAGAATCCAGCTCCAAACACACAAATCAAGATTTCGGAAGAAATTTTGTACCTCACAAAATTAATCAAAGAACTACAAAACAAAGAACGAAAACATGGCAAAGGATTTAAAGGACATCAAGAGGACCATGGCCCAGGATATAAGTGCCATAAAGAAGACCCTAGAAGAGCATAAAGAAGACATTGCAAGAGTAAATAAAAAAAATAGAAGATCTTATGGAAATAAAAGAAACTGTTGGCCAAATTAAAAGGACTCTGGATATTCACAATACAAGACTAGAGGAAGCTGAACAACATCTCAGTGTCCTAGAAGCTCACAGAACAGAAAATGAAAGAACAAAAGAAAGAATGGAGAAAAAAAATTGAAAAAATCGCAATGGATCTCAGGGATACGATAGATAAAATAAAACATCCAAACTTAAGACTCATTGGTGTCCCAGAAAGGGAAGACAAGGGTAAAGGTCTAGAAACAGCATTCAAAGAAATTCTTGGGGAAAACTTCCCAAACTTTCTACACAATATAAACACACAAAGCATAAATGCCCAGCGAACTCCAAATAGAATAAATCCAAATAAACCCATCCCAAGACATATTCTGATCAGACTGTCAAATACTGAAGATAAGGAGCAAGTTCTGAAAGCAGCAAGAGAAAAGCAATTCACCACATAGAAGGCTAGGGAGGGGGTGGAATGGGAAACAATATAAGACTAAGTAGTGACTATTCACTGGCCACTATGGAGGTGAGAAGGCAGTGGCATGACATATTTAAAATTCTGAGAGAGAAAAATTTCCAGCCAAGAATACTTTATCCAGCAAAACTCTCCTTCAAATTTGAGGGAGAGCTTAAATTTTTCACAGACAAACAAATGCTGAGAGACTTTGACAATAAAAGACCTGCCCTACTTCAGATTCTAAAGGAAGCCCTACCAACAGAGAGACAAAGAAAGGAGAAAGAGATATAGAGAATTTTAACAGACATATATACTACTTTACATCCCAAATCACCAGGACACTCATTTTTCTCTAGTGATCACAGATCTTTCTCCAGAAGGGACCATAAGCTGGGACATAAAACAAGCCTCAAGAAATTAATAAAAAAAAATTGAATATACTCAAAGAATATTCTCCAAACACAATAGAATACAAATAGAAGTCAATAATTTTTGAACTATAACTCCACTATTTACTTCCTACATGATAAAAAATACACAAACTCTAAGGACAAATCAGTGGTTTTGAACTCAATGCAAAATATGTAATTTTAGACAGCTATATAAAGGTGGGGGACTGAAGGAGTATAGGAACATAGTTTATGTGCCCTATTGAAGTGAAGGTGGTATCAAAGAAAAACAAGATTGATATGGATTTAAGAGGTTAATTTTAAGCCTCACAGTAAACAGAAAGAAATTATCAGAGAATATAACCATAGAGATGAAAAGTAGAGTTTGGTTAAGAGAAATGGGGGAAGGGGCAATGGGGAGTTAAGAAGCGAGTATAGGGTTGCTGTTTGAGGTGAAGGGAAATTTCTAGTAATGGATGGTGGGAAAGAGCATAACATCATTCTAAATGTGATTAATCCCACTAATGGAAGGCTAGGGAGGGGGTGGAATGGGAAGATTTAGGCTATATATATGTTTCCACAATTGAAAAAAGAAAAAAAAAAAAGACAGTCTAACTAGACAACAATTGAAAGCTAAGGATGAACTTGGATGGGATTGGAGGGTGGAGGACAGGTGGCTTGACAGGACACAGTTGAGACATAAGGAAAAGGAAATATAGAATGTAAGCATTGTATCATTGTTGAATCTCTTATACTTCTTAGCTGCGCTTAATGGAATTACGTAAAAGAATGTTCTTGTTCATGGGAAGTACGTAAGTGAATTATAGTGTATGTTCAAGGATGTGTGCAGCTAACTCTCATATGTTTAGAAGACAGAGAAATAGGTGATGGATGATAGGGAGGGAGGGAGGGAGGCAGGGAAAGAAATAGTGATGTGACAGCATGTTAACGTTGGTTGATTGAGCTGTCAGGGGAGGGGAGTCAGGAATTCTGTGTATGGGGCTAGTATTGTTTTTGCAACTATTCATGTAGCTTTGAATTTATTTCAAAATTTAAAAAAAATTTTAAAAAAAGCTAATGCTAAAAGCTTCTGGAAGAAAATATGAGGAAATATATATTTAACCTTGGATTATAAAATGTTTCTTAGACAAGATCCAAGAAGCACTAACTATGAAAAAAAACAAACATATATTAGATTTAATCAAATTTAAAAATTTATCTTCATTAAAGATGTTACTGAGAAAATAGAAATGCAAACCATACACTTGGTAAGAATATTCATAATAAATATTTCTTACAAATAACTTTAATCTAGGATATACAGCAAATAAGCTCATGAAAAAAATTACTCAATAAATTAAATGTGAGGGTAAAATACAGCCAAAATTGACACTACTAGTCACCCCCGAAGAGTGACTAATGTTAAAAAAATAATTAACTATCAACATCACCAAAAGCTGGGGAAGATAAGAAGAAACTTATGGGGTTTTTATCTGAACACAAGCTTTGGAAAAATTGGCCTAGCAGCTTATAAAATTAAACATATACCTATACTATGACACAACAATTCTACTCCTAGACCTGTAAGAGAAAAAAAATTGAAAAAAGTCCACAAAATGACCTGTATAAAATTTGCTCATGTCATCTTTATTCATAACATCCAATAATTAGCAAGAAACCAAATGCCCATCAATAGATAAAATACATTTTGGCATATTCATACAGGGGATTCCTCAAAAATGAAAAGTAAAAACTACTGAAACATGCAACAGTATGGATGAATCTCAAAAGCATTATGCTGTATGAAAGAAAGCACCACAAAAAGGGATATACTGTATCATTCCACATTTATCAAATTCAAGAAAGTCAAATTGAACTATATTGAAATAAATCAATACTGTTTTGTCTCAAATTAGGAAGGTCAGGTGAAAAGCGAAATAAGATAACTTTTGGTATTGTTGGAAATATTGTTTATCTTCATTGGTTTAGTGGTTAAATGGGTGAATATATTTGTCAAAACTCAAATAACTTACACTGAAAATACTTGAATATTATTGTATGTAAATTATTTCTTAACTAAAAAATAAAGATAAGAAAAGTGTCAATGCAAAAGGGAAATTAAAGCCCCCATTGCCACAGTACTAAAAATCTAAGTGACAAAATCTACTTAAGAAACTCAGAATGTGGTACTAGAAATCATGAAGGATAAAGCAAAGGGAAAGAACAACTTTTTCTGGAAGTCCTAATATTGGGAGAATGACAATAGCAACAAACTGCCAATGGTAATTAATACATACATATAGGTTGACCAATCTGAGAACTACAGCAAAACAAGAAAAAGCTTCCCAGGCTCCAATTTACAGTTGAAGACTTTCTGATGACAACACAGCCACAGAACTAGGAATATTATTCTAGAACATCTTCCCCTTTTAAGAGTACAAGAAAACCAACCTCACATAAATATAAACACACAAAAAAAAAGATCATGGTCATATTCCATGGAAAGTTAAAATAAAAAAAAAAATAAGCAGAACAACATTCCAATATGAAATGATTGTGTATCTGTGGTGAAAACAGAGACCCACTTCCCAGATTCTCCTTCAAATAAACAACTTCTTAACCAGCAGCCAGGATGCTGTCAATAGGAAGACTTCAGCTGTCAGCACCTTCAGGCATTTCCTCAGCAACCCACACCCCAACACTGAATGATGCAGAAATATAAAGTCCTGACCACCTTGACCCATCTCAGGACAGCACTGAATAGCCTTTCTAGCTACACAGCTCAATGTTGGTTCAGCTGAGGCTGTCACTGGGAGTACATTCAGCCAAGAATTATCTCTCTGCCAAATCCTAAATCCTTTCCCTCCATTCCAAAGGTGTTAATCCCAAGCATTTCTTAATAAAAATCCTGTGAGCTAAGCTGCATCTCAGAGTCTGCCTCCCAGGGAACACAAATTGCAAACTCTGGGAGATATGCTCACTATATAGAAGAAAACTCTAGCCAAATATTTCAAAATAAGCTTTAAAAATCAAAGAGTGATAGAAAACATGAAATAATAGCAAAGATAACAATTTAAAAGAATTCAGTTATGAGTATTTGGTGGAAGAGGAGTTTTGAAAAGAGAGGGATAGAATTCAAGAAGTAGTTTCAAGTGAAAGGAAAGTCATTTCATAAATGAAGTCTAAAATGAATGCATACATGATGGGTAATTCCATAACAGAAAAAACACAGAAAAGAGAAAGAAACTAGAGAAAAAGATAAAAATAATTCTAGGGAATACAGTCTCTAAAATTCTTTTACAAATTTGAAACCATGTAGATACTATTGAATGATATTAAATGTGACAAGAATACTTTCCACTGGATAAGGAAGAGTGGGGAGTAAGATGTTTTTAATATTCTAATACTTAGAATCAGCTTCACATTGTGAGACTTCATTGCTCAATCATGATTTGTGAACTTTTTTACATGTTTTTGTTTCCATGAAAAATGTAAATCAGGGGGAGGGGCCTGATGGGGGCATAGAGAGGAAGGGAATTTAGTCAGTCTCCTGAAACTACTAATAAACAACAAGGAACAACTACTAAATAATCTGGAATAACTGCAGGGGGACAACCGTGACTGTCCACACATTGTACACCAACCTGGATTGGGAGGAATGCCTGAGACTGCAGAATAGAATCTGTAAGTAAAAGCTGCAGAACCACGCCAAGAGCCCCCTCAAACCATGGCAGATTTTGCTGCAAAACCTCACTGTTGTAGAAACCAGCAGCACTCTCTGAGTGAGTAAATAGAGCTCAGCTGAATGCCCCACTGAGGTTTTAACTAACAAATGTGGACTGCTGAATGCAAGCTGCAAACCCTCAATAAGAAGACAGAGGCTTTTACTGAAAAGAACCAGAAAACTCATCTGTACTGGGAGGGGGAGACCAGAAGACTGGGTGTTAACTCTGGCTGATGAGTGAAACTGGGGGGCTGTTTACTAGCTCCAAAAGGGGGCTTTCTTCCCCTTTTTCTCTCTCTCAACCTCAGGGGCTCAAAAGAGAGAGCTGTAGCCATTTTCAGTTTGCAAAGCTCTGACCCTGACAGGGGTGGAGATAGCAGAGACAGAGAGACTATTCAAATGCAGATGATAAGTCTTTACTCTTCCCTAAGAGTAAAGAGGTGGGGCCCAGCTTTCCCTTCAGAACCAGACTCCAAAACCTGGGGGTAAACAGCCAAAAGAGAAACTAAGGAAGCCACCCCTCCTTACACCAGCTGGAGAGACAGGCTGATAGGCACCACCTGCTGGGCAGGTTAGGAAAAGCACAGGAACTGGAAACCTCACAGGAAATCTCTCATTCCTCTAAGATACACTCTGAATGTATATAACATCATTCGGAGACCTGAACCCATTCTGGTATGGGAAAACCTGACTGGGATAACCAAGGAAATCAGAATGCATAGACAACAAAAAACTACAAACTACACTAGGAAAAACAGAGATATGGCCCAGTCAAAGGAAGAATCTTACACCTCAATCAAGATACAGTTGAGATATTGTTTCACTTTAATGAAACAATCTATTAAAGATTTTCAAAGACATGTGTTAATCAAATCAAAAACCAAATCAATGGGTTCAGGAAAGATATAACAAAAGATATGAAGTCTATAAAGAAAACACTGGGAGAACAAAAGGTAGAAATGGAAAGTTTGAAAAAACTACTGGCAGAATCTATGGAAATGAAAGGCACAAAACAAGGATGAAAAACACAATGGAGACATACAACAGCAGATCTCAAGAGACAGAAAAAACATGCATGGAATGGAGAACCAGGCATCTGAAATCCTGTACACAAAAGACCAGAAAGGGAAAAGAATGGAAAAATATGAGCAATGTCTCAGGGAATTGAATGGTAACATGAAACACATGAATATACATATCATAGGTGTCCCTGAAGGAGAAGAGAAGGGAAATGGGGAAGAAACAATAATAGAGGAAATAATCAATGAAAATTTCCTATCTCTTATGAAAGACATAATATTACAGACCCAAGAAGTGCAGCATATCCCAAAAAGAATAGATCTGAATAGACCCCCACCAAGACACTTAATAATCAGATTATCAAACTTCAAAGACAAAGAGAGAATCCTGAAAGCTGCAAGAGAAAAGCGATCCATCACATACAAAGGAAGCTTAATAAGACTATGTGTGGATTTCTCAGTAGAAACCATGGAGGCAAGAAGGAAGTGGTGTGATATATTTAAGATACTGAAAGAGAAAAATCATCAACCAAGAATCCTATATCCAGCAAAGCAGTCCTTCAAATATGAGGGAGAGTTTAAAATATTCTCTGACAAACAGACAATGAGAGAATTTGTGAACAAGGTATGTGCTCTACAGGAAATACTAAATGGAACACTACAGACAGATAGGAAAATACAGGAGTGAGAGGTTTGGAACACAATTTTGGGTGAAGGTAGCACAGCGATGTAAGCACATTGAACAAAGACGATTCTGAGTATGGTTGAAAGAGGAAGGTTAGAAGCATGTGGGACAACAGAAGGAAAAAGGAAAGATAAAGACTGAGACTGTATAACTCAGTGAAACCTAGAGTGCTCAA
Source organism: Choloepus didactylus (assembly GCF_015220235.1). NCBI lineage: Eukaryota > Metazoa > Chordata > Mammalia > Pilosa > Megalonychidae > Choloepus > Choloepus didactylus. The sequence continues at coordinate 106,981,327 of NC_051308.1, forward strand.
CAATTGTGATATAATGTACAAATATGTTTTTACATAAGGGAGAATGAATGAATGCCAGCCTTGCAAAGTGTTAAAAATAGGGTGGTATTAGGGAAAAAATACAGTCAATGCAAGCTAGAGACTATAGTTAACAGAAACTTTGTATTATGCTTCCTTTAATAACAAAGGCAATACACTAAAGCTAAAAGCCTATAAAAGGGGAATATAAGGAAGGGGAATGGAACTCTTGGCATTGGTGATGTTGTCTGACTCTTTTATTCTACTTTAGTTTAAGTTTATTTCTCCTTTCATTGCTTTTTAGCTGTCATGTTTTTTTTTCTTTCTTTTTCTTTTTTTTATCTCTACTTCCTTTCACTCTCCTTCTTTGTGGAAAAAATGGAGATGTGCTTATATAGATAGTGGTGATGGTCATGAATACATAAATATGTAACTATACAGGGAACCATTGATTGTTTGCTTAGGATGAAAAGTGTGGTGTGTGAACCAAACCATCTTAAAGAAAATAGGTTGATGAAGAAAACTTGAGGCACTATATTGAGTGTAATAAGACAGATACATAAGGACAAATATTGCAGGGTCTCACTGATATGAACTAGTTATAATATGTAAACTCATAGACATGAAATATAAGGTACCAGGATATAGAACAGGGCTAAAGAATGGGAATTGGTTGCTTATTATTAGCAGAATGTTCAGCTAGCGTGAACTTGAACATTTGAAAGTGAACAGTGGTGATGGCAGCACACTGTGAGAATGACTAACAGTCCTGAATGGTCTGGGAATATGGTGGAAAGGGTAAGCTCAGAGTCATGTATGTCATCAGAAGGAAAGTTGGATGTTAAAAGATGGGAATGTACAAAACAATGAATCTTGTGGTTGACAATGTCTGTGATTAACTGTACAAATATTAGAAATCTCTCTCATGAACTAGAGCAAACAAATGACACTATAATTAGAAGGCAATAATAGAGCAACATATAGGAAATATATATATATATATATATATATATATATATATATATATATATATATATACCTATTGCAAACTATATACTACAGCTAGTAGTATTTTAACATACTTTCATCAACACTAACAAATGTACTATACCAATGCTATGAATCAATAATGAGGTGCTGGTTAGGGGCATGGGAAGATTTGAGTTTCCTTTTTTGGTCTTTCTTTCTTTTCTGGAGTAATGAAAATGTTCTAAAAATTAAAAAAAAATTAATTGTGGTGATGGATGCACATCTGTATGATGATACCATGGGAAATTGATTGTATACTTTGGATATTTGTATAATTGTATGGTTTGTGAACAATCTCAATTTTTTTTTAAAAAGGCAAGGAGAGAGTTCTGAAATGTGACGGAGAAAAGGAGCAGGCTACAGATGAGGGCATCCCAATTAGATTAACTGCCCATATCTCATCAGACACTACGGAAACAAAAAGTCAGTGGTTTGAAATACTTACTTGCTGAAAGAAAAAAAGGCCAACCAAGAATTTTACATCTGATGAGACTTTATTTCAAAAATGAGGGAGAGAGTGACATTCACAGATAAACAAAAGCTGAGACAGTTCATTACAACTAGACCTGCTTTGTAAGCAATGCTAAAGGAAGTTTTTCAGACTTAAAGGAGAAGGTAGTAGACAGCGGTGCAAAGCAGGATAAAGAAATAAAGTTCTCTGGTAAAGGCAACCATATGGATAATTACAAATGTCACTATATTGTATTGTACTTTTGGGTATATAACTCTACTTGTTACTTCCTACAGCTGATAAAATTCAAAGGTGCATAAAGTAATTCTAAACCTATAGCTTTGATCTGCAATGTACAAAGGTATAATTTGTAACAAAAAAAAGTGGGAGGACAGAGGGGTATAAGAACAATGTATGTGTGGACTATTGGAGTCAAGTAGGTATCATATCAACTATGATTGTTATATATACAGGATGTTAAATTTTAACCCCATGGTAACCAGAAGGAAAATATATAAAAATATACCTAGAAAGAAATGAGAAGTGACCAAATATGGTACAATATGAAAAATCAAATAAATATGAAAGTAGGCATTGACAGAAGAATTAAGAGAAAAAAGGTGTAACACAAACACTAAACAGCAAAATGAGAGAAGAAAATCTTGTATTATCAGTAGTTACTCTAAATGTAAATCTCTTCATCACTCCAGTCAGAAGTCAGAAATTTGTAAAATGGATTAAAAAATATAACAAGACCCAACTGTGTTCTGTTACAAGAGATTCGCCTTAAATTAAAAGACATAACAAGGTTGAAACTTAAAAAATGGCAAAAAATATATACCATAGTAGCAACCAAAAGAGAGCTGGGGTAGATATACTGATATCAGATAAAAAGACTTAAAGTCAAAAACTAATATGAGGGACAAAGACAGTCATTATTTTCTGATAAAGGATTTAATTCAGCAAAAGGACATAACAGATATGAATATATATGCACTAATAACAGAGTCCCCAAATATAGGAAACAAATACTGACAGCTTTGAAGGGAGAAATAGACAGTTCTACCTTAATAGCAGGAGATCATACTGCACCAATTTCAACACTGGATAAAGCATCTACACAGAAGGTCAGTAAGGAAATAGAAGACTTGGATGTTACTCTAAACCAAATTGACCTAATAAAATAGAACACTAAACCCAACAGCAAAAGAAAACACAATCATTTTGAGTGTACATGGATCATTCTCCAGGATACACCAACTCTTAGGTCATAAAATAATTCTCAATAAATTTAAAAATATTAAATCATACAATGTAGCTTTTCTGACAGCAATGGAATGAAGCAGCAAATCAATAACAGAGGGAGAAATAGAAAATTCAAAAATATGTGGAAATTAAACAACATACTATTTAAAAACCAATGGGTTAAAGAGAAAATCAGAAGGGAAATTAGGAAATATATTGAGGTAAATTAAATGGAAGTACAACCTACCAAAACTTATGGCATACAGTCACAGCCATGATGAGAGGGGAATTTATAGCTCTAAATTTTTACAATATAAAAGAAGATTTCAAATCAAAGACCTAACCTCAGAAGTGGAAGATCTAGAAAGGGAAGAGCAAACTAAACCAAAGCAAGCAAAAAAGAAGGAAATAACATACATTAGAGCAGAGATAAATGAAATAGAGTATAAAACACAATAGAATCAACAAAAAAAGTTGGTCTTTTGAAAATATCAATAAATTTGACAAATGTTTAGCTAGACTGTTGAAAAGAAAAATTGAAGGGCACAAGTAAATAAAATTAGACATTACTACCAATCACATGGAAATAAAAGGACTAGAAGAGAATACTATGTATAACTGTATGCTGAAAAATTAGATAGTCTAGATGAAATGGGTAAATTCATAGAAATACACAAGCTACCTACATTGACTCAATAAAAAATAGAATATCTCAATAAACTAATAACTAGTTGATATTGAATCTGTAATCAAAAACTTTCAGCAAAGAAAAACTCAGCACCAGATGGCTTCACAGGAGAATTTTAGCAAACATTGCAAGAATTAACACAATCTTGCTCAAAATCTTCTAAAAATTTGAAGAGAAGGGAACACTCCCCAATTCATTCCATGAGGCCAACTTCATCCTCATACCAAAGCCAGATAAAGATAACACAAGAAAAGAAAATTAGATACCAATGTTTCTTATGAATATAAATACAAAAATCCACTAGGAAATCTAACCCAATAGCACATTAAAAGAATTATACACCATGATCAAGTGGGATTTATTCCAGGTATGCAAGGATGGTGCAAAATAATAAAATCAATTTATGCAATATACCATTTTAATAGAATGAAGGATAAAAACCACATGATCATCTTAATTGATGCAGAAAAGGCATTTACAAAATCCAGCAATTCTTCTTGATAAAAGCACTCAGAAAAGTAGGAATAGAAGAAAACATTCTCAACATTATAAAGGGCATATATGAAAAGCCAACAACTAACATCGTATTCAATGGTGAAAGACTGAAAGCTTTCCCACCAATATCAGGAAGAAAGTTGCCCACTTCACCACCATTTTTCAACATTGTACTAGAAGTTCTAGACAGATCAATTACACAAGAAAAACAAAAGGCATCCAAATAGTGCAAGTTTTACTTCCTCCTTTCTGATATGCATGACTTTAATTTCTTTTTCTTTATTAATTGCTGTAGCTAGAACTTCTAGAACAATGTTGAATAACAGTGGTGACAATGGGCATCCTTTTCTTGTTCCCAATATCACTTCCCAACATCCTGTTGAGGGAATTTCTTTCTATCCCTTCCTTTCAAAGTCTTTTTATCAAGAAGAGTTGGATTTTGTTAAATGACTTTTCTGTGTCAATTGAGCATGTGGTTCTTCTCCTTGACTTGTTACTGTGATGTGTTACATTAATGGATTTTCTTTGGTTGAACCACCCTTTCATACCTAACATAAAATTCCCTTTATCGCAGTGTGTAATTCTTTTAATGTGCAGTTGGATTCATTTTGCAAGTACTTTGTTGAGGATTTTTGCATCAAATTTTATAGGAGAGATTGGTCTATAATTTTTCTTTCTTGTAGTATCGTCATCTGGTTTTGTTATTAGGATGATGTTGGCTTCATAGATTGAGTTAGGTAGTGTTCCCTTCTCTTTGATTTTTGGAAGATTTTGAGCATGATTGGGTTTCATTCTTCTTGGAAAAATTGGAGAATCCATCCAAAGGGAAGTAAGAGAACTCTTATCTTGCCCCCCTTATACAAAATTAACTCAAAATGGATCAAAGACTTAAATATAAAAGCCAGACCCTTAAAACTTCTACAAGAAATGTACAGAAGCATCTCTAAGCACTTGTGGTAGGAGGTGGTTTCTTAGACCTTATACCAAAAGCACAAAAAAATGAAAGAAAAAAATAGATAAATAGGATCTCCTCAAAATTCAATTCTTCCATGCTTGACTAGTCAAGAGGGTGAAAAGGCAGCCTACACAATTGGAGAAAATATTTGGAAACCACATATCTGATAAGGGTTTAATATCTAGGATATATAAACAGATCCTACAACTCCACAATAAAAACAAAAAACAACCTAACTTAAAAATAGAAAAAAGACAGGAATAGACACTTTTACAAAGAAGATATACAAATGGCTAAACAGCACATGAAATAATCTTCAACATCACTAACTATTAGGGAAATGAAAATCAAAACCACAATTAGACATCACTTCACACCAGCGAGAATGGCCACTATTTAAAAAAAAAACTGCAAGTGTTGGAGAGGATGTGGAGAAATAGGGGCACTTATTCACTTTTGGTGTGAATGTAGAATGCTACAGCCACTGTGGAAGACTGTTGTTTCCTCAGGAAGCTAAGTTTAGAATTGACGTATGATCTGGCAATCCCACTACTAGGTATGTACTCAGAAGAATTGAAAGCAGGGAAATGAACAGACATTTGCAAACTGATGTCCCTAGTGGCACTTTTCACAATTGCAAAAAGGCGAAAACAACCTACATGCCCATCAACCAATTAAAGGATAAACAGAATGTGGTTAATATATGCAATGGAATACTATGCCGCTGTGAGAAGAAATGAAGTCATGAAGCATTTGACTACATGGATGAACCTTGATGACATTATATTGATTGAAATAAGTCAGATACAAAAGGATAAATCTCGTATGACCTCACTAATAGGAACTAAATATAATTAACAAACTCATGATATTAATATCCAGAACATAGGTCACCATGAGATAGAATGAGGGCAGAGAATGGGGAACTGATGGTTAATTTGGGCAAAAGATGTAATAAAGTTTATTGTACATGTTTGGAAATGGCTAGAGGTGATGGTAGCACATTATAGCGCATGTATTTAACAGCAATGATACATGAGTGTGATTGTGGTTAAAAGGGAAAGTTTAGGGTCATGTATGTCACAAGAAAGAAAGTCAGAGGAAGAAACATGGAACTTATAATGAAATTTCTTGAGGGTGAAAATGTTCTAGAACTGATTGAAATGATGAATGTAAAACTCTAGGAATATACTAGGAGACACTGATTGTACACTTTACATGAATTGTATGGAATATGAATTTATCTCAATAAAACTACTTTTTCTTTAAAAAAAGGGCATCCAAACTCAAAAGTAATAAAATTTTCCATATTTGCAGATGACATGATTCTCTGTATAGAAAATGCTGTAAAAATGCACAACAAATGTACTGGAGCATATAAACTAATTCAGCAAGTTGCAGGGTACAATATCAATAGGGAAAATCAATAATATTTCTGTACACTAGTAATGAACACTCTGAAGAGGAACCCAAGAAAACGATTTCATTTATAATAACAATTAAAAGAATCAAATATCCAGAAATAAATATAACCAAGGAGCTAAAGGACTTTGAACAGAAAAATATAAAATATTGCTGAAACAAATAAAAAAAAACACTAGATAAGTGGAGAGATATTCCATGCACATGGATTGGAAGACTAAATATTAAGATTGCAATACTACCTAGAGTGATTTACAAATTCAATGAAATCCCAATCAAAATTACAACATCCAAGTTTGCAGAAATTGAAAACTCAACCATCAAAAATAGATGGAAGGGCAAGGGACCTGAATAATCAAAATCATCTTGAAAAAGAACAAAATTAAGGAATGCACACTTCCCAAATTTAAAACTTTATACAAAGCTACTGTTATCAAAATGGTGTGGGAGAACCTAACATGATGGCTAGGAGAGATAGGGCAAAAAAACACCTCCATGAAAAATACTAGATAAAAGCCAGAAAGTGACCCAGAACACCAGTTCCAGTGATGCACCAGGTGGTCAAGTTCTGCTAAATCCACAGGGACCATGCACTTGTTGAAACCAGGAGTCTGTGATCTGAAATGAGTGAGTAAGCTTGCTGAATATCTGGCAGCCACACTGCAGTGTGGGGAAATCATGGGTTGGCATTTGGAGGTGGACTAGTTCTTTTTTAAAAAACCCTAAAGTGGCTACAGGTATGGCAGCAAGAACTGCACAGTGAAGCATGGCAGGAATGGGCTGTGTGAACACCTCAATATCTGGCATGGAAGATAGCCTTTCACACACCCACTGCTAACTGTCTCTGAGCAAGGAAGGCAGAGGTGAGCCAATAGGGGAAAAGAACCATGCCCCTTGTGGCCATCTTCCCAGCAGGCTGGGAATGCTCCTGCCCAGTGCCAGGGCCACAGCCCAGAGCTGCACCAAAACACCCAGTGTGACCGGAAGTGTTTCCAACAACACATGCACATGCCACTATATTGAGCATGGACAATAGCCTTTTGTGCACCCACAGCTAATTGTCCCAGAGCTGGGAAGGCAGAACTGTATGAAAAGGGGGAAATTAACACACCACATTCAGCCATCTTTACAGCAGTCTGGGAACACACCTACACAGCCCGGCAGCCCAGAACTTCCCTTGAGGTATGGCACACATTTGTGATGTAGCACAACCTTCCCTCAGCAGAGGCCCTAGAAGGGCATGGCTTGGAAGAGGGACCCACTCAGAAATACCAGGGACCATACGCCAGTACCAAGGACTTGTGGGTCAGTGGCAGAGACAGTCTGTGGTGTGACTGAAATGAAGGTTTAGACTCCTGCAACAGCCTTAAATCTCCAGGAACACCTGGGAAGTTTGATTATTAAAGCTGCCCTCCCTCCCTAAACACTCAGACACACACCCCACATTCAGGCGGACAGCACCAAAAACACACCCAAACTGGGTGCACCAATTGGACCCCACAAGAATCAAAACCCCACACACCACAAAGACAAAGTTGGGGAGAACTGACTTGAGGGGAATAGATGACTCGCAGATGTCATCTGCTGACTAGTTAGAGAAAGTGTACACCACCAAGCTGTAGATCTGACAAATTAGAGATTAGTCTTTGAATAAAACTACATATACTAAGAACCATATCAAGCAAAGCAAATACCAAGAGGCCAAAAACAACAGAAAATTTTGAAGCACATGAGAAAACCAGACGATATGAATAACCTAAACCCAAACACCCAAATCAAAAGATCAGAGGAGACACAGTACTTGGAGCAGTTAATCAAAGAACTAAAGACAAACAATGAGAGCATGGCACAGGTTATGAAGGACATGAAGAAAAGCATGTCACAGGATATAAAGAACATGAAGAGGAGCATGGCACAAGGTATAAAGGACATGAAGAAGACCCTAGAAGAGCATAAAGTAGAAATTGCAAGAGTAAATTTAAAAAAATAGATGCTCCTATGGAAATAAACGAAACTGTTGACCAAATTAAAAAGATTCTGGATACTCATAGTACAAGACTAGAGGAAGCTGAACAACTAATCAGTGACCTCAAAGGCCACAGAATGGAAAATGAAAGAACAAAAGAAAAAATGGGGAAAAAATTCAAAAAAAATGAAATGGATCTCAGGGATATGAGAGATAAAATAAAACATCCAAACTTAAGACTCATTGGTGTCCCAGAAGGAGAAGAGAAGGGTAAAGGTCTAGAAAGAGTATTCAAAGAAATTGTTGGGGAAAACTTCCCAAACCTTCTACACAATATAAATACACAAAGCATAAATGCCCAGTGAACTCCAATTAGAATAAACCCAAATAAACCAACTCCAAGACATATTCTGATCAGATTCTCACATACTGAAGAGGAGGAGCAAGTTCTGAAAGCAGAAAGAGAAAAGCAATTCACCACATACAAAGGAAACAACATAAGACTAAGTAATGACTACTCAGTGGCCACAATGGAGATGAGAAGGCAATGGCATAACATATTTAAAATTCTGAGAGAGAAAAATTTCCAACCAAGAATACTTTACCCAGCAAAACTCTCCTTCAAATTTGAGGAAGAGCTCAAATTTTTCACAGACAAAAAAATGCTGAGAGATTTTGCTAATAAAAGACTGCCCTACTTCAGAAACTAAAGGAAGCCCTACCGACAGAGAAACAAAGAAAGGAGAGAGAGATATGGAGAAAGGTTCAGTACTAAAGAAATTCAATATGGTTCATTAAAGGACAATAAGAGAGAGAGGGAAAAAATAGATCTGCAAAACTAAAGGAAGCAATGGATGGTTCCACGGTGATGGTGGGAGGCTTCAACACACCACTCTCTCTTATGGATGGATCACCCAGACAGAAGATCAATAAGGAAATTGATAACCTAAACAATCTGATAAATGAATTGGATTTAACAGACATATATAGAACATTACATCCTAAATCACCAGGATACATATTCTTCTCTAGTGATCATGGAAGTTTCTCCAGAATAGACCACATGCTGGGACATAAAACAAGCCTCAATAAATTTAAAAAAAATTGAAATTATTCAAAGCACATTCTCTGACCACAATGGAATGCTATTAGAAGGCAATAACCATCAGAGACTTAGAAAATTCACAAACACCTGGAGGTTAAAAATGAGGGGGAGATGAAAAAATTCCCAGATAATCAAAAGCTGAGGAACTTCATCACCAGTAGATCAATCCTATAAGAAATGCTAAAGGGAATTGTGCAGGCTGAAAGGAAGGGACACTAAACAATTGACTGAAACCTCATGAAGAAATAAAGATTTCCAGTAAAGATCACATGGTAAATATAAATACCGATACTACTGTATTTCTGATTTGTAACTCCACTATTTGTAACCCCACTACTTCCTACAGGATCTAAAATACATAAAATGTAATGATAAATCAGTGGTTTTGGACTCAATATAAAATATGTAATTTTTGACAAGAACTACATAAAGGTGGGGGAATACAGGAGTATAGGAACATAGTTTGTGTCCTATTGAAGTTAAGTTGGTATCAAAGAAAACAAGATTGTTATAGATTTAGGATGTTAAATTTAAGCCCCATGGTAAACACCAAGAAACTGTCAGAGAATATGATCATAGAGATGAAAAGTAGAGTATGGGTTATGAGAAGTGGGGGATGGGGCAATGGGGAGTTAATAAGAAATGAGTGTAGGGTTTCTGTTTGGGGTGAAGGGAAATTTCTAGTAATGGATGGTGGGAAGGTGATGGCGTTGCAACATTGTGAATGTGATTAATCTCACTAAATGGAATGCTTGGGAGGGGGTGGAATGGGAAGATTTATGCTGTATATATGCTTCCACAATTGAAAAAAAAGACAGTCTAAATAGATAATGACAATTAAATGCCATAGATGATCCTGGATTAGATCTAAGAGTAGAGGAGAAAAGGCTCAAAAGGACACAATTGGGACATATGAAAAAAATGATATATAGAATGTAAGCTATATATCAAGGTTAAATTTCTTGAATTTCTTAACTACACTTAACGTGATTACATAAATGAATATTCTTGTTCATAGGAAATGTATATGTGAATTATATTGTTTGTTCAAGGTTGTGTGCAACTTGCTCTCATATGTTCAGAAGACAGAGCAATAGATGATGGATGATAGCTAGGGAAGGAAGGAGGGAGGGAAAGAAAGAAATGCTAAAGTGACACAATGTTAAAATTGGTAGATCTGGGTATCGGTGGAGGGGGTTTGGGGTAGGCTGGAGTTCTGTGTATGGGGTTTGTATTATTTTTGCAACTGTCCTGTAAGTTTGAATTTATTTAAAAATAAAAAGTAAAAAAAAAAAAAAAACAACAGTGTGGTACTGGCACAAGGACAGACCTATAGCAATGGAATTGAATTGAGGGTTCAGAAAGAAACCCTCACATCTATGACCAACAGATTTTTGACAAGCATACCAGATCCACTCAGTGGAGAAAGAATAGTCTCTTTAAAAAATGGTGCTTTGAAATCTGGATGTTCAAAGGCAAAATAATGAATGTGGACCCCTGTCTCTACCATTTTCAAAAATTTACTCTAAATTCATCAAAGACCTAAATAGAAGAACCAAAAATATAAAGCTCCCAGAAGAAAATATAGGGAAGCATCCTCAGGACTTGTGTTAGGCAATGGTTTCTTAGAATTGAAAACAAAAACATGAGCAACAAAAGAACAAAAATAGATATATGGGACTACATCAAAATTTAAAACTTTTGTGCATGAAACTACATTATCATGAAAGTGAAAAGACAACCTATAAAATGGGAGAAAATATTTGGGAACCACATATCTGATAAAAGTTTACGAATCAAACATATAAAGTAATCCTGCAACTTACCAACAAAAAGACATACAACCCATTAAAAATCTCCAAAGAAGATATACAAACAGCCAATGAGCATATGAAAAGATCCTAAACATCATTAGCCCATTAGGGAAATGCAAATCAAAACCATAATGAGATACTATTTCACATCCATAGAATTCCTACTATTTGGAAAAATAATGTGTTGAAAAGGACGTGGAGAAATAGGAACACTTATTCATTGTTGGCGGGAATATCTGCAGCCACTGTGGAAAATGTTTGGCAGTTTTTTAGAAAGCTGAGTAGAGAATTATCATATGACCTGTCAACATCACTTCTAGATATATGCCCCAGACTACTGAAATCAGTGACTTGAACAGATATTTGCACACCAATGTTTGTAGTGACATTATTCACAATTGCCAAAAGATGGAAGCAATCAATACATGAGTAGATAAACAAAAAGTGGTATATGCATACAACTGGAATATTAGCTGTAAAAAGGAATGATGTTCTGATACATGCAAAAACATAAATGTACCTAGAAGACATCGTTATGAGTGAAATAAGCCAGTTACAAAGGACAAGCATTGTCTGATCTCACCTATATGAAATAATTAGAATAAGCAAATTTATGGATTCAGAAACCAGAATATAGGTTACCAGGGCTGGGGTAGGGGTAGGGAATGGAGAGTTAATGGTTAATTAATACAGAATTTCTGTTTGGGGTGATGGAAAACATTCGGTAAACGATGGGGGTGACAGTGGAACAACATTGTGAATATAATTTACACCAGGGAATTGTATATTTGAATGTACATTAAAGGGAAAATTTTAGGTAATTTATGTCACTGAATAAAAAATTTAGAAAACCATAGAGCTATATAGTATAAGCAGTGAACCCCAATGTAAACCATGGATTACAATTAACAGTATAATTATAAATAACATTGTTTCATCAGTTGTAATAAAGGTATTACATATATGCAAAGTGTGTGTGTTAGGGGTGTATATGGGAACTCTGTACTTTCTGCATGACTTTTCTGTCCACCTACAACTTCTCTCATACAAAAATATTGGTAAAAAAAACAAAAAATGTATATATTGGTAAACTGCAGCACATCTAGGGGACTGCATTTAAAAACATCAGGAGTCTGAAATTCAGGTTACATGAGTGATAGAAAAGAGAAGATTCATTTTGTCATCATAAGTGTCTGAAACATCGTAAGTATCTGAAACACCTGTGAAGCAGAATCAGACTATTCTCTGGTGCATTACATGGGATGTATGAAAATCACAGAGATGTAAATAGATAAAATGTGGAGAAATTATAATAAGAGCTAAGTATAACAGGAATGTACATTTTGTGAAGTCGTTGATGATGAGTTAGAAGAGGCTGGTTTCTCTCTGAAATACTGATGAAGGGATTTCAGTACAGGGGGGAGGTGGGGACTAGATGATCATCTAAGACCTTCCATAATTAATATATGGATGATTAATTAATATTAATGATTTTAGACTGAGTTTACTCCTCACTCTTAACAAATTCATTTATGGAAGGCTATGTAGGTATCTTCTTAAGCTAGAGGTAGAATTGGATGATAGATCATTGTTTTCCATTCATTTATACAGTATACCTTCTATGCTACCTAAGGAGTTGTTCAAAAAGGTGACCAGAAAAAACATTCCAAAATGTTATTTTGGAGAATCTGAAAGAAGTAAAAACTCCTTGAAGAATTGTGAAAAGCCTCAATTAATCCAAAAATAGTCTTGCACTTTGTATGGTTTTACATTTTATAATACTTTCTTTCATATTATATTCATATTACATTTCATATATCTTTCACATTACTTCATTTATAATATGTTCATAATATTTTATTATTTTATTCATTTTATACAAATGGAATCCCTGTGAAGTAGGAAGGTAAATTTCTATTATTACCGTATTCCATATACTAAAATTTAGGTTCAGTTAAGAAATGTAGTCTTCTCAAAGGCATGACCTAATTAGTGTTAAATTTTAAACCCAAAAACTTTGTCCTTCATCATTGTATACTTCTAGATCTCAGGCACTTTCAGGTTTAAACACCATATTTTAAGCTGCATGTAACTAAAAGCAGAGAGTACAATCAGAGGAGATTGTGTACAAAGGAACTATATACATGGCAAGAGACAACAGTTGTTAAAAAACTTTTGAGAATTATAAATCTAGAAGAAGAGTGGAGAAGGAAGGCAGGAGGAGTTAACCTTGATTGCCAGATACTTTGTTATCTCTCTTAATATTTACAATGTCCATTAGAAAAACATATGAACATTCCCACATTCCATAGAAGCACATTAAATCTCCTTAATGTGAAACAACCCATGAGGTCACACAGTTATACAAAAAAGTAGAATGGATACTCTTATGATGTAAACAATTATTGACCCAAGACCAACTGACACAGATATGTGTGTACAGCATTCAAGTGTTAACACTATAAAGTCTTAGGGAAAAACCCAGCCTTGCCAATAATTCTTTGAATGGCCATCTGGACGTCTTTGTTCCTGAGGCTGTACACCATGGGGCTAAACAATGGGGTGATGATGGTATAGGTCACCGTCACCAGCCTGTCTTTGCCTGATGTGTATCTGGCTGAAGGTCGCAGGTAGATAAAGGAAGCACAGCCATAGTGGACAATGACCACAGTGAGATGGGAGGCACAGGTCGAGAAGGCTTTTCGCTTGCCTTCAGCTGAAGGGATCCTCAGGATGGTGAGGACAATGAAGCCATAGGAGACGCAGATGAAGAACAAGGGCACAAGAAGCACCAAGACCCCACCAATGAAGATGAGCAGTTCATTGATGTGGGTATCAGCACAGGCAAGATGGATGACAGGTGAAATATCACAAAAGTAGTGGTCGACCTGGTTGGGGCCACAGAAAGGGAGGCTAAAGACCAAAGTTGTTCCTACCAGAGATGTCAAGAAGCCACTAGCAATACAAGTGGCTGCCAATTGTCCACATACCCTCCAGCTCATAAGAATGTGGTAGTGCAAAGGCTGGCAGATGGCAGCATAGCGATCATAACCCATCGCTCCCAGAATCAGGCAATTGGTGACTGCAAAACCAAGGAAGAAGAACATCTGGGTGACACAACTCACGAAGGAAAGTGTCCTGAGTACAGATAGCAGGTTGATAAGCATCTTGGGCAGGATAACAATTGTGTAGAAGGTCTCAGAGATAGAAAGGACACACAGAAAGAAGTACATGGGTGTGCAGAGGTTGCGATCTAGGCGGATGACTGAGATGATGGTGATGTTTCCACTCAGGATGATCAAATAGAGGGAAAGAAAGATCACAAAGAGGACAAGCTGCAGTTCCCCAAGGCTTGAGAAGCCCAGTAGTAGGAACTCAGTGACAGAGGTGGAATTGGCCATGGAGAGTTGATCCCATGGAATAAAGTCAGTACGATCTGGACCAGAGACCTTTGAAATTGAGGAATTACAGAGATTTACACCTTAAGTAGCTAGCACCAGTCTGCTTTGAATGGGAAACAAGCATGGAGAGAAGAAAGCATTGTAATTAATGAACAATTATCCAAAGTTGATATGTGTCCAAATGGCTATTTTTCTGCCAATGATCTTAACAGTGAATGTGAGTACAAGTGTTCACATGAACTGCAGAAACATTTACTCACATAGTGCCTATCTTTCATGCTCCCTCTGGGTACTCTCTGCTCAATTTTTTGGTAATCTAATCCCCCAAAAGAGCTTTTATTTATACTAACTATGATTTTAATTAATCATTTTTCTATCCTGATTACTGATCATATATTTGATAACCAATGTCTAAGGGCGCACCTCACCCCCACTTCCTTTTAATGCATTCCCCATCTAGGGAAATATCCATTTATCTGCTTTGTGTGGTTTGCCCTAAAACAATACAGTTTCATTTCATGGCAATAATATTTCCCCTTTCCATACATTTGTATTAATCTTAATTTAATTTTGAACTATTGCTACTGACTTAGAATTAGCTCTATGAATGCTCTAAAAACTCTTACGAGTTACTAGTTCTAGTTTCCCCTTAGGAAAAAAACATATGGCTAGAATAATTTAATTTTGCTTCAGCATTCACTGGTTGCCCATGTGGTTATATGTTCTATCTTTGCCACAATCTGTGCATTTCTGAATATAAAGACTCAGGTACTTTCTTAAATTGTCTGGCACAGTGGTTATTGCTAACACTACCTTACATACATTTTAAGCAAAACACTCTTACCCTGTCCCACCTACTGCTTTCTGTCCTTCACCTGAATTCTGTATCACAATAAAGAGTTTTCAAATCCACTTAGTTTCTAGTCTGTAAGTTTCAGAGGCATTTTTAAACCCACTATTTCAATCCTCCACATCATCTATTTTTGTCTTGCATTATTCCTAGGATCCATTCCTTCCTTTATCCAAGAAATTAGCTCTTGCCTGGACTACTACAAGTGCCTTAAAAATGGACTCTCTGGACTGTATCTCCTCGTATTGTAAATAGCAATAGCTGCAGAGTGTCTTTTGATATCACTTTCAATCATCTATAAAATTAATAAAAGCCTCATTACATTCCAGGTCTTTCATACTTTTACCTAATCTACCTTTCCACTCATAAATGCCATTATATATTCTTCCATATGAACTTTATCATTGAGTAATTTTGAGTAACTATGTTGTTTTCCTTCCTGTTGCCTCCTAAATCTGAAAATATTCTGTTTTATGTTTGCTGTTATTGCTGTTAATTTTGAGGCTTTCTTTCAGTGCTAGTTTAAAAAAGTACTTACCCATTGTATGAGTTCTAACAGCTACTTAATTATCCTTTATCGCTTTTCCTCTCTCCCTCTGGGTTTCCTTAGGAATTGGCAAAATCTTAGTAGCTGTGCAACTGGTATTAAAATTTGTCTCTGTCTCTCCAAATTATTGCCTATCAGAGACCAGAAACTGCATTTCCACCACATACGAGACTGCCCGGGGTATACCAAGGGTTGAAAACTTTTTTGAGCAAATTAACACAAATAATCCCAGTTTCTCCTCTAGAGTACTTCAAAATTCCCACATAATGGCATTTGATTCCAAAGATTTTCCAAACTTCTTCCCATAATATTAATCTAGGACATAGAATTAACATTGTACTTCAACTGCGATGAAGAAATTCTCTGACATCGTTTTTAAAATGTAGAAACAAAAGATCTATTAAAACTTGCTGCTTTCTCATTTTCATTTCTAATCATCAGATGGTCTCATCCATTTTTATTTTCAATTGAGAAAAAAATACTTGATAGTGCCTGAAGTCCCACACAAATAACTAATGTGCTAATATCATTTGTTCTTTTGCCTTCACGAGAGTTTAATGAAATTTTGAAATGTGACTAGTATCAAGAGCTTTAGTTCCTATTTCTATAACTCTTAAATTATTTACCTCTAAACTTCATAAGTAATAAATACACAGCACGATGTTTGACCAGAACACAGGCCCCACTAGCATTCTTCCTGAGACATGGTCTCTTTACCTCTCCACTTTCCTGACCTCCCTTTTTTTATATTTTCTCTCTTTCAAGATCATCACCAGAGTAAAAGAAGACTTTGTATTCAAAGAACATTAGAATTCCTAAAAAGAAAGAAAGATGAGATTACTCAAAGTCTACCCCACAACAACCATCACCCCATCAACCATGTGCCTTTCAAATTCATCCTTGGAAACATTATGGCAACTAAAGCTTGAAAATGAAATTCACCATGAAGACTGACTTCATCCATTCAACCCAGTATTGAATGCTGCATGAAATATTTGGAATTAGGTGATAGTGTCCTGAGCTTGGAAGGGAGGGTAAATTGCCAGGTTAGAGAATGTAGATGCAGTGTGCAAACAAACAAACAAAAAAAAGCATGCATAATTCAATTATCTACCTAAAAGCAGAAAGAATGAATTGATGATTGATTATCCTGCTCAGTGGCTCTTCATCATTTATAAGGCAAAATCTCATTTCCTTAAGCTGGATAATAAGGCAGCTGATGCTCTGTCCCCACCTATATCTACAATCTCATTCTTTATCTCACTTACCATCAAGCCTTCTTCACACAGAAATTGCACAGAAATCCTAATGTTCCCGGAATATGCCTTTGTGACTCAAGACCCCACGAAAAAGAGAGATCTCAATGTACAATATCCTTTTGCCTTTTACTGTACCCATTCATTCTTCATGTTTTGTGTCACCAATTCTGGATTTTCACTGATCTGCCTAGGTAGAAATTTCTATTCTCTTTCCAGTGTTTTTAAAGTAGTTTTATGTATCTTTATCAAAATACTTAACATGTTATATACAAATTATTTTTCCTGTCCAATAAAATTGAGACCCTCAAAGATTATGATCATGCCTCATTCCATTTTATATCTTCAGACCTTACCCAATAATTAAATAAATGAGATTTAAATGGTTGATGAATATAGAAATGAAGTAGTCCATTAATTAATTAGTAATGATTCCACTTAGCTCATTTTATAGAAGTGTGGATGCCCTGTGCACCGCCATATACCTCCTCAGTAAAAATATTTTCTCTTGCACATACATTGTATCTGTTCTATACATTTTTGTTTTCTTCCTTACTAAGGATGATATTATGTCCTCCCTGTGAAAAGATCAAAAGGTGTCCTCTGGTCCTCTCTTGTATTGGGTCCTAGTCTCATTCTTTACCCTTCTATTTTCCAAAATCCAGCTTCCCTTTCTATCATTTGGGCAGGTAACTTATGTTCCACTACTAAGAACTAAGAGTTAACAGATCACTAACAAATGGGAAAGCCAAGTTTTTGCACTTAACAATAAAAATAAAAGACTGAACTGTCTCTCTTCTTATCAAAATGATATCAAACTAGTTAAATAAAAACTAAAGTTTCACATTCCTTCAAGTAAGAGTTCTTGTGCCCAGTGGCATGCAGTTGTCCTCACTCTCACACTTTGCTTGCACACTTCTGTGAGGGTTTCCAGTTGCAATTCACCAAAATTATCTCTCCTGTCATGATGATGCAGGGTTCTTGCATTTACCAGGAACTCCCTGGACCAGCATAAGAAAACCTTCCACATGATTCCACAGAACAATAACACTGGTGTATTTTCTCAGTGGGATGCTTAGGTATCGCCTCTTTGAGTATCATCAATGGACTTTCTTTTTTACATTAGCCATGGCTTCAATGTCTTAGCTCATAATTGAGACACAGCTCCATAGGGAGCCAATTACCACATTGTGTCCAACACTCGTCCATCATTTCCCCAATTAGCAAGTAGAACCATGGTAATAAACTATGATAATTGGTTGGCCAAAGACAAGACTCTTTTGAAAACACCCAGCATGGGGTGGGGGGCGGGCTGTGAGTTGGATTCCTCTTATAAATTCTTTGGGGACTCATTAGATGAATGGAGATTTTCTGGGAACCATTTGTGAAAAAATAGCAACTACTCCCTTGGATTTCCATGTCTGATGCCTCTAAAATGTCATTGTAAAGATGGAGTAAAAGATTATTAGTTAAACTATTTCATGGCTTCTCTTCTGAAAGACAAGGGAGAAAAATATGAAGACCATTACAATGGCAGAGTAGCAAAAATTTTTCAGACACTTAGGAAACAAGTCTGCTCCTGAAATATAACGTGACTTGATAAATATTTGTTCAGTCAATCGACCAATAATGCTTGGGATACGGAGAAAAATGTAAAAGTACCCTTGTTTCAGCAGAAATCATCAATGTTCTCACAATTTCAGGTGGCCTATTGATTCCTCTACCATTCAGCCAGACACTGAGGTTGGGAATGCGGCAAATGCTAGACACCCCCCTCTCTGAGGATGCGCATGTGGGCTGTGCTTGCGTAAGTCATGTTTTATACAAGAGAGGCTGTAGGATTGGGGTAGTAAAAGAAAAGCCCAAGTTCATCCCTATTAATTTGGTCTGGTTCCTCTATCCTTCAGGTATGCCAATGATAGGGACCATGACTACATCTTCAGGAAATAATTTGCTGTGAAGATTCATCCACAGGCTTTATCTTCCTTATAGGTGTGCATAAGATTAAAGATGGACAGACATTTTTTTATAGGACTCACATAGAGGGCTGGGATATATGTCCCTTTCCCTTGAATCCAGGGGGATTGAATGACTTCTTTGACTGATAGGCTACAGCAGAAGTCATGCTGTATCCATTTTTAAGTTGCTCTGTAAAGACCAGCAGCGTCTACTTCCTATCTCTTAGAATATCTACTCTTATAACCTAGCCACCATGTTTTAAGGAAGCCCAAGAAGCTCAAAGAGAAACCATAGGGAAAAAATAGCTAGGATCCTGGCTAAAAGTCTGAGCTGAGTTCCCACAGCGAGCAGCCAATGTCAACTTACAAGCTCCATAAGTGGCAATCTTTCAGATCCAGTTGAGCCAATTCATTTGTCCCATGAAAAGCAGGGTCAAGCTGTATTTATTTTGCCTCTTGGTCCACAAAATCTAAAATGTTTACACAGGCCGGTTACAAAAAAGTTTGCCAATGACCCTTGTGCAAACCCTCTATGAGGAAAAAGTGAATTTTAAATTAGTCTATGACCTGTTCATGTGTAAACAGGGAACAACTGGGTGACTGAGTTTATGCGCATGTTGTCTCTAGAGACAACTTGTTCAAAATTGCCACAATTGCAGAACTAGTGGTGCTAAACCTAGACCAAACAAATGTTTTCTTGCAGAACCATTGATATAGATGGAAAAAGAAGTGTGAGCATCAATTACACCAATGGCACAGTCCATTGAAAAGTAGGGCTATTTTTATTAAGTTGCCACTTGACAGTGCGGAGGTCTTAGAAGTGTTTAGTCTGAATAAAGAGTGAAATAGCTGGCCTGACCTATTCCACCATGGATAATTACATTAATTACTCTAGGCCATATGCCAAAGCAGACACTTCTTTGAGAATCTCTTTAAAGCTATGTATCCAACACCTGAAAACGCAGGGAAAAAAAAAAAAACTTGATTACAATTTAAGGATATTTTCTATATAATTATATAACAAGACAGAAAAACCTGCCTCACACTATCCTATTTGCCTGTGGTAGACCATTCTGGATGGTGGGCTTGCTTAGTACTCAGTTGCCAGCTGCTAGAATGTTTTGCAACAAAGGGCAACCAGCCCAAAGATGAGGAGCCAGGAGAAGAGGAAGGGGAGTCCTAGTTTCACTCTCTGCTCCAGGGACACTCAAATTGAGGCATAACCTCTCTTCTCAAGAAGTCAAGCATACAATATGGACAAGTCTTCTTAGGTTCTAATGAATTGGGGGAGCTGGCAATAGATAACTGAAACTGTCAAGCTACAATCCAGAACCCATGACTCTTGAAGATAATTGTATAAAAATGTAGCTTATGAGGGGTGACAATGGGATTGGGAAAGCCATAAGGACCACACTCCCCTTTGTTCAGTGTATGGATGGATGAGTAGAAAAATGGGGGAAGGAAAAAAACAAACAAACAAACAAAGGCACTCAGTGTTCTTTTTTACTTTAACTGCTCTTTTTCACTTTAATTATTATTCTTGTTATTTTTGTGTGTGTGCTAATGGAGGTGTCAGGGATTGATTTTGGTGATGAATGCAAAACTATGTAATAGTACTGTGAACGATCAAATGTATGATTTGTTATGTATGACTGTGTGGTATGTGAAAATATCTCAATAAAATGAATTTAAAAAAAAAGTCAAGCAGTCTCAATGTAGGTAGCTGGCCAAATTCCTGGTGACATCAGGATTGAGACTCTAATAACAAGGTCTGGAACTTGCAAACTGTGCAATCACCAATGTGTAGGTGGTGACCAGTGAGTTCTGGAGTAGCTAGGTATGGCCACTGGCCAATGAAAAAGGAGCTGCAAGTGTAAGGGAAAGAGGGTAGAGGGGAAAACCCCAGTTTGATCTCCTTGACTAATACTGTTAAAGCACTGAAACAAGCTGGCAGGCTGTACATTGAAAGGTTGACTGTAGTTGTAGACTGCTGGAGTCCTGGGCATCCTCACTATTTAAAAGAGTCTATATTACAACCATCACTCAAAATAAACTAAGCA
Organism: Choloepus didactylus; assembly: GCF_015220235.1. Taxonomy (NCBI): domain Eukaryota; kingdom Metazoa; phylum Chordata; class Mammalia; order Pilosa; family Megalonychidae; genus Choloepus; species Choloepus didactylus. The sequence continues at coordinate 107,002,566 of NC_051308.1, forward strand.
TCACTTCTATCTCATGTTTCCATAATTGACATGATTTCAATATTTATGCCCCAAATTATTCAATATAGTTTAGGTACTTAGCACTTTTTATATTTTATTTAGAACCATAGAGAAGAATTTCAAAATTGAGGAGTGAGGAGATCAGCAAATTCTGTTCCCCAAAAGCAGTGATAAGACTGGGCAAATTTGTCAAAAAAGAAATACTTCAGACCTCTGAAAACTGACAAAAATCCTATCACAAAATTGAGAACATTTAACAACAACAAAAAAAAGCTACCAAATTTCACTTTAGAAAAATGGGACTTTAACATGGGTTTATTCATATCCCACTTCCCTATCTCCATCAACACAGGAGTTCTACCAGAGTGGCACAGACTGTGGAAACCAGTAGCTCCTGCTGGAGGAAGTTAACTTGATTTGTAGCAAAGTGCAGAAAGATTCATTCATAGGGCATTGTCAGATATTGTAGCAATCATACTCCTAACTGAATAAGAAGGACAATATCTTAGGTAGCCTGCAGCCGTGATCCTGACAGGGGCAAGCCAAAGTCTGCCAGATTAGCCATAAATTTAACCAGGACATCTGAAGAATACAAATACCATCATGGGTCTTGAACAGACCCCCAAATTCCTACCAGTCTGTAAGATCTTGTACATGTACAAGACTATATTGTTTCTTCAGGAGATACTGAAGCAGGCCCTGGCTATCCACACATCCCTAGCTTAACATGAGGCCTTATACATGTTCAAAGAAGACACAAGAAAGCTTAGCAGAAAATGAGATCCAGGGTACACTGTAAACTATGTGAACATTGAACATATTCTTCAAGTCACATGTAGATCCGTCGGGTAGAGGCCCTACTGGCTCAATATGTTTAAGCACAACTTTTGACCACCACTAGACGACAACTGGGCTATGCTGACCCAGGAAACTTCTGAGAGACCATGGTAGAAAATAAATAACAACTGCACACACACATATATAACTGACCTCAGGCATCTGCAGCCATATATTTCAATGGAGATAGACTCCATGTAATTAATCCTGGAAAGTCAATTAAAAAAACACATAAACAGGGAAAACCTAAGATGGTGGCTAGGAGAGACAGGGCAAAAGAACACCTCCGTGAAAAATACTAGATAAAAGCCATAAAGTGACACAGAACACCAGTTGTAGTGATGCATCAGCTGGACAAAGTCTGCTAAATCCACAGGGACAGTGCACTTGGTGAAACTGGGAGTCTGCATTCTGAAATGAGTGAGTAAGCCTGCTGAATGTCCAGCAGCCACTCTGTGGTGTGGGGAAACTGTGGGTTGGCATTTGGAGGTGGACTAGTTATTTAAAAAAAAAAAAAAAAAAAACAAAAGCTGCTGCAGATATGGCAGTGAGAACTACACAGTGAAACACAGCAGGAAGAGGCTGTGGGAACACCCCCAATATCTGGTGTGGAAGATAGCCTTTCACACACTCGCTGCTAATTGTCTCAGAACAAGGAAGGCAGAGGTGAACCAAAAGGGTAAAGTAACCATGCCCCTTGCAGCCATCTTCCCAGTGGGCTGGGAACGCTCCTGCCCAGTGCAGGTGCCACAGCCCAGAGCCACGCCAAAAAACCCAGTGTGACAGGAAGTGTTTCCAGCAACACACGCACATGCCACATTATCGGGCATGGATAATAGCCTTTCTCGCACCCACAGATAGCTGTCCCAGAGCTGGGAAGGTGGAGCTGTGCAAAAAGGGGGAAATTAACACACCCCATTCAGCCATCCTTACAACAGACTGTGAATGCCCCTACATGACCCGGCAGCCCAGAACTTCCCTTGGGGGATGGCACGCACTTGTGACATAGCACAACCTTCCCTCAGCAGAGGCCCTAGAAGGGCACGGCTTAGAAGAGGGACCCATTCAGAAATACCAGGGACCATACGCCAATACCAAGGACTTGTTGGTCAGTGGCAGAGACAGTCTGTGGTGAGACTGAAATGAAGGTTTAGATTCCTGCAACAGCCTTAAATCTCCAGGAACACCTGGGAGGTTTGATTATTAAAGCTGCCCTCCCTCCCTAAACACTCAGACACACACCCCACATTCAGGCAGACAGCACCAACAACACACCCAAACTGGGTGCACCAATTGGACCCCACAAGAATCAGAACCCCACACACCACAAAGACAAAGTTGGGAGAACTGACTTGAGGGGAATAGGTGACTCGTGGACACCATCTGCTGGTTAGTTAGAGAAAGTGTACTCTACCAAGCTGTAGATCTGACAAATTAGAGATTAGTCTTCAAATAATCCTACATATCCCAAAAGAACCCTATCAAGTAAAGCAAATGCCAAGAGGCCAAAAACAACAGAAAATTTTAAAGCATATGAAAAAACCAAACAATATGGATAATCCAAACCCAAACACCCAAATCAAAAGATCAGAGGAGACACAGTACTTGGAGCAATTAATCAAAGAACTAAAGACAAACAACAAGAGCATGACATAGGATATAAAGGACATGAAGAAGACCCTAGAAGAGCATAAAGAAGAAATTGCAAGAGTAAATAAAAAAAAATAGATGCTCTTATGGAAATAAAAGAAACTCCTGACCAAATTAAAAAGATTCTGGATACTCATAGTACAAGACTAGAAGAAACTGAACAATGAATCAGAAACCTCGAGGGCCACAGAATGGAAAATGAAAGAACAAAAGAAAGAATGGGGAAAAAAAATTGAAAAAATCAAAATGGACCTCAGGGAAATGATAGATAAAATAAAACATCCAAATATAAGACTTATTAGTGTCCCAGAAGGGGAAGAGAAGAGTAAAGGTCTAGAAATAGTATTCCAAGAAATTGTTGGGGAAAACTTCCCAAAGCTTCTACACATTATAAATACACAAAGCGTAAATGCCCAGTGAACTCCAAAGAGAATAAATCCAAATAAACCCACCCCAAGACATATTCTGATCAGACTGTCAAATACTGATGAGAACGAGCAAATTCTGAAAGCAGCAAGAGAAAAGCAATTCACCACATACAAAGGAAACAATGTAAGACTAAGTAGTGACTACTCAGTGGCCACCATGGAGGTGAGAAGGCAGTGGCATGACATATTTAAAATTCTGAGAGAGAAAAATTTCCAACCAAGAATACTTTATCTGGCAAAGCTCTCCTTCAAATTTAAGGGAGAGTTTAAATTTTTCACAAACAAATGCTAAGAGATTTTGCTAATAAAAGACCTGCCCTACTTTAGATACTAGAGGGAGCCCTACCGACAGAGAAACAAAGAAAGGAGAGAGAGTTATAGGAAAGGTTCAGTACTAAAGAGATTCAGTATTGGTTCATTAAAGGGCAATAAGAGAGAGAGGGAAAAACTATATCTGTAAACATAAACCAAAGGATAGGATGGCCGATTCAAGAAATGCTGTCATAGTACTAACACTGAATGTAAATGGATTAAACTCCACAATTAAAAGACATAGATTGGCAGAATGAATCAAAAAAATGAACCATCAATATGTTGCATGAAAGAGATTCATCTTAGACACAGGAACACAAAAAAATTGAAAGTGAAAGGATGGAAAAAATATTTCTTGCATGCTGCAGTCAAAAGAAAGCAGGAGTAGCAATACTAATCTCAGAAAAAATAGACTTTAAATGCAAGGATGTTATGAGAGACAAAGAAGGCCACTACATACTAATAAAAGGGGCAATTCAACAAGAAGAAATAACAATCGTAAATGTCTATGCACCCAATCAAGGTGCCACAAAATACATGAGACATCAACTGGCAAAACTAAAGGAAGCAATGGATGCTTCTGCAATAATTGTGGGAGACTTCAACACATCACTCTCTCCTATAGATAGATCAACCAGACAGAAGACCAATAAGGAAAATGAAAAACTAACAATCAGATAAATGAATTTGATTTAACAGACATATATAGAACATTACATCCCAGATCACCAGGATATACATTCCTCTCTAGTGATCACGGAACTTTCTCCAGAATAGACCATATGCTGGGACATAACACAAGCCTCAATAAATTTAGGAAAATTAAAATTATTCAAAGCACATTCTCTGACCACAACGGAATACAAATAGAAGTCAGTAAGCATCAGAGACTTAGAAAATTCACAAACACCTGGAGGTTAAACAACACACTCCTAAAATAATGGTTTATAATGTAGAATGTAGGGGAACTAGAGATAGAGAGCAATTAATGAAGGGGGAACGATAACTCAATAAGAACCAATAAGCTATTGTGGGTAAATTTAACATTCTGGGAATGCCCAGGAATGACTATGGTTTGTCAATTTCTGATGGGTATGGTAGGAACAAGTTCACAGAAATGTCGTTACATTAGGTTATTTTCTTTAGGTAGAGTAGGAACATGTTGGACTCCCTTGTTATGGTTTGTTTGAAATGTTTTTTTCATTATATGTTTTGTTTTTAATTTTTTTTGATATAGTTGATTTTTTAAAAAAGAGTTAATTAAAAAAAAATGAAAAAAATATACAGAGCCCCCTTGAGGAGTTGGTGGAGAATGCAGAGGTGTTGTGCTCCCCCACCTCGATGGTTGCTAATATGCTCACAGACATAGGGTACTGGTGGTTTGATGGGCTGAGCCCTCTACCACAGGACTTGCCCTTGGGAAGACTGTTGCTGCAAAGGAGAGGCTAGGACTCCCTATAACTGTGCCTAAGAGCCTCCTCTCAAATGCTTCTTTGTTGCTTATATGTGGCCCTCTCTCTCTAGCTAAGCCAACTTGGCAGGTGAAATCACTGCCCTTCCCCCTATGTGGGATCTGACACCCAGGGGAATGAATCCCCCTGGCAGCTTGGAATATGACTCCCAGGGAGGAATCTAGACCTGGCATCATGGGATGGAGAACATCTTCTTGACCAAAGCAGGGATGTGAAAGGAAATGAAATAAGCTTCAGTGGCAGAGAGATTCCAAAAGGAGCCAAGAGGTCACTCTGATGGGCACTCTTATGCACAATATAGACAACCCTTTTTAGGTTCTAGTGAATTGGAATAGCTAGCAGTAAATTCCTGAAACTATCAAACTACAACCCAGAACCCATGAATCTTGAAGACAATTGTGTAAAAATGTAGCTTATGAGATGTAAAAATGAGATTGGGAAAAAGCCATGTGGACCATAGTCCCCTTTGTATTGTTTATGGATGGATGAGTAGAAAAATGGGGAAAGGAAAAAAAAAGGTACCCAGTATTCTTTTTTACTTTAATTGTTCTTTTTCACTTAAATTTTTATTCTTATTATTTTTGTGTGCATGGTAATGAAAATGTCAAAAATTAATTTTGGTGATGAATGCACGACTATATAATGGTATGGTAAACAATTGAATGTAAGCTTTGTTTCATATAACTGCGTTGTATGTGAATATATCTCAATAAATATGAATTTAAAAAAATTAAAAAAACAGCGTCAATTTATAAAAAAGAAAACATATAAACAAATGAAAAGGAACAAACACAACCACTGATTATGGTAGGGAGAATAAGAAACCAGAATTGTTACAATAAATCATTTAAAATGTGTAGCTTTAAGCAAAAAAAAAAAAAAATGAGATATGCAAAAATAAATAGTCATACTCAAGTTAAAAAGCATCCATGAGTCTCTATCTCTGATGGAGCCAAGAAACTGGAATTATCAAAGAACATTTTAAAGCTGTATATATGTATGTACATAGATGTATATATATTTGTGTATATGTAATATATATTCAAAATATATATTCATTCAAATATATATATTTATTCAAATATATATTCAATATATATATCAAAAAACAAAAGGAAACCATATGTGAAGAATTAAAAGACAGTAAGACATTGACTCATCAAATAGAAAACATTGGAAAAAGGGGACATAAGTGAAACAAATGGAAATTCTGGAGGTGAAAAGTTAAATAACTGAAAATAAAACTTCACAAATGCATTGCAACAGAAAATATGAAGTTGCAGAAGAAACAATCAGTGAATGTGAAGATGGATCAATAAAAATTATCCAATTTAAAGATGAAAAAGCAAAAAGAATGGAGAAAAATGAACCAAGACCTGTCATTCATCATCAAATATATCAGTATACATATAATAGAAGTCCCTAAAAGTGAGTAGAGAGAGAAAGCAAGAGAAAAATATTTGAAAAGATAATGCCTGAAAACTTCCCAATTTGTATGAAAAATATTGGTATACCATACAAAAAGCCTAATGAAATCCAAGTAGGATAAACACAAAGATATCTACACCTAGAAACACCATAATCAAGCAATTAAAAGACATAGAAAAGAAAATTTTGAAAGCATCTAGAGAAAAACGACATCATATAGAGGGGGAAACAGCATGTCAGAAGTTTGGCTAAGTGATTTTATTTTAAGGATTATCTAAGACAAAGATGGAAAACATTTGACCAGTGTCAATCACTCACATCTGGCCTTTGGTAGGCATTAATATAAACCACAGTATTCTTTCCATTGAGCATAAATATTAGAACCCACACAAGCTGTATTAATTGTTTTTTCACAGAGCATAAATACTGTTTAATATTCAAACCCAGAAGATACAGAGTGGAGCAATAAAAGGGACTTATCCATACAATGGGCTGTATGTTATAAATGAGATACAAAAAACCTGGATACTCTGGAACTATGGACCTAATACTAAAGGGGGTATTTAAGGGAACAATGCCAAATCTGAGATTATTTTAAAGAAGAATAAAATTTAAAGAAACTAAGCAGAAAAGCTTTCATAATTACAGAGTTGTAAATATATAACATAAAACTCTTTAATCTAAAAAGACCTAGTGATCAGAGAAGAGCACATGGTAGAATTGATAGGAATGTGATGAAAATGTAAGCCGCTTTAACATAAATTGGACTTCTAGAAAATGCAAGTATGCCTCAACTAGAGTATTGCAAACATGTCCTGACGATTCATTTTAAGAGCACTATCAAAATGTGGAGTAGCTAGAGAAGAATTCAGAGAAAGATGATCAGGATTTTGATGAATGTGTGAATTCTGATATATCATGAAAATCAATATTCAGAAAGGGTAAAGATGTTGCAAGGGAAACATTTTTGATTGCTGAATATTTGATTGGCTGCTGTGCAGGTGAAAGATTAGATACAAGTTATGCATTTCCAGAGACAATAACTAGGACCAAGAGGAGAAATACATATAAAGATGGAATGTTATAATACTTAAGAGATATCAGAGACTAGAGTGCTGAAGGTTGACTTCCTGCAATGACAGAGCAATGAGAAGTCCTTTCCTCATCAGTAGCTCATGATTATATGATTAATATTCTCTTAAATTGGTCCAATTTTTCCATAATCTTTTTGCAAAGGATGTTACTATGCTATACCTAAACCCTAGAAAAATTGTGATAATTGAACTTTCTATATTAAATTATTTTTCACAATGTTACTTATCCCTCACTGAAGAGAACAAAATCGTTCTTTAATTCAGCATCCTGAGAAGTCAAAATATTTAGTGTGCAATGTTGGAACATATTTGATGATCAGACCTGATTAACGATTAACCCAAGTTTAAGCATGCACTCCACAAAGCCCATCAAAATAATAACTTGGAAAACCTTGTACTAAGAGGCCAGTAAATTACCATATAAATGAAAGACAAAAGTTTCGTCAACATAATTATCATTATATCATCAGAAAGGATGTTTCTGTAGATGTGAAATATTACCATTATGGAGCTTTAGAATAAAATCTTTCTTGGACAATCACTTTCTGAATGGATAACCTTGTTCATGAGGTTATAAACCATAGGGTTCAATAATGGGGTCATGACTGTGTATGTCACTGTCACTAGCCTATCTTGTTGGGTGAGTATTTGGCTGATAGTTTGAGATAGACAAGAGAGGTACAGCCATAGAGGACAATAATCACAGATAGATGGGAAGTTCACGCAGAGAAGGGTTTTTATTTGCCTGCAGCTAATGAGATCCTTAGGATGGTACAGACAATGAAGCCATATAACATGCAAATGAAAGACAGGAAGACTGCGCTTAAAATGTGTTAAAATTCCAGCAATTGAAACCACCAGTCAACTGATGTTGGAACCAGTACAGGCAAGCCAGACATACGGTGACATGTCACAGCTAGTGGTGGACCTCATGGGAGCCTAAGAACCTATCAGTGAGAATATAAAGCCAATCACAGCAGAAGCAGCTGCCAGCTGTCCACATGCCTGCCAGTTCATGAGGATGGGGTAACAAAGTGGACGGCAGATAGCAGCATAGCAGTCATAACCCATCACTCCCAGTAGCATACAATCAGTGACAGCAAAGCCAAGGAAGAAAAACATGTGAGTGGCACAGCCAACAAACGAAATTGCTCTGAGCAGAGACAACATCTGTGCAAGCATTTTGGGCAGCATCTGAATTGGACATGCTCCCTAGGAAACAGTACATTAAGTTTGATGGCTGTCATCCAGGATGACAATAGTGGCAGTGATGGTGCCCCCATTTAGGATAACCAGATAAAGCTACAGAAAAACAACAAAGAGAATAAGCAGGAATTTTCCCAGCGACAGGAATTCTGTAACACAAAAAGAATTAGATTGTTTGACCTGATCCCAGGGATCCATCTAAAGAGAACAAGAATGAAGGAGCAGATTGTGTTTACCCTGCAAAATGCAAATAGTTAGTGCCACTCTGAAATGAAGAGCAATAAACAGAGGGATTCAGAAGGATTATGCTTAGTAGAAAATGCTGTATTGATTAAGCCAATTCATGTAATTGCTTCAAAATTTTCAGAGATGACATTTGTTTCCAGTACATTTCTACATTTCTTACAGTGTTTAAGGGGATCTTTTTACAATTGCCTGTTTCAAATAGCAATTAGAGAATGAAAATGTCTGAAAACTTGCTTTGTAACAATACTAGACCTGCCATTTATTAATTTTGTAATCGTCTGTGCCTCAGCCTCTTCAACTGTAAAATAGAAATACTAATAGTACTCCTCTCATAGGTTTTTTGTGACAGAGACTTAGAGCACATGGGCTTTTAAACGTCTGGTAAATATTCCTTCTTCTACATTTCATGTTATTTCATTTTCAGGAAGCAGGTCCTACGGTTTCTTCTTGGGTTTCCTTTTGAGTTTCATTAAGCAGAACTCCTCCTAAGGTATTCTTTTATTTTTTCCTTTTCTTTTTTTCAAGCTGTATTATTTTATTTTTACATGAACTACTGAAACTTCTTTCACTCAAACCCTTACTCCTGAATATTTTTACTGACAATAATATTTTGTTGACTCTAGTTCACCCTTTCACTGAGTTACAAAAACTGTCTTTGACCCACTTTTTAAAAGAGAGTTGGAAGGGACTTTAGAGCAAGTAGAATCTGTTGGTATACTTAAATAACACTAGAGATATATAATGTAAGGGTAGTACTTAATCCTATTAACAGCTTATAATTCTGCTAAGAAGATGAACCTTATTTAAACTTCTGCTGTAATTGTAGTTTTAAACTTCAAAAAGAAAGAATCACAAGCTATAAGACCCCTCCTCAATATGAACAATTATTTTTGTTCAGAACATTTTCCCTGGTTTTCCAGAAGAGGCCACCATTGCATTAGCCATGCCTGACCTCTAGGGATTTTAGAGTTGTCTAAAGCTGAGGAAAATCCCTTTCCCTTAAAAGCAACTCAGATCAAGTTAGAATTTGATAAAGTAATAAGAAGCCATGAAAAGCAACCAAATAATTAAAGAATATAAAAGTACAGAAGTGGATTACAAAATGAAATTTCTTTAGCTAATGTAGCTCAATTCAAGCAATCCACTGACTGCTAATCCTACACGTTCCAGATAAAGTTCTTTTATTGTTACTATATGAGTGTTTTCACTCTGAGTTCCCTCATTTTCAAGAGTGGGATGCAGTAGAATTTATCAGTTTAGCTTTTCTATCCTAGTGGATCAATATTTTCACTGAGTAGGCAACTCAATTTCTATTTGCTTATTAATTCATTCACTTGTTCATTTATCAAAAAGCTATATTAGTAAATATGTACATTTAATAAATATCAAATGTCTGTCTTACACAATTTTCTTATACTAGTAAATGAAGTGCCACTCTTAGCAGAAATGGTAATAAGTCACCTTGCCTTCTTCACCAACTCTTATCTCCTCTTCCCAAATGCATGAATAATGAAAGTTAGTTTCTGCACAGAGACTGTCTAAACTGTCCACAACCTACTCAATGCACCAAACTGTTGGCCAGAAGAGACATATGTTTCACAACAAAGAAGGAGTCTCCCTGCATGGAGGGTAGCAAGAGCATAACAATGTCTTCAACAAGCACAGTAGTCCTGTAGTCCCAACACACTCCATGGTTTGCAGGTGCCAGGGTCGTCAACAAAAGCATGCCTCACACAGACACTGGTGGAACAGCATTTCATCACATAGAGAAGACAAAGAGCAAGGTCAGTTTTAGTATTGGGCCTCCCATGGCCAGCAGTTTTCATTCCATGGCTGAGGCAGGCAGTTATCTATGTATACTCCTTTTGTGCCATAGTGGAAGGACTCCACTCCCTCCCTATTGGGAAAAGATACAGCAGTGGAATGAGATGCTGCCATAAATCTTAATTAGCTTTAGAATGGTCATGTGCTCTGGGCAAAAGGGAAAGGACTGTGTGGGCAGATCACTATCACCGGTCAAATATGTTTTATGTCAAGATGCCTGAAAGAAGGGTATCAGCTGACATCTATCATACTGTCCTATGATCCAGGCTAACATATCTAGTATCAAGGAAAGGATTTATCTGTGGGTCACAGGGAAAGGTGGCAGGTAACCTCAGCTTCCACGTTTACTAATTATAAAGTCTTGGGAGAATACCCAGTCTTCCCAATCATTTTACGAAGAGCCATCTGGACGTCTTTGTTCCTGAGGCTGTACACCATGGGGCTAAACAATGGGGTGATGATGGTATAGGTCACCGTCACCAGCCTGTCTTTGCCTGATGTGTATCTGGCTGAAGGTCGCAGGTAGATAAAGGAAGCACAGCCATAGTGGACAATGACCACAGTGAGATGGGAGGCACAGGTCGAGAAGGCTTTTCGCTTGCCTTCAGCTGAAGGGATCCTCAGGATGGTGCGGACAATGAAGCCATAGGAGAGCAGATGAGGAACAAGGGCACAACAAGCACCAAGACCCCACAAATGAAAATGACCAGCTCATTGATGTGAGTATCACCACAGGCAAGATGGATGAGAGGTGAAATATCACAAAAGTAGTGGTTGACTTTGTTGGAGTCACAAAAAGGAAGACTAAAGACCAAAGTTGTTCCTACCAGAGATATCAGGAAGCCACTAGCAATACAAGTAGCTGCCAGTTGTCCACATACGCTCCAGCTCATAAGAATGTTGTAGTACAAAGGCTGGCAGATGGCAGCATAGCGATCATAACCCATCACTCCCAGAAGCAGGCAATTTGTAACAGCAAAACCAAGGAAGAAGAACATCTGGGTGGCACAACTCACAAAAGAAAGTGTCCTGAGTACAGATAGCAGGTTGACAAGCATTTTGGGCAGGATAACAACTGTGTAGAAGGTCTCAGAGATAGAAAGGACACACAGAAAGAAGTACATGGGTGTGTGGAGGCTGCGATCCAGGCGGATGACTGAGATGATGGTGATGTTTCCACTCAGGATGATCAAATAGAGGGAAAGAAAGAGCACAAAGAGGACAAGCTGCAGTTCCCCAAGGCTTGAGAAGCCCAGTAGTAGGAAATCAGTGACAGAGGTGGAATTGGCCATGGAGAGTTTATCCCATGGAATAAAGTCTGTGTGATCAAGCTGAGACACCTTTAGGACTGAGTAACCAAGGAGACTTACTCTTCATAAAGTACCTAGTGCCAGTGTGGTTTGAATGGAAAACAACTGGCATGTAAAATAAAGCAAGATTGTAAATTAACCAGAAATTACCTTTATAGATATAAAACCAAACTACTCTTCTGTCAATTATTATACCAGTGAGTTTGGGTACACATGTTCAAAGGAAATGTAAAAACATTTGCTCACGTAAGACCTATTCTTCATGCCCCCTCCTTGCAAACATATGTAGTCTCTGCTTAATCTTTGGAAGACCTAATGTCCAAAGGTCTTTTATCTATATTTGTTATAATTTGAAGTGGTCATTCAATCATATTACTGGTGCATATATTCAATAAGAAGCAACACTAATGTCTGAGAACCTACCTCCAGCTTTTTAATACACTCTCCATGTAGATAAACATCCATTTATCTTTCTTCGTGTTTAAACATTCATCGTTCTTTGTGTTGTATGCCCTTATCTGATACAGTGACAACTAATCATACCCCATTTCCATGCAGTCTTTATTAAAATTAATTTGGGTTGCAACTATGCTACTGCCTTAGCACCCACCTTATGGCTCCTCTACAAACTCTTACTAGATATTAGGTCTGGTTTACACTTACAGAAAGCATATAGCTAGAATAATTTTGTTTCACTTCAGTATCTTACCATTGATATAGCTGATTTGGATGGACATGCTGTTGTTCCCAGGACCAGTCCCTGAATTTCTGAATAGAGAAGCTCAGATACTTTCCCTAAGATCCCTGACATAGTTGTTATTGCTAACACTAGATTATATTGATATTAATCAAATCATTATTATTTAATCAAATCATTCTTACTCTTTCCCACATCCTGTGTTCCTTGACCTGAAGGCATCCTTCACCTAGCAACAGAATTGTCTTTCTAGAAGACTACTCTGATCTTATTTACAAAAGTAAATGTCCTTCAATTATCCACAAAATATAGTTAAAATAGCATATATTTTATGTCTTTCATATTTTCCCATATCTATCTTTCATTACTGTCATTGTATTTTCTTCCACATGTACTTTAGCTTTGAAAAATTTTGAACTACGACAGTTTTCATACTGCCTCCTAAATCTGGAAATATCCCAAGCTTTGTGCTGCCATTGTGGATTTTAAACTGTGGCTTTCTTTCAATGCTCAGTTAAAAGAATACATACCCATTGAATCCTTTCCATATCATCCTAATCATACTACTTCAGTCTCTGAGTTTCCTTAGCAATGGCTAAAATATTATATGTATTGCCCCTAGTATTATAAGTTTCTCTTTGTCTCCCCAAATTATAACCTACCAGAGACCAAAAACTGCAAATAAAAGAGGACCTAGTATATAACAGGTGCTTGAAAATGTTGAAAAAGAAAGATAAATGACCAATGATTCCAGTTTCTTCTCTAAATTATTTCAAATCTCCCAGACAAATTCTAGGAATTTCCCAAAGGTGTTCCTTTAACATTAATCTAGGATATAATATTAACTTTTTTATCAACAATCTGGGTTAAAGAATCTCTCTGACATCATCTCTAAATGTGGAAGCAAAAGATCCATTACAAATTGCTACCATCTCATTTTCATTTCTGAGCATCAGAAAGTCTCATCCATTATCTCATTATCTAACTGTTTTTATTTTAATTTGAGAAGCAAAAACACTTTATCATTAAGCCTGTAGTCCTGCACCAGCAACTGAATTGCTAATATCATTTGCTCCTGTGCCTAGTCAAAGGTTTAACACAATTTTGAAATGGGACTAGAATCAGGGCTTTAACTCCTATTTCTGTATCTTTTCCATTGATTTATCTCTATTTCATAAATAAGGGAAATACAGCATGCTGTTTGACCAGAACCAAGACCCCAATAGCATCCTTCCTGAGCCATTGTATCTTTAACTCTCCCTTTTCCTGGCCTCCCTTCTTTGATATTTTCTCTCTTACAGATCATCCACAGAGTAAAAGGTGATTTGGCATCCAAAGAAATTTGGAGTTCCTAAATGGAAAGAAAGGTCACATTACTCAGTGGCTACACCATGGCCCCCATTAGCCCATCAGCCATATGCCTTTGCAAGCTCATCCTTGGAGCACATGTGGGAACTAAAGCTTTTTAAAAAAAATCACTATGGAAATATTTGACTCCACTCAACCTAGACTAGAATGCTGCATAAAATATTTGAGAAACAGAATATCCTGAGCTTGGATGTTAGGGTATTACAGATTCAGCAAAAAGCTTTGAAGTTTAGAAAGGAGGACAGTAAACAAAAGAAAACATGAGTAATTAAATTATCTATTTAACAAGTAGGAAGAGTAACTGGTTATTCAATAACCTGCTCAGTGACACTTCATCACCTATGGTTTAAAAACCAATTTCCTTAACAGGACAGCTGATGCTCTGTCCCATCTACATCAACAAACTCATTCTTTAACTCTCTTATGCTCAAGCCTTCTTCACACTGAAAGCACACACAGTCCCCTATGTTCCCTATATATGCTTTCATGTTTCAAGACTCCATGATGAGAGAGAGAGAGAGAGAAAAAGAGAGAGAGAAAGAGTAAAGAAAGAGGTGGAGGAGAAGGAGGAGGAAGAGGAGGAGGAGAAGAAAGAGGAGGAGGAGGAGGAGGAGGAATAGAGATATCTCAGCTTCTTTTATCCTTTCACTTCTGTAGCCCACTCAGTCTTCACAATTTTTAAGTCACAAACTGTTGAACTTTCTCTGATCTACCTAGAGATTGCTGTTTTTTCTTGGTATTACAAAAGCATGCTTTGTGAGTCTTTATCAAAAGACACAATGTGTTATATACAAACTACTTTTTCCTTTCTAACTCTCTAGTGGACTTGAGAGCTTCAGGGATAAAGACCATGCCTTATTCTACTTTGTATACTCAGAACTAAACCCAATATTTAAATTAATGAGATATAAATGCTTTCTGAATAAATAAATGAATAGTCCATTAATGAATTAATAATTATTCCAATTGGTTCATTTTATAGAAGACTGATTCTCTTGTGTAATCTGCTGCACCTCCTAAGTGAAAAGCACTTTCTGTGTGCCCCATACATTGCAAGTACTCTAAACAGAAAAAAGCAATGTTTATCCTATGGCTCTCCTTTCTGCTTGGCACAGATCTCAGTCTTTCACTTGCGTTATCCAACGTTCAGCTGCCTTTCTGTCATTTGAAAACATATTTTATTTTCCAATACCAATAACTAAGGATAAACAGATCACTAGCTCACGGGGAGAACCCAACAATTTTTAAATTTAACATACAATTAAAAGACTGGATTGTCACTCCTCTTCTCAATAAACATACCAAAGTCCCTAAATAAAACTTAAAGTTTCACATTCCTTCAATTCAGGGTTCTGCTGCCAGTGGCATGCAGGTATCCTCATTCTCATACTTCCTGGATATATCTGTGAAGGTTTCCAGGAGAAATTGTGAAAATTATCTACCCTGTCATTATGTCCACGGTTCTTCTTCCATATACCAGGGACTCCCTGGACCAATATAAGTAGACCCTGCATATTACTCAACCAAACAGCATCACCTGTGCATTTTCTCCATGGACAGTTTAGATATGGCCTCAATGAGCATCATGAAAATGCTTTCCTTTTTACATTAGCCATAGTTTCAGTGCTGTGGCTGGTAATTGAGATGTTCATTTCCATAGGGACCAATTACCACATTGTGCTCAACACTTGTCCATTATTCCCCCAATTAGCAAGTAGAGCCATGGTGATAAACTATGGGAATTAGTTGATCAAAAAGAAGGCCTTTTCAAATACATCATGGAGATTAGCTGGCTTCCTTTAAGAACTTCTTGAGGATTTATTAGACAGGTGGAGGTTTCTGGACACCATCTATAAAAACAGATATCAATGGAATATCAATGCCTGGTGCCTCTCATTTTCTTTTTAAGTTTGGAGAAAAATCTTTTTTTTTAAGCTATCTCACATTCACACTTTTTGAAAGCAAAAGAAAAAAAAAGTGGGAGAAAAATATGACTAATGGAGGACAGAACATTAGAGTGGCAGAGGTAGCATAAGTCCTTCAGACACATAGAAAACAAGTTTGTTTCTACAGTATAATGTAAGCTTGATAAACATTTGTTAAATCAGTCAATAATGTTTGGGATATGGGGAAAAATGTGAAAGTAACCTAGCATACGTTTCAGTAGAACTCTTCAGCCTCTCACAATTTCAGCTTGTATATTGATTCTTTCTGTTAATGAATCCAAACACTGAGTGTGGAAATGGGTCAAATGCTAGAAACTCATAGATGTCTCTCTGAGGGACTCATGCATGCTGTGCTTGTATGAAATATGTCAGTGAAAGTCTTCACTAAATAATTTTTGGTGGTTTCTCTGTCTTTCAATTACATCAAAAATTGGGGTCCTGTCTATATCTTCAGGAAATTACTTTCAGAAGATTCATCCACAGGCTTTATCTTCCTTCCAGGTATGCTAAACCTTCTAGAAGGTTAAAGATGGCCATGTAATTTTTTAACACTCCTCACTTTGAGAGATTGTGTATATGTCCCTATACCTAGAATCTGGATGGGCTGCATGACTGCTTTTACCATAAATTATAGCAGATTCTGTGTCTGTTTTTAAACACTACTCTTTAGAGTCTGACAACCCCTTCTTCCTGTCTCTTAGAATATCTACTCCTGTAACCTAGCCAACATGTATTCTGGAAGCAAAGAAGCTCTTAGAATATTCATGTAAAGAGCAACCAAGGATCGTGTTCAACAGCCCCAGTTGATCACAGATCCAACAGGCAACATCAACTTAACAGACACATAAAGGATCAGTCTTGGAAGTGGATCATCATCAATTGAGTCACCCCATCTCACCCATGGGGTCCAAATACAAGCTGCCTCCCAATGACACCTGGTCAAATTGCAAATCCATGTGCAAAATAAATGGATTGCTATTTACATGATTAAATTTTGGGGCAGTTTCCAAAGCAACAATAAATAACCAAAACATAACTTGATGTCTAGAAGCAGGGTGCTGTTGTGCTCAAAACTTAAAACATTTGGCATTGATTTTGTGATCGGATGGTAGAAGAAACTATAAGGCCTTGAGGAGTCTGTTACTGAAAGATTGAAGGGCCTTGAGGAGACTGTTGGTAAGGCTTGAGGGACAGAGAGGAAACATGTTATTAGATTTGATAAAAGGTAACTCATTATGCATCTTTGGGAAATTAGGCAGTACTATCACATGCCATAGCCTGGAAACAGATAAGAGTATTTAATAAATTCATGGGTTTGTCTGGGAGATTGCTAATAGTTGTTTCTCATCTCCAGTATCTCCCATCAATAATTCTCAAAGTAAGAAATAGCTTCAGAGAAAAAGTCAAATCCAAGTTGTTAGCTGGAAACCATTGCCTTGGGGTACATATCTCTTGACATAACTATTTAAGGCTATGCCTAACGAGTCTTCTGAGTATCTAAGGGCATGTCTCATAAATTCTCTAAGTTTAATGATAGTACTTCTAAGAATGTTAAGGGCATTGTAATATAGGAGTCTCACTGGTAACCCATAATAAAGAAGGAAATGTGTTTGACTTCTGCCTAAGGCATTAATTATAAGTCAAAACATAAGAAACCCACAAGAATTTTTAAAATAATGGTATCATTATAATGATATAAACGATATAATGTGCTAAAGAGTACTGAGACAGTAAAAATGAAAAGAGGCCTATGAACCCTTAACCTTTTTACATGGTAAAAGCAAGCTGAGGTCACTGTTCATCTGCAAATACTGGCTATTTTTAATAATGGATAACTCAAAGGGTGGGAAAAAGACCCCAGAGGTTAGAGCCTACAACCATGGGGAATCATTCCCAGGAAGTAGTACTGGGCCCTAATCAAGGTACCAAAAACATGTATCCAGACAAGGTTCAGGACTGTTGTGTGCTTGCTTTATCCCATTTTTTGGAAGTGAGTGTATATTGCAATTAACCTGTGTCTATTTCATCACTACATGTTGGGTGTTTCAGGTAGAGATAAATAGCATCTTTAGTTCACAAGACTTTGGATTGAGAAAAATACACAACTAGAGATTCCTCTGCACTTGAACTTGATTTACATGACAAGACCTTGGACTGAGTACGAGCCATCCAGAAGGTGTAATTACATGATGCACTTAAGAGCATTGCAAATGGGATGGGTTTATATAGCTCATGGGAAGAATGTAAATATTTTCTGGCCAGAGAACGTTGTAGAGAATTAAAGGTAACCACAAATATTTTAAGTCTCTTCCCAATGACATGTAGTAATTATGTTCCCTTCCCTTGAATCTGGATGGGACCTTTTTTTTTTTTTTTTTGACAGCTTTTACCAATAGAATATAGTGTTGTGGTGCTATGCCTTAAAAAACTAGTAGCTTCTACTTCCTGTATCTTAGAACAGTCACTCTTTGAACCCATCTATTATGTTGTGAGAAAGCCCAAGCAACTCCATAGAAAGGTCACAATGGAGAGAAAGTGAGGCTCCCAGTTTGTGGCACTGGCTCAGCTCCTGGCCATCATACAGCATCATCTTTCCATCCACACGAGTGAGTCCTGTTGGAAGTGGGTCCTTCAGCCCCATTGAGCTGCCAAGCTGACATTGCATGGAGCAGAGACAAGCTACTCTCACAAAGCTCTCCCTAAATTGCAGATATATGATCAAAATAAATGACTGCCATTTTTTAAATCACTAAGTTTTGGGGGACATAAATTTTGTTACACTTCCTTGTGTACTTTCAGGTGTTCTCTTTAGGTAGGTAGAGCAAACATTTATTCCTTTAAAGTTGAGAGACATTTATTAGATACCTACTGCATGCTGTTTACTGTGTCAGGGAAATAGATAACAATGGGAGGGATAAGCAAATAAGTGAGTGTGACAAAGATCTTCCTCTCAAATTTCTGACATTCTGGTAAAGGAGATAAAAATTGGACATAATTACCTGATGAAGCCAAAGATCATTAAAAGCATAGATGAGGTCTAAATTGCTATGATGTTTTGAAGAGTGGAAATCAGGAAATACTTCATGAAATAGGTGAAAATGGAAGGAGACTTTGGAGGGCCAGGATTAGACATTGGACAAAAAGAAGGGATGGTGCTTAGCTGAGAAATTCTGTTTCTAGGCTAGCACAGGCCCAGTTTCTGTGGGGATCCCACCTTACATCCTCTAAGTGGAGTGTTCTATTGTTCAATGAAGTGAATCCAGGTTTATCGTTTGCTGCCCTTTCATGTATCCATGGCTGGTATGACATAGGTCCAAAGTGGCCATTATTCTATCACTGCAAAGCATTTTTTTATAGAAGCATTTTTCCTGATTATTATAATCCTTTTTTTAAGATTTCTCATGTTTCCACTAATAAAAAAAGATAATTCAGAAAACACAAATACCAAGAAGATAATATGAAATTAAGTACTTACCATAAAATAAGGTCAATAAAAATAAAAAGTCATATTAATGATAAGCTACTCTATAAACTATTCCATGCACTGGTGTTAACACCAAACCTGGCCATGTTTTGTGAAACTGTGAAGTGTAAAGTTCATTTTCTGGAACTTCCTGCTTAATTACCCTGCTTCCTGCAGTATATAATTTAAATAGTTTTCCTAATGTCGACTTACTCTATATTCAGAAATCTTAAATTCTAGCCTGCGCAGTAGTTCCTCCTATATTTTTAATGAAAGTGACACAATAAAAAAAGAAAACTATAGAAAATTATAAGTTCTATCTTCACAAGGCTAGTTTTTCCATTTATCCCATGGTGAGATTATCTGAAATTCAGTACTGAAATGGAAGTTAAAACCATTAAGGAGAAATTAGAAGGTAGCCAGAGGAATTCCAATTAACTTCTGCCATTATAATCAAATTTAAAAACAGGTAAATCTGCAACAAGAATGTAATCTCTCAAGGAGCTAAAAAGGAACATTGTTTATAACAAATGGTTAAAAGTAAAAGAAAAGATAAAATGGCAGTAATAGACTTAAGTGGATTAGATGTGTTTGGCCAGGAACAAGGACCCTCATGAATCAGGTCCATGTATAAGCTTTAGATATTTGTGCACTCCTTAAATTGTAAGCTAGGTTTTTTTCCTACATACTCATGAGGACAATTTCATGTTTGGATACTTAACTTTCAACAGATTCTCAGAGAAGTGTCTGTTGCAATATGCAGCCTTGAATAATTATTCATGACCACACAGGTCAGGCCTGCTATTTGAATCTTTATGAAGACAATAACTTTCTGAAATCAATAATTTCTAGTAAACTCCATCACAACAACTTGTTCCAGAGGAAAAACAGTCTATAGTGTAACATGGTGTAAAAAAAAAAAAAAAAAAAAAAGTCATTTTTGGTATCTTAGTTTCAATCAAGACACAAAACTATAGGAAGAAAATGTGCCAACTACATTCAAAGAATAAAAATGTGTCAAAGGAGGGAGAGATTACATTCTTTGGAGAAAGCTATTAGAGTTCTTGATGTTTTATCTCCACCAACAAAGAGGGAACCACTTCAAGACTTTAATGTGTGTTCCCTGGAGATAAAAGGACAGAGTAGACTGAGATTCCACCTGAGAAAACTGAATGTGGGTGTCTGTGGGTACTATGTGGAGCAGGGATGCACGATTTTTTCTTACAGACCATACATGGACCAGCTGTGAGAAAAAGCTATTTTGGAATCACTTATGAGGGACTTTGCCCAAGAATACCTCCAGTAGACAAGTAACCCAGAGAAGTGGTGGACTCTCAGAAATAAGACACAAATTCATAAGCTGTCAAACAGAGGCAGGTTCAATCATGTCATAAGAAATATGGTAGAAATTCCCAGTAGTATAACTTTCCAGACAGCCATGAAATCTCCCTACACAAGAAAGACTCAGTGTGCAACATCTGTCAAACCCACAGAGCACCATTCCCAAGCAGAAAGCGGTATAGGCACTTTCTTCCCCTCACTTTTTCCCTCCCCCTTGTAATTCTTGAGCAGTCACTGAAGTTAGTAGAGAGGGGAGTGGTTGCTGACAGAATAATACAGAAATCAACATCAGTTGGCCCAAACTTACTTAAAGAAGACCAACATCAAAAAAAAAAAAAACAGGAGAATTTTAATTTTAAATGAAATTTAGATTTTAGTTATTACAGTGGACTGAGAATTTAAATTTGGAGAGCTCTCTGAGATTCCACCCAAGAAGCCAAAAAACATTAACCTGAATATTAGTTTTAAAGGGACATTGAATAAAAAAAACATATTTTATGGCATGTACCTTATAGAGTCCTACTCTTTCAATTAATTAGTTACAGTTATAATACACATGTGATAAAAGAGAGTTACTTTTTACAGAATCTAAAATATAATGATATTTTAATTATATAATTTTAGAGATCCTTTCTTGCCCAACACTTTTTTGATAGCAAGTTGGACATCCTTGTTTCTGAGGCTATAAACCATGGGGTTTAGTAATGGGGTGACAATAGTATATGTCACCGTTACCAGCCTGTCCTTGTTTGACACATAGTTTGCCGTAGGCCTCAGATAGATGAAGGAAGCACAACCATAGTGAACAATGACAACAGTGAGATGAGAGGCACAGGTGGAAAAGGCTTTCCTCCGCCCCTCAGCTGAGGGAATCTTCAGGATAGTCCTCAGAATGCAGAGATAAGAAACACATATGCAGAAAAAGGGGACCACAAGTACAAGAACCCCACAGATAAATATGACAAATTCATGAACATCTGTATTGGTGCAAGCCAAACGAATGACTGGGGAGATGTCACAGAAGTAATGGTTGACCTTATTGGCACTACAGAAAGGCAGGCTGAAAACTAAATTTACAACTGTAAGTGAGACCAAAAAGCCTCCAACCCCACAGGCAGTTGCCATTTTCCCACACACCTGCCAACTCATAAGGATGGGATAATGCAAAGGGTGACAAATGGCAGCATAGCGATCATAACCCATCACACCTAATAGCAGGCAGTTGGTAACAGCAAAACCAAGGAAGAAGAACATTTGAATAGCACAACAGGTGAAGGATATTGTCCTTGCCACAGAAAGTAAATTGATTAGCATCTTGGGTAGGATAACAAAAGTGTAGAAGGTCTCAGAGGTTGAGAGAATGCCCAAGAAGAAGTACATTGGTGTGTGGAGGCTTCGATCCAAGCGGATGACACTGATGATGGTGGCATTGCCACTCAATATGATGAGATACAAAAATAGAAAACCCACAAAGAGGGCATGCTGAACTTCACCAAGGCTTGAAAAACCCAGCAACAGGAACTCAGTGATCACGGTGAGGTTTTCTGCCAAGACCTGCCAAGAGAAGGAATAAAAGTCAAGTATATTCAGGTACATGGATGTAAAATTCTGAGGTGTGCTTCAGGTTAAAAAAAAAAAAAAACAGAGAAAGAATGCAGAGAAATGGAATTTAGATAAGGTGAAAACAATAATTTATATAAATGATTACATATAAACATTGCATATCATTATTTGGATATTTTGGCTTTCTCTATTAAGTTTGACAGTCTCTCAGACTTATTGTGTAATAAATTTTATTTGGCTACTAAGATTACTAATGCTCTAAGTTTACTCTTGTTTTCTCTTATGTTTTCCTGATGTCATATTGCTAACACCATTAGGATTGATTTTCCATCAAGCTAAGAACTGAAAAAACAGTGTATATGCGATGTCCACAATAGCCTTGTGTCTGAGAAAAAGAGTAGTGCTAAAGCCAGAGAGAGAGAGCAGGGCTGAGCTTCCCCTCTCCAGCTTGCCAATAAGTTGGCAAATTAATGACCATATCCCTTTTATTCATGGATTAAGTTTCTGTAATTGAGACTCTACTTTTCCACCCATTAATATAAACTATTATGCAGGAGCACATTTGTTTGAAATAGGATGGGTTGGTACCACAGTTCTAAGTCTAACAATTGTGGAGGATTTGAACCAGTGGTCTCTGAGGACAAAATTTCTTAATAGAACATGTGCACAGAACATACACAGTTTCCCAGTTGTTCCATACCTAGGCATTAATAGGTTGTAGGCTAATACAAAATTCAACGTTGCCTGTTAGTCAGTATAGGACAAGGGTTGTTGCCAAACTTTTTCTGTGAAGGGCCAGTGTAAAGATTTTAAGCTTTGTGAGTCAAGAGGGAGGTTAAGGTTATTATGTAGATGCTTATATAATTAGAAAGGAAACTTCTGCCTGAACCCAGGCCTGTTTGCCTGGGGAGGACAGTCATGGGTGGTAGTCTTGCTTTACACCTAGTTGTCAGATGCTGGAGACATTCTGAGACAAAAATGGTGAAGGATTTTTCCATTTGGTCAGGTCAGGAGACTGCAAGATGTGTGTGTCATAGTTTCACTCTCTGCCTCATTGGCACTCAAATCCTCGCATATCCTCAGTGTTAACTTAGGTAGCTGGTCAGAGGCAAATTGGCTCACTGATTCTTCAACTCCTGAATTGAGATTCCACCACTGAGTGTCCAGCAGTTGCCAACAGTGTAACCACCAAAATACATGTGATGACTAAAGGGGGCTGCACAGTGACAAGGCATAGCTATAGCCAAGGAGTCAAGTCTATCGTCAAAGAGAAAAACTGAGGCAGAGAGGAACAGCCCAACCCAGTCTCCAACTCTCATAGTGCTAGTCCACTTAAGAGGGACATACAGACTGTTCATAAAAAGTGTGAGTCTAATTTGCTGTGGGCCATAATTTTCTAACCCCTAGACCCTGAATGTCCTCCCTATTCAAAACAGCTTATATCACAACCCTCACTCAAAATGTAACTAAAATTCACCTCCTATAGCAGGTTCCCATAATTCTCACTATTTCAATACACTAAGTACTTAATTAGTCAATGTATTTCAGGTACTTAACACTTTTTATCTTTTACTAGAAACCATAGGTTAGACTTCTAAAATGATGGAGTAAGGAACTCAGTAAATTCTCTTCCCAAAAAAACATGATAAAACCAGACAAATTTGCCCAAAAGAACCACTTGAGAACTCCGAAAATTAATAAAAAGCATACAACAAATTGAGAAACATGTATTTAAGTAAAACTCCTGAATCTCAGTAAAGAACATGAAGTCCATGTCATTTTAGCCTGAGTTTGCTCACAATCTACCTTTCCCTTGCTCCATCAACAAAAGAGTCTTCCTAGAGTGGAGCAAACTGTGAAAACCAGCAGCTCCTTGCTAAAGAGAGTTGACTTGATTTGTAGCAGAGTGCAGAAAAACATATGCCCTGGGATGTTGTAAGCAATTTTAGCAATCTCAATGGTAAATGAACAGAGAGGACAATGTCACAATAACCATGAGGTGATGCCCCTGGTTGACACAAGCTACAGACCATCAGATTACCCAGAAGTTTAGCAGAGATATGAAGAATAAAAAAGCCATCATCGGCCTTAAAAAGATCCTAAAATTCCTGGCACTCTGTTAGAACTTCTGTATGTGCAAGACTATTTCCAGGCATTGTGAGATATCACAGTAATCTCAGTGGTAAATGAACAGGAAAGACAATGTCTCAGGTAGCCTGAAGCTGTGATCCTGACTGGCACAAGCCAAAGACTGACAGATCAGCCAGATCTGAAGAGTAAAACTGCATCTTGAAAAGATGCCCCTAACCCTACCAGTCTGTAAGCTTTTGTGCATGTACAAGGCTATATTTTATCCTCAGGAGAGACTGAAGCAGGCCCTGGATATCTACACATTTCTGTCTGAATGTAAGGCCTTACAGACATGCAGAGGAGACACAAGAATTCCCAGCAGAAAATAAAATCCAGGGTACAACTTTAAAATATCTGAACTTTGAATGAGTTCTTTGTTCCTGTGGGTTCACATTGTCTATTTGCATTAAAAATCTATTTAATACAAAAGAAGAAAGTAAAGGGTAACAGAAAACAACAAAAAAGACTTGAGATTTAGAAAATCTGTGGCAAAATATCATATATAAATCGACCCATACCCTTAATTATATTAAATGTAAATGAGGAAAACACGTGAGCAAAAGGCACAAATTATCAAATTGGATAAAAAGTAAGTTCCAATTAAATGTTTTCTTCAAGGGAAGTACATTAGATTCATAGATGCAAACTAATGGAAAGTAAATGGGGAAAGATACACCAGGAAAACAATAATCATAAGTGAGTGCAATGGCTAAACTAATATAAGATAAAATAGACTTTGGGATGAAAATATTACTAGAGACAAAGATATACATGTAATTACAATATAAGGTTCAGTTAAATAGGAAGAACTAACAATTACAATTCTATATGCACTTCACAACTTGCTCTCCAAAATCCATGTAGCTGAAACCGACAAAACTGAAGAAAGAAATAGACAATTCAACAATGATGATTAGAGCTCTCAATACCTACTCTCAATAATTGAGATAATAACTATTCAGAAAATCAGCAAGCATATATATGACTAGAAGAATTCCATCAGCCAATTTGATATAACTGTCATCTGTAGAACACCCAACAGCAGAATACACACTCTTTTCAAACACATGTAGAATTTTCCAGAAAGGACCATATGCTAGGCCATAAAATTAGTCTCAAAGATTTAAAAGAACTCAAATCATACAAAGTAAGTTCTGTAAACACACTGGAATTAAATTAATCAACAAAAAGAAATCAGGAAATCCCTCACATAGAAATCAAACGACACACTTCTAAATAAATCAAGGTCAGAGAAGAAATTGCAAGGAAAATTAGAAAATATTTTCAACTGAATGACAAAACACAAATGATCAAAATATGTGGGATGCAACTAAAACAGTACTTAGAGGAGATGTTGTTTAAATCTCTTTTGTATAAAAAAGGACTAAGATATCAAATCAATAATATTTCCCTATACCTTTAGAAACTAGAAATAGAAGAGCAAACTTCCAAAGCAAATGAAAGGAAGAAAATAGAGATTGGAATGGAAATAAATAAAATTGAAAACAGGAAGCAATAGAGAAAGTCAATCAAGGCAAAAGTTTGTTATTTGAAAAGGTAAACAAAACTAATAAAGAATAAATAAATGGACAAGAATAAAATAAAGACACATTTCAAATGGTAAAATAAGGCACATCATTACCTATTTTTCAGAAATTAAAGAACAATAGGGAAATACTATAACAACTTCATGCCAACAAATGAGATAATCAGGTGAAATGGAAAAATGCTAGGAATAAACAAACTATCAAAACTGACTCAAGAAGACACAGAAAATCTTCAAACATCTATAAATATAAAGAATATGAATAAATAATTTAAAATCTCCCCACAAAGAAAAGTCCAGCTGGTTTCACTAGTGAATGTGAATTCTATCAAATATTTAAAGAGAAATAATATCAATCATTCAAAAACTCTTCTAGAAAGTAGAAAAGGAAGATATACTTCTAAAACCATTCTTCCAATACCAAAGCCAGACAAAGGCATCGCAATAAAAGTAATATCCCACATGTATGCAGATGCAAAACTCCTGGAAAAATATTAGAAATTTAATCTTCAGCATGTAAAAAGCAATATAAATCATGACCAAGTGGTATTTACCCTAGAAATGCATCATTGTTTCAATCTCTGAAAATCATTTGTTATAATACACCATAATAATAGAATATATGACAAAACTGCATCATTATTGCAATAGATGCACAAAAAGCATTTGGCAAAATACAGCACCTTTCATGATAAAATTCTTTAATAAACCAGGAAGAGATTCAACCTCCTCAAGCTGATAAATAGCATCTATGAAAAACCTAGATAACATCATACTTAATGGTGAAAGAATGAATGCTTTCCCCTAAGATTAGGATTAAGTCAAATATGTCCGTTTCTGTCTTTTATTCAACATTAAAGTGGAAGTTCTAGCTAAAGTAATAATGCCAAAAAAATAAGTTATCCAGATTTTAAATAAAGAAATAAAACAGTCTTCATTCACAGAAAATTTGATCTTACATGTAAATCATATAAAAAATTTTTAAAAAAATTTAAAAACTACTAGAACAAACAACTTCAACAAAGTGAAAGGATATAAGATCAATAAAAATAGTGATTTGTATTACTATACAATAGTGTATTTGTTTTTGCAGCTGTAACAGATTACCACAAATTTAATGCCTTAAAACAATACAAAGTTACTATCTTACAATTCTGCAGGTAGCAGTCTAACAATAGCCCCACCAGCCTAAAATTAAAGTATCAGAAGGCCTGTGTTCATTTCTGTGGGCTCCAGGGAAAAATCTATTTCTTTGTCTTTTCCAATTTCTAGAGGCCTCATACATTCATTGGCTCATGGTCTACTTCCCCCATCTTCAAAGCCAACAAAGTAGTCATCAACATGGTGACATAAACAGCTACTGAAAACTCCTCTGCAGAGATTCAATGAAAAAAGGACAATTTTGAATTGTTTGAAACTCTGGAGGAGGATGTAGACTGGAGAAGGACCCTATAGATGTCAAATTGAAGAAAGAGAAGAAATATCAGTTGTCATTTTTTTTCTGTCTTTATCTTTTTTCCTTTTTCCTTTTTTCTTTCTTTGCCTCTTCCTCTTTCTTTGTGAAAGAAATGGAAATGTCTTTATATAGATAATGGTGGTGAATGCATAACTATGTGATTACACAGGGACCCATTGATTGTTTACTTAGAAGGGAATGTATGATGCATGAATAAAACTGTCTAAAAAATAAGCAGAGGAATACAAGTGCTGGAGAAAATGTGGAGAAAGGAATGTACCTAATCACCATAGTTGGGGAAGTAGAATGGTGCAGCCCATCTGAAGGGCAGTGTGGTGGTTCCACTGTAAGCTAAGCATGGGGTTGCCATATGGTCCTGCAACCTCGTAATTGGGTATATACTTGAAAGAACTGAAAAGAGGGACATGAATGGGCATTTGCACAATGGGGATTATGGTGGCAGTATTCACGATTTGCAGTGGCTGGAGGTGGCTTAAGGGTACATCAACTGATGAACTGAATGGTGAACTGTGGTGTAAACATACAATGGCAAATTGAGCTGTTACAAGAAGGAATGAAGTTGTGAGGTATGCAACTAGGTGAATGGATCTTGAGGACAGTATGTTAAGTGAAATAAACTGGATACAAAAAGAAATATATTATAACACCCCACTATATGAACTAACTATAATGTGAAAACTCTGAGAACTGAATGTAAGAGCACAGGTTATCAGGGGAAGGCTTATGGTAAAGGTTCCTAGACTAAGCTCTTACAGCAGTTTCTATTCCTGAGTTGTAAATTCTGAGATGCTGAGCTTTTTATGTGTAACCTGGTCAGTCCCTGGAATGTGAGGTATCTGTGTGACACCTGAGACTCAGAGCCAGAGTCCAGCAGCTATGAATGTCAGCATTATCCCACACAGCAAATGTTAAAGAGTTTGAAAAAGAGTTCAAACTTCAATTAGAGATATGAGCAAAATGCACTTAGTTAGGACTAAGGTAAATCAGACTAAAGGGTAAAGGATGATATTGATGGTGTTTTAAAATTTCAACTTTTTGTGTAAGACCAAATGAAGAGATGTTTATTAGGTGCAAAAAGTCTACATTTTTTGCAACAAACTATATGATTTAACTTGTATGGACAGTTTGTTCAAACACCATAATTACATGGAACTTTCAATAGGGAGTGAAATCTGGTTGGTTTGTACAGGTTAGTGTGAAGTCCCAATACATCCCAAAGTAATTTGGGCAGAGAATAAAAATATTTTTGCAAAGCCCCCTGAGGGACTTGGGGAAAATGTGGAAATATTAAACTTCCCCACCTGGGGAATTACTAATATTCTCACAAGCATTGGAGACTACCAATTTAGAAGGTTGAGCCCTCAATCTTGGGGGTTGCCCTTATGAAGTTTGTTACTGCAAAGGAGAGGCTAAGCCTACTTAAAATTGTGTCTATGGGTTACCCCAGAGAACCTCTTTAGTTGCTCAGATGTGGACTCTCTCTAAGCCTACTCCACAGGTAAACTCACCATCCTCCCCACTACATGGGGCATGATTCCCAGGGGTGTAAATCTCCCTGGCACCATGACATGACTCACAGTGATGAGCTTGGCCCTGGCTTCATAGGATTGAGAAAGTCTACTTGGACCAAAAGGGGAAAGAGAAATGAAACAAAATAGTTTCAGTGGCTAAGAGATTTCAAATAGAGTCAAGAATTCATTCTGGAGGTTATTCTTATGCATTGTATAGATATTCCTTTTTAGTTTTTAGTGTATTCGGATAGTTAGAAGGAAATACCTGAAAATGTTGCACTGCAAACCAGTAGCCTTGATTCTTGAAGATGATCGTATAACTATAAAGCTTACCCTGTATGACCATGTGATTGTGAAAACCTTGTGGCTCCAACTCACTTTATCCAGTGCATGGACAATGAGTAGAAAAATGAGGACAAAAAGTAAATGAGTAATCAGGAGGGATGGGGGGGTGTGGGATGTTTTGGGTGTTATTTTTTACTTTAATTTTTGTTCTTATTCTTTTTTGTGTGTGGTAATGAAAATGTTCAAAAATTGATTATGGTGATGAATGCACATCTATGTAATGGTACTGTGAGCAATTGATTGTACACTGTGGATGACTGTATGGTTTGTGAATATATCTCAATAAAACTGAATTTTTTAAAAAGCCAGCAGAATAGCATCTGTTTCTCTGACTCTCTCTCCCACTTTTGAGTACTCTTATTCTCACCAAATAATACAGGATAATCTTCCTATTTTAAGTCCAACTGATTAGCAACTTTAATTCTATCTGCAATCTTAATTTCCCTTTTGCTTATAACCTAACATATTCATAGGTTCCAGGTATTAAAACTTGGACATTTTGGGGGAGCCATTTTCTGCCTACTAAAATTAGCAACAAACAATCCAAAAATGAAATTAATAAAACAATTTCATTTGCAATTGAATCAAAATAAAATATTTATGGGATAACTTCCAGGGAAGATGGCAGAATAGGGAGTTCCAGGACTCACTTTCTCCTCCTAAACAGCCAGTGTACAGGCAAGAACTGTATGAAACCACTGTTCTGGGGCTCCAGGATCACTGTACAGCATCCAAGGAAGATCAGGAGGAAGAGGCTGAGAAACTGTGGTAAAGAATTACGAATACTTCTTTCCAAGGTGGCTCCAGGCACCCATACCCCTCTCAAAGCAAGCCATCTCAAGGCCCATTTTCTGGCTGACTACTGCAGATAAAGAGAGACATGGAAGTCCTCTTCCCCAGTAGGGGTGGGGTTTTGATTTGTGAATTTGGATCACGAGGTCCTGGCTAGAGCTGCAGATTCAGGCTGCCTCCACAAGGGCAGAGACAGTGAAGGTTTAAAGACACAGTGCCTCCTTAAGATTGTGAAGAATAGTTTGCTGAAGGGTGTCATCTGCTGGGCAGGCCAGGAAAGCACAATGTCAGGGAGTCATCAAAAAGTATTTGGTGTCTTTCCTGACCCACTCCCCAGGGTTCTTTGGAGGTGCTCTTCACCCACTTCATGAATCCATGGCCCTATTTGGAAATACTGATTGGTAAGGTCCTCTACATGGTAACACTCCTCCCAGAATTTTTTTTACAGGCAAAAGCAGCTACAGGCAATGAAAGGAATGTTGTAAAAAAAAAAAAAAAAAACAGACTAGATCAAGATTCCCAGCAATGGAGCAGAGGAAAGAAAGCTTTCTCCCAAGAGTGAAACAATAACATAAATAATGCAGTCTTAAAAATTGTACCACATAATCAGGGAAAGAATCAGATGAAGAAGAGCTGAAAAAACCTGATCAGATTTTTTCATAGGCAATTCTAAAGTTCTAGAATAATTTGAACCAAGAGTCACTGAAGAACCTTAACATAAAGCAAATCAACAATAAAACCTAGGCAAGAGAGAGAAACAGACCTTCAGAGTAAATTCAAGATACTCAGATGCCTAGACATCAGCCAAAAATTACAAGCCATAATAAGAAACAGTAAGATATGGCCCAGTCAGAGGAAACAAATTAAAACTTTGGAGGATGCACAGAATTTGGTGCAACTAATCAAAGATATTCAAACAAATATCTTAAATCAATTCAAGAACATGAAGTAAAATATGGCTAAAGACATAAAGGATATTAAGAAGACACTTGGCTAGCATAAAGAATAATTTGAAAGTATAGAAAGAAACAGCAGAAATTATGGGAAAGAAAGTCACAATAGAAGAGATTAAAAATACACTAAAGGCATACAACGGCAGATCTTAATGGCAGAAGAAACAATCACCAGATTAGAAGACAGGAAAAACAAAAATAACAGATAGAACAGATAGAGAAAAGAAAGGAAAAAATTAAGTGGGGTTCCAGTGATTTGAATGACAGTATGAAGCACAAAAACATACACGTCATGGGTATTCCAGAGGGAGAAGAGAAGGGAAAGGTACCAGAAAGAATATTTGAAGAAATAATGGCTCAAAATTTCCCAACTCTTATGAAAACCGTAGATATACATGTCCAAGAACTGCAATGTACTCCAAACAGAATATATCCTAAAGGACCAATTCTGAGGCACATACTAATGAGAATTTCAAATGCCAAAGATAAACAGAGAATCCTGAAAATAGAAAGAGAAAAGAGATTCATCACATACAAGGGAACCACAGTAAGATTAAGTGTTTATTTCTCATCAAAAACCATGGAGGCAAGAAGGTAGTGTTTTGATATATTTAAAGTATTGAAACAGAAAAACCACCATCTAAGAATTCTGTATCCATCAAAACTTTCCTTCAAAAATGAGGGAGACAAAAAAAAAAAAAAAAAAAAGAGGGAGACAGTGAAATATTCACAGATAAGCACAAACTGAAACTGAGGGAGTTCATCAACAAGAGAACTGCCATACAAGAAATACTAAGTTCTTCAGACTGAAAATAAAAGACAGGAGAGGGAGGCTTGAAGGAGAGTGTAGAAATAAATATTATCAGCAAGGGTAATGAAAACATTAAAAAGAGAGACAAAAATAAGATATGACATATAAAAATCAAAGGATAAAATGTTTAAAGTGATTACTGCCATTACAGTAATAACACTGAATGTTAATGGATTAAACTCCCCAATCAAGAGCCACAGATTGGCAGAATGTATAGTAAAGTATGACCAGCATTTTACTGTCTACTAGAGACTTACCTTAGACCCAAAAACAAAAATACTTTGAAAGTGAAAGGTGAAAATAGAGATTCCATGCAAACAGTAACCAACGAAGAGCTGAAGTAGTTATACTAACATCATACAAAATACACTTTAAATGCAAAAGTGTTGTAAGAGACAAAGAATTACACTATATATTAATAAAAGGGACAATCTACCAGAAGAAATTACAGCCATAAATATTTATGTAACTAACCATGGTGCCTCAAAATATGTGAGACAAAAACACTGGCAAAACTGAAGGGAGAAAGAGACGTCTCTACAATAATAGTTATAGACTTCAATGCACAACTCTCATCAACAGATAAAACATCTAGACAGAGAATCAATAAGGAAATAGAGAACTTGAAGAATATGATAAGTGAACTAGACCTAACAGCTATATACAGAACACTGCACCTCAAAACACTAGGGCATACATTCTTCTAAAGTGCTCATAGATCATTCTCCATGACCACAGGTTCAGTCACAAAACAAGACTCAATAGATTTAAAAAGATTGAAATTTTACAAAGCACTTTCTCTGACCATAATGTAATGAAGCTGGAAATCAATAAGAGATGGAGAACTGAAAAATTCACAAACATATGGAAGTTAAACAACACACTCTTAAAC
The DNA here is from genome assembly GCF_015220235.1 of Choloepus didactylus. Classification (NCBI taxonomy): domain Eukaryota; kingdom Metazoa; phylum Chordata; class Mammalia; order Pilosa; family Megalonychidae; genus Choloepus; species Choloepus didactylus. The sequence continues at coordinate 107,035,208 of NC_051308.1, forward strand.
ATTCAGTGGATCAAAGAAGAAACTGCAAGAAAAATCAGTAAATATCTCAAGATAAATGAAAATGAGAGCACAATATATCAAAACTTATGGGATGCAGAAAAGGCAGTACTGAAAGGAAATTTATAGCCCTAAACACCTCCATTAAAAAAAGAAGAAAGAGCTGAAATCAAAGACCTAACTGCACACCTGGAGGAACTAGAAAAAAAGAACAGCAAACTAATCTCAAATCATCAAGAATAAAGAACAAAGATTAGAGCAGAAATAAATGAAATTGAGAGTTTAAAAAAAAGAATGAAACAAATCAAAAGTTGGTTATTTGAGAGGATCAATAAAATTGGCAAACATTTAGCTAGACTGACAAAGAGAAAAGATGCAGATAAATAAAATCAGAAATGAGAGGGGGGAATTACTACTGATCCCACAGGAAAAGAAACGAATCATAAGAGGATACTATGAGCACCTGTATACAACAAAGTAGACAACCTAGATGAAATGGACAAATTTCTAGAAACAAACAACGTACGCTGAATCTAGAATACAAAGAAGTCTTCAACAGACCAATTACAAGTAAAGAGACTGAATCTGTCATCAAAAACCTCCCAACAAAGTCAAGGCCAGGACCAGATGGCTTCACAGGTGAATTCTACCAATTATTCCAAGAATTAATACCAATCCTGCTCAAACTCTTCCAAAAAGTTGAAGAGAAGGGAACGCTACCTTCTTCATTCTTTGATGCTTTCATAACCTTAATAGCAAAGCCAGATAAAAATACTATGAGAAAAGAAAATGTCTTTAATGAATAAAGATGCAAAACTCCTTGACAAAATACTTCCTAATTGAATCCAATAGCACATTAAATGAATTATACACCATGATCAAGTGGGTTTTATCCCAGGCATGCAAGAGTGATTCAATACAAGAAAATCAATTAATGTAATATACCACATTAGTAAATCAAAGGGGGGAAGCCACATAATCATCTCAGTTGATGCATAAAAGGCATTTGACAAAATCCAGCATCCTTTCTTGATAAAAACACTTCCACTTTGAGAGATAGCAATAGAAGGAAACTTCCTCAATATGATAAATAGCATACATGAAAAACCTACAGCTAATATCATACTCAGTGGTGAAAGACTGAAAGCTTTCCCTCTAAGATCAGGAACAAGAAAAGGATGCTCATTGTCACTGCTGGTATTCAGCATTTTGCTAGAAGTTCTAACTAGGTCAGTTAGGCAATAAAAAGAAATGAAAGGCATCCAAATTGGAAAGGAATAAGTAAAACTTTCCCTGTTTGCAGGTGACATGATCCCACATACAGAAAGTCCCCAAGAAATATCTACAACAAAGGTACTAGACCTAATAAACAAGTTCAGCCAAGTGGTGGGATACAAGATCAACACGTGAATATATACACTATTAATGAGCAATCTGAGGAGGAGATAAAGAGAAAAATTCCATTTACAATGGAATTTAAAAAATCAAATATCTAGGAATAAACTTCTTTTAGCAACTAAAAGAATTTCTAAGAATAAACTTAACCAAGTATGTAAAGGACATGTACATAGAAAACTACAAAACATTGCTAAAAGAAACCTAAATAAGACCTAAATAAATGGAAGGATATTACATGTATTGGAAGACTAAATATCATTAAGATGTCAATAATACCCAAATTGATTTATAGATTCAATGCAATGCCAATCAAAATTCCAACAACTTAATTTGCAGAAATGGAAAAGCCAGTTATCAAATTTATTTGGAAGATTAAGGGGCCCTAAGCAGCCAAAAAAGAAGAAGAAAAAAAAGAACAAAGTTGGAGGACTCACACTTTCTGACTTTAAAGTATATTAAAAAACTACAGTGCTCAAAATAGCATGTTACTGGTACCAAGGATAGATATATTGACCAATGAATTGAACTGAAAACAGAAATAGACCCTCACATTTATGGCCAATTGACAAGGCTTCCAAGTCCACTCAACTGGGACGGAATAGTCTTCACAACAAATGATGCTGGGAGAACTGTATATTCATATGCAAAAGAATGAAAAAAGATCCCTATCTCACACCTTATAAAACATTAATTCAAAATGGATCAAAGAACTAAATAAAAGAACCTGGACCATAAAAATCCCGGAAGAAAATGTAGGGAAGCATCTTTAAGAACTTGTGATGGATAGAGGGCGGGGCAAGATGGCAGACTGGTGAGCTGTATGTTTTAGTTACTCCTCCAGGAAAGTAGGTAAAAAGCCAGGAACTGCGTGGACTGGACACCACAGAGCAATCTGTCTTTGGGCATACTTCATACAACACTCATGAAAACGTGGAACTGCTGAGATCAGCGAAATCTGTAAGTTTTTGCAGCCAGGGGACCCGCGCCCCTCCCTGCCAGGCTCAGTCCCGGGGGAGGAGGGGCTGTCAGCTCCGGGAAGGAGAAGGGAGAATTGCAGTGGCTGCTCTTATCGGAAACTCATTCTACTGATTCAAACTCCAACCATAGATAGACTGAGACCAGACACCAGAGACTCTGAGAGCAGCCAGCCCAGCAGAGAGGAGACAGACATAGAAAAAAAAACAACACGAAAAACTCCAAAATAAAAGCAGAGGATTTTTCGAGTTCTGGTGAACACAGAAAGGGGAAGGGCAGAGATCAGGCCTTGAGGCGCATATGCAAATCCCGAAGCAAAGCTGATCTCTCTGCCCTGTACACCTTTCCTTAATGGCCCTGGTTGCTTTGTCTATTAGCATTTCAATAACCCATTAGATCTCTGAGGAGGGCCGTTTTTTTTTTTTTTTTTAAATCCTTTTTGCTTTTTCTAAAACAATTACTCTAAGAAGCTCAATACAGAAAGCTTCAAAGAATTGAAATTTGGGCACGTCAAGTCAAGAGCAGAACTAAGAGAGCTCTGAGACAAAAGGCAATATTCCAGTGGCTGAGAAAATTCACTAAACAACACAACTTCCCAAGAAAAGGGGGGTGTCCGCTCACAGCCACCATCCTGGTGGACAGGAAACACTCCTGCCCATCGCCAGCCCCATAGCCCAGAGCTGCCACAGACAACCCAGTGTGACGGAAGTGCTTCAAATAACAGGCAAACACCACAAAACTGGGCGTGGACATTAGCCTTCCCTGCAACCTCAGCTGAATGTCCCAGAGCTGGGAAGGGGGAGCAGTGTGAATTAACAAAGCCCCATTCAGCCATCATTTGAGCAGACTGGGAGCCTCCCAACACAGCCCAGCAGCCCAGAACTGCCCTGGGGGGACGGCACTCACCTGTGACATAGCACAGTCATCCCTCAACAGAGGACCCGGGGTGCACAGCCTGGAAGAGGGGCCCACTTGCAAGTCTCAGGAGCCATACGCCAATACCAAAGACTTGTGGGTCAGTGGCAGAGACAAACTGTGGCAGGACTGAACTGAAGGATTAGACTATTGCAGCAGCTTTAAAACTCTAGGATCATCAGGGAGATTTGATTGTTAGGGCCACCCCCCCTCCCCGACTGCCCAGAAACACGCCCCACATACAGGGCAGGCAACACCAACTACACACGCAAGCTTGGTACACCAATTGGGCCCCACAAGACTCACTCCCCCACTCACCAAAAAGGCTAAGCAGGGGAGATCTGGCTTGTGGAGAACAGGTGGCTCGTGGACGCCACCTGCTGGTTAGTTAGAGAAAGTGTACTCCACGAAGCTGTAGATCTGATAAATTAGAGATAAGGACTTCAACTGGTCTACAAACCCTAAAAGAACCCTATCAAGTTCAGCAAATGCCACGAGGCCAAAAACAACAGAAAATTATAAAGCATATGAAAAAACCAGACGATATGGATAACCCAAGCCCAAGCACCCAAATCAAAAGACCAGAAGAGACACACCACCTAGAGCAGCTACTCAAAGAACTAAAGATGAACAATGAGACCCTAGTACGGGATATGAAGGAAATCAAGAAGACCCTAGAAGAGCATAAAGAAGACATTGCAAGACTAAATAAAAAAATGGATGATCTTATGGAAATTAAAGAAACTGTTGACCAAATTAAAAAGATTCTGGACACTCATAGTACAAGACTAGAGGAAGTTGAACAACGAATCAGTGACCTGGAAGATGACACAATGGAAAATGAAAGCATAAAAGAAAGAATGGGGAAAAAAATTGAAAAACTCGAAATGGACCTCAGGGATATGATAGATAATATGAAACGTCCGAATATAAGACTCATTGGTGTCCCAGAAGGGGAAGAAAAGGGTAAAGGTCTAGGAAGAGTATTCAAAGAAATTGTTGGGGAAAACTTCCCAAATCTTCTAAACAACATAAATACACAAATCATAAATGCTCAGCGAACTCCAAATAGAATAAATCCAAAAAAACCCACTCCGAGACATATACTGATCACACTGTCAAACATAGAAGAGAAGGAGCAAGTTCTGAAAGCAGCAAGAGAAAAGCAATTCACCACATACAAAGGAAACAGCATAAGACTAAGTAGTGACTACTCAGCAGCCACCATGGAGGCAAGAAAGCAGTGGCACGATATATTTAAAATTCTGAGTGAGAGGAATTTCCAGCCAAGAATACTTTATCCAGCAAAGCTCTCCTTCAAATTTGAGGGAGAGCTTAAATTTTTCACAGACAAAGAAATGCTGAGAGAATTTGCTAAAAAGAGACCTGCCCTACTGGAGATACTAAAGGGAGCCCTACAGACAGAGAAACAAAGACAGGACAGAGAGACCTGGAGAAAGGTTCAGTACTAAAGAGATTCGGTATGGGTACAATAAAGGATATTAATAGAGAGAGGGAAAAATATGGCAAACATAATCCAAAGGATAAGATGGCCAATTCAAGAAATGCCTTCACGGTTTTAACATTGAATGTAAATGGATTAAACTCCCCAATTAAAAGATATAGATTCGCAGAATGGATCAAAAAAAATGAACCATCAATACGTTGCATACAAGAGACTCATCTTAGACACAGGGACACAAAGAAACTGAAAGTGAAAGGATGGAAAAAAATATTTCATGCAAGCTACAGCCAAAAGAAAGCAGGTGTAGCAATATTAATCTCAGATAAAATAGACTTCAATTGCAGGGATGTTTTGAGAGACAAAGAAGGCCACTACATACTAATAAAAGGGGCAATTCAGCAAGAAGAAATAACAATCGTAAATGTCTATGCACCCAACCAAGGTGCCACAAAATACATGAGAGAAACATTGGCAAAACTAAAGGAAGCAATTGATGTTTCCACAATAATTGTGGGAGACTTCAACACATCACTCTCTCCTATAGATAGATCAACCAGACAGAAGACCAATAAGGAAATTGAAAACCTAAACAATCTGATAAATGAATTAGATTTAACAGACATCTACAGGACATTACATCCCAAATCACCAGGATACACATACTTTTCTAGTGCTCACGGAACTTTCTCCAGAATAGATCATATGCTGGGACATAAAACAAGCCTCAATAAATTTAAAAAGATTGAAATTATTCAAAGCACATTCTCTGACCACAATGGAATACAATTAGAAGTCAATAACCATCAGAGACTTAGAAAATTCACAAATACCTGGAGGTTAAACAACACACTCCTAAACAATCAGTGGGTTAAAGAAGAAATAGCAAGAGAAATTGCTAAATATATAGAGACGAATGAAAATGAGAACACAACATACCAAAACCTATGGGATGCAGCAAAAGCAGTGCTAAGGGGGAAATTTATAGCACTAAACGCATATATTAAAAAGGAAGAAAGAGCCAAAATCAAAGAACTAATGGATCAACTGAAGAAGCTAGAAAATGAACAGCAAACCAATCCTAAACCAAGTAGAAGAAAAGAAATAACAAGGATTAAAGCAGAAATAAATGACATAGAGAACAAAAAAACAATAGAAAGGATAAATATCACCAAAAGTTGGTTCTTTGAGAAGATCAACAAGATTGACAAGCCCCTAGCTAGACTGACAAAATCAAAAAGAGAGAAGACCCATATAAACAAAATAATGAATGAAAAAGGTAACATAACTGCAGATCCTGAAGAAATTAAAAAAATTATAAGAGGATATTATGAACAACTGTATGGCAACAAACTGGATAATGTAGAAGAAATGGACAATTTCCTGGAAACATATGAACAACCTAGCCTGACCAGAGAAGAAATAGAAGACCTCAACCAACCCATCACAAGCAAAGAGATCCAATCAGTCATCAAAAATCTTCCCACAAATAAATGCCCAGGGCCAGATGGCTTCACAGGGGAATTATACCAAACTTTCCAGAAAGAACTGACACCAATCTTACTCAAACTCTTTCAAAACATTGAAAAAAATGGAACACTACCTAACTCATTTTATGAAGCTAACATCAATCTAATACCAAAACCAGGCAAAGATGCTACAAAAAAGGAAAACTACCGGCCAATCTCCCTAATGAATATAGATGCAAAAATCCTCAACAAAATACTTGCAAATCGAATCCAAAGACACATTAAAAAAATCATACACCATGACCAAGTGGGGTTCATTCCAGGCATGCAAGGATGGTTCAACATAAGAAAAACAATCAATGTATTACAACACATTAAAAACTCGAAAGGGAAAAATCAATTGATCATCTCAATAGATGCTGAAAAAGCATTTGACAAAATCCAACATCCATTTTTGATAAAAACACTTCAAAAGGTAGGAATTGAAGGAAACTTCCTCAACATGATAAAGAGCATATATGAAAAACCCACAGCCAGCATAGTACTCAATGGTGAGAGACTGAAACCCTTCCCTCGAAGATCAGGAACAAGACAAGGATGCCCGCTGTCACCACTGTTATTCAACATTGTGCTGGAAGTGCTAGCCAGGGCAATCCGGCAAGACAAAGAAATAAAAGGCATCCAAATTGGAAAAGAAGAAGTAAAACTGTCATTGTTTGCAGATGATATGATCTTATATCTAGAAAACCCTGAGAAATCGACGATACACCTACTAGAGCTAATAAACAAATTTAGCAAAGTAGCGGGATACAAGATTAATGCACATAAGTCAGTAATGTTTCTATATGCTAGAAATGAACAAACTGAAGAGACACTCAAGAAAAAGATACCATTTTCAATAGCAACTAAAAAAATCAAGTACCTAGGAATCAACTTAACCAAAGATGTAAAAGACCTATACAAAGAAAACTACATAACTCTACTAAAAGAAATAGAAGGGGACCTTAAAAGATGGAAAAATATTCCATGTTCATGGATAGGAAGGCTAAATGTCATTAAGATGTCAATTCTACCCAAACTCATCTACAGATTCAATGCAATCCCAATCAAAATTCCAACAACCTACTTTGCAGACTTGGAAAAGCTAGTTATCAAATTTATTTGGAAAGGGAAGATGCCTCGAATTGCTAAAGACACTCTAAAAAAGAAAAACGAAGTGGGAGGACTTACACTCCCTGACTTTGAAGCTTATTATAAAGCCACAGTTGCCAAAACAGCATGGTACTGGCACAAAGATAGACATATAGATCAATGGAATCGAATTGAGAATTCAGAGATAGACCCTCAGATCTATGGCCGACTGATCTTTGATAAGGCCCCCAAAGTCACGGAACTGAGCCATAATGGTCTTTTCAACAAATGGGGCTGGGAGAGTTGGATATCCATATCCAAAAGAATGAAAGAGGACCCCTACCTCACCCCCTACACAAAAATTAACTCAAAATGGACCAAAGATCTCAATATAAAAGAAAGTACCATAAAACTCCTAGAAGATAATGTAGGAAAACATCTTCAAGACCTTGTATTAGGAGGCCACTTCCTAGACTTTACACCCAAAGCACAAGCAACAAAAGAGAAAATAGATAAATGGGAACTCCTCAAGCTTAGAAGTTTCTGCACCTCAAAGGAATTTCTCAAAAAGGTAAAGAGGCAGCCAACTCAATGGGAAAAAATTTTTGGAAACCATGTATCTGACAAAAGACTGATATCTTGCATATACAAAGAAATCCTACAACTCAATGACAATAGTACAGACAGCCCAATTATAAAATGGGCAAAAGATATGAAAAGACAGTTCTCTGAAGAGGAAATACAAATGGCCAAGAAACACATGAAAAAATGTTCAGCTTCACTAGCTATTAGAGAGATGCAAATTAAGACCACAATGAGATACCATCTAACACCGGTTAGAATGGCTGCCATTAAACAAACAGGAAACTACAAATGCTGGAGGGGATGTGGAGAAATTGGAACTCTTATTCATTGTTGGTGGGACTGTATAATGGTTCAGCCACTCTGGAAGTCAGTCTGGCAGTTCCTTAGAAAACTAGATATAGAGCTACTATTCGATCCAGCGATTGCACTTCTCGGTATATACCCGGAAGATCGGAAAGCAGTGACACGAACAGATATCTGCATGCCAATGTTCATAGCAGCATTATTCACAATTGCCAAGAGATGGAAACAACCCAAATGTCCTTCAACAGATGAGTGGATAAATAAAATGTGGTATATACACACGATGGAATACTACGCGGCAGTAAGAAGGAACGATCTGGTGAAACATATGACAACATGGATGAACCTTGAAGACATAATGCTGAGCGAAATAAGCCAGGCACAAAAAGAGAAATATTATATGCTACCACTAATGTGAACTTTGAAAAATGTAAAACAAATGGTTTATAATGTAGAATGTAGGGGAACTAGCAGTAGAGAGCAATTAAGGAAGGGGGAACAATAATCCAAGAAGAACAGATAAGCTATTTAACGTTCTGGGGATGCCCAGAAATGACTATGGTCTGTTAATTTCTGATGGATGTAGTAGGAACAAGTTCACTGAAATGTTGCTATATTATGTAACTTTCTTGGGGTAAAGTAGGAACATGTTGGAAGTTAAGCAGTTATCTTAGGTTAGTTGTCTTTTTCTTACTCCCTTGTTATGGTCTCTTTGAAATGTTCTTTTATTGTATGTTTGTTTTCTTTTTAACTTTTTTTTTCATACAGTTGATTTAAAAAAGAAGGGAAAGTTAAAAAAAAAAAAAAGAAAAGAAAAAAGACAAACAAGGAAAAAAAAAAAAGATGTAGTGCCTCCTTGAGGAGCCTGTGGAGAATGCGGGGGTATTCTCCTGCCCCACCTCCATGGTTGCTGGCATGACCACAGACATAGGGGACTGGTGGTTTGATGGGTTGACCCCTCTACCATAAGTTTTACCCTTGGGAAGACGGTTGCTGCAAAGGAGAGGCTAGGCCTCCCTGTATTTGTGCCTAAGAGTCTCCTCCTGAATGCCTCTTTGTTGCTCAGATGTGGCCCTCTCTCTCTGGCTAAGCCAACTTGAAAGGTGAAATCACTGCCCTCCCCCCTACGTGGGATCAGACACCCAGGGGAGTGAATCTCCCTGGCAACGTGGAATATGACTCCCGGGGAGGAATGTAGACCCGGCATCGTGGGATGGAGAACATCTTCTTGACCAAAAGGGGGATGTGAAAGGAAATGAAATAAGCTTCAGTGGCAGAGAGATTCCAAAACGAGCCGAGAGATCACTCTGGTGGGCACTCTTACGCACACTTTAGACAACCTTTTTTAGGTTCTAAAGAATTGGGGTAGCTGGTGGTGGATGCCTGAAACTGTTAAACTGCAGCCCAGAGCCCGTGAGTCTCGAGGACAGTTGTATAAAAATGTGGCTTATGAGGGGTGACAGTGGGATTGGGAATGCCATAAGGACCAAACTCCACTTTGTCTAGTTTATGGATGGATGTGTAGAAAAGTAGGGGAAGGAAACAAACAGACAAAGGTACCCAGTGTTCTTTTTTGCTTCAATTGCTCTTTTTCACTCTAATTATTATTCTTGTTATTTTTGTGTGTGTGCTAATGAAGGTGTCAGGGATTGATTTAGGTGATGAATGTACAGCTATGTAATGGTACTGTAAACAATCGAAAGTGCGATTTGTTTTGTATGACTGCGTGGTATGTGAATATATCTCAATAAAATGATGATTAAAAAAAAAAAAAAAAAAGAAGAGTCTATATATCTGAAAAAAGGGTTGTGGGGTAGGTTTATTAAATTCAATACAGATAGACCAAAGTAGATTTATTTACCTGTTATTCCACAACAACAATATAGACATTCAAGAAAAATAAGCACAATGATTTTGACTCATTATGTATAGCTATATGTAGGATCATGTTTTCTGAAGTGACCACAGTTATCTCTATCAACATTTTCCTTCTATTCAGTTAACATCACCACCTCTATTTACAGATCCATTTGGAGTCCACCATCTCTAGAACACAACATGGTTTGTTGTAGCTTTGTTGAATTCTGAGACATAAACTACCTTTCGAAAAAACATTGTACATGGGTTGTGAGGATATGAAAGATTTAAAAGCAATGTAAATTGGTGTTGGGGGTTTGCAATAGCCTTTTCTGTAGTAAAAGAGCAAAAAATATAGACTACTTTTGATTCTCTTGCCAGAGAAATAATAATAATTATTATTATTATTATTATGGAAAATAAGAAAAATTTTAGTTGTATAGAACCCATTAAGTAAAATTATCTTAGATTAAATTTATCCTATTTACTGCACACCTAAACCTCCTGTCTAGTTCTAACAAGTAGAAATAAAGACTCTTTTAAATTCATTTTCATTCAATGTTTATCAAAATTTTGTCTGAGAGAAAGCTATCTTTGATCAAAGTTTAGAAAAATGAATAACCCAATGCACTATGGAATAAAAGTTTCTGAGCATAATATAAAAGGATAATAAATTTAAATACTTGGAAAAGAAGTAAACTGTACTTCTTTGAAGGAATATTATCCAACAGCAATCCCTCAAAAAATACCTCAAACCCATATTATTCCATAGAGAAGTTGAACAAATTTCCAAACATGAGATGACCTAGTGCCACCCAAACTCTAAGTAAATAGTAGTAAATAACCAATAATCAGGCTGTGTAAAATGAAACACATATGTGCCACAAACACATAACCAGAAATATTAGAAAGCAAACAAAAAATGGAAAAATTGCCGTACATATCTGTCAAATTTTTAATATTAAGAAATAATGTTACAAACTGATGGAGAAAATAACTAAAACTCTAAAGCAGAAAATAGATATGAGCATATAGACTATAAAATAAGAAAAAGAAATGCATCAAGGATAAAGGTTAGTTTTACTTCATTATAAATATTCTGCAAATTAAAATTAAACTGAGTGATACTTATCAAATTAGCAGTGGAGATATAGATTATATGAAATGCAACAAAAGTGTTCATGAGATTCACAGATTTTTTTTTAATTTTTGCAAATAAATTCAGCAAAATGTATGAAGATCCTTGAATATTCATTCAACTTGTTTTGGTAATTCCTTTTCTGAAAATCTACCCTACTAGCAAAGATTTATGCATAAAGATGTATTTAAGCAAAGAAAATTTGGAATTCTTAACAAAAAACTAATAGTATTTGGTTTAAGAAAGGCAGTATTATGTAGTGGGTGAGAGTACAAAATCTGGAGGCAGGAAACTTGGATTTGGATTCCAATGCTTCCATTTGGTGGCTGTGTGACCTTGTACAAATTACTTAGCCTCTCTGTGTCATAGTTTTCTCATCTGGAAAGTGGGCTGTTGTGAGGATTAAATATAGTAATATATGTAAAGTGCATAGAACAGTGCCTGCAGGAAGGGCTGTATTTGTGATATTATTTTCTTTGACTATTATATTTCTGACTGGGCTCTTTTTTCTCTAGACAATTCTGCTATTCAATGATTTTGAAACTTTATGCTTATCCCATTACTAAGGTTATAAAGTCAAATTAGTGGCCAACCAGCTGTCTTTTTTTTACGGACAAATAGAGGCAAGATGAGTGAAGCAGAGAAAAGAAAACATCCGTAGAAAGTATACGTAATATGGGTACCCCTTATTTAAAGTGAATCTTTTGTTTTCGTTTGTGTGTGCATGTCACATGAATGCTAAGTGGCAATGCAAAATATATTTCTTACTTTGTCTCACAGGTAGAGCATGAATAAAGAATATATAACATGATAGGCTGACCAACTGACTCAGCAATATCTTTATTGGAAAATAAACTTTCTTTACCTCTTCAGAGCCCTTGTTTCCCATATCAAATGTTATAGCATGACTGATTTTTCTCCAATGGCAGAACTATGGAATCTGAAAAGAATCAGCATTTCTGAAAAGAAAAATAAAGTGGTTATGACACATTTTATTCTCAGTATTATTTGTCTCCTCTCTCATACTAGATCTCAAATGGGGAAATCAGAAGAGAGAAGTCCATTCAAGGTAAGAAGCTTTAGATATTTTTGCCTTTTGACCAGGGAAGTCCAATTGAAGGAAATTATTTTCCAGAGTTCTTTGAGAAGCAGAGATTCAGGGTTCTAGGAATGAAAAGCATGGCATTGGCAGACACAGGGAATAGCAGAGAAGGTTGGAGGAGATAGGGGAATAAATAGCAAAGAGGGTGTTGAGACAGTTGACTGGTAAACCCAGAGACATTCAAAATTTGCATTTAACCAAGTACATTTGTACTCGAAAACCCTAAAATAATCCCTTTAAACTATAAAACTCTAAACTCTTTAGGCAAAAAAAAAAAAAAAAAGGCTACTAATAATTTGGTTTCTTACTACACTCCAAACTCAACTCTTACAGCCCCCAGATTTTATCCCAATATTTTCATATATAGAATTTCATGTAGTTCAGTGAACAAAGTAAAAGACCTGAGTTCATGGTCTTATTTTTTCTCTGAATAATTTAATCCTCCTGAATCTTAATTTTCTCTTCTAAAACTGGGGTATTATAGGAATTAATGGACAGCATAAGTAAAACATGTAACAGAATTGCACAGAGTAAGCCTTAAATAAATATTTCCTTCTTTTCTTCCTTCTTAAGATTGATGCTGTGGGTACCTCCTATGACCAACCTGGAATATCTCTGTTTTTCTTTTTTCCTATCCTTAAGCACTCTAAGCATTATCTTATCTGCCCATCCAGCTACTTGTCCTATTATCTCCCCCAAAGCATGATTATCATTTATACATAGACCACAGTTCTAAACAGATCTCACCAATTTCTGAATTGAACACAAAATGAAAGGCACAGCTCCTTCTCATATTTGAGATGACATAAATGTGCTCTAAGATGTAAAATAACGTAATGTGATTTTCCTTAAGCCATCTGTAAGATAAGGAAGTCCAAGTCACTAATGTGAAAGAGTTTCAGATTCCCCCAAAATGTCCTGTCTCCTAATTGTGTCCAACAGCCATTAAGGAAATGACCAAGTAATTTGCTTCCACCGTTAGCAATCTTCCTTCCATTTTCTTGAAAGTTTTCAAACCAACAACTAAGGACTTACCAACTTACTCCTCAGAACCGTGTACATTGTGACTCTTCTAAATGGCTAGCCCAACCTCAACCCTAATGAGTGTCAGTGATGGGCTTGTTTTGGTTGTCAGTATTCTTCATCACCTTGCTTGGTAATTTTGCTATCCAGCACCCTAGGGAGCCATTACCACAATGCTCCTGATGCAGGTTTTGCCTTCCCTCAATTAAAAACCATAATTTAAAGGGAAAATGGACCTCAAGTTTCTCTTGCTAAAGAGATAAACCATAAAATAGACTCAAGGTATTAAGTGGTTTCCTACTTTAGATTTCCTAATAGGCGACTCATTAGAAATCTGGAGGCTGCCGGCCAATATCAGCAGAAAAGAACTGTAGCCCCCTCCCAGGAACCCCTCCCGTGAGTCCTCTCCTGCAGTACATGCTTTTTTACCCTTTGGTTGGAGGTAAGAAACTTGTGCTCTTCTGCTCCCAAATCCCACTTCTATTCCAAGGAGAGGTGTGGGTTTTGAGAAACAGCAGGGTAATGGACTTGCAGGTGCCCTGTAAATCCAACAGAGACAGCAGCAAAGAGCAAATCTGGGAAATGGAAAACCATGTGGGATTGTGCAGGTGCAGTGCCTGAAGATATGTTCATTCCAAAAACATATATTTAATTCCTAGTTTCTGTCATGAAATGTACTATATTCAGGTAATATGGACTAAAATAAGTGCTGGTCTCTACGTAGGTTAAGAAACTTAACCCCAAAGAAGGAGACAAAGAAAGTAATGACTGCAGTATGCCATGTTAAGAGGCTGTGAAAGAGATAACCATGTGTCTCTGTAAGAGCCCATGAAGAGGAGTATGAATTGAATTGTAGAAGTCAGCAAAACTTCTTTAAGGAGGTTATGCTAGAGTAAAGTTTTGAAATTTGAGTAGTGGCTAGACAAATAATTAGAAAAAATAAATTTCAGGAAAATATAGAATAATGTATGTAAAGGTGAGGAGACATAAAACAGTGCATCACCATTTGGAACAGCAAGTTCTTTGGTAGGAATTTTAACTTAAGGAGTTAAAATTTACCTTCAAATTTATTAGACATTATTGAAGGATTTATAAATTCAGAAATTATTTGATAAGATTTTCATTTTAGGAAGATGATGATAATAATTAACATTTAAATAGTGCTCAGCTTATACTAGGCACTGTTTCAAGTGTCTAACATATCTCATTTACTCCTCGCAACAACCCTGAGAGAACCTGAGGGCAGTGTGAGGAATGGATTGGGACAACCAGACTTGAAGTTCTTGGCAGTGATCCAAAGAAGACAGGATGAGGCTGTGTAGAAAGAGACGTTATGCAAATGAGAAACTTTAAGCCAGTAGAATCTACAGAATTTAGTGTCTGATTTAATCTGTGGAATGAGAATAAAAGAGTGATAAAGATGGCTCCCAGGTGCATGTCTTGGCTTCCTTGGGTGGATAGAGTTGGCATTCACCAAGATACGGTGTAGAGTAGGCAGAGCAAATCTGGGTGCAGAAATGGTGAATCTAATTTCAACTCTCCCAACCTCTATCAGTTATTAGAACTGTCTTCTCAGAGTGTTGAGCCAGATGTCCAAGGAATAGACATGGTGAGGAGTGGCAAGGTGGTTCAAAGCATAGGACCTTGAATCAGAAGATCAGTCAATGGTTTGAGTCATTCAATCACTTTATTTGTATAACTTGAAGAAGAACTTCTCTGGTTTGTAATTCCTTCATCTAAAAAATGAAACTGATACTAGCTCTCATATGTTCAGAAGACAGAGCAATAGATGATGGATGCTAGGGAGGGAGGGAGGGAGGGAAAGAAAGAAATGGCGGTGTGACAGGATGTTAAAGCTGGTGGAGTGGGGCATCAGGGGAGGGGGGTCAGGGTATGCTGGAGTTCTGTGTATGGGGTTTGTATTGTTTTTGCAACTGTTCCTATAACTTTGAATTTATTTCAAAAAGAAAATTTTAAAAAAATGAAGCTGATAATAGCTATTATAGAAATTGTCGTGAGGCCCAAAAAATACACTTTAAAAATGTTTTGTAGGGCTTCTGGTTGATGAAGATGGTGGCTTAAAATGTTCCAGGGTCTTATTCCCCCATAGAATCTTTGACCAGCTGGCAAAACTAATAGAGACATCTTCCTCAAACTCCAAAAACAATTAAAGAGTTGAAGTAACTTAACGAGTGCCAAATCAAGAAAATACAGCTTTTAAAATGGTAGGAGAGAGGCTCCTAATATGCCTGCTGGCCCCTTACCCAGTCCCACCAGGGCACAGTTTGAGCCACTCTGCACTCCCATTGTGGGTCCTTCGATCTGTTCCAGAGGAAAGAGAGTAACCCCTAAGCACGTACAGATGCGCCTGTTTGTCAGCACCAGTCTATCAGATGGCAGCTAGAAGGTGTGAACCAGGAAACACTTCTGGAGCTCACCCTCTCAAAACTTGCCCTGCAGTGAGAAGCAGCTTTGTAGACAGTTTAAGCAGTGTAATGAACAATTAGGCCTAAGTGCTCTGGGACAAAGGATTGCTTGTTTTAAGGGACATTCAAATTCCTGTAAATGGGGAATTCCTAAGACCATGAGCAGGAAGGCTCACAAAAGACAGAGAGGTCAATACATTTCATATTTGCCTCAGGCTGATCTTCTTGATAGGAGGGCTAAACTCTGAAGGACAGCACTGCCAATGCAGAGCCGATTTGTAAAGACTATGAAAGGTGTTTTTTGCATTGGTTGGTTTGTTTATGTTAGCTTTAGGTACTCAAGGAAATTTGTGTCATATCAGTACCCAGACACAGAATTAAGGACCAGAGAACTCAGGGAATAAATTCCAAGTTATCACATTGAAATATTAAAATGTACAGTGAGAAAAAAAAAGACAAACAAAGAAACAGGAAATGATGGCTCATCCAAAGGAACAACATAAAAATCCAGAAATCATCAATGAAGACCAGACTTTGGACAAACCAGACAAAGACTTGAAAAAAAATTCCTTGATATGCTCAAGGAGATAAAGGAAAACACAAAGAAAGAACTAAATTGTATCAGGAAAATAATGATCATGGGGACATTAACATAGAAATAAAAAGTATCATAAGAGGATACTATGGACAACTGTATGCCAACAAATTAGATAACCTAGATGAAATGGACAAATTCCTAGAAACAAAAACTACCTACAATGACTTAAGAAGAAGTAGAATATCTCAACAAACCAATAACAAGGAAAAAGATTGAATCAGTCATCCTAAATTCCCAGTTAAGAAAATCCCAGAACCAGATGGCTTCCCTGGTGAATTTTACCAAAGCTTCTAAGAAAAAATAACACCAATATTACCTAAACTTTTCCAAAAAATCAGAGGGGGAGAATACTCTTAACTCATGCTATGAGGCCAACATCACCCTCATACCAAAGCAAGATAAAGCACCACAAGAAAAGAAAATTACAGAACAATATCTCTTAGAAATATAGATGCAAAAATCCTCAACAAAGTTCTAGCACACCAAATCCAAGAGCACCATGAAAGAATTATACACCATAATCAAGTGGAATATGTTCCATTTATGCAAAACTGGCTCAACATAAGCAAATCAATTAATGTAATATACCACATTAATAGAACAAAGGGGAAAAAAACACATGATCACTCTATCAAAAGTGATTTACAGATTCAGTGCAATCCCTATAAAAATTCCAACAGCACTTCTGCAGAAATGGAAAAGCCAATTGTCAAATTTATATAGATGGGTAAGGGGCCCTGTTTAGGAAAATCATCTTTTTTTGAGATAATCTGGAGAACTCACACTTCCTGGTTTTAAAAGTTATTGCAACGCTACGGTAATCAAATCAGCACGGTACTGGCACAAGGATGGACAAATAGACCAATGGAATCAAACTGAGAGTTCAGAAATAATAATTCACAGCTGTGACAATTGATTTTTACAAGGGTTTCAAGAAAGAATAGTCACCAACAAATTATGCTTGGAAAACTTGATATCCACATGCAAAATAATGAGATGGACTCCTACCTCACACCATATGCAAAAAGTAACTCAAAATGGATAAAATACTTAAGCATACAAACCAAAACAATACAACTCCTAGGGGGGAAAAAAAAACATAAGGAAGCATCTTCTGTCCCTTGTGTTAGGCAATAGCTTCTTAGACTTCACACCCAAAACACAAGCAACAAAATAAAAAATAGATTAATGGGACGTCATCAAAATTAAAAAATTTTTGCATCAAAAGATTTCATCATGAAAGCAAAAAGACAGCATACAGAATGGAGAAAATATTTGGAAACCACGTATCTGAGAAGGTTTTAATATTGAGAATATATAAAAAGATCCTACAACTCAACAAAAAATCAAACTACCCAATCAAAAAAATGGGCAAAAGGCTTGAATAGATACTTCTCCAAAGAAGATATACAAATGGTCAAAAAAGCACATAAAAATATGTTCAACATCATTATCCG
This sequence comes from Choloepus didactylus, assembly GCF_015220235.1. NCBI lineage: Eukaryota > Metazoa > Chordata > Mammalia > Pilosa > Megalonychidae > Choloepus > Choloepus didactylus. The sequence goes on from NC_051308.1 coordinate 107,053,044, forward strand.
TTAGGGAAAGGCCAGTAAAAACCACTAGGGGATACTGTTTCACACTCACTAGAATAGCCACTATTTTAAATAATGGAAAAATCACAAGTATTGCAGAAGATGTGGAGAAATAGGAACATTCATTCCTTGGTATTGTAAATGTAAAATGGTGTGTAACATTGTGGAAAACAGTTTGGCATTTTCTCAGAAAGTTAAGGATAGAATAACCATATGACCTACCATCCCACTTATAGGTATATAAAAAAAGAAAGCAAGGACTTGAATAGATTGTATACTGATATTCATAGTGGCATTACTCACAATTGCTAGAAGACAGAAGCAAAACCCAGGTGGCCATGAATAGATGAATGGATAAAAAATGTTTTACAGATATACACAATGGAATATTATTCAGCCTCAAAAAGAATTGATGTTCTGACACATGGAACAACATAGATGAACCTTGAAGATATCATGTTGCGTGAAATAATACACACACAAAAGGACAAACATTGTATGATCTTACTGATATGAAATAATAAGAATAAGCAAATTCACTGAGTCAAAAATTAGATACAGGTTACCAGGAGTCAGTATAAGAGTAGGGAATGGGGAGTTGATTCTTTTTTTTTTTTTTAATTGAGATTGTTCAGGTACCATACAATTATCCAAAGATCCAAAGTGTACAATCAGTTTCTCATGGCACCACCATACAGCTGTGCATCCATCAACACAATTAATTTTTTTTTCAATTCTTAGAACATTTTCACTACTCCAGAAAAGAAACAAAGACGAAAAAAAGGAAACTCACATCCTCCCATACCCCTAACCACGCCACCTCCCCCCTCCATTATTGACTCATAGTTTTGGTATAGCACATTTGTTACTGTTGATGAAAGAATGTTAAAATACTACTAACTGTAGTATATAGTTTGCAGTAGGTATATATTTTTTCCCTATATGCCTCTCTATTATTAACCTCTAGTTATAGTGACATACATTTGTTCTAGTTCGTGAGAGAGATTTCTAATATTTGTATAGTTAATCACGGACATTGTCCACCACAAGATTCACTGTTTTATACATTCCCATCTTATAACCTCCAGCTTTCCTTCTGGTGACATGCATGACTCTGAACTTACCCTTTCCACCACCTTCACACACCTTTTAGCACTGTTGGTTACTCTCATTACGTGCTACCATCACCCCTGTCCATTTCCAAATATTGAAGTTCACCCTAGTTGAACATTCTTCTCATAATAAGCAACTGCTCCCCATTCTTTAGCCTCATTCTATATCCTGGTAACTTATATTTCATGTCTATGAGTTTACATATTATAATTAGTTCATATCAGTGAGACCCTGCAATATTTGCCTGTCTGTCTTATTTCACTCAATGTAGTGCCCTCAAGGTTTCTTCATCAACCCGTTTCTTTTAAGATGGTTTTGTTCAAACACTATACATTCCATCCTAAGTAAACAATCATTAGTTCCCCGTATAGTCACGTATTTATGTATTGAACATCATCGCCACTCTCTATATAAGGATATTTCTTCCACAGAGACAGAGAAAGAGTCAAGGAAGGCAGAGAGGCAAAAGAAAAAGGCAAGGGAAAGAGAAAAACAAACAAACAAAAAAACTTGATAGCTAGAAGATGACAAAAGGAAAGATAGCATTAACCTAAAGTAGAATAAAGAGTCAGACAACTTCACCAATGCCAGGAGTCCCATAACCTTCCCCTATTCCGCACCCCCCCGTATGCATTTAGCCTTGGTATATTGCTTTTGTTACATTAAAGGAAGCATGATTAACTCTAGCCTCTAGTTTCCATTGATTGTATTTTCCCCCCAATCCCACCCTATTTTTAACACCTTGCAATGATGACACTCATTTGTTCTACCTCATGTAAAAACATATTTGTAACTTTTATTATAATTGTTGAGCATCCTAGGTTTCCCTGAGTTACACAGTCCCAGTCTTAATCGTTCGTCTTTTGTTCTGGTGTCCCACATAGTCCCAGCCTTCCTCTTTCAACCATATTCACAGTCATCTTTGTTCAGTGTGCTTACATTGCTGTGCTAGTATCTCCCAAAATTGTTTTCCAAACCTCTCACTCCTGTCTTTTCCTTTCTGTCTGCAGTGCTTCCTTCAGTGCTTCCTGTAGAGCAGGGTTCTTGTTCACAAACTCGGTCATTGTTTGTCAGAGAATATTTTAAGCTTTCCCTCATATCTGAAGGATAGTTTTGCCGGATACAGGATTCTTGGTTGGTGGTTTTTCTCTTTCAGTATCTTAAATATATCACCCCACTTCCTTCTTGCCTCTATAGTTTCTATTGAGAAATCCACACATAGTCTTATCAAGCTTCCTTTGTATGTGATAGATCATTTCTCTCTTGCTGCTTTCAGGATTCTCTCTTTATCTTTGATGTTTGATAATCTGATTATTAAGTGTCTTGGTGTAGGCCTATTCAGATCTATTCTGTTTGGGGTACGCTGCACTTCCTGGATCTATAATTTTTATTTCTTTCATAAGAGATGGGAAATTTTCATTGATTATTTCCTCTATTATTGCTTCTGCCCCTTTTCCCTTCTCTTCTCCTTCTGGGACACCAATGACACGTAAATTCTTGCTTTTCATTTTGTCTTTAAGTTCCCAGAGACATTGCTCGTATTTTTCCATTCTTTTTCTCTATCTGTCTTTTGTGTGTAGACTTTCAGGTGCCTTGTTCTCCAGTTCCTGAGTGTTTTCTTCTACCTCTTGAGATCTGCTGCTGTATGTTTCCAGTGTGTCTTTCATCTCTTGTGTTGTGTCTTTCATTTCCACAGATTCCACCAGTTGGTTTTTTGAACTTTCCATTTCTACCTTATGTACGTCCTGTGTTTTCATTCTATGGTTCAGCTCTTTTGCCATATCTTCCCTAAACTTTTTCAATTGACTTATTATTAGTTGTTTCAATTCCTGCATCACAGTTGAAGTGCAAGTTTGTTCCCTTGACAGGGCCATAACCTCATTTTTCTTAGTGTAGGTTGTAGTTTTCTGTTGTCTGGGCATGGTTTCCTTGGTTACCACAATCAGGCCTCCCCAGACCAGAATGGGCTCAGGTCCCAGAAGGAAGAAATATTCAGTATCCAGTTTCCCTGAGGGTGTGTCTTAGAAAATTGGTATACCTTCTAATGCCTCTGGTCACTGTGCTTTTCTGCCCAGCAGGTGGCACCTGTTAGCCTATAATTCTTGACTGGTGTAAGGAAGTGTGGCTCTTTTCCCCAAGTTCTGAATGAAAGGCAGGTATTAGAGCTGAGCCCCACCCCTTTCCTCTGGTTATTAGCATTTCAATGGTCTCTCTCTGCCTGTGCTATAGCCTTGTCTGGGTCACAGAACTGGGAACTGAAAATGGCTGAGGCTTTCACCACTGAGTCAAAAAAGGAACAGAGCTGGTCTGAGGTGACCCTCCAGCTCTCCAAGGTCAGTTGTCACCCAAAGCCTCTGTCTACTTGTTGGGGATTCATACCTCGTAGTGAGCAGTTCACACTTGCTAATTAAAATCCCAGTTGGAGCTCAGCTGAGCTATATTTGCTTGCTGGGAGAAAGCTTCTTTCTGGCACCAAGAGGCTTTGTAGCTCAGGCTGTGGGGAAGGGGTCTCCCGATTTGGATCCGCAGTTTTTCTTACAGATTTTATGCTGTGACCTTGGGCATTCCTCGCAATTCAGGTTGGTGTATGATGAGTGGATGGTCACATTTGTCCCCCTGCAGTTATTCTGAATTATTTGTTAGTTGTTTCTGTTTTTTTTTTAGTTGTTCCAGGGGAACTACTTAGCTTCCACTCCTCTCTATGCTGCCATCTTAGATCGTCTCCCCCAGAAGTTAATTCTTAATTGGTGTAGAATTTCTGTTTTTAGGTGATGGAAATGTTTTGGTAATGGATGGTGGTGATGGTAACACAACGGTGTGCTTGTAATTAACATCAATGAATTATATATTTGAGTGCTGTTAAAAGGTAATTATAGGTTGTATATGTTATTAGAATGAAATTTTTAAAATAAACCATAGAACTGCACAACTCAAACAGTAAGCATTAATGTAAACTAATGGACTGTAGTTAATACTACAATTATAATAATATTCTTTCATCAATTGTTAACAAAAGTTCCACATTAATGCAAAGTGTTAATAACAGAGAAAACTGTGTGATGGAAGGTATATGATTTTTTTTTATAAACCTACAACATCTCTTTAAAAATTATAAAAAAGAAAAACCTTTTAAATGCTTTGTAAAATTTAAGGCATCATAAACTTGTGTTACTATTACAGAAATGGAGGTTGCAGTTCAGACAGCTACATATATTGCTTGTCCAATAGCTGTAAAACCAAGGCAACAAATTACATTTTCTGACTTTGATCCATGTTGTCTTAAAAAGAAAGCTGTGGATTCCTTCCCCTTCCAGGGATCCAAATGCATAGCTTATTCTTTAAGCAACGTTATTAGTACTAGGATTGGATTTGTGAAGACACCTCCATGCTACCTCATTTCCCCCCTTTGCAAGTCAGGAAGTAATTTCATTAAATTACTGAGCAGATTTGGTCGAGGGTATATTAACTACTTTAACTAAGTTACTCTCATAGAAATAAAATAAGAATTGGAAGTTTTGTTGGCTATGTCTTCCAATCCTTCTAGTGAAGGAAAAAATTTCCCAGTTTTCAGAATAGTTTCAATGAAAGAATAAGGGAGATAATCAAAGAATATTTCCTAGAACAAGACTTAGGGACTGACAGCCTGGTCACACTCGTGAGACCTCCAAGCCAGCAAGAGTCCCTGGGACTCATCACATAAATGCTGTCTGGAAAGTCTCTTGCAACAACTCCCACATTCAAGAAACTATTTTTCAAGAGAGATCAAGAACAAGGGGTGAAAGCATGGCAAGATGGGAGGAGAACCAGACTAAGAGGTGGATTAATTCCAGCTCCCTTGACTTCTGCTGTCAAATCATAGGCAAGGGAATCCATAAAACAGATGTTTTATTTCTTCCATGACAAGCAATATATAAGTAACCAGACAGATGAGGAAGCAGTTAATATAAAACCAATGCTTTCAGGAAGTTTGTATTCATCTTAGAGAGAGAGAAGAAAAAACATTTTTACTGCCTTCTTTGCTTCACTTAGCACTTTCTTGTTTCAGAGCTTTTGTACATGTTGCTCCTTCTGTCTAAAAAGATCCCCCAGGTTCGCACCTTTCACCTGGTGACTCCTATTCATCCTTCAGGTTATAGGTTAAACATCAATTCGTCAGGGAGGCCAGCCCCACACCTTCCAATCTAAATTAGATTTCTTTTAATGTTCCTCTTCTAGCCTCTGTTCTTTTCCTTCATAGCACATAACTCAATTTCTGGTAAAGCATTTGTCCCCGAGTTTATCTGTTTATTGAAACTCTCTCAAATAATACCATAAGGTTTATGAGAACAGAGACCACATGTATCTTAGTCTTCATTGGTATGTAGTAGCTAAAATAGTATCTGGTATATATTATGCAAAGTGTAAATGTTTGTTGCAATGATAAGAGATATAATAAATATAGATCCTGGGTGCTATGAGAACAAAAAAGAAGGCGAAGCTTGATCCTATTGGCAGGGTGTGCCTAGAGCAACAAGGGAAGCTTTAGAGAGAAAGTTATGGTGCTGATTTTCTTGAAATACAAGAAGAAATATGAAAGTCAAATAAAGAAGAGGAGCTTTTCCAAGAAGAAGTAGCACATGAGAAAACATGGCAGAAATCAGAACATCACTTTGTGGAGCAGCCAATAGTTTTTAGTTTCAGAGAGCACAGCCAGGACCATATGGGGAATAGAGGGACATTATGCTCAAGAGAGAGAGAGAAAGAGAGAGACCAGGTGATAAATCCATGCTAACAAAGGACTCTGGGCTTCATCCTGTATGGCATGAAGGGTCAATGAAGAATTTTTCTGTTGATTTTCTTGTCGTTCTGGGACTATAGCTCTCTACCCGAATTATTCTGACACAATCCATTATGCTTGGAATTACTTGAGATATTTCAGCAATTATTCAATGCTAGTAGCTGCCTTAAAGAGAATAAACAGATGTGATGACCAGGGAATGAATGTGTGGGCTAATACAGGATGGAGAGATGGGGGTTATATACGAAGGAGACTCCAGAAAAGAGGTTCCAATCTCAAAGGAAGAACAAAACAATGCCAAATAAAGGCAAATTGGCAAAGAGATTTCAACATGGAGATTGAAGGGGTGAATCTGGAACTTAAAAGGGTCACCAAAGTTTGCTGGAGAATGGGCAAGGTCAAGGTTCCTTGTTGTCTTCATGAAAAGGAGAACTGAAAGTAGGAAGTATAGGGAATATGGTCAGATTTTCTTCTGTTCCCTAAATCTAGCAACCTTGAATGTCTTTTTGCTATCAAAAATTGAAATAGTTTTTTGAATGACCGATATTTAGAACAATGAAATATACTGAAATTTTAACTGAGTAATCTCTTTCCACTACTGCAGAGTCTTGTTCAATAGAATATTACTGACAGTAGAAAGCCAAAGTGTTTTAACTTCATTGAACCTCGTTTTCCTCATATGTAAAATATCTTTACAGTATAGTTGAATACTTAAATGAGAAAATGTGTGAAGTGCACATTTTGCCTGGTAAATAACAGTTACATGATTAACTGAATATTTAAAATTATCTCTTCAACTGTCAGGATATAAAGTCTGGCCCATTGCTCTTCGAAGGGCTGATTTGAACTCTTTATTCCTCAGACTGTAAATCATCGGATTAAACAATGGGGTAAGGATAGTATAAGACACAGATATCAAGGTATCTTGGCTTGAGGAGTAATTGGACTTGGGCCTTAGGTAGATGAAAGAGGCACAACCATAGTGGACAGTTACCACAATGAGATGGGAGGCACAGGTGGAGAAAGCCTTATATCTTCCCACAGAGGATGGGATTTTTAGAATGGCAGAGATGATGTGGATGTAAGAGACCAGGATAAGTAGCAGTGGAATAACCAGAACAAACACACCAAGCATGAATATGACCATCTGACTGAGGCGGGAGTGGTGAGACGCCAGTTTGAGCACAGGGGAAATGTCACAGAAGAAGTGATGGAGCTGGTTGGAGGAGTGGAAGGGCAGGTGAAATACAAGGGAGGTAGTGACCAGGGAGACAGAGAAGCCACAGGCACAGGCAGCAGCCACTAGTCCCACGCACACTCCATGTCCCATGAGCACTGTGTAGCGCAGTGGGTTACAGATGGCCACGCAGCGATCATAACCCATGGCTGCCAGCAGGAAGGAGTGAGAGCAGCCAAGGAAGAGGAAGGTAAACATCTGGATGGCACAGCCCTGGAAGGAGATGGTCTTCTTCTGGGACAGCAGGTCAACCAGCATCTTGGGCACAATAACGAAGGTGTAGCAGGTCTCAGAGCAGGAGAGGACTGTGAGGAAGAAGTACATGGGGGTGTGAAGGGCTCTATCCAGAACAATGGTGGAAATGATGATGGTGTTGGTGCCCAGGGTGAACAGGTAGAGGAGCAGGAAGACAACAAAGAGCAGCCACTGCAGCTCAGCCAGAGACGAGAAGCCAAGGAAGACAAAGTCTCTCACCAGGGTCTCATTGGTCTGCTCCATGGAGAGAACTTCTCTAGAGGAGAGTCAGGGACAAAGCTGAAGGCCAGAATCCAGGAAGAAGAGTGGAAATGTGTAGGAAATTCAGCACAGTATCTGCAGGGGCCAGCATTTCCAGATGTTTGGTGGAGCATCTTCATTGCTTCTCAAAAATGTCTGCTAAAGAATTAAGGCTCAATATGCAACAGAATAAATGACAACCAATCATGAGGCTTTCTGCAAGAGTGGGAGCATGCTATACCTCTACTTAAGGATTACTGAATTGTCTAGTAGTTTTCCCTTATCTCTTAATTACAGCTTGTGTTTTTATTGCTCACTATAAGCCCAAGGAAACTAGCCCTCAAAAGTGAAAAAATATGGTTAATTTCAGCTGTCTACAACTGCTCAGAATATGAAAGTATGAGTTGTGTTTAGACACAAATGTGAACCTTAGTTTATCTAACCATAAAATGGAAGGGGAAGAAAAAACTAGATGATTTCTGAGTAAAGGTGTGAAGGGGGATGTGTTCATTGACAACTTACTATATGCTAAGTATGCGGTAAGCATATCAAATATTCTACCTCATTTATTTCTTACACCAGTCCCATGTCAATACCTAAAACAATAAGAAATGAGCTTTAGTTTTATTTCTGATGGACTAACTAACAAGAGACAAAATGGGAACACTACAAGAGGTTCCATGTTGAGCAAAGAATGGAGCAGAAGAGAACATTAGTTTAAAGGAACAATTCTTTTTCAGAGAGAGAACAGTTACTAGGGTGGTGGGAAGACATTCATTCACTTGGTGGCATTTTGCAATACACTTCAATTTTCCTATCCTAAGGTGCCTCAAAGAAACTCAGAGAAACAGTTTCACAGAAGTATCTTAGAGCTTGCCACAAAGAATAGCAAGAAAATGAGACAATTGGGCAGTTTGTTGGGTTCTACTTTCCTGCCATAAGCTATAGCCCTTACATATTTTATATATTGTCATGTCAATAAGATTTCTTCTGACTATTTGCCAAAAAACAGTAGCAGACAGCTATGAACAGACTTGCAAACTGCTAGAATACATTACTTCTAAAGGCCTTTTTTGGCCTCAGGTCAGATCATATTTTATAGGTGCATTTTCTCTCTGCCTAACCTTATAAGTAAATAAAGCATTATCTGTATGCAAAATCATCTAGCATGTATTGTGTGCATTCAGTCTCCATTTATAAACTTCTCAGCTTTTACATCATTTTGTGTTGAGTAACTATATGTGTCTGCTACCAGAATTTTCTGCTTTTGCATTTTTCCAGTCTAAGTACTTTGCAACTGTTTGCTTTTTGGACCCTAAATTAAATCATTGAATACTTCTGAAAGTCATTGCTTCTGTACCTAAAATTTGAAGATGATAGTTTTGCTATTTTTCATTTATTAAAATTTGTCCCTAAACTTAGTAGTTATAATTATTCTTTTACCTGAATTTAGTACTAGGATACTCACATATTCTGGTTTAAAGTTCTTTAACACAATAGGAATTTTTTATTCTGTGCATATAAAGATATCATTGTTAAATGTAAATATAGAGAAAGTATATACCTTGTATATTTTCATTATTATATACATAGATTAGTTATATGTTTTATATATATATGGTAGAATCAAGAAGGGCAAAAGTTTCCCTACATAATACATTTACCTGGACAGATAGATTTCTGTGTATTTCAAGATATTGAGGGAAATGTAAATGTATGGTCATTGTTTATCCTTGTCTCACCACTTTCCTCAAAAACTTCCATCTGGATCTCCTTTTAACTAATCCATTTCCAACCCCTACTATGCCCTCACTGCACTGAATATGATGGATAGAATAGAGCTTGGAGGATGGAATTCTCTGATTCTGAGTCCGTGCCTATATCTACCCAATAATGAAGAAAATTAAGTTTGGATTATTTGTCACTCAGACCCGTAACAGCTAATTTCAGTTCAGTGGATTTTTTTACATAATATTAGTATAAACCCACTGGTTAGATGAATTGTGAGATTAATATATTTGCCCTTTTCATAATGAATGGAGACCGAGCTCCATGGTTCATCTAAGAAGGCAGCCCCCAGATGCTCAAGATGACAGTGGAAGCCACAGCAGTGTGTTATCATGAGGAATATGAAAGGAAGACAGAGAGTAGAAAAAATTTTGATCTTCCAGCCAAACACCCACAGGATATAAAATGGAGGAAGATCCCTCAATTGAGAGAGAGAGGACCTAGATTTTAGGTCCAGCTTTGTGTGACCTTGAACAAGATACTTGGCTATTTAGTCTCCTTATTTAAAATTGAAGGCGTAGGATGACAAATAACTAGAATAAGCTGTTAGGACTCATGGAAGGTACTGAAGCAGAAGCTCCTTGAACATCAGAAGTTTTGACTAAGGATAGTAGTTGAGTCCTATGACCCCTAAGGGCCACTACAACTCAGAATGTCCGAGATTTTCTAGTTAGATGAACCCCCAAGTTCCCCTTATTCTGATATTCTAGAACCTATGGATGGGAGTCAGATTGTGTTCCCTGAAGATGACACTTTTGTGTCTAATTATTCTAACTTGTAAGATGCTCTACTGTTATTTTACATAATCTGGACTTAAATTGCAGCTAAATATTTGAGGATCCTGAGTTCCCCCAAAAGGGAACAATACACAGAGTTTTCATATGCATAACTTTTAGAAATTCAAACATGTATCTTATAGAAATGGAATATTTTATCTTCTTAGTTATTCATGAATACCATGTTTCCCCAAAATTGCCTTATTAAAAAGATCTTTAAGTGTCAGATTTCGGTTACAACTAAAAACACGCAACCATGAGTACACAGCAGAAGAGAAATGGAAAGTTGGTAAGTATCTGTTTCATTTAAGCCATGAGTCAGCCAATCAAAGAAGAAAGGGAAAGAGAAAATCTAGTTGGGACCAAAAATTGCCCAGTATGGTTACCAAGAAAAATTCAGAGACCTACATGGATCATGCCCAATCAATCATACCAGGGGTGAGAAGTAGCCCTTATGCTCTTCCTTAATTCTGCAACTTACCTGAGCTGCCATTACTGAGCTTCACAAGAGGCCAAAAGAGACATGCTCTTGAGCACTATCTATCGCTCAGGGTCTAGTCCAGACTCCACAAAGCCCAAACTAGATCAATGTTCCTCTCATCACCAAGTGCCTACATGGCTCTCCTCCTTCCAATTCAGAGAGAAGCCTCCATGGGGTATCTGGGGTCCCCTGGAAATAGAATCTAAGCCACAGATCAGTCTGAGAAAATAATGGCAGAGAGAGGGAATCTGCCTTGAAACAGAGGCTCCAATCTGCATCAACAGAGCTGGCTTTCCCTATCCATCAGGACTCTCAACTCCTCTAGCAAAGTCACTATCTTTAAAAGTTTTGGTGACCAACCTAGGGTATAGTTATCAGAATCATGCATTATAATCATTGGACTCTGGAGGCTAGAGCTACTTCCCTAGAGATATTGCCTGTGGGTTAATTAGTATTCAAGTTTATTATGGAAAAATAATGTCACCAGTTTCTTAAATGTGGCCTTAGTTGAGAAGCCTGGGGAATAGGCTTCATGAGCATAATTAGCCCATGACTATCTTGGAAATTGAGTCCATCTTCCTTATTGATTGGTTTCTACAATTAAGACTCTAGTGCAGCAGATCAAGTGGACAATTTTTATTGAATTTTAAGTCAGGAGTCTGAACTGTTTGCCAGTGATTCTCAACCTCAGTGTTTGTAAAAATCAAAAGAGGTCTTAATTACAAATTCATCCTCCCAGGCCCCCCATGTCCAGAAATTCTAAGTTAGTAGTATCGGAATGTTCTGTATGAATCTAAATATTTTACAAGTATCTCAAACCTCGTTGAACTCTGTCATTAAATTGCTTGTTATCTTATGAATGTCATTTACCTGAATCACTAAATATTATAAAGCTGTTAATTTTGCCCAAGCCAATCCATAAAGTCAATATAATTCCAATACAAATCCCTGTAAGAATTGTGAAGACAACATGACAATTGGATTTCTAAAATATACATGGAAGAATAAGACAATTTTGAAAAGGGACAAGTAATTTAGGAGCTCACTCTTCCCGGGAGAATAGTGCCTTAGTAATAAGAATAGTATGCTACTGGTGCAGAGAAAGACAAATGGTATAATGGGGCAGAAAGCAGAGCTCAGAAATTGAATTGTGCATGTTTAGGAACTGTTCTTGGACAGTGGCGACCTCACAAATCAGTGAGGGAATCATGATTATTTAGTAAATAATACTAGGAAATCTGGATCCCTCTACATCCTCCATCACTCAGAAGGAGTTTGTGTGATAGAATGATGAAATGGCTTATTGAAGGATAATTTATAGCACCAGCTGTGTGACAACTCCTTTGGGGACCCATATGTCTACCTGAAGCAGTAAATACTCTGAACCAGCAACCAATGTACTGTGTCCATTCTCCAAAAACAAGAATATATGAGTCTGGGAATCAGTGCCAGGGGAGATAGAAATGGTTCCTTCCATTCTTATCCTAATGACTCACTCACATAATTTTTGGCTTTCTGATTTAGAGATATTGTTTACCAAAGGAAAAAGGAATGTTGCTTCCACCAAAAACACAGATGGTTCCATTAACTTGAATTGAGGCTGCCTGTTGTCCACTTTAGTCTACCTTTTTCTACTGTACCATTAATAGGCAGGCAGAAAGGAGCTTGTTATAATAGGTAACGTAATTCATCCTATTTTGTAAGAAAAATTAAGGTTGTTCCTACACTTCCAGAGTATGCTTGGAATCCAGGAGATTCTCTAATGCATCTTTTGTTACTTCAATGCAAAGGTAACACTTAATAGAAGACTAAAGCAACCTAGTTCAGGCAAAGTAACTAATGTCTCAGGCGCTTCAGAATGCTGAGTTCAAAGGACAACTGAACAGGTGGGAAAAAAATCACATATACCAACGACAATTTTACAATTAGTTATGGAAATGAAGACTGCAATAGCTGAGTGTTTTTTTTTTTCTTGCTTACTTCATAATATAACATAACTACTTCCCCCTTCCCTTAACATAATATTGTGTGTATTGTAGTGCTAAATCTTATACTTTAGTTTTTAAAGGAAAGTCTATCAAAGAGCAATTAACCAATGCAACTCTGTTTCCCCAATTTTTGGAGATGAATGGGGACACCTCTTTGTATGAGGCATATTTGCATCTTATTAGTTACTGCTATTTGGAAATTTAAAACAAGAAGAGAAGAGTTTGTATAAATGTTGGATATCCAAAATTGTGAACTGTGCTGAATATAGCTTGCTGATCCTTAGTTATCAAATTTAGACTTCTAAGCTCTTCTCTGTCCTATTCTCTGTTCTCAAGGGTCTATTTCTAGAACCCCTTGTCAGAAGAGTTCCACATTCTTGAGAGATTTGGATGATGGAATAAAGGGAAAGGCTTTATTTTTTCTTTCTGGCAGCATGATGTTCCAGCACTTGTCAGGTGGTAGATACCGGCTTTTGGCCTCAGCTTTCAGATTTCCTGAGAATGACCTACTCTGGGCTGAAGCACCCTAAACCATTGGTGGTGGCTTTCCTGTGATCCTTGAAATTCTGAATATCCTGAAATAGCCTTCCTGGCATTCATTTTCCTAGCCTTCCAACAGATATATAAGCCTCTAATTCCTCTATCAAACCTTCTATTACTTTGAGTATCCAGAGTGGTTTTGCTTTACTCTCCAAAAACAACTATATATAATCCTACTTCAATCTCTCTAATAGATGCAGGAACTTCAATTTTATTGTCTAAATGTACATTCATTTTATTAATGCCATTTTATTGGACACTATGAATTTTCCCAGAATTGTTGGCATTATGAGCAACTAAAAGAAATTGTTCTTTCAACAATTATTAATCATCTCCTTAACGTTATCCGCAGAATGAAATTGCTGAGTCAAGGTCGATGCACATTCCAGATTTTAATATGCATTGTGTTGGCAAACAACCTTCACAAAGGCTATACAAATTCATACTTTCATTAGTAATATGTGAATATGCCAATTTCTCCATGGCATATAAAATGGTGTTTTCATTCTTTTAAGTTTCAGCCAAGATGAAAGATAAAACACTGCTTTTTATTTTTATTAGAATAAATTTTACATTTAAAATTAACATTATGGAGGTATGAGTGGCATACATATAAAAGACCCCATTTATAACGTAAAGTTTGGTGAGTTTGCACAAATGCATATAGCCAAGCGTTTTGATTTGGTAAAGCTGACAAAAATGCAATGTACCAGAAATGGACAGACTTTTAACAATGGGGATTTATTAGCTTAGAAGTTTGCAATTCTAAGGCCATGGAAATGTCCAAATTAAGGTATCAACATGACCTTACATTCTCTGAAGACTGGTTACCGGCTAGCTTAGGCTCCTTTGTCAGACAGCAAGACACATGGCAGCATCTGCTGCTGCTTCTCTCCCGGGTTTCATTGCTTCCAGCTTCTGACTTCAGTGGCTTCCTCTCAGCTTCTCTGGGGCTCTTTCTGTGAGCTTCTCTTAATTTCCTCTCTTAGCTTCTGTGTTTGTTTTATCCTCTTATAAAGGAGTCCAGTAAGAGGATGAGACCACACCACGTTAACAACTATTCCAATCAAATTACAGAAAATTTCCACCACCCCAAAGAGTTCCCACCCAGCCCTGTCCCTAGCCCCAGAAAAACACTGATATGTTTTCTGTTACTATAGTTTGACATTTTCCAGAATGTTGTATACATAGAATCATACAGACTCATGTGGTTCCCTTTTGTGTCTTCCTTCACGTAGCAAAATGATTTTAAGAGTCAGTCATGTTGTTGCATTTCTCAGTTCATTGTTTTATTGCTTAGTAGTCCTCCATTTTATGAACGCATCACAATTTGTTTATCTACTTACCTGTTGAAGGACATTTGGATTATTTCCAGTATGGGGCTAATAAGAATAAAGCTGCTATGAACATTAGTTTCAAGTCATTGTATAGATATATATGTCCAATCATCTTAGGTAAATACCTAAAGTGAAATGACTGGGCCATGTATTAGATGTAAGTTTAACCATATAAAAGCTGCTAAACTGTTTTTTCAAGGAAGTCATATCATAATACATTACCACAGCAATTTATGAGAATCCAGTGGCTCCATATCCTGCCAACTCTTGGTCTTGATGTTCTTTTTAATTTAGTGGTTGTATGGTTTTATCTCACTATACTTTTATTATACATTTCCTTGAAGACTAATTATGTTAATATTATTCATTTGCTTATTGAGTATTGATATATCATGTTTTGCAAAATTTCTGTTCAAGTCTGTCTTTGATCCCCTTTTTATTGGTTTATCTTCCTACTTTTCCTTTCTAAGAGTTCCTTACATACTCCAGAAACAAAGCTTTAATCAGATATATACTTTGAAAATATTTTCTCCCAGTTGGTGGTTTACCTTTCACTTTCTTAATTATGTCTTCTTTAATAACAGTTTTATTGAGATATAATTTACAAACCATAAAATTCTCCCTTTTAAACTGCACAATTCAGTGCTTTTTAGTAAATTCACATCTAAATTTTGGAGCAGTGAAGGTTTATAATTTTGATGCAGTCCAATTTACCAATTTTTTTCTTTTCTTTTAATGAAGTATTTTTGTGTCTCCTATACAAAAAATATTTGTCTACTTCAAGTTGCAAAGATTTGCTCCTATATTTTCTTCTAAAACTTATAAAATTTTGATGTTTTTTAGTTAACTGTGTATCTGGAATGGAGTAAGTGTTGAGGTTTATATTTTTCATATTTATATCTGATTTTACCGGTACATTGTGTTGAAAAGTCTATTCTTTCCTTTCTGAGTTACCTTGGCCACTTTGTTAAAAATCAACTAACCATATATGTGTGGGTCTATTTCTAGATTCCACTTTCTGTTCCATTGATCCATATGTCTATAGCACATTACTATAGTCAGCGGAATGTGTAATTTTATTCATCTGTTTCTAAATTGTGTTTATTCTGAAGGAGTTCATCTATTTCTAAATTGTTTTGTCTATTCCATGTGCTTTACATACAAATTTTAGAATTAACTTGTCAATTTCTAGAGAAAAACATGCTGGAATTTTATTGTACTTTTCTTGAATCTATAATAAAATTGGGAAGAATAATGTTAACAATTTTGTATATTTTGCTCCCTGAACGTGTCATATCTCTCCATTTATTTAGGTCTTCTTTCATTTTTCCTTGCAATATTTTTTTAGTTTTCAGGGTACAGATTTTCCACATTTTTTTTAAATTTGTATCTAGATATTTCATGGTTTGATGGTATTTTATATAGCATTTGTAAATTTTAATTTCTATTCTTTTGTTATTATAAAGAAAAATAGTTGATTTTTGCATATTGACAATGTACCTTGTAATCTTGCTAAATTCACTTATTCTACTTGTTTTTTCTTCAAATGCTTAGGGTGTCTATGTAAACAATCATGTTTTCTGTTGTCAAAAGACAAATTGGAGTTGAGTTGCAGTTTACAGCATTTTATTTAGGACATCAGATTGCTGCAGCAAGAGAACCAATCACTTACAAAAGAGAAAGCAGCTTTGAGTCCAGGGAGTTTGTGGGCAGTTTTATAAACAAAAAGAAAGAAATTGACTAGATTCTATTGGGGAAGAAACTGTTAGTCTTATAGGGGTGGATTAAGTGTAAGTGGGGCTATATTTTTAATTGGGCCAGATATCCTTAACTGAGGCTTAATTGGCTTTTCAGGGTCAAGTGTCTCAGTAGGGATTTTTCAAAGAGGATGTTTGTCACATAATTCTATGCTAATTTGGGAAACTTGACTTTTGTGTTGGTTCTAAGAAAACCCAGCAGCTACTTTTGAATTATATTTGTCACCGTGAATAAAGACAGTTTATTTCTTTCCTTATCTGAATCTCCTTTTATTTTTGTCCCTTGCCTTTTACATTGGCTAAGAGTTCCAGTACAATTCTGAATAGGCATGATGAAAGTGGATGTCTGTGATTTGTTTTGGTGTCGAAATTACTTATTTCATACATTAATGGCCCAGAATATGATCTATCATGACAAATATTCTATGTGCACATGAATAAAAATTCTGTCTGTCATTGTTGCTTGCAGTAATTTATAAATATTGATTATATCAAGCTTTAATTTTTTATTGTTTAGGCCATCTAATTCTTACTGAATTTTTATCTACTTGTTTTATTAATTTCTGAAATAGAAGTGTTGAAATCTTTAGCTAAAATTTTATAACTGTTGACTCCTTTCTCTCCTATCACTTTTTATGTCCTTGATTTTGAAGCGTTCTTATTAAATGCATATTAATTTTGGATCATTAGATCTTTTTTGCTGAATTTTCTCTTTTATCATTAAAAACTGTTCATCTTTTTTTCTGTTAATATGCCTTGTGCTGAAGTCCACTTTTCCTGATATTAATATAACCACTCTGGATTTCTCATGAATAGAATTTTTAAGCTATATTTTTCCATACTCTTGCTGTTATCTGAGAATTTATATAAAAATGTATTTTTAAAAAAATATTTTTTTGCAAAAAGCATATGATTGTATATTGCTTTTTTATCTGTTTTACAATCTCAGTCTTTTAATTACAGTGTTTGACCATTTACAATTAATATGTTTCATTTTGACTAAGTTTAAAGATACCATCTTACTATCTGATTCCTCTTTATTCCCTTTGTTTTTTGTTCTTGTTTTCTCTTTTCCCTGTCTTCATTTGGATTAACTGAGTAATTTTTAATATGCTGTTTTATCTCCTCTGTTGATTTGTTGCCAATACCTTTGTTTTACTTTTTGTGTTTTTTCTAAGGTATAAAATATTCATTTTTAAACTTTCAAAAATATTGTACAACTTTACTTGCAATGTGATCCTTACAAAAGCACACTTTCATATTTCCCACACTTAGTTTTGTGCTTTTTGTTCATTCGGTAAAAGAGTATCTAACTTATTTCACTCAATATAACAATTTTGAATTTTATGCATGGTTTTATGTGTATCAGTAGTTTGTTCCATTTTGTTCCTGAAAGTGTCCCATTATATGGATATAGCACATTCTGTTTTTCTATTCACCATTTAAAAAGTGTAGGTAACTACATATAAACTGCTGTCAACATTTGTGCATAACATGTGGAGGTCTATTTTCATTCATCCTGGGTAAGTAAATAAGCATGGTAAGTGAATATTTAACTTTTTAAGAAATTACTAAAATGTTTTCCAAGGTGGTGGTACTTTTACAGTCTGACCAGTAGTGTAAGAAAATTCCAGTTGCTCCACATTCTTGCCTAAACATGGTGTTATCAGTATTTTGAATGTTAGCCATTTTAAGGTGGTGTGTGGTGGTATCATGTCATGGTTTTATTGGCATGTTTCTGAGGACTAGTGGTGTTTTTGTGTACTTATTGGCCATCTTGTGTGTGTTTGTGCATATGTGTGTGCTGTATGTGTATTATGCATGTGAAAATCTGACCCAATATTGCATTAGTTTCCTAGGGCTGCCATCACAAATTACCACAATCTGGGTGGCTTAAACCAACATAAATTTATTCTTCCACATTTATGGAGATTAGAAATCTGAAATTGAGGTATTCGAAGAACCTATGGAGTCTCTAGAGAAGGAATCATTTTTGGCCTCTTTCTAGCTTCAGGTGGTGGCTGGCAATCCTTGGAGTTCCATGGCTTGGAGTTGCACAATTCCAGTCTGTCCCTGTTGCTACATGGTGTAGTCTGTGTGTGTTTCTTCTATTATAAGGATACCAGTTATATTGCAGTATGGGCCCACCTTACTCTAATATGACCTCATCTTAACTAATTACATCTGCAATGACCTTATTTCCAAAGGAGGTCACATTCTGAGGTACTGAGGATTAGAACATCAACATATCTTTTTGGGAGACATAATTCAACCCATAGCAACCCTATTTTTATTGGGCTATTAGTCTTTTTGTTATTGGCATGTATGAATTCTGAGTATACTCTGGATATAAGAAGTCCTTGGTCTTATATGTGTACTGCAAATATTTTCTTCCAATATGTGGTTTGTCTTTTCATTTTCTTAGCATTGTCTTTATGAAATCAAACTTTTAAATTTTAATATTTTGATAGAATCTAATTATCCAGAGTTTTTGCTGTGCATTTTGTGTTCTTTCTAAGAAAACTTTGTCTACCCTAATTTTGAAAATATTTCCTCCTATGTTTTCCCCTAGAAGTTTTATTGTTTAATTTGTATATTTAAGTGTATGATCTATCCTGAGTTAACTTCATGTGTATGGTATTGGGGAAGGTTTTATTGTTATTTCGTCACATGAGGTTGTCTAGGTGTTCTGGTATCATTCATTGAAAAGAGTTTTCTGTTTGCATTGAATTGCCTTTCACCTTTGCTGAAAATTTGTGTGTGTGTATGTGTGTGTGTGTGTGTGTGTGTGTGTGTGTGTGTGTTGTGACTTGCTTTAAAGCTTTTTAAGGTAGTTATAGAGTGACCTTTGCTGTGGTCTAATTTGTCCCTATTACTAAGGTGTGACTTTTTAGGTCTTTAGTGAATGTCCAGGTGTTCTATAATGTTTTTTCTGCTCTAGCTAGCTGGAACTCAAATATCCCCTAACCCATAGGAGTTCTGGGCATTGTTTAACTTAGAGCTACCCAGTAGTTCTTTATCTAGTCTTGTAGAGTTTCACCTTATGCTTGAGCAGCTTAGAATTCAGCTTATTATTCAAGGGTACCCATATGCCTATTTCTGAAACTCATTCTCTTAATTGCTGCCTCCTTTCTCATACTTTGCTTCATAAATTGTAGTTACATCAGCATCCTCAAATTCTAATTTCACTATCCTCAGCTTAATAGGGTTACTCTACCTTCCTTGGCTTCATTCTGTAAAATGGGAATGATAATACCTGACTTGATATGGTTATCAGGAAGATTGTATGGACTAATGAATAGATAATGATAGCTTTCTAGTAAGTGTTCAGAAAGTTGTGTTTATATTAGATTTTCAATATGAAAAAATGGGTAGAAAGAAAGGTCTACTATTATAGTCCTTCATCTCTTCACTCTCTAACATGACTTATAAATTCTAATAGTACAAAAATCACTGAACATATTCCTTTGAGAAGAAAAAGATTATTGGGTGGGAGAGGGGTAAGGAGAGTTTAAGGAGTTTGAAACTCACTGATCTTGATATTGGGTACAAGAATTGTGCTTCCGCTAGGTAATGCAGAAGCCACCTGTGCTTGTCATTCTCTTGGCCGTTTTTGCCTTATTTAATTCTCTATTTCTTTCTCCAAGTTCCCCCAAAGCATCAAGGTCTTTCATGACTGTATCCAGTAGTTCTAAACCTGCAGAATATATGAAATCACCTGAATCAACTGCAGTATATCTCCAGACCCACCCTAAATATTTCTGATTCGCAGGATCCTGGATAGATCTTCACATGCACCTCAGGAGCCTCGGTGTATGTGGCCCATGAGCCACCACTGGCATAAGCTATGTAATTCTCATCTCTGTGTCCCCCTCCCCCAACAAAGCATGCAGAGTACCTGGAATATAGTATATAATCAATGCATATTGATTAAATTAATGAATGGATGGCTGCATAGATGGATGGCTGCACTGATGAATGTGGTTAAAGAGAGGAAACTAACAGGATGAGGAATGTAGAAAATCTTAGAGTTTGTGTTCCTTTAGAAAACAAGAAAACTTATATGCGTAAAGCAGGATAGTTATAGAAAAAAAATTACCTGGCAACTAGGAAACTTAAAAGAGGAAGGGGAAAATATATGAAATTTGTCAAGGATGTTATTTATTCAATCCCTTGTCTGTCAACCTAGAACCAGAAGTTATAAAGCTAATAATTGAAAAAGTTATAGTTTATTCCTTCATTCAGCAAATGTAATCTTAAACTGAAATGAATGACCATGGAAAAAAATCACAGTATTCAAAGATATCCATCTCCTACATACATCAAATAAATCAAATAATTCATTTGATACCTTTCATTTTTCTTTGGGGCCAAATATACAAGTTTAAAGCAACAATTTTTAAAATAGATTCCAAAGAAGGACCTCTTCCCATGGCCTCAGTTCCCTGAGGTTCTCAACTGTATAAGACCCAGGCATTCTGCAGGAGCACCTGTCATCAGGGACACAGAACTGCTAAGATCAGGTTCATCCAAGTACCTCCAGCCCAGCTGCCAGACAGCGCTCTCTTTCATCTTTCAAGGCTCCTGGCTTCTGGATTTTCCCTCAATCACATCTGGGAGAAAAATCCTATCTGATGTTCCTAGAATTTTTGCTTATTTCTTTCTCCTCCTTAGACATTGATGGAGAAAGAAACTGGGATTATGCCATGATTTTACCTGAGGATGTGTCTCCTTTGTATTCTTGTTATAGAGAAAACTCTTCCTTTTTAGCAACATCATCTATCCATCCACTCTGGAAATAATTGGGATATCAAAGCAAGATTTAGAGGCAGAAGAACTGGTGGGCACCATGCAGAGGTAAAGTGGGTCATAGCTTCAAGATCCAGGGTAACAGGCAGAGAGAGACAATGCAGTGATGATAGATGATCCAACTAGACAAAATTCTGCTTTCCAGATATGGAGAGAGTAAACAGGGAAAGATGGAGAGGTTTTCATCTAGAAAAAAGAAAGTAAGAGTGTAAATGAGCAAAACCTTCCTAAAATAGACCTAGACTGGGAAAGAAAAGATGCTTCATGAATAGCAAGATAGATACAGCTTTAGTAGAAGGGAAAGTGTGGGTTATGGGTTACAGATGGAAGAAGAGATAGGAGTAGATGGAAGGATAGAGTAAAAAGACTGCATCAGGATCACACAGAGTAGATTGATTTATTTCCTAAGTTACTGGGTAGGCATACAAGCACACAGAGCAAAAAAAAATATTAAAAATAGGATCCAGGTAATTCAGAGAACAAACCTCTGGACAGGAAAGTATAAGATATTTAGAATAGTCTCACCTCTGTTTTTAAATAACTATGCAACCTAGATCTTTACATTTACTTCCCTGGGGGTTGGAATAGATACTAACAGCTAGCATTTATTGAATGCTTTCTATGAGTTAGAAACATGTTTGTTAGCATTTATTACTCACAACAACTTCATGGTTTATACTATCATTGTTGCCATTTCAGAGATGAAAAACTGAGGCATAAAGGAGAGATTTCCCAAGGTCTTACAGCCAGTCAGTGACAGAGCCACAGTTCCAACCTAGGCTCCAGAGCCTCTGTCCTTCCCCTGCTCTCTGTGCCACTACAACAAATGATCCCAGAACAAACTGACAGAGAGGTAAATGTGAGCAGTAATCAGTCATTTACACCTCAGGGAAGCCTTTTATGAGATAAATGTTAAGCTGGGGGATTGTAGGAGAGACAAATATTAACTGGTAGTGTGGAATAAAGAACAGTAGACAAAGGAATTGTAAAGTTATGCATCGAGGTAGAGAGACAGAAATTAATTATGTGTTATGGCTGGGAACCAGCCACCTTGTATACAGCTGAGGGGTGGAGGTATGATCTAATGCTCAGAACTAAGATGGTGATTAGGACAGAAAGGAATTCAAAAACCACGTCATGAAGAATAATTGAAGGAACTGAGAATGTTAGTCAGTATGAAAATAAGACCCATAATGGGATATGATTAATTTATTCATATAACTAAGGGCTGTTGTTTACAAAAAGAATTCAACTTCTTGTGAGTAAATACAGAGAACAAATCAAGGATAATGGCTGGACATTTGGAGGAGGCATGGTTCAACTCAGTATATGAAGATTCTGGCCAATTAAGCTGTCAATCAAGAGAGCAGGTACTCTGTGAGGCAGAGAGCTCCTCATCACTGGACCATGACTATGGATGTTAGACAATACTCACCCAGATTGCTAAAAAGGGTCTCAGATTTGAAGACATTTTGGGCCATAAGATTCCTGAGCTTTGTCTCAATACAAAGGTGGTCTCATTCTGCAAGGCTATTTTAAAGATTTAGCATTATGTGCTCTTGAAATCAAACTACAGATTTTCTCAGAGATTATGATGAGAGTTGTTCTGAGAACACTGTGGAGGTGATGGGGATTGAGACAGAGGCCAAAAGAGTGGAATGCTCAGCCCAAGCCTCACCATGCTTTACAGATAATTTGAGCTTTAATTAAGTTCTTAGTACCAGAATCCCATGCACTTATAATGAAGGAAACCCTAATATATAGGATCATTCTAAGTCCATTCCAAGAGCTTCACAATTGACTATGGGTAAATAGATTCTGAACCCTTTCAAATAAATGAAAATACTTCACTACACTGAGTCAGAGATATAAGAGATGATAGGTCACTTTTCATGTTCTTGTTTTCTCTTTTTCTGAATCAAATTTTCATAAGATAGCTTTGAAGATAAGTGATATCTGAGAAGAGTTGCTCTTGTGCATGTTAAGCAAATGATTTAATCTTTCTGAGCCTCAGATTCTTCTTCCATAAAATAAGATTAGAAGAGATGAACTCTAAACCACTTCTTGATTTAACCCACTATGAACCTTTCATGCACCCATGTACACAAATAATGGAAACAACGTATAAAAATAAAGATAAATTACCTCTGACATCTTTGAATTCAAAAATTATTTTTTCCACTGCTCCTAATGCCTCTTGCTTTACTCCCATCCTCCAATCAGTAGCCTTAACTTGCATGTTACTCCTTTTTAAGACCAGTACTATCAGTTTTGTACAGAAATACAAATCTGGTTTCTTTAGGTGCATTTCACATATGTCAAATCCTCTCTGTTGGAATTTCAGGCTGTCTGAAGCTGATTCCCACCGACAAATGAAGAGAGAAAACCAGAGCATTATCACTGAGTTCTTCCTCATAGGATTCTCAAACCTGGGGCATCTACAGATCCTTCTCTTCTTTATCTTCTTACTAGTCTACCTGACCACTCTGATGGCCAATGCCACTATCATGACTGTTATCCGTCTGGACCGGGCTTTGCACACCCCCATGTACTTTTTCCTCTTTGTCCTCTCCTGCTCTGAAACCTGTTACACCTTAGTCATTGTACCTAAAATGCTGACCAACCTTCTTTCCACAAATCCAGCTATTTCTTTCTCTGGGTGTGCTACTCAGCTCTATTTCTTTGTGGGCTTTGCTTGTACCAACTGTTTTCTCATTGCTGTGATGAGTTATGATCGCTACATTGCCATCTGCAACCCTCTCAACTACACGCTCATTATCAGCCAAGCCACCTGTATGCAGTTGATTCTAGCCTCCAGCTTCTGTGGTTTCCTGATCTCTGTGGTTGTCAACGTCCTGGTGTTCAGTGTGCCCTTCTGTGCCTCCAATCGGGTCAACCATTTTTTCTGTGACATTTCCCCTGTCATCAAACTAGGCTGTACAGACACCAACCTGAAGGAGATGGTCATCTTTTTCCTCAGCATTCTGGTATTGCTGGTTCCCTTTGTGTTGATCTTCATTTCTTACATCTTCATTGTTTCCACCATCCTCAAGATTTCCTCAGTGGAGGGACAGCGAAAGACCTTTGCTACCTGTGCCTCCCACCTCACAGTGGTCATTGTCCACTATGGCTGTGCTTCCTTTATCTACTTGAGACCCACATCCCTGTACTCCTCAGACAAGGACAGGTTGGTTGCAGTGACCTATACTGTAATCACCCCACTACTCAACCCTCTTGTCTACACGCTGAGAAATAAAGAAGTGAAGTCAGCTCTGAGGAAGGTTCTGGGTAGGTACTCTCTTCCTAAAACTGTATGAGTGAGTCAAGAAGGCAATTTTCACAAAAGTGGCCTGGATAGAACTTCAATTCTGTAATCAGATATGATCTTTTATCTATTTCTCCTTGGCAGGAGGAGGTGGGGGTGGGGGCAACTTCAAGGAACTTGGATTCTTTCTACTGGAAAGTTCTTCCTCATATTTAATCTATATCCAGTATGTAGGTTATACCAATTGGTCCCCAAAAAGTTATGTGAGAATGGAAATTTTCAAGGATTCACACCACTGTTATTTTCATGTACTTTTCATGTACTGCAAATGTCAGTTTTCTCAGATCAACACTATGCTTGCTTCATTCATTGTCTTTTTGGAAAGAACTATGATATCCCTCCTATACTGAAGGAATCAGTAGAGAATATTTTAAATTGCTGAATGTTTCTATACATATTCTGAAGTTTAAAAATAAACATCTGCAATAAATTAATTATTTCTTGACACAGGAAATAAGAATTCACTTATGGATAAGTGAAAGAGGAAATAAAGTTCTAGGAGGCTGATGGTGGAGTAGAAACGACAAACTTCAGAGTCACAAAGACCTGAGTTTGAATCTTGATTCAGTTCATTTCTAGCGATGTGCCTTGGTCCAAGTTTAACTCCACTTATTGTCAGTTACCCCCTGTGTAACATGAGACCTGTAACACCTACCTCAGTGGGCTTTTCATGTATATAAAGCAATCAGTGCTTGTCTAATAAAAAGAATTTACATATATGTATAAATTCACCCATTCACCTCCCCTTTATTTTCCTTTCTTCATTCCATAAGCTAGGTTTGGACTTAATGTCCAATGCCATATAAAAGTAAGTTGACAGTTCAAGAGCCTTAAGTTCTGTTTTCATATCTGCTACAATGTGTAAAGCATTAAAGTACTGTAGAGAATACGGAGAAGAGGAAAACACAGTCCTCCCTTTTCTTCATATCTTACTATAAGAAATGGCCATATTTCAGTCACCTACATAGGTGCATCAAATCTATTTGACTGAGTTTACTGTGGCTTTGGCTAAGGTGCATTTCAATGAAACAACTGAATTGTGTTATTAATTTCATAAATTGTCGTTTCCCAGCTTATCACATGAGTAGCATGTAGTTTAAAAGCTCTTCCTTGGAGGTTACATAAGCTAGATTTCAAAGCGGGTTCCCTCTCACACTTGCTGGGAACATGAACAAATAACTTAATTTCTATGAATTGGGAATGATTAAAACTGGTGTTTATCTCATAGGGTTGTTGTAAGTATTAAATGAGGATAAACCTCAGAATGTTAGCAAATTGTTTCAAGATAGAATATGCATTTGATAAATTTTAAAAATTAATGTTGCTGTCATTATAGGGAGTTGAGGGACAAAAGAGAAGATTAGAGTAAAGAATATACGATCAAGAAAAGAAAAAGAAAAGCTAAGACTGGAAGGATAGAGGAAAAACAGAATGAGGGAGGAATGGAAGTTTGAATAAACTTACCTTATGCCAACAGTGAATCTTTTTTTTAAATATCTGGAGTTCTAACATTTTTTTTCATGCTGCACCCAAGATTTGCAAAAAATGTCCCAGAATAAAGTTAGGTTGTTAATTTATCCCTACCTTGTCAATATATAATGTCAAAACACCCTGAGAACATTTCTTCGACTCTCTCTTTATGGCTAAATGAGAACATGCATACATATTTTTTCTGATTCGGGAGTTTGAGCTGTATCTCTTGAGAGAAATTTGACATGACCCACTGGTGAGAGAAATTTGGGGATTCCTGGGCTCCCTTCTTCTATAGGAAAGATTGAGCTGAAGAGAGTGAAAAGTAATGTTCAGCCCCATTCTCTGCAGCCTCAGAATTTCAAGAGCACCACTTTCCCCCAGCTCCACCTGCCCAACACACACACACTCCCATCTGTAAAATGCACTTCATCTGATCAATGGCAGCAATGACACTGAAGTGCAATTGTATCCTTCCAAACCTAAAATAAAGGATGAGTTTTTCAAAAAATAGCTCTGGGTCAAATGGATATCCACATGGAAGAAAAAGGAATCTTCACTCCTATCTCACACCATATGCAAAAACCAATTCCAGGTGAATATTAAACTTTCTAGAATATAATATTTAAAAATTACATTTATGATCTTGTGGAAGCAAAAGTTACCTAAACAGCACACAAAAAAGCATTACCCAGAAAGATTGATAAATTGTACTTTATTAAAATTAAGAAGTACTATATCCATTCTAGAGCACAGGTTAAAAGGACAGAATTTACTTAGTGATAGCTCTTCTCATGGAGATGACAGAAATGCAAGAAGTCAAAGGAAAAGTCCATGCTTTATGTGGCCCAAGCTTGGAACTGGAAAACTATCACCTCTGCCTACATTTCATAGGCTAACATAAATCCCAATATCAAGCTCAAAGTTAGGGGTGGAAAATTATGCTCCATCTCTAATGGGAGGAACTTCAAAGTCATACAGAAAAAGACACAGAAAGGTGTAAACAGTCACAACTAAAATTTCAATCTACAACAGTATGCAATGAACCAGCAATTCCACTTCTAGCATAGACCAGAAGAAAGACAGTCATATGTTAACAAAAGGCATGCACAAGTATGTTCTTAACAGCACTATTCATTATAGCCCCAACCTAGAAATCACCTAAATAACTATCAATAGTATGTTGGACAAATGAATTGAAGTATATTCATATAATTTAATGTCTTAACGCAATGAAAATTTACTGCTACACTTAATGTCATGGATAAATTTCACAAACTTAATTTGAGTGAAAGAAACCAGACCAAAAACAATGCATACTCTATAAATCCATTCATAAATTTCAAAACTAGCAAAATCAATAGATGGTGATAAAAATCAGAATAATGACTTCTCAGACAAAGGTGTAGGTAAAGTTCTGCTTCTATACTGGTCATGATACATGGATGTATCTCTTTGTAAAATCAAAGGCATTTTGATCTGTGTACAAAATAGGAAAGATAAGAGAAAAGAAATAATAGTTTAGGGTATATTGATATAAATCATTTGGTATTTTATTATACAGAATATTGTAATCTGCAAATTGTTTCCTGATCCCTAAGTAGATTAAAACACCATGAGAACAAGAACTATACCTCATTCATCTTTGCAGTCTCTGAATGCCCTGGATAGTGTAAGTCACAGTTATTAAAATATACCTATTTAATAAAATATTTTAATGTTTTATTTATAGCAAAGTTATCTACAATAAATACAATAAATGAATAAATAAATTTCAAGAACAATTTTGATTTTCTCTTTTGTAATCTGTTTCCATGTACCATTTACTTCCTATTTAGAGAAACTGACTTATACCAATATCTGTCTGTATCCTGTTTTCACATATTCCTCCCTGTTATCTTTCATGGACTGCCAGCTACCCAAGAACACCCTAAAGGTCTGGCTGTGAGCCATCTCAGCTGCTGTCTTGAGACAACATAGAACTTAAGAGATCTTATATTTAGAAAGAAATATCTACTTCCTCCTCTCTCCTCCTTCCCAAATATTTCCAGTTTAGTCTGAGGTTTCCCCTTCTGACTGTGGAGAGGAAAGGAACTAGAGGATGTGGAAGGAGAACAACTGAGCAAAGGACGACATATCTGAGTCCCAAACTTTCTGTTCCTCTTTGGGAGATTCCTGTGAAGGAAGGAAGTGAAATAAACCTATGAAATTCAGATGGCAAGAGCGAAGACAAGGCAAAGATGTGGAGGATTACTGACAACAATTTTAAAGGAAGGAACTAAATGAAAGAGAAGGGAGAGGTAAATGGTGTGGGACTATTAGATGACTCAGAAATGCACTTTGAAGCAAGATAACAGAAACTGAAGTAAAAATGTCCATAGCCTCATAGTCACACACACTCTTCCGTCTGTTCTATGGAAGGGGGAAGAGATAGGAGGAAATGTGCTGTGATGCTTTGGCAGGAGGTCACAACAATTCCTCAGGTACTGTGGTTCGTTATCCTAAACCCTTGAGGCACTGATGTGGCCATAGAGTGGCAATTGCACTGGAGGAATTTCTGGACAATCTTAACCCAGAGTAATGACCCTTATACACCAAAGATCTGCATGGGGTGAGGCTGGATAAATAAACCTGTGATTTCCATTTAGATTATGAGTCTGCTGTTTTAAACTATGATATAGTAACTTTTGTATAGGCCTCCTTCCATTCCACTCGGACCACCAATGATTATTTGGAGTTTCATTAAACGTGATCGGCATTTCTATATTTGAAATCTTATCCATTGCATGTTTTATATCTATGAGAAACAAAACTCTTAATTATTTATGTTGTCTCTTGAGTTAACAAGTATGAATTTTGGTATTTATTTTTAAACCAAATTTAAAAAAGTATGTTAGGCCTCATGGTTTACATTTCTATGTTGTGAATCCTCCCAAATTCACTATAAATATTATTATTTTACCTTTGCTCTAATTTCTTAGTATATTTACTTAATATATTTGAATATATTTATAATTGTCTTAGTAGCCATCTCAAATCCAACCTAGAATGAGATAGTCTTATTATTTAGGATTCTTTGGGTTAAAGTATCAGATAATCCAACTCAAACTGGCATTCATAAAAAATAAATCTGTTGGCTCATGTAAACTGAAAAGTCCAATGGTAAAATGATTTCAACAGGCACAGAGTTCAAACAAAGTCATCTAGATACAAGATATTTCTGTCTTGGCTCCATTTTCAAGCTAAGTATGATGGTCTCTGGCAGCTTCAGCTCACAAAATCCAGTTCAGATGTAGAAAGAATCCACTTCTTCAGATGTGAAAACAAACTCATGAGACAGAATCTTGTTGTTCCTGATTGTCTAGACATGAGTCGTGGCCCATCTTGAACCAAACACTTTGGCCAGGGAGAACCCAATGTCCTAGCTTGCACTGGTCACCTTCTCTACACCTGAAACTAAGAAGAAGCAATTGGATTGGAATGGAGGAAAAAATAAACAACAAAATAGAATAGTTGTAAATAGTGGCATCAATAACAAACAATGTTCAGCATTCAGATTCAAATATATTAAATTCCACTCTTCTTGTTTCTCACTTCTTCATGGGCATCATTTCTTGTTCTCAACAACTTTTTTGTTCTTAATACCATATTTCTTCATCAAACCAATCAGACACATGCCAATCCCTTATTATGCACCCACCATTATTGGAAGATCTCAATATCCATTGAAACAGGAATGGAACATAATGTTCAAATCACATTCATTCCCAGCTTAGCCACAAGAAAAGTGGAAACCAAAAATTTGGAGATTAGGAATAAAGTGATTGTATTTTTGCTTAAACTTTGGCATTGATCCTATCATTGGGTTAATGCTGTCTATGCTCATTCATTCACCCAACATTCAAACGTTTATTGAGTGTTTTCTATATGGAAATCACACTATATTAGATGCTGGGTGATGTAGTAGACAGATAGGAAAAAGTAAACTCTGGGGTTAGGATTGTGAAATGAGTCTACTTCCAGCTTTTTCCAGCCTGGGCCTTCACTATAAGTCATTGCTCAATCTACCCGCTCGGCCTGATTTACTTCCCCAATTCTAAGTACATAAACACCTTTTAAGTTAAACAAACATGTTTTGTATCATACCTAGCACTTTTGTTTCTTCAGTAACATGGAAAATTCAGATAATAACTTAAAATTAATCAAATTTTCTAAAATTTCTGAGTCTCGGAGTGGCTTAGAAACTTCTGCTCCCCAAGCCCTAATGCCTGGGCCCAATTTGAGCAATTTGGCATTTAGTGATTTGCCTCTATTTTCCATAAACAACTCAGCTGTTAATTAAACCCAGTGCAACATCACTATGGTGATGACTTTGGCATCAGGAGACCACAGAAGAACTGCCTGTTCCCAGTAAAGACAATGAAAGCACCAACCACATCATGGCCACCATCAGCTGTGAGTTCTGCTCTTTGGTCAATGGCACAAAATGTCGGCAAGAAACTATTACATTTGACTTTGGCTGGGGCCTCAGTCCCCAGAACATCATCCATTTCTACCCCTGAGTAGAGATCACAAGCTTTGGTTCAGTGCTTCAACTTGTATTCTGTGTTCTGTAGCCTCTGAACCTCTGGCACCTCTTAGGAAGAGGCAGGTGGGAGCCCATCTAGGAATAACAGACATCCATCTTGGACTGAGCACCTACAATATCTAGAAATGGACAAAGGACAGGGAATGAGAGTGAACATCTGTCTCCCAGCAGGACCCATGTTTCACATCTCAGGTAAGACACAGAGAAGGGTTATGGAGTCCAAAATGATGCAGTATCAGTAATAGAAAAGAGAGAGCCACAGTTAAGTATGTGAGTTTTAAATAATGTTAACCAGGATTATTTAAGCTTTAAAGTGGATTTCTGCAAAGCTATACATATAAATTTTATACGTATTCTAAATTAACCGACTCATTCTCCCTAAATTTACATAGACCTTCTCTCAACAAGGAACTCAACCATGCTTTAATTACAAGATCTTAAATAACAACCTTTTTACAGAAAGGACTGTCTTCGGTGGTGTCTTGACAAAGTTATAATACCTAATACAGAGTCGAGAATTTAGTAATGCTCTGCAAATAATTATAGCTCACTGATGAAAGACACAAAGATCCCTGCCCTCTGGGAACTCAAACTGAGAAACAGGCAGGAACACTAGCAAAGCACATATAAAACAGAAAGACTCAGGAAAAGAACACAATAAGTAATTAATACATGTGAAGAGAAAGTAAAAGTATCTACATAATAAACATCTCTGAAAGGCAGCATAATACAGGGGGAATCTCCATCTTCTGAAGGACAAAAGGCCTCATTCTCTTGCTAAGACCTGTATTTAGTTGCTTTCTGACCTTGGGATCATCACACCCCTCTGTGAAGCTCAGTTTCTTCACTGATCAAATGGGCCTATTACTCCTTCAAGATCCCCTACAGCTATAACATTTATGACTTCGGCTTTTCAGAGAGCCTTTTGAGTAAGACACAAAGACTGATGCAATGTATCTTTTCCAGTCTTGAAAAGGGTATTAGAGAAATATGATTTAAAATGAAGACTTCTCCTGACTCAGGAAACCTCTCCACAAAGGTAGAAGAGAAAGAAAAATGATTTTATTAATTAATAAGCATTAAACCAGAATGTAATACACCACAGGCACTCTACAAAGAGATTGCAAAGACATAAAGAGAGCTTGCTACAAACACATTCTCAAGATATTTCAGAGGCAGATTTACAATTTGGGGCTAAAACTCCCACTGGAAGTTATGTTATTCTCTTCCCAGTAAACTGGAAAGCAGGGGCAATAGCTTCCTTGATTACATGACCAAAAAATGGAGAACTTTTCCTGTGGTAAAATTTGCAAGGGGCTCATTCAACTTTCTCCATCTTAAATTTACACACATTTTAAATGGACAAAGAAAAAGAGAACTAATATTTACAGGTTGTCTAAAGCAAATGCAAAGAGAGATGGGAGGGAAGAGGAGATCTCTTCCCTTATGTTTAACAGGGAGAACTAAGCTCTTGACTGTTATTTTAAATTTGTATTTGCCTGTACAAGGGAAACCACGTTTATACTACTAAATCCTCCCTCAAACCAGTGGAAGTTGTGGGAGTCAGCAGATAAAAATTATTCTTAAAACTGTGAATGCTCTCATCCTCTTTTCAATTCTAAATTTTAATTACAAAACTAGCATTTGTATAACACTTCACCATTGCAGATACACTGTCTCATCCATTTTTTAGAAATTTTGAGACTTGAATTAACTGATATTGAATGACATAAAGATGAAGAAATTGATTCAGATTTTATGTGTTAAAGTTCCGAAACTAATACGTGGTGAAGCTGAGACTCAAGCACATAACAAAACTGCAACAGAAGTTTGTTTCATTAAACTCCTTCCTATGGAAGAAGGGTAGAACAATTCTGCTTCCCCTTTCTCACCAGCATCACTCCACACACACATGCAAACATACACACACATACCCCCCACACACACACACACACCACCACCACCATAAAGTTCACTAGGCTTTACCAATTCTGTTCTGCCTCTTTCTTCATCCATCTTCTGCATTATAAAGTTTGGTAAGCTCTGGAATCAGAAGGTCTATAATCTATTGCTGGTTCCACCAGCTGTGTGAACTTGAGGTGAGACCCAACCTCTTTTATTCTCAATGTCTTCATCTTTACAGTAGAGTAATACTTTTTTAAGTAATACGTACTTTTATAAAAGTACGTAAAGTAATACGTATTACTTTTATAAAATTTAATATCTACCTCATAAGGTCATTGTGAGGATGAAAGGAAAAGGGAGAGAACGAGTGTCTTCTCTGTTCTCTTATTTCATAGGCCTCCGTAAACTTGTTTTTCCTCTGTAAATGGAGATGTCACCATGTGCGTATGCAGCAAAGCAACAGGCTATTTGTGTCAATTCTGGAGGGCCATAAACATTAAGAAATATATTAAGAAGCTCAATGAAAATGCCTGTGTAAGTAAAGCCACGTAGACAAAGCCTGTATTTTTATTAAAATGCTTAAAGGTGATATTCAAATACTACTTGTTGTTCAAAGCCATCCGTGAAATTATTTGTTTCTTCCTCAAGATTTTCAGGATATTTTGTTTGTGCTTCTTTTGTAATATGGCTAGCTGTTTAATTGATTCTCTTTGCTCTGAGGAAAGAACAGTGACTTTATTCATATGTATATCTGCAGTGCTTAGAACATATTAGGAATTGTAAACTCCTAAAATGTGAAAAATTTTAGGGACTTTATACATGATATATTTCAGTCTTCAAAAGCTCAATAAATTGTTGAGGGTGAAGCCTAAATGTATAAATAAAACATTTTTACATAATATACATCATCCATAATTATAAAGCATCCACAGTGAAAATTCCTAAGTTTATATATGTATGAGATTAAGATCACTTACAACTTGATCTTCTAAGTTTAATACTCTTCCTCCTAAAAAAAGAGACAATTTAGGGAACCTCCTTTGCTTTCTGTGGGGTATCCATAACCTGCATCGGTGACTTGGACTGCAGAGCAGCCAGATACCAAAGGATTTGCGTAGTGTTTCAAGGTCAGTAACTCTTGCCTCCTTCTCAGTACAAAACAGGACTTGGTGGAAAGCTAAACTACCCTCAGTCAGGCTTAGAAAATGTTAGGAGAATATTCTTTCCCTGGAAAAGTACAGAAAAGAGTTTCAACACCTGCCATGAGATAAACTCTCATTACATCACTAATGGAAATAATTCTGACCCCAATCCCCATCGAGTGACGATAAAGTAATAAAAAGTAAGCATTTGTTGAGGGTCTACTATTTCTTGAACTGATCTATTTTGTATACAGTACATGATCTTAATTCATTCTCACAATAGCCCAAAGAGAAAGGAATCACTCTGCTTACCAAACAAATGAAAAAATGGGACTTCAAGAATTTATGGTCTTTACTACAAGAACAGTTCAGAGTCAGGACTTAAGTCCAAACCTAAGTTCAAAACCCATTTTATTTTTATATTACTCAACTCAACACATGTTCATGAGGCTAAAATTCCAGATCATATGTGGAGAAATTCACTAGTAGTGCTGAGACCTGGCGGTTCTGGAATTAGAAAGATAATAGTATGTTAGCAATAAATCCACCAATCTTCTACTTGATAAGAAAACTTGTGTTAGGCATTAGGCATAGAACCCCATGGAATAAGATGAAAAAAGGGAAGGATATTTGTACCTTTCACAGGGTTTGGGGCTTTAATTATAGTTTTCAAAGCTGAAAATATCAAAGAAATGATAGTAATATCTCAGAAGCCAGAAGATGTAATTGTGGTTACCTTAACTATTTACACATCTGGATTAAAGTACTAGAAACTAAATAGTACCCAATTGAATGACATTTTCCAAGCATGCTTTAGTTCAACTTTTCTGTGACAGACACAAAGAAACCCAGAGATAAATGGGGGGAAAAAAAAACACTTTTCCAAGGATATACAAAAGATGCATCTACTCAGTGCTCTTCTAATCCCATAATCATTTCTTCTAAATACATTTTATCCTTGAACTGGGCATAGCTTGCAACCTTAGACTGGGTCTTATTTTTTATTCATATATCCTTAAAATGTAGCCAGTGCCTGACACATGGATTGTAATCACACTGCCTAATACTTGTTGTGTACCACTTGATGTTTCTTGATTCAGTAGTTCTCAACTGAGGTAAGAGATTTTTAACATTAACTTTTGTTATTAATATTAGTTAAAATAATTTTTAATAATATACTTTTTAAATTGAGATAAATGCAGTTATCCTTATAATTACCCTCCTACTTACTTAATTTCCAATATGCTCTAAAAAGCAGCAAAAGTGTTAGGAATTGGGAATAATTCCAGGTACACAGAATTTCAATGACTGGATGCTCTCTCACTGCCATTTTCCTACTGTAAGCTGAAATTTCTCTTTTAGATTTTAGTGGGTAAAACTTGGTTCCATGTGCTACAGAAGTCTTTAAGTGTTCCTGTTACTACTCAATCCTTATGTATAGGATTAGGTAACACAGAAGATTTTCTCAGTCTATAAATCTTAAGAAGCCTGTGGTGCCATGAATGAGATACATAACAGCATGTCATTAAGTTTTTTATTATTTAACAATTATTAATTGAAAAGCTATTAGGTACTGTACTGGTTTGAATGTATCATGTATCCTACAAAAGCCATGTTCTTTTAATCCAGTCTTGTGGGGCAGACCTATTGTGGGTGGAATCCAAGGATTAGGTTGTTTCCATGGAGTTGTGACCTGTCTAATTGTGGGTAAGACTTTTGATTAGATTATTGCCAGGGAGATGTGACCCCACCCATTCAAGTTTTGTCTTAATTGTTTACTGGAGTTCTTAAGAAGGTAAGAGAGAGAGAGAGAGAGCTCAGAGCCCACACAGACCCAGGTGTTTGCAGAGGCAGACAGAAAGATGTTTAGAGATGCTAAGCTAAGAGATAAAGCCCAGAGTTTGCCCCAGAGAAGCTAAGTGAGAACCCAGAGATGCTTAGAGAGAACATGCCCAGAGACATTTTGGAGACAATCGTTGAAACCAGAACCAGGAGAGAAGTTGAAATCCAGAGTTTGCCCTGGAGAAGCTAATAGAGGACCCCCAGATGTTTAGAGAGAAAAGCCCTGGGAGAACAAGCAAGGATGCACAGGAACTGAGAGAGAGGAGAGAAGACAGAAGCTCAGAGACATTTTGGAAAAAGCAATGGAAACCAGAAGCTAACTCTGGGAGAGGTCCCGCAGACTCCAGCCACATGCCTTCCCATGTGACAGAGGAACCCCAGATGCCAAGGGCTTTCTTCAGAGAAAGTATCATCCTACTGATGCTGTAATTGGGACATTCTCATGGCCTTAGAATTCTAAATTTGTGAACTGATAAACCCTCATTGTAAAAGCCAATCCATTTCTAGTACATTGCATTTTCAGCAGCTTTAGCAAACCAGAACAGGTACTTAGTATGGTTTTAAACACTGAGGAGAATTTAGGTGAAGATAAAATTCACATCTTACCCTCAAGTGCACAAAAGTAGTACAGAAAAGAGATGTGAGAACAATCCAATATAATATCTCAAAATTAAGTAAATGTTAAATAAAATTGGCAAGTAATGTCTTATATGATTTCTGAGAAAAAAACAAATCTTTTTATCAGAAGTTACCAAGAACTCTCCCAAAGAAAGGCGAATTTGAATGAGGTTTCAGAAGAACAGTAAAATATTTGAGAATAAAAGAAGGAAACAAACTACCATGAGCAAGGAGCAGAGGCAAAGAAAGACATAACATATTTGCATCTCATAGAAGTCTATAAAAGAACCTAGAAACATAGTTTGGGTCCCAAAATAAAAACCATGCTAAAGAGTTTGAACTTTATGCTGTAGCCATGAGTAAAATTTTTGAGGAGGGGAGCAATATGACCCAATTTATATTTCAGATGATTAGTATGGTATCAGAGGAAAGAAAAATTGAAGGGATGGGAAAGTGATGATGGAAAAGATAGCTATAATATGATATCACTAGGAGTTAAGGGGGGTGATGAAGAGGGAAAAGATTTCTGAAGGAAGCTGAAGCTTTCCCTGAAGGAGGAAGAACTACAGTAATGGGCATCAGAGGATGGATAGATGGATTCCATCCTGGGATAGATACACAGAAGGGAAAAGGGGAGAACTTTTCACAGACTTTGGGATCAAAGTAAAGATATAGAGTCAGCATAATGAGGGTGTCAGAAGCTGTAGCTGATGGTTTCTGAAAGTAAGTAGAGCAAACGGAGTTGGACAGTGTATGGTCAAGGTTATGGAGAGATTAAAACTAAAGTAGAAGTTTAGGTACAAAGAGAATGATAAGGAAAAGCTACTGAAGATTAGTTGAGTTATGGATAAATGTGGTATATCCAGAAGATTTATTTGTCAACCACAGGAAATAATTCTTTGGTTGAGTGTGAAAGCAAGAAAGTGAAATGGAGAACTGTTGCAAGATAATCTAGGCGTGAGAGGCAAAGAAACTGACAGCCTCATCCAGGGAATGGAGGTGAAGGGATGGCTGAATCTGAGAAATATCAAGAACTTCTTTTGGCCATGGTCTTAGAAGTATGTGGAAGCTCAATGTTGGATGTACACTTTGCCTGATTTTAAATACTTATTCATGTCTTGGAGAAACAGGAAGGAGGTAGGATAATGAGTTTAGAACTCAAAATTTTAGAACACGTGCTCTGTGATACTGATTTCCTGTGACTCTATTCTTTCAAGGGATTTTTCCTGGCACTGTCTCCTCATCTCTCTTGGATTGTCCCCAGATAATATATTCTCTATGGAGTTGGTCAATGAGACTGTAGTGAAGGAGTTTGTTTTCCTTGGCTTCTCATCTCTGGTCAGGCTGCAGCAGCTGCTCTTCATTGTCTTCCTGCTCCTCTACCTGTTCACCCTGGGCACCAACGCCATCATCATTTCCACCATTGTTCTGGATAGAGCACTTCACACCCCCATGTACTTCTTCCTCACAGTCCTCTCCTGCTCTGAGACCTGCTACACCTTCGTTATTGTGCCCAAGATGCTGGTTGACCTGCTGTCCCAGAAGAAGACCATCTCCTTCCAGGGCTGTGCCATCCAGATGTTTACCTTCCTCTTCCTTGGCTGCTCTCACTCCTTCCTGCTGGCAGCCATGGGTTATGATCGCTGCGTGGCCATCTGTAACCCACTGCGCTACACAGTGCTCATGGGACATGGAGTGTGCGTGGGACTAGTGGCTGCTGCCTGTGCCTGTGGCTTTACTGTTGCTCAGGTCATCACATCCCTGGTATTTCATCTGCCCTTCCATTCCTCCAACCAGCTCCATCACTTCTTCTGTGATATTTCCCCTGTCCTTAAGGTGGCCTCCCACCATAATTGCTTAAGTCACATTGTCATCTTCATGCTCTGTGCTTTGGTCCTGGTTATCCCCCTGTTGTTGATCTTGGTGTCATATATTTGCATAATCTCTGCCATACTCCAATTTCCTTCTACATTGGGGAGGTGCAAAGCCTTCTCCACTTGTGCGTCTCACCTTATTATTGTCACTGTCCACTATGGCTTTGCCTCTTTTATCTACTTAAGGCCCAAGTCCAACTATTCCTCAAGTCGGGATGCTCCGATATCAGTGACCTACACTATCCTAACTCCATTGTTCAATCCAATGATTTACAGCTTGAGAAATAAAGAGTTTAAGTCAG
This sequence comes from Choloepus didactylus, assembly GCF_015220235.1. NCBI lineage: Eukaryota > Metazoa > Chordata > Mammalia > Pilosa > Megalonychidae > Choloepus > Choloepus didactylus. The sequence continues at coordinate 107,091,205 of NC_051308.1, forward strand.
CTCTTCATAGAGTTGTGGGAAGAATAATTTCCTAGCTACAACATTAATCTGGATACTGCTCTTTCCAAACAGTAAAGCACAAGATATAAAGGGCAAAATTCCCAGAATAAAAATGATCTGGCAACTGGGAAGAGTATTCAGGAACATAAGATCATTTCTCCTTTCTCCTCAAATATAAAATGCAGGAAAGCAAATGTTCTTCCCGTGGTCACATGAATTATTGCTCATTGATGGTTTTTCAATTAAGGGGAAAACAATGGATGTTTATTACAGAAATAATTTAGGTGTTCAGAATTCTAGGTTCTAGCAAATACCATCACTCAAACTCAGCCAGTCTAGAAATGAACCCTCCAAAAATTGCACAGGCTTGACTCTGTAATAGGTACCCAGGCAAAAACTGTCTTTAGATTGCTCTCTTTCAGTTGGTTTTTGTAAATCTCAATCTTTCATTACAGTCATGTCACAATTTTTAATTGAGATAATGTTTGTAAAGTACCTGTCACAATTTTTAGTGCATAAGTGATATACAATTAATTTTCAAGTGAGGAAATGATATATATGTTATCCATTTCTGATTTCTAATATACCAATAGGAGCTGATTCTTTCTAATTATTTATTCACTGGCAACAACCTAAGCTTGGTCAGCCTTCACAGGACATGCATTAAAGAGAAGACCTAATATCATACAGAGTGGCAAGAAAGATGAGCAGAGCTTAAATCCACTTCATTGAACATGCACCTAATGGAAAACCCTGCATAAAGAGTTAACAGTCTCTGGTCTCCCTGCAACTCAGAAGTCTGCACATTTGTTTTAGGCCAGAGCTTGAATTATACACTTTCGTTATCTCTCCTTCCCACAGAAGAGCAAACAGGGAGCTCCATGGAGAGAGCTGCCTGTTCACTTCAGATTATTTTTCAAGACCCACCTGTTAATAAATATTTCCTAACTGAATCATTTGTTTCTAATTTTTTTCCCTTTCTCCCATTCATCTTTTACTAAAGAAAACATTCTAAGGGTTGAGGGAAGAGGGAAAAAAAGGAATGTTTTATTCACAGGTTCTCTTTTATTGTGAGGTGTTGGCCTTGCTATTTGTTATGCCTGCAGTATGTGCTACTGTTTATAAATGTTACTTTGCTTGCACTGTGGAGCACCCATGGGAAGTATATATTATGATCCATCATTTACATATGAGGAAACTGGCTCTCAGAGAATTAAAACAACGTGCCTGCTGGTGAGTAGAACTGATATGGAGCCACATCATCTGCTCTCTTTATTGATGATCCTACAATGCTCTCACATGGCCCCTTGCAAAAGGTTATGACTTTTTTAATTAATAGAAAGTAGAATGCATAAATATGAATTTTAATGATAGACAATTAAGCAGTCTGGCATTTGTGAAAAAAATCTTAGCCATAAGATAAATCATACCAGGTAGTTCAACACCTATCCTAATACAATGTATATGTTGGAGGAAGTAGAATAGGAAAAGCTCTTTTCTCTTTGTTCCTTTCCAAGAGTTATGAATACTACTATTTTGGGGTCAGATGCCAAAACATAGACAATGGGCAGGATCACTGTGTGTTAAAAGGTCATGCAAGTCCAAATGACTTTCTGACATTTTATTTTTCCTTTGTTTTTAACATATGATGAAACATTAAGTTGACCTTGGGCCTGCTCCCACAGGTTAGGATGGAACATCTTGTTCTCCCTATTCCTCTTTTCACAGCCACACCCACACCCACAGACACCCTTAGCTGTCTTCTCTAGTTGCATGCAACTTTCTGGAGAGTTGTAAGAACTTTAGATTTTGGGTTGGCTTTAGTGAGAGAGCAAAGTCCGTTAAGTCTTTGAATTTGACCACGTGTTCCAACTGAGTTTACAGAAAACTCTGCACGTGCATTTGAGGCATAAACTTATCCAATAATAATAAATTGCAATTTTTGTTTCCCATTTAATAATTTATATATATATGTATATAATATTTATATGGAATACATATAGGAAAGAGAAAAGTCTAAATCGAGGCAGAATTAGGGAATTTCTGTGACCTGCCATAATACAGTATAATAGCACTAACATCAAACATGTAATCTATCGGGCTGATTTTGTAAATTAGGACTGATTTCATAGGATACCTTTTGACATTGAGCAGATCAATCACAAGTAAGGAGATAGCTCCCATCAACTTCCAGGACCTATATTTCTCATGTATTGACAATCCAACTTTAAGCTCACAGAAGTGAACCTATTAGCTGTTTCCTGTTTCTTATTTAAACCAATATCCATCCACACAAAAAAATTATTTTCAAAAAAAGCATTTAGTAAAACAATCCCAAGAGATATAAAAGTGATATAGTATATCATTAAATACACCACATTTCACTCCAAATATTACTGTTAGGTATTTGTTCCCAAATCTTTCTTCTAAGCTGCCAGCATTGTACTCCCTCCACCAACCCTACATAGAGACTTCAGATCTCCCTAACTCTTCTCTATTGATCCATAATCTCTACCAAAGCACCACCCTTATCATTCACTGTCTTATGCTGAGCATTCTGTCCCTCTCCATATTATGGAAAATGCATAAAATGGCTTACCCATGCATGCTACTTAGTATTATCTTCTGTTATGTCTGGTATGTGAGAAGCTCTAATTGTTAGGGTTAAGCCAAGAAATCAGAAGAAATACTTGTTATTGCAAATATAAGGGGTTTGTATTAGTCAGGGTTCTCTAGGGACACAGAATCAAAAGAAATATCTGTAAATATGAGATTTTATAAAAGTGTCTCATGCAACTGTGGGGATGCATGAATCCAAGTATTGTAGGGCAGGAGACACAAGTCAAAATTCCATAGGTCATGCAGCAAGCTGGCAGCTCCAATGAAGGTCTGCGATGAACTCCCCAGGGGAGGCTGGCTGGCTGAAGAAGAAGAAATTCCATAGGGAGGGCTGCAACCTGGCACTCCAATGAGAGTCTTCAATGAATTCCCAGGGGGAGGCCGTCTGGCTGAAGAAGTAAAAGTTCTCTTCCTTCTCCCTTAATCATCTTCAACTGATGGGTTAAATCCAGCTGATTGAATTCTCTCATTGTGGAAGACACTCCCTTCATTGATGTAATTAGCCACAGATGCAATCAACTGTCCTTGCAGTAATGGTTAGGCCACAGCTTGTTTGACCAGACAAGTGGACACCATCACCTGGCCAAGCTGACACATGAACCTAACCATCACATACCACACCTTGTCAACTTGGCAGCTATACACATCACATTAACCATACTTAATCTCTAAATAGAACACAATAACAAACATATGTTTCACCTAACAATACTCAGCTGCCTACATGCAACCAGAAACACACTAAATTTCTCCAGAATAGGGTGCAAGACTGTGGATAATATTCACTCTTAAACTTGATATCCTATAATTCCAATACTCTGAAATGAACTATAAAATTTATGTCACATGTTAAGGGGATAAGATAGAGAAGAAAACAAAGGTATTTGCTTAATATACAAATACAAACGCATAAAACAAGGAGGAACTATTCATGCCATCACAGTACTTGTTTCTGTAAATGGTTATGTGATCATAGTTCATATTTATCACTACCTTCTTCCACTACCCATTCCATGTCCCCTTTACCCTCAGCAAGCACTTCAGCTGGCCATGGTTCTTTGCCTGGTGAGGTGAACGTTTCTGTGCCATTGCTAGTCCTGCCTTGGTCTGTTGCAGTTTTCCATTGACTTTAATCACAGGGCATGGTGGTACTAAGAGACACCCTAGGGAATCTCCTGTATTCCAGGAAGACTCTTCTTTACATCTATTGTGTAGTTGCAGTCCTATTTCCCCTTGATAGTCAGTATCAATCACTCCAGCCAGTACAGTAATCCCCTTCCTTTCTTGTTGATTCAGAGGCTTGAGAAGTGCAAAGTGGCCAGGTAGCAGTCTTAACTTCCAGTTCAATGGAATTATTGTTGTGTCTCCTGGTGGAAGCACTCCTCCTTTTGGAACTAAAACTTATAGATCAGCAGAGCTTAAGATTGCAGGGACAGGAAGCAAAAAATTTCCTAGTGGATCACTAAGAGTGATAGTGAGTGGTGCCACTCCCATTTTCACCCCTTGATTCCTGAACCCCTGAATCCTGGCTCTGGGAGAAACAGCACCATAGAGTGAACACTGATTCAGAACATACACAGCCTCCTGGAGAACACTGCCCCAACCCTGCAAGGTATTGCCACCTAGTTGGTGCAGTTAGTAGGCCATTCCACTGTTCTATCAACCTAGCTGCCTCTGGATGATGGGGAATATGGTAAGACCAGTGAATTCCATGAGCATGTGCCTAGTCTCTCACTTCATTTGCTGTGAAGTGGGTTCCTTGATCAAAAACAATGCTGTGTGGAATACCATAATGGTGGGTAAGGCATTCTGTAAGCACACAGATGGTAATTTTGGCAGAAGCATTGCATGCATGGAAGAAAACCCATATCAAGAGTATGTATCTATTCCAGTAAGAACAAATTGTTGCCCCTTCCTTCATGGAAGTGGTCCAATGTAATCAACCTGCCACCAGGTAGCAGGCTGAACACCTCAGGGAATGGTGCCATATCAGGGACTGAGTGTGGGTCTCTGCTGCTGGCATATTGGGCACTCAGCAATGGCTGCGGCCAGGTCAGCCTTGGTGAGTAGAAGTCCATATTACTGAGTTCATGCATAACATCTATCCCTGCCACCATGACCACTTTGTTCATGAGAGCATTGGAGTGGCTGGGGCAAAAGGTTGACTGGTGTCCACAGAATGGGTCATCTTATCCACTTGATTACTAAAATCCTCCTCTGCTGAAATCACCTACTGGGTGACACAAATATCTTCATGTTTTTGCCCACTGAAAAAGGTCTCTCCACATACCTCTCCCAAGACTTTTTTGTCACATATTTTCCAATCATGTTCCTTCCAAGTCCCTGATCATTCAGCCAAACCATTAGCAACAACCCATGAATCAGTATATAAACATACCTCCGGCCAGGTACACTGCTCAAAGTTCTGCCCACTGGGAGGATTTTCCCTCACCAGTGTCCTTCAGAGACATCCCAGAAAGGGGCTGCAATGCTGCAGCTGTCCACTTTTGGGTGGTACCTGCATATTGTGCAGAACTATCTGTATACCAGCCCGAGTTTTCTCTTCCTCAATCAACTAATTGTAAGGAACTCCCCCAAGAGGCCATAGCTGTGGGCTGGGAAAGAGAAGATAATGTGGCAGGAGTGGGGGCCATGGGCATTTGGGCCACTTCCTCATGTAACTTACTTGTGCCTTCAGGACCTGCTCAAGCCCTATCTCATATATACCATTTCCATTCTATGATGGAGTGCTGCTGTGCACACCCAACTTTATAGCTTGGCAGGTCAGACAACTCATGATAGATAAATCAGGTCTCATGGTAACTTGGTGGCCCATGGTTAAGTATTCTGTCTCTACTAAGGCCCAATAGCAGGCCAAAGGCTGTTTCTCAAAAGGAGAGTAGTTATCTGCAGAGGATGGTAAAGCTTTACTCCAAAATTCTAAAGGCCTGTGTTGTGATTTTCCTATAGGAGCCTGCCAAAGTCTCCAAACAGCATCTCTATTTGCAACTGACACTTCCAGCACAATCAGATCAGCTGGATCATATGGTCCAAGTGACAGAGCAGCCTGGATTTGTCCCAGAGCCTCATCTTTTTCTGGTCCCACTCAAAATGAGAAGCTTTTCTGCTCACTTAGTAAATGGGCTAGAGTAGCATACTCGAATGAGAAATATGTTGTCTCCAAAATCCAAAGTGGCCAACTAGGCATTGTGGTTTTGTTTTTGTTTTTGTTTTTGTTTTCTTTTTTTGGTCATAGATGGGTCAGATGCAACAGTTTATCCTTCACCATCAAAGGGATATCTCAGCATGCCCGACACCAGTGGATATCTAGAAATTTTACTGAGGTGGAAGACCCCTTATTTTTGTTGGATTTATCTCCCATCCTCTGACATAAAAATGCCTTACCAATAAATCTAGTTCATACTTCTTGCTCACTAGGTCCAATGGACATACCATCAATATAATGGATTAGTGTGATGTCTTATAGGAGGGAGAAATGATCAAGGTCCCTGTAGACAAGATTATGACATAGAGCTAGAGTTGATATACCACTGAGGTAGGACAGTGAAGGTATACTGCTGGCCTTGCCAGCTGAAAGCAAATGGCTTCTGGTGGTCCTTGCTAACAGCTATTGAATTAAAAGTATTTGCCAAATCAATAGCTACATACCAGGTACCAGGGGGTGTGTTGATTTCCTCAAGCAATGATACTACATCTGGAACAGCAGCTGCAATTGGAGTCACCACCTGGTTAAGTTTATGATAATCCCCTGTCATCCTCCAAGACCCATCTCTTTTCTGCACAGGCCAAATAGAGTTGAATGGGGATGTGGTGGGAATCACTACCCCTGCATCTGTCAAATCCTTAAGAGTAGCATCAATCTCAGCAATACCTCAAGAAATCCTGTATTGCTTCTGATTTAATATTTTGTTAGGCAGGGACTGTTCTAGTGGCTTCCAATTGGCCTTTCCTATCATAATACCATCACTGCACTAGTCAAGGAACCAATGTGGGGATTCTGCCAGTTGCTGAGTATGCCTATTCCAATTACGCATTCTGAAATTGGAGAAATAAGCACAGAAAGGGTCCAGGAGCCCACTGGATCCCCTGTGAGATGGACCTGAGAAAAACTCCATTGATCACCTGACCTCCATAAACCCCTACTTTGGTGGACCAGAGTGATGTTTTGGGTCTCCTGGGATTAATGTCACTTCTGAGCCAGTGTCTAGTAATCCCCCAAATATGTGATCATTTCCTTTTCCCTGAATGGCTACCCTGGTAAAAGGCCATAGGGCCTCCTGGGGAAGGCTGGGAGGAAATTTAACAGTATAAGTTTTTGGCAGTTGTGCTGGTTTGAATGTATTATGTCCCCCAAAACACCATTATCTTTAATGTAATTTTGTGTGGGCAGAGTATCAGTGTTGATCAGATTGTAATTCTTTGAGTGTTTCTGTGGAGATGCACCCCACCCGACTGTGTGTGATGACTCTGATTGGATAATTTCCCTGGAGGTGTTACCCCACCCATTCAGGGTGGGTCTACATTAAATCACTGGAGCCATATAAATGAGCTGACAAACAGAAGGAACACAGTGCAGCTGAGAGTGACATTTTGAAGAGGAGCTACAGCCAAGTGGAACACTTTGAAGACTGTACAGAAGCTGAGAGTAGCTGCAGCTGAGAGACAGTTTGAAGACAGCCATTGACAGCAGACTTTTGCTCTGGAGAAGCTAAGAGAGGAAAAATGCCCCAAGAGAAAATGAGAGTGACATTTTTGAGGAACTGAAGCTTAGAGAGGAATGTCCTGGGAGAAAGCCTTTTGAACCCAGAACTTTGGAGCAGACACCAGCCACATGTCTTCCTGGCTAACAGAGGTTTTCCGGACACCATTGGCCATCCTCCAGTGAAGGTACCCAATTGCTGATATGTTACCTTGGACACTCTATGGCCTAAAGACTGTAACTGTGTAACCAAATAAACCCCCTTTTATAAAAGCCAATCCATCTCTGGTGTTTTGCATTACAGCAGTATTAGCAAACTAGAACAGAGTTTGGTACCAGAGAAGTGGGGTGCTGCTGAGTTTGCAAAAACCAAACATGTTGGAATGGCTTTTTAAATGGATAAGGGGAAGATTCTGGAAGAATTGTGAGGAGTTTGACAGAAAAGGCCTAAACTACTTTGAAGAGATTGTTTGTGGAAATATGGACTCTAAAGATACTTCTGATGAGGCCTTGAGCAGAAATGATGAATGTGTTGTTGAAAACTGGAAGGAAGGTGAACCTTGTTTTAAAGTGGCAGAGAACTTGCCAAAATTGAGTCCTGGTGTTGGATGGACAGCAGAATTTAAAAGCAATGACCTGGAATATTTAGCTGATGAGATCTCCAAGCAAAATATAGAAGTAGTAGCCTGGCTTTTACTTTCAGCTTACAGTAAAATGTGAGTGGACAGAGATAAGCTGAGAAATGAACCCTTGGTTTCAAAGAAACCAGAAATTTATGGCTTGAAAAATTCTGGGATTCCGGAGGGATCCCCAGAAGCTATAGCCCAACATGAGGATGCAACCAAACATGGAACCCAGCTGCCATTTCAGTACAAGCCAAGATTGGAGATGGAATTATTCAGAAAGGATTTTCGAAAAGCCATATTGTCTGATGCCTTTGAACCCTGTGTGCTTCATGCGAAGCCAACAGAATTTTTGCGAGATCTTTACAGACAGAGCCATTGCCGGTCTGAACTGGAGTAGACAGACAAGGAACAAATTGAAGGAAAAATATCTTAAAAGACAGAGCCATGGAGGTTGAGGTCTGCAGTCAAGAGGCCTTGGGCTGGGAGAGAGGAGTGGCACACATGCATGGAAAGGGGGAGTTTGCCCCAGAGGTCGATAGTGGGCCTTCCACCTTGATGCTCCAGAAGAGTTTTGCCACCTCAGGCCCCAAAGAGGGTGGAGCACATTCCCAGGGAATTGGGGAGATCCTGGCTGCCACCCTACTGTTCTGAAGGGGTTGAGCATGTACCCCAGAGATGGAAGGGAATCTAGGTGCAGCCCCGATATTTGAGGAGGGTGGGGCCAAGAAGGTGGTCTCCCCAATGTGTGGATATGTTGGAGAACTCACCTCAGCATTTGGAGAGGAAAGGGCTGCCAAAAAGGCCTTAGGAAGTGTTAGAGTCCCACTCTCTCAAGCCCCAAGGATGCAATGTCATTCTGTAAATGACTCTGACTTTGAAATCTAATGGAGTTTGTCCTGTGGGTTTTAGGAACTGTTTTGGTCCTGTGAACCCTGTTTACCTTTCAGTTTCTCCTTATGGCAATGGGAATGTTTATCCTATGACCACCCCTCCTTTGTATATTGGAAGCATATAACTTGTTCTAAGTTTACAGGTCCACAGTCAGAGGGGAATTTTGCTTTTGGACAGACCACACCTAATAACTGATTTAATGGGAACTTGTACTTAACTATTGTTACTGAAATGATTTAAGCTTTTGTGATATTGTGATGGGATAAATGTATTTTGTTTATAGAAAGATCATGTCATTTTGGGGTCCAGGGGGTGGAATGTGCTGGTTTGAATGTATTATGTTCCCCAAAACACCATTATCTTTGATGTAATTTTGTGTGGGCAGAGTATCAGTGTTGATTAGATTGTAATTCTTTGAGTGTTTCTGTGGAGATGTGCCCCACCCAACTGTGTGTGATGACTCTGATTGGGTAATTTCCCTGGAGGTGTTACCCCACTCATTCAGGGTGGGTCTACATTAAATCACTGGAGCCATATAAATGAGCTGACAAACAGAAGGAATACAGTGCAGCTGCGAGTGACATTTTGAAGAGGAGCTACAGCCAAGTGGGACACTCTGAAGAATGCACAGAAGCTGAGAGAGTAACTGCAGCTGAGAGACAGTTTTAAGACAGCCATTGAAAGCAGACTTTTGCTCTGGAGAAGCTAAGAGAGGAAAAATGCCCCAAGAGCAACTGAGAGTGACATTTTTGAGGAGCTGCAGCCTAGAGAGAAACGTCCTGGGAGAAAGGCATTTTGAAACCAGAACTTTAGAGCAGATGCCAGCCACGTGCCTTCCCAGCTAACAGAGGTTTTCCAGACACCATTGGCCATCCTCCAGTGAAGGTACCCGATTGCTGATGTGTTACCTTGGACACTTTATGGCCAAAAGACTGTAACTGTGTAACCAAATAAATCCCCTTTTATAAAAGCCAATCCGTCTCTGGTGTTTTGCATTCTGGCAGCATTAGCAAACTAGAACAGCAGTATAATGGTGCCCTTCCCCAAAGGTACCCAGCTTTCCCCTCATTCAAGGGGCTCTGGGTCTGTAAACTGTCTTAAGTCTGGGAATTGATTAAGAGGCTGTGACCCTCTGTCTTTTGTAATTCAAGTTAGACATTTGTTTACTTGACATAGTGTTCTGCTTATACAGATCAAGCAAGAGTATAGTAGTTTGTCCATCTATTTTCCCTCTAAGTATCCCATGATCTACTATCCAATGCCATAAGTCTCTGTGAGTCAGATTATTTAGACAGCTGCTTTGAGCCTGCTGTCCATTATGGTAGCCACACCCACCTTGTTTTTGGCAATTAACTGCTGTCACATGGCTTCTGCTAACTTGGGATCTGATTATTTCCATTGTGTTTAAGGATTACAGCTCAGTGACAGCAGTCCCCACAGTAATATCTGACCTACAGAGAAGGGCAACTACAGGGCTCTTCAAGGATGAGAGAGCTAGTCTCACAAACTTATTCCACACAGTCCTGGTAAAAGGTGTGTCCTCTGGACATTCTTGGGGTATATGAGCAGATCTTCCATGATAAATCCACTCTAACATTCCAATATCTCTAAGCTTTTGGATCCCCTCATTTACATTATACCAGGGCAAATCTGGCATTTTGACCTCAGGTAATATCAGCCACCTTTTGATCTATGTTTCAGCCTACCATCCAAACAATTGGCACCCTTTATGTTCTAGTTTGCTAATGCTGTCAGAATGCAAAACACCAGAGATGGATTGGCTTTTATAAAAGGGGGTTTATTTGGTTACACAGTTACAATCTTAAGGCCATAAAGTGTCCAAGGTAACACATCAGCAATCAGGTACCTTCACTGGAGGATGGCCAATGGTGTCTGGAAAACCTCTGTTAGCCAGGAAGGCACGTGGCTGGCATCTGCTCCAAGTTCTGGGTTCAAAATGGCTTTCTTCTGGGTTGTTCCTCTCTAGGCCATAGCTCCTGTTCAAAATGTCACTCTCAGTTGCTCTTGGGGCATTTGTCCTCTCTTAGCTTCTCCAGAGCAAGAGTCCACTTTCAACAGTCATCTTCAAACTGTCTCTCATCTGTGGCTCCTCTCTCAGCTCCTGTGCATTCTTCGAAGTGTCCCTCTTGGCTGTAGCAAGCTCGCTCCTTCTGTCTGAGCTTATATAGTGCTCCAGTAAACTAATCAAGGCCCACGCTGAATGGGTGGAGCCACACCTCCATGGAAATTATCCAATGAAAGATCTCACCCAGAGTTGAGTGATCACATCTCCATGGAAACATCCAATCAAAAGTCTCCAACCCAATCAACACCAATATGTTTCCTGCCCACACAAGACTGCATCAAAGATAATGGGATTTGGGGGGACATAATACATCCAAACCAGCATATTTTCTAACCTCTTGAGCTACAACAATGAATGCAGAGTCTCTGCTTAGTGGGCCCATATCAATAAATTCAGTCTGATCCAACTTTATATTCCTTTCACCATTATCCTACACCCTCAATATCCATTCCCCCACGTATTCCCCTGATTTCTGTCTATATGAATTGGAAAACTCATGTAGTTCTTTTGGAGTATAGTGTACTTCCTCATGGGTCACACTTTGTACCTCACCCTTTGGAGCCTGTTGGACTTTAATCTAGTTATAGGCCTGGAAGAAAAGAATGGTGGGTGTGGGTCATGAAAAGAATTTGAAGTATCCTTGAAGCCAATAACCTCAGGGCATTCCATTGCCCTGTTTCATCTGGTGAAACAGAATTAATCTCTCCAGACAGAGGAGTGAGGGTTGTTTCCCCAGGGGAGGTGATTACAGGTTCAGCAGGCCCTGAAGGGTTAATCTCTTTAGGCAGAGGTTGGATGGCAGGCTTCTTAGGGCACATTGGAGGTTGGGAAGCTGTTTCCTCAAGGCAGGCTGGAGGTTGGGTAGCTATCTCCTCAGGGCAGGCTGGAGATTGGGTGGCTCTTACCTCAGGGCAGGCTGGAGGTAGAAAGGCCATTTCCTCAGGGCAGACCATTACAGGAATATCTAGCAAAGCCTCTGCAGAATCCAGAGTTCCAATGTGCTCACAGTCATCTTTATCAACCAGTATTTCCCCATCCCAAATTTCAGGATCCCATTCTTTTCCAAATAATTCCTTTACTTTAACAGAAGACACCCTGTGAGGTTGAGATTTTGGTTTATGTTGTAAATCTGCTACTCACACAATGAGACTCTGGGTCTGGTTTTCAGAAGTCTCAAGTCTATGGCCACAGGAAATAAGGTTTTCTTTCAGAGCACACATAGAAACATTTACATCTGTGATATGGTATTTAAGTTGCAAATTTGAAGACTTCAGTTCATCCCTTTCTCTTATAAATGTACCCAGCATATCTAAGAACAACCAACCAACATAATTATATTCCTTAACTCCACAAAACTCTGTTAAGGTGTCAAAAACACTGTCACCCAGAGCCTTGCCTCATACAAGAGCATGATTAAGATAATCAAATGGTGATGTTTTGTGTATCTCCATTGTCAACTCATGCCATGGACTGTCAGTACTATCTTGGTTATTGGAAATAGAGTCATTAGAATCTAATCACAATAGAAAACCAATTGTAAAAGCCCATTTTAAGATTCTGCTTCTCAAGAACCACTTCTGGTACCAAGCTGCATTAGTCAGGGTTCTCTAGGGAAACGGAATCAATAGGAGATATCTGTAAATATGAGATTTTATAAAAGTGTCTCATGCAACTGTGAAGATGTATGAGTCCAAATTTCTTAGGGCAGGATGCACAAGTCCAAATTCTGTAGGGCAGGCAGCAAAGCTGGCAATTCCTATAAAGGTCTTTGATGAACTTCCCAGGGGAGGCTGGCTGGCTGAAGAAGAAATTCTGTAGGGTAGGCTGCAACCTGGCAGTCCAATGAGGGTCTTCAATGAAGTCCCCAGGGGAGGCTGGCTGACTGAAGAAGTTAAATTTCTCTTTCTTCTCCCTTAAACATCTTAAACTGATTGGGTTAAATCCAGCTGATTGAATTCTCTTATTGTGGAAGACACTCCCTTCATTGATGTAATCAGTCACAGATGCAATCAGCTGACTTATGATTTAATAAACCAGCCACAAACATCCTTGCAATAACAGTTAGGTCAGGGCTTGCTTGACCAGACACCTGGATATCACCTGGCCAAGTTGACACATAAACCTAATCATTACAGGGTTTAATAGTTGTTCTAGTTTGCTAATGCTGCCTTTTCACAAAATACCAGAAATGGATCAACTTTTCTAAAGGGGGTTTATTTGGTTACAAAGTTACAGTCTTAAGGCCATAAGGTGTCCAAGGTAATGCATCAACAATCGGGTAACTTCACTGGAGGATGGCATCCAGAAAACCTCTGTTAGCTGGAAAGGCATGTGGCTGGCATCTGCTCCAGAGTTCTGGTTTCAAAATGGTTTTCACCCAGGACATTCCTCTCTAGGCTGCAGTTCCTCAGAAACATCACTCTTAGTTGCTCTTGGGGCATTTTTCCTCTCTTAGCCTCTCCAGAGCAAAAGTCTGCTTCCATCAGCCATCTTCAAACTGTCTCTTTCTGCAGCTCCTTTCTCAGCTCCTGTGCATTCTTCAGTGTCCCTCTTGGATGTGGCAAGCTTGCTCCTTCTGTCTGAGCTTTTATAGGGCTCCAGTGAACCAATCAAGGTCCATGCCGAATGGGCAGGGCCATGCCTCTGTGAAAATTATCTAATCAGAGTCATCACCTACAGTTGGGTGAGTCACATCTCCATGGAAACAATCAAAGAATTACAATCCAACCAACACCAACATGTCTGCCAACACAAGACTGCATCAAAGATAATGGCATTTTGGGGGACACGATACATCCAAACCAGCACAATAGGGAATTTGTTACATGGGTATGGAAGTTTAAAAGAGCAAAGGGGGATGCTGTGGAAACTCACATATTAATAATTGAAGGGAGTGCCTACTGTGTTTAGACCTGTAATAGGGAAAAGGTGGTGTTAACAGGAACTAAGAGTCCTGAGTGGAGACCCTGGAGATCTTCTGCTAGAACCTTGGAGGAAGGGGAATAATCTGGCAGTTAATCAACTGATCTAGGGGCTATGCAAAGTGGATGAGAGAGCATGGCATAGGTGGTACCATGATTGCTCACAAGCATGGCATGGATGCTGCTGGTACCTCTGAGGGGACACAGTAAAGCTGATACTCAGAGTGCTAAAGGAAGCTGCCAGCTAGAGGCAGAGCATGGCTGCTGCTAGGAGATGCTGACAGGAGCTATAAGCAGAATGGGTGCCCTTTTCTTACATCCTTCCTTCCAATGTCCCACAAGTGCCTTCTATTTGTAGTACATAACTGGAAGCCAGCAGGCAGGAGAATTTAAGAAAATGTAATTTGCAGAGTCCCAATACAAGCATCCATGAGCAAAGTATAGAAGAATGTGTTAGAGCTGGGAGACAACATGTTAATAACCAGTACATAGACAGTTATTCTGAGGAGAATGAGTCTGTTTGTGATTAGTCAATAAAGATTCTCCTGCCACAGGATATAGTTTCAATGCATGCCAGTGAGACATTATAAAAAACACAAAATTTTGTTTTCCTAATCATTAATATATAGCTACCTTTAAATAAAAACTATGGATATTAAATCCACATGACATAAAATTAAACAGCTTTAAAATGAACAATTCAATGGCATTTAGTACATTTGCAGTGTTGGGCAATCACCTCTATCCAATTCAAAACATCCTTATCACTCCAAATTAAATTCTGAATAAGTAGTTTCTCCCCATTCTCCCTCTTCTCAGCCGCTGGTAACCACCAATCTGCATTCTATCTCTGTGGATAATTAATAAAAATATATTCAAAAATATGTGATCTTTTGTGCCTAGTGGCAGATATAAGAACTTCTTTCTTTTTATGGCTGAATAGTATTCCATTGTATGCAAATACTGTAATTTGCTTATCCATTGATGGGCATTTAGGCTGTTTCCACCTTTTGACTATTGTGAATAATGCTGCTATGCATATGTGTGTAGAAGTTCTTGTTTGAGTACCTATTTTCAATTATTTGGGATATATAGCTAGGAGTGGATTAGCAGGGTCTTATAGTAACTCTCTGTTTGACTTTTGAGGAACTGTCAAGTTGTTTCCTACAGCAACTAACCATTTTATATACCCACGAATGATGCAAGAGGATTTACCATGTGCTCTTAAGAAAAATTTATATTCTGTTGTTTGGGGGTGGAAAGTTCTATAAATTTGTTAGGTCTAGCTGGTTTGTAATGTTGTTCAAATCCTCTGTTTCCTTACTGACCTTCTACCTAGATGTCCAATCCATTGTGAAAGTGGGTATTGAAATTTCCACCTACTATTGTAGAACTGTCTATTTCTCTCTTCAAATCTGTCACTTTGCCTTATATATTTGGGGGCTTCATTGTTTAGTTCTTATATGTTTATATTTGTTATAATTTCTTGATGAATTGACTCATCAATATTTAATGTTCTCCTTTGTCTTATAATGGTTTTTTACTTAAAATCTATTTTGTCAGATATAAGTATAGTCATCTAGCTCTCCTGTGGTTATGGCTTGTATAGAATATCTTTTCCATCCTTTTACTTTTAATCTAAAAATTATTAGTTTGAATCTAAAGTAGACAGTATATAGTTGGATCATATTTTGTAACCATTCTCTCTTTTTATTGGAGAGTTTAATCATTTACATTTAAAGTAATTACTAATAAGGAAAGACGTACTTCTGCCATTTTTCTATTTGATTTCATTGTCTAGTACCTTTTTGTTCCTCAATTCTTCTATCACTGCCTTCTTTTGTGTTTAATTTTTTAGTATATCATTTTGATTCCCATTTCATTTCCTTTTGCTATATATTTTTAGAGATTTTTGTAGTTGTTATTACAAGAATTATAATTAGCTTCCTAAGTTTATTAATGATCTAGTTTGAATACCAACATAGCCTCATTAGCATAAAAAACTGTTCCTAATCTGCTCTGCTGCCCCTTATGTTTTTGTCACAAATTACATCATTATCCACTGCGTCCCCAACAACATGGATTTATAATTATTTTATTTATTTGTCTTTTAAATCATGTAGTAAATAAAATGTGGAGCTGAAATCCAAAAATACAACACTACTGGCTTTTATATGTACCTCTACTGTCACCTTTACTGGAGATCTTTATTTCTTTTTACAACTTCAAGCTACTGTTTAGTGTCCTTTCATTTAAACCTGAAGAATTCTCTTTAGCATTTCTTATAGAGTAGACCTACTGGTAATAAAATTCCTCAGCTTTAGTTTACCTGGGAAAGTCTTAACTTCTCCTTCATTCTTGAAGGATAGTTTACCAGGTATAGAATTCTTAGTTTTTTCCCTTCAACACTTTAAATATCTCATCCCATTGCCTCCTTGCCTCCATGGTTTCTGCTGAGAAATTGGCTGTTAATCTCATCAAAGATTCCTAAACATAACCAGTAGCTTTTCTCTTGCTGCTTTCATGATTCTCTCTCTTTAGCTTTTGATAGTTTCATTATAATATGTCTTGATGTGATTCTTTTGAGTTTATCCTACTTGGAGTTCATTGTGATTCTGGATGTGTACATTCATGTCTTTTGTCAATTTGGGGAAGTTTTCAACCATTATTTCTTCAAATACACTTTCTCCCATTTTCTTGTTCTTTTCTTCTGGGACTCCCATAATTCATGTGTTGGTCTGCTTGAAGGTGTCCAAGTCCCTTAGGCTCTGTTGACTTTTCTTAATTCTTTTTTTCTTTTCACTCATCAGCAAATATTCTTACTCTGTTCATTTACTGCTTTCTTGGTTTCCTTTAGTTCTTTGTCCATGGTTTCCCTAAGATCTTTGAGCAAATTTAAGACAGTTGATTTAAATTTTTGTCTAGTTAGTCCAATGACTGGGGCTTCCTCAGGAAGGGTTTTTGTCCATTTTTATCCTTTAAATGCACCATATTTTACGTCTCGTTATGTTTTTTGTTGAAGTCTGGGCATTCAAATATTAGAATGTGGTAACTTTGGGAATCAGAGTCTCACCCTTCCCCAGGGTTTACTGTTCTTAATTGTTGAAGACTAGTTGTTCATTTGATTAGTGACTTTTTGAAACTATTTTTGCAAAGACTGTTTTCCTTGTCATATGTGGTCATAGAAGTGTCTCTTCCTTTTGCTTGTGTTCAGCCATTGTTTTGGTTGACAGAGATTTCCTTGAATGCCAGACCTAATTTAAAAAAAGAAAACCTCTTGCAATCTTTGTCACTTGGCTCTGTGTTGGAGCACTTCTTTAATACTTAGCCAGGATCTTTACAACTCTGCCTCAGTCTTCATTTTCTACTTGAACTGAACCTAGAATTCAGCCAGTGAGGAAAGCTTAGGGTTTTCTTGGGTATTTTCTGAGCATGCATCCTATCTTGAGTGTGTTCATGGTTTTCTAAAATCCCCATTATACAAGGCACTTTTTTTTTTGACAGGCACTTTTGCATGCCCTAATTGCCCAAAGAAATTCCCTCCCCAGCTTTTCCTTCCAGACTTTAGGCATTCTATTGTGTGTCTCAATGATAATCTTTTGCCTCAGGCAGCTTCAGGTTACATTTGTTTTGTTTTGTTGCCTTCCAATGTTTTTGAGCAATGTCTACCACTTTTCTGCCTTGAGTGGGTTTTGAATTTGGTGAAACAGAGATGTGTACCTTGTGTGAGTCTTT
Source organism: Choloepus didactylus (assembly GCF_015220235.1). Classification (NCBI taxonomy): domain Eukaryota; kingdom Metazoa; phylum Chordata; class Mammalia; order Pilosa; family Megalonychidae; genus Choloepus; species Choloepus didactylus. The sequence goes on from NC_051308.1 coordinate 107,108,803, forward strand.
CTGGTATCCCACAGACAGGTTAGATCAGACAAACATAATAATTTGAGAACAAGGTCCGCTATTCTCCCCCCAGAACCAAGGACTAGAGTCCCACACTAAGAATATCTAAGCCTCAGAGAGAATGGAACAAGGGGAAGTAAAAGCACCACAAAGCTTTCCTATAGTTTGTAAGTTGTCTTTTTCTTATTCAGCATTTGTTTGATTGCTGTAAACCTTAGCCTGTTTTCCAGAATTCTGACGTTTCTGCCTGTTTTTTCACGTTTACATGGAGGGAGAGGTATTTGGTACTGCCTACTCTACCATTTATCAGATGCCACACTCTCAATACAAAGAAATCTTGCCATTCACAAAGATCAAGAGTTGGTTATGTTGATTGAGTAGACATAATTAGAAAATGCATTTATCTCATTATTTGTCAAAATCAGTACCTTTCCTAATGATTTTAATGAGACATTAATAGTTCCACACATTTTCAGAAAACCAGGCATTGTAAAATAAGATTTAGTTCTATTTGGACTAGTTTAGTCTGGACACTTCTCCAGAACAGTGTCAATCTTTCACTTTAGAATGCAATTCATCATAAAGACTGGCATGCACATTTTCAAAAGTGTAGAACCACTATTTTTCTACAATTCCTTTTTATTAAAATATTCTTCTGGCAAAAATGTACCTGTTTTCAATGGGGCTCTGATCCCAGTGACCAAAAATACAGTTAAGAATATGTCTAATGGAAAGAAAGTCATTAGCTAATGGAAAAATAGGGTTCTAAGAATTCCTTTCTTCTATCAAATTAACCCTGGTCTTCTATGTACTAACCCAACTTTCATATGTTGATTCAATCTCATGTAATGCTTAATGAGATTACTTCCTATGTATTTCTCCCTAAGAGCTCTGCAATTCCTGACGATTTTCCCAAACATTCCAATTTACTTTGAACTTTCCCTCATGGACACTTGTTTAGAATCTGATACCAGTTTTTTCATCTTTATTCCTTATGTTTCAGTCAAGAAAGTTGTTCATTTCCTCTGATAAATCTTTATTTGCAAAGTGGAAAGGATTTGTGTCAAAACATAATACAGTAATCACTCCTAGGGGTGGGATAACACAACTACAGTGTTGTTGTATCTGTGATTGATAACAGAGACAGAAGAGACATTGATGACAATTACTGGTGCAACTTCTGAGAATGAATCTGTAGAAGAGGTTAACTCTACAATGTAGTGATCCAGGGGAGTAGAAGAATGTGCTAGAGGCTCTGTATCCACTCATCAGGCTCTGAAGGTTTAAAATTCAATCCCTAGACAGCCTAGACATCCCTAAAAAGTGAGTATATCAAGCAGACAGAGTTAAGTCTGTGTATATGAAGCCTTTTGGGAGCTCAGCAAACCTGTATGAGAAGGTCAATGGAAGATGATTGCAAAATGGGAGATTTAAATGAGTTACCTTGCAAAACAAGTAAAAATAGATTAATAATTACTAGTCAAGACCTATTAAAATGAAGCCATGAAGAAATTTTCTCAGGGATACAAGATAAACTTGAATAAATTTAGAGACACCCTATGTATAAAGATAGAATGTCTTAATTTTGTGGAGATGTCAATTAATCCCTAAAGTTAAACTCAATACCAATCAAAATACTGTTTTTGAAAATGTGATAAATATCTATGAATTTCAAATGGAATAGAAATCATGGATAAATACTCAAGAATGTTCTGAATAATGGTTATCGGTTACCCCTTGCCAGAAATTAAAATGTATTATAAAATGGCAATCATTAAGAGACAATCATTAGTGCTTAATGGGACCCAGGGATCAAAGCACAGAACAGAAAATCCAAAATTAATTAAACTAAATTAATAACAATGGCTTATTTTCAAAATAAATGGAGGTGAGAACATTGTTTAATATTAAAAAGCTACCATTTGAATACTATTTCAAAATTTATTCCCAAATAAATAAAATGATCTGATATTACCAAATTAAAAGAAAATTATAGACGGTTTAAAAGGAAATTTACGTAACACATCTAATTTTGGAGTAGGGAAGTTCTTTCTAAACATGAAAACAAAAGTACTAAGTCTAAAGAAAAATATTTAAATGCATAGAAATTTTATATAATAATATCAATTCATTATTAATTAAAAAGATAAAATGAGCAAAATTCTTTAAACACTTATAAAAGATAAACTACTTCTTTAATATACAAAGAAATTTATATCTTATTAAAGTAAAGCCAAGCATTTTAAAAATTATAAAATACGCCTGAACAAGCATTTCAAAAAAGGAAACTGCAGTCAATTTATAGAAAATTTTTGAAAATATCCAGTTGTACAGGCAACTGAAGTAATGCAATTTAAAACACAGTAATCACTCTGAATCAACCAGATATTTTGTTTAAATGATTTTACTGTTCTGGGAATGGAAAACCAGGCCTTCTCTTATCATCTCAATGTAGACATCAGATCACCTATAGTTATGTAACCTAACCCCTCATCAGGAGCCAACCCTAATATTTCCTAATTCTTATGATGAATTTAAGGAACTGGAAGAGGAAATAAGAGAGGTTTCTTTTTCAGCAAGTGTTAGTGCCTTAAACATAGCAAAAACCTAATATATCCAAATATGAAACCAAAAAATTGAAAAGCCAACAACATTAGCAGAGAACAAATACAGGATATTGACTGTACATAGCCTGTTAAATTTTCTAATTTTTCTGTGATCTCCCTTGCAGGAGTTGACTGATACTGATGAAGTGTGCCACACATCTAAAGGCTAGCAAGGGGTCCAGATGCTCATCATGCTTCTCCAGCCCTACGGGTCTCCAAGTCTGTTCACTTTGAAATTGGCTATCTGCTAGGGCCCAGCTCCAAGCAGAGTGTGAAGGAGCCAGGTTTTTTAGGAACCTCATCTCATTTCACTAGCTACATCAATCCATCTGGTCCTTCCCCTCCAGCCATTCTTTGGATTTGACCCTTTTCTGTCTTTTGCATTATCTAGTCAAGTATGCTATTCCAGAAGGTTTTATAACCTCAGGAATCCTTAGAGATGATTTAATCTCTATTTCACAGAAAATGAAACCAAGGCTGGAGAGGTGAAATCACTTGCCCAATGTCCCAAACACTGCTTGGAGAAAGAGTCAGCATTGATCTTCAGGTAAACTGATTCTATGCCCAAACAAAACTTATCAATGCCCTTGATACTTCATTAATACCATATTCTGGGCAGATATTTGAAATCCCCAGGGAGAAGTCTGATGGATCCTGATCTGAGGACTGTCTGGGTCAAAAATTTCCAATGCTTCCATTAACAGTGTTAAGGGGGAATGTAGAGCACCTAACCTGGCTCCTACATATACCATTTATTACCTCAAATAGTATTTTAACCTCTCTATGAATGACTCAACAACCTCTCTGTAATGTCCTTTTAATTTCTGATCCTAAGGATTAAATAAGAAAACATATGCAAAATTGTAATTAATTTTCTGACATGTTAGGTCAATAAGTGATAGTCAATATTATTCATGAATATCTTCCTAAAGTGGCCAAAGGCCCTTGCTAGTAAGAACAAAAGAAAGATAGCTAGAATGGAAGAGGAAGTAAAGAAAACTTCTCTCAGAGATGAATGGCAAAATTAGCAAACATTCCCTGTGCCAGTTTGAATAAATTATGTCCCCCAAAATGCCATTATCTTTGATGTAATCTTGTGTGGGCAGATGTATTCGTGTTGATTAGATTGCAATTCTTTTGAGTGTTTCCATGGAGATGCGACCCACCTAACTGTGCGTGATGACTTTGATTGGATAGTTTCCATGGAGGTGTGACCCCACCCATTCAGGGTGGGTCTGAATTAGTTTACTGGACCACTATATAAGATCAGACAGAAGGAGGAAGCCTGGTACAGCCAAGAGGGACACTTTGAAGAATGCACAGAAGCTGAGAGTAGCTGCAGATGAGAGACAGTTTGAAGACAGCCTTTGAAAGCAGACTTTTGCTCCAGAGAAGCTAAGAGAGGACAAATGCCCCAAGAGCAACTGAGAGTGACATTTTTGAGGAACCGCAGCCTAGAGAGGAATGTTCTTGGAGAAAGCCATTTTGAACCCAGAACCTTGGAGCAGATGCCAGCCACGTGCCTTCCCAGCTAAAAGAGGTTTTCCGGACACCATTGGCCATCCTCCAGTGAAGGTACCTGATTGCTGATGTGCTACCTTGGACACTTTATGGCCTTAAGACTGTAACCAAATAAAACCCCTTTTATAAAAGCCAATCCACCTCTGGTGTTTTGAATTCTGGCAGCATTAGCAAACTAGTACACTCCCAAATCACTTATAGACACACACACACGTGAGCATGCACGCACGAGAACATATACGTTTGTTATATAAAATATATACATGTTTGGTTCATATGTTTCTTTTAGATGCTTGATATAAGCTAAATAAGGATTTTTAGCATCACATTGCATTTGCACAAACTGGACATAGTAGGGGTTACATAAACTGCCATCTTCATACTGCAGATACATAACAGAGAATGTGGTCTCCTGACTCTCTTACTAGAGTTCATTTAAATTCTTACTTCATGGGTTTGTGGGACCCCACACTCCCTGCTTGCCCCTATTATGACTGACATTAACACTGCCCCAATAACTATGGGATATGTAAGGAACCAGGCTCTCTGACTTGCCTCATATACCTATTGACATCTTGATCCCAGGGACAATGACAGTGAGATTTCAGGTCCATTGTGAGAACTGGATGGCCAACACTGAGGATGACCTCACAAAGCCACCCTTAGCCCCCTCCACACTCCTCAAGCTATCTGGGTACAGCCAAAGGTAAAGTTTGCAAGGGATGGAAATCACATTTTATGTCATGAACTAACTCTGTGGCCTAGAAAATTACTAAAAGTAATGAATTCTTACTTCGGTCTCCAGCCAAAATAAGGAGTTTGAATGGCTCCTTCCTGCTGTAGTGGTCTATGTCTACATCTACAGGAGATAAAGATGAAATTATTTTGAATAACATTAAGTATAGTTAAAGTTTGAATTGTCAAGTGTTAAAATTATTCAATAGTAATCTTTCTGGGTCATAAAACATCTCCTAAAATCTCTGTTCTTGTTAGTCACTCTACTACTAAATTGACAGCATTCAGGGATTCCATCACTGTCTTCCTCAAAACTTCCAAGTTTCACAATTTGCAACCAACAAAGATGGACACACCATGTTGGCCTTACAGATCCCCCATGGCCTGTCCTCAAACTAACTCTCAAGCTCAACTCCTCCCTCCTCTCCTCTGCCCCTCCAGCCACTTCATTCTACTCAGAAGTCCCAAACACATGATACACTTTTTACCATACAGTCAGTCTTTCATTCTGAAATGCCTCCTGTTTTAGTTTTGCTAAGCTGCAATCACAAAATACCACAAACTTGTTTTGGTTTATGCAACAAATTTATTGGTATATGGTTTCAGAGGCAAGACAGCCTGCTTCCTCCCATGGTCCATAACATTTTGAATGGCTAGCAATCCTTGGGTTCCTTGGTTTTCCTGTCACATGGCGATATCCTCTCCTTTCTCTTCTGGGTTTCTGTTGACTTCTGGCTTTTTGCTACTCCCTGTTGTTTTCTCACTATAAAGCCTCCAGCAATAGGAATAAGACCCATCCTGCTTCAAATGGCCATACATTAACTAAAAAAAAAAAAAAAAAAAAAACAGCTTTAAAAGTCTTACGAACAATGGTTTCACATCCACAGGAATGGGATTAAGTTTAAGAACATTTGTTTTACTGGGATACATAATTCAACCTACCACACTTCTCATTGCTATTAAAAACATTTTCATCCTTTAGTTGCAGTGAAAAAGTTATCAGTTGCTCTCTGTGCCAATAGGTTTAATTAACCTTGTTTTTTAAAAAATTTAAAATTTAAAATGCATTTATTTATAAATTTAAAACTACGTAAATAATATGTGATCCTTAGAATTCTAAAAAAAAGTACTAGAGAAGGAAGAAGATGGTGGCATAGAGAGGAGTGGAAGTTAGTTTGCCCCCCTGGAACAACTAATAAACAACCAGGAACAACTAGTAAATAATCTGGAATAATTCCAGGGGTCAAACATGCCTGTCCACTCATCATACACCAACCTGAACTAGGAGGAATGCCCGAGATCACAGATTAAATCTGTAAGCAAAAACTGCAGATCGAAGCCGGGAGTCCCCTCCCCCCCATGGCCCAAACTTTAAAGCCTCTTGGTGCTAGAAAGCAGCACTCTCTGATCAAGTGAATATAGCTCAGCTGAGCTCCAGCTGGGGTTTTAATTAACAAATGTGGACTGCTCAACACAAGCTATGAATCTCCAAAAAGCAGAGAGAGGCTTTTGGTGATGACTGACCTTAGAGAGCCAGAGAGTGGCCCAGATTGACCCTGAAGGGGGCTTTCTGTCCCTTTTTCAGCTCAGTGGGGAAAGCTTCAGCCATTTTTAGTTCCCAGTGCTCTGACCCAGACAAAGGTGGAGATAGCAGAGCAGAGAGACTATTCAAATGTAAATGACCTCTCCCTAGGGGGTATATCTTCCCTAAGAGGAAGAAGTTGGTGCCAACCTCTATTACCTGCCTTCCATTCAGAACCAGACCCAAGAGCCTGGGGGGAAACAGCAATGGGCCACACCTCCTTACACCAGTCAGGAGCTACAGGCTGACAGGCACCACCTGCTGGGAAGAAAAGCACAGTGACTTGAGACTTCAAAGGGTGTATCAATCTTCTAAAACACCCTCAGGGAAACTGGATACTATTGCCTCCTTCCAAGACCTGAGCCCGTGCTGTTCTGGGAAAACTTAATTGGGTTAACCAAGGAGACCAGATGCCTAGATGACAGAAAACTACAACCTACAGTAAGAAAAACAAAGTTATGGCCCAGTCAAAGGAACAAACTTACACTTCAACTGATATACAAGAGTTTAAACAACTAATGCTAGATCAATTCAAAAAGTTTAGGGAAGATATGGCAAAAGAGATGAAGCATATAATGAAAACACTGGGCATACATAAGGTAGAAATCAAAAGTTTGAAAAAACAACTGGCAGAATCTATAGAAATGAAAGGCACAACACAAGAGATGAAAGACACAGTGGAAACATACAGCAGCAGATCTCAAGAGGCAGGAAAAACACTCAGAAACTGGAGAACAATGCACCTGAAAGCCTACACACAAAAGAACAGATAGAGAAAACAATGTGAAAATATGAGCAACATCTCCAGGAACTTAAGGACAAAACAAAATGTAGGAATGTACATGTCATTGGTGCCCCAGAAGAAGAAGAGAAGGGAAAAGGGGCAGAAGCAATAATAGAGGACATAATCAATAAAAATTTCCTATCTCTTAAGAAAGACATAAAATTACAGATCCAAGAAGTGCAGCGCACCGCAAACAGAATAGATCTGAATAGGCCTACACCAAGACACTTAATAATCAGATTATCAAACATCAAAGACAAAGAGAGAATCCTGAAAGCAGCAAGAGAAAAGTGATCCATCACATACAAAGGAAGCTTGATAAGACTAGGTGTGGATTTCTCAATAGAAATCATGGAGGCAAGAAGGAAGTGGGGTGATATATTTAAGATACTGAAAGAGAAAAACCACCAACCAAGAATCCTATATCTGGCAAAAGTATCATTCAAATATGTGGGAGAGCTTAAAATATTTTCTGACGAACAGACAATGACAGTTTGTGAACAAGATACCTGCTCTAAGGAAACACTAAAGGAAGCACTACAGACAGAAAGGAAAAGACAGGAGTGAGAGATTTGGAAAACAATTTTGGGAGATAGTGGCACAGCAATTTAAGTACACTGAACAAAGATGACTGTGAATATGGTTGAAAGAGGAAGGTTAGGACCACGTGGGACACCAGAACAAAAGATGAAAGATAAAGACTGGGATTTTATAACTCAGGGAAACCTAGAGTGCTCAATGATTGTAATAAAAGATACAGATATGTTTTACATGAGGTAGAACAAATGAATATCAACATTGCAAGGTGTTAAAAATAGGGTGGGATTGGAGGGAAAATACAATCAATGCAAACTAGAGACTATAATTAACAGAAACATTATATTATGCTTCCTTTAATATAACGAAGGTTATATTCCAAAGCTAAATGCATATGGAGGAGGGGACATAGTGGAAGGGTGTGGGGCTCCTGGGATTGGTGATGCTGTCTGACTCTATTCTACTTTAGTTTAATGCTGTCTTTCCTTTTGCTGCTTTCTAGCTGCATGTTTTTTCTCTCCTTCTCTTTCTTTTTTCTTTTTCTTTTGTCTCTCCGCCTTCTTTGACTCTTCTTCCTTCTTTGTGGAAGAAATGGAGATGTCCTTATATAGATAATGGCAATGGTGCTAAATACATAAATATGTAACTATACAGGGAACTAATGATTGTTTACTTATAACGGAATGTATGGTGTGTGAACAAAATCATCTTTAAAAAAAATGGGTTGATGAAGAAACCTTGAGGGCACTATATTGAATGAAATGAGACAGACACAGAAGGACAAATACTGCAGGGTCTCACTGATATGAACTAATTATAATATGTAAATTCATAGACATGAAATATAAGTTACCAGGATATAGAACGAGGCCAAAGAACGGGGAGGAGTTGCTTATTATGAGCAGAATGTTCAACTAGGGTGAGCTTAAACGTTTGGAAATGGACAGAGGTAATGGTAGCTTGTTGTGAGAATAACAGTGCTGAACGGTGTGTGAAGGTGGTAGAATGGGTAAGCTCAGAGTCACGTATGTCACCCGAAGGAAAGTTGGAGATTAAAAGATGGGAGTGTATAAAAAAGTGAATCTTGTGGTGGACAGTGTCTGCGATTAACTGTACAAATATTAGAAATCTCTCTCATGAACTAGAACAAATGTATGACACTGTAACTAGAAGTTAATAATAGAGGGGCATATAGGGATAAAAATATACCTTTTGCAAACTATATACTACAGTTAGTAGTATTTTAGCATTCTTTCATCAACAGTAGCAAATGTACTATACCAAAACTATGAAACAATAATGGAGGGGGTGGTTAGGGGTATGGGAGGATTTGAGTTTCCTTTTTTTGTCTTTATTTCTTTTCTGGAGTAACGAAAGTGCTCTTAAAATTGAAAAACAATTAATTGTGGTGATGGATGCACAGCTGTATGATGGTACCATGGGCAAGCGATTGTACACTTTGGACCTTTGGATAATTGTATGGCATGTGAACAATCTCAATAAAAAATTTAAAAAATTAAAAAGTACTAAATATATATAGTAGATTTTAAAATTTCCTCTCAAATCCACCATCATTGTGTTACTCACTGTTTATTCTGATCGATTACATTTATATTTAGCTTTGTTCTTCCAGAATGTTTTTATTCGTAAAATCGCTGGCTGTATCTCACTCCTGGTCCTATTAAAGAAGACCTTCTCTTTGGGGTGCTCATCCTTCTAGCTGCCTGGTTGGCATGTGTTTCATTATGTCTCTTATTACATATAGTTAAAAGAAAAGCTTATGTCTTCCTTCCCTATTAGATCAGATAAATTCCTATAATGTATTTATCTTTGAATCACTATAATTCTTGGGGCATTGCTTTCTAAGTCACAGCACTGAACAAGTGGTTGCTGAATAAATGTCATTTCCTTGCAATAACTACCTGAAGTGAACAAAAAAAATCCAGTTGTTTGACTTTTAATTCAGGCTTCAGATATACAAACAGTACAGAGACTACCTATATAACCCTCAAAAGTGCCTACCATATCTGCATCCCCAACCCGTTCCCAGAAACAGGAAATTTTTGCCATCTGAATTATTCTCTTCTGGCATTAAATAACATTAACTTGTCCAGGTTTAGTCATTTATTTTCTCTCTGACTTTAGCTCTCCTTAAGTCTCAAGGGCCCTAGTCCTTAGAATCCCAGAAGGCCATAAATACTCTCCTAACTAATTATAGACTCTGAATTGACATATGCAAATAGGCTGTGCTATTTTCATCCTCCAAATTAAGATTTTAAAGGGTTTAGACATCAAAGTGTCTAAATAAACCCTTCATAAATTGTTTTGGTGCGCTTTTTTCCCAATCATTTAATTTCTCAGGACAGATGTCTTTGCTTTTTCACTTGACATTCTACTGCTGCCTCTTTCAACATTCAAAAGGCCTCCAGGATTGTTAGTCATCAAACTCAAAGCCAAATGTCCCTTTCTTTGACCTCTTGGACATAAGTTGGTAAGTGTTTTTTCTGACAGTTACTATCTGAAGAAGGAAACATTTTCTACCAAGGTTTTCAAATTTGAACACATTTGCATAAATTTTGTGGGTTTTTTTCTTTTGCTGTGAAAGTATTCTGCACCAAAGCAAAACTTTGTTTTTATCTTGAAATGAAAAAAGCTTCCACTCTGATTAAGTGCACATGCACACTTAAGTACACACACATAAAAACGCACCACACCTTGACATATCAGGACAGAATACTTAGGAGTCAAGTAATAGAAGTAACTAGAGAGCAGAAAAGCTCATCAACCTAGACTTTTTCAATAAAAGATAATTTTGAGAAAAATGTCAAAATTTTTATTTAGCAATGATACGGAGTATAAGTGCAGAAAACATATTCTAGGGAAAATCATAGTATGAGAAAGCTCAGAAACAGAAAGAGAGTTAAACCATGCCATTATTCATTAAACATTTAATTAAAGTGCATTACATGCCAGTACTGTGGTGGGGGCTGCATATCTTTTAGAATACATTGCTAAGACTCTTGCCTGAAAGTAGTATATAAGAGTAGGTGAGGCATATAAAGACTAAATATAAAATAGTACAAGGTGGTATCTGACCTCTCCACTATACACATCTAATTGTGAGATTTCTAAGTCATGAAGAGGAAGTGCATCTATGTGGGCTCTAATAGTTAAGGAGAGGCCTATTAGAGAAGATGGGACATGAAGAGGTCTTTGAGAAGGATTAGAATAAGGAAGAGAATGGGCAAGTCTACGAAACAGTATGATGAATGGTGCAAAAGTACCACGATGGTTGTGATCAAGACTAGAGGCTATCTCAGATATAACCAATTCTTGTTTGAGTCACACACACACAAAAAAAAGATGATGATTTAGGGGACCATTAGGAGCAGTTTGATCCACAACGCTATGATTAAAATTAAGAAACACTTTTGATCTCACCTATCTTCTGAATGTATTAGCCGTGTCCTTGACTTTTCTGTTTTCCTCCACCTTTTGTTCTTTCTGCTCCTCTCCCTAATTGTAGGCTTATAGAGAATATATTGTATTAAATTTGGACAATTCCAGTAAAATCAGAAATGGATTTTACTCTAGCAAACAGCATAGAACCATGCTTTAGTCCTTTGTGGGGAAAAACACTCTTCTGGCAAAGTAAAGAATGGTGGCATCAAATGTGATGGCTAAAACACAGGCTTGAGAGGTAGAAGACTTGAAGTATCTATCCATCAAGGGCGCAAAGGGATTCTGTTTTTAATTGTCATTTAAAAAGCCAGGGGTGCCACAATGAATGGCAAGTTAAAACAAACGAACAAAAGATGGAGCTAAAATAGAGTTTGTCATTTCAAACTAAAATATATGATATTCATATTTTATTAATATTTACAGCAATAAAAGTTTAGACATGATAGCACTCTCTCTAAATGAAAGCATATATTACAACATGTCACTTTGTTAAATTTAAGGGAAGGAAAAGTTTGAAATTAGTTCCTGAGAAATTCTGCTCCCAAGAGGCAATTATAGCTTCTCCCTCTCATATTTTAAATGAACAGTGCACTGATAAAGAGTTTTGAAAGGAGAGAGGACTGGGAGAAGGCCCATTTCCTGAAGCAAACCAGGGCCCAGCCACTGGTTGTTCTTCCTCTAGACCACAAGTGCCATAGATAACACCATTCAAAAAAAGAATAATGAAATGAGTTTACTGATCACTGCATGAGGAATATCCCTTCCTGCCTGGAATCACCACACTCATCCTGACCCCTCAAAGATGTTTTCTGATGTAGGTCAAAGGATAGGAGCAAGATTCACTGACTGCCTTCTGCCAGGATTTTTGTAGTACTAAAAAAAAAAAAATAAGATTGCATTTATCATTGTACCTGCCTGCTGATTCTATCTGGCTATTGATATGTACTGTTCTTACTTGCCCCATCCCAGAAGGGCAAGTGTATCATGCTACCAATAATCATCTGCACAAAGAAATGTTAGAAGTGGCATGCATAATTTAGGTACTTGTATATTCCAAAAGTAATTTGGTTTTGGTTTTGGAAAATAATAACATCAATTATGGAGGCAGCAGATCTACCTTGTTTATGCTTGACAGTAGTCAAAAAGAGATGGAAATAGACTGGGCTGCATAAAAAAGAAGTATATTTAGGATAATAGAGTTAAAATGTGCTTAATGTTAAACATTTTGAAAATATAAAAATATACCAGAAATAAAACAAAAATCACCTCTGACCTTATTATAAATATGGCTTTATATCCTACTTTTACACTTATACTGGGAAATTTTCCTCATGCCTTTAAGTAGTCTGAAAATACTAAATCATTGATGTTTTTAACCTTTGGATATTTCTATAATATAGTTAGTCATTCCTCTATTATTGGAAATTAATAATTTCTTATAAAAATCATCAAAGGGATTATCTATATCTAGATTGAGAATGTAAGAAATATCAATATTCTGGATCTGACAATAGAATACTTGAAATGAAGGCATTGGAGAAATGTTCTTATTATGGTGATAGTTATCATTTTGTCTCTGCCACACTCATTCACAGAGAGAAGTTACCTAAATGCAAGATTTCAACAAAACCATTGTGGTTACACAGTTCATTCTGGTGGGCTTCTCCAGCCTAGGCGAGTTACAGCTGCTGCTTTTTATCCTCTTCCTTCTCCTATACTTGAACATTTTGGTAGCCAATGCAACCATAATGGCAGTCATCCACTTCAGCCGGACTCTACACACTCCCATGTATGGTTTTCTGTTCATCCTTTCCTTTTCTGAATCCTGCTATACTTTTGTCATCATTCCTCAGCTTCTGGCACACTTGCTCTCAGACAACAAGACCATCTCCTTCATGGCCTGTGCCACTCAGCTCTTCTTCTTCCTTGGCTTTGCCTGTACCAACTGCTTCCTCATTGCAGTGATGGGATATGACCGCTATGTGGCAATTTGCCATCCCCTGAGGTACACACTCATCATGAACAAAAGGCTAGGGTTGGGGTTGGTTTCTCTGTCGGGAGTCATGGGTTTCTTTATTGCCTTGGTGGCCACCAACCTCATCTGTGACATGCCTTTTTGTGGTCCCAATAGGGTCAACCACTATTTCTGTGACATGGCCCCTGTTATCAAGTTGGCATGCATGGACACCCACGTTAAAGAGCTGGCACTATTCAGCCTCAGCATCCTGGTGATCATGGTGCCCTTTCTGTTGATTCTCATATCCTATGGCTTCATTGTCAACACTATCCTGAAAATCCCCTCAGCTGAGGGCAAGAGGAAGGCCTTTGCCACCTGTGCCTCACACCTCACTGTGGTCTTTGTCCACTATGGCTGCGCCTCCATCATCTACCTTCGCCCCAAGTCCAAGTCTGCCTCAGACAGAGATCAGTTGGTGGCAGTGACCTACACTGTGGTTACTCCCCTACTAAATCCCCTGGTCTACAGCCTGAGGAACCAGGAGGTGAAGACCGCACTGAGAAGAGTTCTGGGAATGCTTGTGGCAACCAAGGTGATCTCAAGAAAACTTTAAAAATTACCTAGGGAAGACAGGGAAGAAGTCAAAGGCATGACATTTTCTCTGTCCCTTTGTCAGTTCAGGCATGATTTGGGCAATGTTTCCAAGGATTAAGACTACTGTTGCCTTTTCCTTACCTCCTATTCCAGAAAAAGTGCAGTTCATTCTACAGGCTGCCCTGTCCAACACCTGGTGGAAAAAAAAAAAAAAAAAAGGACTCATACCTCACATTTATTGAAGAGAATCATAGTTTTTAAAGGGAAAACACAATTCTAAAGCTGAAAGGATGCCAAAGATTGCTTTTCTGGTTGGATCGAGAGAAAAGGATCTGAAGTTACTGGAAGCATCTTATCCAGGATACAGGCATTCACCTAATAAACCCACTATGTACCAGGTTCCATGCTAAATGAAAAGTTAAGATGAATAAATTCATAGTTTATGAAGGTGGGGGAGTGAATAGGTAGAAAAACAGTCAGTGAAAAAAACATAGTAATGCAAAATAATCAATCTGTTAAAGGGGTTATGAGAACCAAAAAGAAGAAGTATTCAATTTCAATTCCTTCTAAAGAAAAATGGTTCAAAACGGAATGAGAGGGGAGAGAAAATCTGACCTAGCCATTTAAGGGAGAACAAGATTTAAATAGTAGGAAACTGTATTTTCCAGTGACAAACACATTGGTCAATATTACTAGAATTGTTGACATTTTCAAAATTTAATACTAGATTTTTATTATGCTCATTATAAATAAAACATATTCAATTTTTCATTTGTTGCTTTGCTTTGTTTCAATATAGTGATATGTTTCAGTCTTTCACAGAATGTAATTTTATTTTAATAATGGACTAAAAACAACCATTTATGACATCTTTACACTTGCTGCTCAGGTGGAACATAGCACTCTGAAAAGACAGGAATGGCACTGAGCTTTCAGTTAACCATGTCTACAATGGTGATAAAATAAACACTATGAGAATCCAGCCCTTTTCATTACAATAATTTAGACTATAAATACTACACAGAATTGATTTTGAACCCCAACTAGATTGTTTTCAAGCTTGTAATTTCAGACAAATTACTCACAACTCTTAAAACTGGTGAGCCTTGGATTTCTTCAAGTGGAATACTGAGAATTTTTTTGAATAGATATGTGAGTTATTTACTTAGCACAATATCTGTCTTCTTGTTTGAAGAGTCAGTAACTGTTGTTTAAATCCTTTTTTTGTCCATCCCCCCAACCCATACTAGAAGAAAAATTTCCTGATTTATTAAAATTATGTCACAACACAAAAATGAAAGACTATGTTATCAATTGTGTTTCCATGAAAATTACATGTAAACAAGGAAAACTCTTTTATACAACAGAATTAGCTAACATGCTTATTCCTTCTGTATGGCACCCTAACTGATTCCCATAGCCCAAGGAACACCCATGTCTAATAGATTACTGTTTAGTGCGTACAAGTAGTCATATGTGTATGTTCCTAAAACCATTTACAATGATGCATTTATTATTCTACTTATTCCACTTGTGAAACGTAATTTTGGGTTAATGTAAAATTGTGAGCTACAATTGCACAAAAGCTTATTTGTTTCTAATACTGCCAATTTATGTGCTTTGGAAAGATGAAATGTGAACAAGAGAATCACAGAAGAAAGGAAAATCATAAAAATCTAGAAGTATTATTTACATGAATAATTTTTCAAATGTCTAAATTCCTGCTCATCTTTAAATGAATTAGAATGTATTATAGGTGGCCTTATGCTACCTAAACCCTGAAGAGCTCCTATCTGTACTGTAATACTTTAATGTAAAAGCCTTATTCCTAAATAGAAATATTCATACCTATATAGTATGAAACAAACCATTTAAGTTAAATAAGTGTCATTGTTTAGATTTTCTGCTCTACCAGACTTTTTGGATTAATCAACCACCTCCCTGGCCCTATTAGGTCAGATGAGAGGGCTTCTACTTTATGTTCTCAACTTTGTAAAAACAGTATATATTTTTTTCTGTGGAAGAGGATAAGGACATAGTATGCAAAAAAAAAAAAAAAAAAAATGAACTGTGCTAAAATGGTGATTGTGTAGTTGATTGATTTTCCTTAAAAGATATTTAGCGCCATATAATTTGAAGAGTTGCTCCACAAATTAAGGTGTATCTGCAGTTACAATTCTTGTTTTTCCAATTTATTGATCAACTGCTCCCACCCACCCACCCAGCCCCCCCATACATGACTTGTTACGAGACATTCACTATTTCCTTCTCGGAGCATGGTACCCCTGGGATTTTCAGAAAGCACAGTTTAAAATGGAGTCTGAGTGGTTTCCATACCAAGGCAGATAGAGAAGCTGTGCCAATTCAGGATATGCTTCTGGCTGATCCTTCCTGCCACCCCCAGTGTCATTAGCGAAGGCTCTTCCTACACAGCTGGCTGGCAGTACCGGGTCACTCACTCACTCCAGAGGGCTGCGCAAATTGACATGTTCCATTTCCCCCACATAAATTAATTCTTCCTCACAACTGTGCTCCCCGGGGTTTAGCTCTGCATCTCCTTAATCCCCATTCACAACTCTGTCCTGAAGCCCCAGTTGCCTCAGGAGTGCTGAGTCAGAACTTGTTCTGCTGTAGGTGGCATTTCAGACCCCAGCTTGCCATCTCTCTTTTCTCTGAGGATCCGTGTCTAGAAAAGGTAAGCCTTTCCCTTCAAATCCTCAAATTACCTCTGCTTTCCCCAATCAATGGGAACAACCACTTCTCCTAAGGTAAAATACCCTTGCACTCTGGGTTCCCTCTATATACCCTTTCAAGTGCGCCTAACCACCGACTATGAAAGTTACTTCCAGGGCTTTGAAGGTGATTTTCTAGCATTTCTGTCACTACAATAGTGGGATGGTTTGAAAGAAAAAGGTAAGAGATCAAAACTATCAGGGTATCCCACACAGGCAATTATCATTTCAATAATAAACAATTAAAGTGCAAGCTTGAAAACAAAGATTACCTGAAGTGTTCTGTAAAATGTTACATTTAACTACATTACTAACTTTAAGGACAATAATCCATAATATATGTGCAGTCTCTAGTCTGAGACTAGTCAGTAGTCTCAGAAAGTACCTATTACATGTCTCAGAAAGGAAATTTATAGTTTTCTTTTGCTTTAAAATGATCTGAATATCAGGTTTTTATTTTGGGAAAGGAAAAGCTTTTCCTGAGAGAAGAGATTGTAGGTTTTACAATTTGTATTCCATGCCAGTTTTTTTCTGAAATCATAAATTATTGTAAATGCCAAACAACAAATATTTTTATAACAAAAACACAAATGCTTGTTTTGACCAACATTTTGAAATTTTAAAGTTTCTTTTGAGTTTTTATCGTCCTTAAAGGAAATTTACTTAACCTTCATTGTTGACCATTTTGAAGTATCATTTCCTTTTTGTATGAGTTATTTAATTAGTTTTGCAACTAATAAATATAATTAAAAGAACCTGAGTAATAAAAGGTCTCATACTAAAGTCAGAGCAACATCATTACTTTTATTTTAAATAAAGAACTCCGTTTCTATTGGGCTTTGGTAGAGACTGCATGTCTGGCCAGAGGACACCAGACAGATATCTGATGCATGCAACCACAAAGCTGGGCATACTCAAAAAATTTTAGACATTAATTGGGGGAAGCATATACATGATTGGGTTAGCAAACCCCAAAGACACAAGTACATTATATGAACACATAACTTGTACTCCCAGGATTTTAGCCTTCTTTCAACCTGCCACCATGGCAGGAATGAAAACCTCTAAGACTGGTTTACAGATAGTTCTGCTTGAAATACCAGTACCAAAAGTGTACTTCTTTTACATCACCCTTACTCAGATCCTGACCTGAGCAGCCAGAAGGCAGACCTTCCAGCTGGATATATGTTTCCCCACTTTATTTGAATGAAAAGATAGCCAGGGTTCAGGATCACACCAAATCCATGAAAACTGCTATGATCTTGCCAAATACTAGAGACCTGGGAAAAAAGAAGTTTAGAACATCGGAAACAAGACATTTAAGAAAGGGTTAGGTAAAAAAAAATCTCTAAGAACAGTCCTTGAATATGAATAT
This sequence comes from Choloepus didactylus, assembly GCF_015220235.1. Taxonomy (NCBI): domain Eukaryota; kingdom Metazoa; phylum Chordata; class Mammalia; order Pilosa; family Megalonychidae; genus Choloepus; species Choloepus didactylus. The sequence goes on from NC_051308.1 coordinate 107,126,688, forward strand.
ATTTGTATCCCACGAAAAGTTCACTGATAGGATGCCAAGATATAAAACACTCCTAATAATTAAATAGAGAATCACAATCACCCTCCTTAACCAGTCAACCTGGCGAATGTTAACTGGGATGGCCACGATGGCAATGGTGGAAGTTCTCTGTGGACTCAGCAGTATTTACTTTGCCTCACAAAAGCTAATCTGGCTGCTACTCACTGCCAAATGCCAAAGACATCTATTAACCCTGAATTTTGATTTGTTTGTTGCAACTGTTTGTCACAGCTCTGCCTTACACTTGCTGGAACGACCTATTGAGAACTTGGTGGGCCACCAGCTTTTGAGAAAATGCTTGAAGTAGAAGAAAGGCTTCTTGTGGAATAAACACATGATCTGAAGCAGTAAAAGATACATGGTGGCTTTGTGGGAATCCAAGGAGTGAGGCAAAGGATCAACTCTAAATAATTAACCACAAATTTCACTCAAAATATTTTCTTCCCAACCTCTTTCTCCACCCATCCCTATTCTCTACTAGTCTATAGAATTTGGGTTCAGAGAGAACAGTGCTTCCTCAATAATGAAATCACTGAATTAAAAAATGAGAACAAATGGTCATTTCAAGCTTCCCAAGCTATTGGACAAACAAGGAAATAAGGGGGTTATGGTGTTGCTTGGGAGAACTTACCTAACTCTCAGGGTTATACTATGGTGATTCACCTGTTATACTATGGTGGTCAGAAGAAGGGATCATATATTGAGAATTCCTTTTCATATCTCTGTTACAACCATGCCTAGAGATAAAAGAAGACACCTATAACCACGTGAAAGCAGTTTCTCCAAGGGCTCTGACTTCTCAAGACTAAAGGTTTGTCAAATGCCAATCAGCTGCTAATGAAGTAAGGGAATATGGAAAGGGCAACTGAGTAGATAAACATAAATAAATCGCATTTATATCCCTGTAATCAGTGGTGGGAATGAGGACTATAGTACCTACCTCTTTTTCAATGTTTTTAAAATTTCCCTTTCATTCTGTTTTCTATTCCTATGTTATTGAGTTAAAAAGTGGGATGATGGCAGTTAGCTTTATCACCTAGGCTAAATGCTGTAGATTGAGATGAGATTGTGACAGAACTAAAGGAGGGATGAACATCAGGCCAGGGGTCCTCGCCATTGCTAATAGTTGGCTTTGGATAATCTCTTTTTAGGAGCAATGAATACAATTATTATTGTTATTTTGCTTCATGTTCCTTGATCCATACTCAATTCTCTATTCTCATCATACTTAACCTACAAGTAGTCTGGACTACTGCAACAACCTAGCTGATCCCCCTGCTTCTACCTTTATCCCACTCGTAATACCTCTCTGAATTCGTCTGCTACCACTCTGTTCATCTTTCTGCTAAAACCAGATGGTCTCCTTGGGCTTCCTAGAATGCTCCAGTCATGATCTGGCCTTAGGATCTTTACACTAGCTCTTCTTACCATGAGGAATACTTTTTTCCTAAATATGCATGCCAAGGCTAGCTTGCTTACCTATTTCATGTTTTTGCTTAAATCAAACTGTCTTTATGAGGACTCCCCGAACACCTTATTTAAAATCATCACCCCAATGCCTTCACTACCTTACGTTGCTCCACTCTTTTCCATAGCAAATATTACCTTCTAAAACAACATATAATTTACTAATTTATTCTGTTTATTCTTTATTTTCTCTTTCTCCCTCCTAGAATATAAACTCCATGAAGCAGTGTTCATTGTTTTGTTCACTAATGTATCCTGTAACTAGAAAAGTGCCTACCACTTACTAAGTGCTCAATTAATAGTGTTTTATTATATTAAGCATGGGCATTTGGGGAGTTATAGAAAGGGAGAGGTGTCTGTGCGGGCTTGTGCACATATATATGCACACACATGCACATGCATATGCATAGATTTGCAAACACATGTGCAAGTTCTTTAAAACCCAAAAGTAAAATCTAATAGAGATGCATTTTGATTTGTTAAGTGCCCTTCTTTCAGAGAATGCCATCTCTCTGACTCTGTGTATCCCAATTGAGGAAGTAAATTATGGGAATTTATCCCCTTGACCACATGTTTGGACTTGTGATCCCAACAAGGCCAAACATTTTCTCTCATTTAGTATTTAAAAGCTTGAGTAGAGGCAGAGAAGGCTGGAAATCATCCAATGACAATTCCCTAGAGAGATGATTTAAAAGATCCTGCTGTTGAGATTTTTGGAAGTGTTCTGTTTCTTTCACAAGGACTGGTTATTGAGTTCCTCCTTTATATTTATGAATTGTCCATAAATCTTCTCAAAAAAATACCTTTTTTGGCCTCTTATGTTAATCAGGTTTCTTGTCAAAAACTGAAGATGCTGAGATTTTGCTCTAGTTGCAAGCTAAGAAGTTAGTCTACCACAATTTCATGGATGCTGGTAGAAGATTCCTGGATCATAGAGTGGACAGTGATGGTGGTTAATTATAAATATAAGAAAGTTCTTACATGAACTAGAAGAAAAATATGTCAGTATTACAAGGTGCTAATAATAGGGTGGTAAATGGAAAAAAATACAATTAATGTGTACTAAGGTCTATAGTTAACAGTAACATTGTAATATTCTTGCATTAATTTTAACAAAGGCACTATACCAAAGCTAAACATCAATAATGGGGGAGTACAAGAGGTTTGGTTTTGTGTGTGTGTGTCTGTGTGTGTGTCTGTGTTTTTTGTTTTTTTTTTCAGATGAAATGAGAATGTTCTCATATTGATTGTTATGGTGAATCCATAACTATGTGATTATACCAAGAGTCATTGATTGTACACTTTGGATGTATTGTATGGTGTCTGAATAAAACTGTGGGGAAAAAAAAGACTCCTGGGTCAAGGGCAAAGAACAGTTTATTATCTATAGTAATAGCAGTAGCCAAAGTATTAAAATTTGTCTTAAGCTTCAATTCCCACAGGGAAATGTTAAAAGGGCCAAGAGACACCTGGGTATATAAAGGTGAGTGTTAAAGGGGATAAATTCAGAGCGTAGAAAACCCAAATATTTTATAATGGATAATAAGCAAACATCTCCAGAGACAGATGCTATCTCTATCTTCTGAATACCAATACAGACACCAAGGAAAAGACAGTCTTTAGAGAGGTAGCTAGTGCCTCTGCTCCTAAAATATGCAAAAAAGTGAGAGGCCCACTAAAGAAATCTAACATACTATATTACATGTTTTCCTTTTACGGTATGAAAATAAATCCCATTTACTGTTAATGGATAAACAGATTTATCTATAGAAAAACCTCTACATAGAGTATTTTTCCTTGAAGACAATAAATCTCAAGTTTTCGCCAAAGGAATTATACCAGACGGGATTCAAACTCACCACTTCCTGCCAAATATCAAATGAAGGAAATGATTTATACACTGGGTTATTTAAAAAAAAAAAAAAAAACTTTGCAGTCACTTCACACAATCCCAAGTTCTGCCCTCTTTTTTTTTAAACATTGAAATCTTGTTCATCTGTTCAGAGCATTCATTTCCTCAACTCTGTAATGGGACAAACTACCAGACTCAGAAGGTCATTGAAAGGATTAAATGTGATAGTTTTAAGTACTAAGCATAGTGCAGGGCACATGTGTAAATAATCAATAAATGTAAACTGTTTTTGTAACTATTTTGCCATGCAGCAGTAGATTTGTTAGCATCCCCGTAGCAGCTCAGGTATGCTTGGGTTCTTCCTACCACTATGACTCCTGCTACAAAATTTATGATTGAACACTGCCCAGTTCCACTCTCAATACTGTAGATGTCCCAGAAAAATAAATCTGGATGCCCTCTAACTTGGTCTGATGCTCAAGACCAAATGCTAAGTGCTCATAATGATATCTGAGCTACCAGACTCAGCATCCCAAGGCCTGAAGCAATGTTTATATGCATCTGTTAAGTTTGCCTACTTTTTGACATTTTTCTCTGGCCAGGCTGACCAGAATCTTAACATCAAATGGTGGCAAAAATGGTTATTATAAAATTCCATCTCCATTTCCTTTTTCCTATATCTTGCCAGAATAAACATTAGAGATTTTTAATATTAAGACACATGGGCATTTGGGATGTGATGAGAGTAATACAAGGGAATGAGAAGTAAGTACAAATTTTCCCAATAGAATTATTTTCAGTCAAAGACCATCATTACTATTTGACAAATTAAAGTGGAATTTTTACTACCTTAGCTCGGTAAACTTTATATTAGGTAGGCAACCTTTTCGTGATATAATTTTTCTGTGAAAAATATCTACCTCAAGTTTTAGATAATGAATTATTTAATTTCAACTTAAGTTATCAGTCAAACAGGGCTTTGGTTTACAGAGACCTATTCATTCTCTGGCTCTGCCTCTTCTTGATTTTGTGACTTTCAGAAATCTACTTGACTTCACTGAGCCTCAGTTAAATTTTAAATCTAGAAAATGGTAATAGCAATACCTACCTCAAAGATCCTTGCCTGAATTACGTAAAATCACATATTTAAGCAGATGAAACATAATAGGAGCTCAACAAATGTTAGTCTCTAGCTTTTCCCTACCTCCTCTTTTCTGGGTAATGTGTCACAGTAAGGCCCCATAGCATTGACAGTCACTCTTCCCCAGAGAGTAGCACAAGGACAAGAGAAGGTAATAATGATGTAGTAAGGGGTATTCATTTAACAGTCTTCCACAAAGTCCAGTAAACTTGTTAAAAAAGAGACAAAGAATCACTGATAGGGTAGACCCAGAACTTACTGTAGTTGTATCATCTTTAGCCTAGTTCAGTCATATCCTGTTAGAGACTAAGAGCACAAATATCACCACAGGAAATCTCACTCCTTCCCTGATTCCCAGATCAACATAGGTTTAAGGCAAGCCGTTTCCCCGCTGTCATTTCCCCTACCCATCGGGCAGAGCATCCCAGAAGAGAACTCTACCATGCATAGAAACTATTTTTGCTATTCTTAAGTGGATGTTTCCCTTCCAGCCCTTCCTCAATTGTTTGGGAAACTGGCTATAGGTGTAAGGAACTGGTCCAAAGAATTATATAGTTATATAATTATGAAATTGTGTAAAACAACCCAGATAACTTTCTCAGGAGTATCCCTCAGCAGGCCAAACTTTAAAAGTGATAGTCTCTAGAAAATTCAAGTATCCCTTCTGAATCTTTACCATGGTTCTTCCCGTTTATTGGTAAATGGTAGACAGTCACACATTCCTGGGAATTCAAGCCCAAAAGATCCCAAATACACTCTTCCACTTCATAGTGCAGATAGCTACTTTAAATTCTCCTGTAGAAGGGAGATTCCACTTAATCCTATAATCTTTTCTCCCAGATTTTGCTTTTCATTTAGGTGTATCCTGGAGGAAGAAAAAAATGCATAGTAAAACATGGCATTTGACTGTGAGTTCATGTATCACAGACAAGAATATATTACAGCTCTCAAATACCTTTACAAATGAATGGTGTCTAGCCAAAAAGGTATCTAACCTATATCCAATCCTTAGAGTAGTTTGGACTTTGGCACTTTTATAGCTTCTATAGAGGAAATTATGTCATGAATATTGAGTCTGTCTATCAGTGTGATTTCCTTGAATTTTAATCAGGCTTGTCTTAAATAAAGGATTTTGTTTTTATCAAAATTATATTGGCTCCTTTTCAATCTAATAAACTGTAAGTCTCAGCTAATATTTTAGAAATCCCAAGTCTTGCAAGAACTTTTTTCTATGCCACACTTACCAACTCCAAAAGCAGATCTGTCTAACTATGATAAAAATGTTTCCTTCTCTCAACACACCCAGCCACAGAAACATAGTTCTGTTTTAACTATGACACTTTGCAGTTCCCTTCTGCTATCTGCCTCTAAAATTTCTATTGAAGCCTTGGACCTCCTCGTATCGTGGCTCCCAAATATTGGAAGTTTAATAGCTAAAGCATTGCAATCAAATCATTGCCATATTCCTTCAGACTCTCATCATCCCATTTCATGTAATGAAACAGGACAAATTACCAAAAAACGTAACACCCACTTGTTACTGTATTTGTTACAGTAAACCCACACTTCTGCAGCTCTGCTTATTCAAGAGAATTTCTCCTTCATTTCTGTAGGAGAGAAGAATATGACAAAGTGTTTTTTGAGGGAGTTTCTCAGCTCCCTCAAAGTCGGGATTCCTGGGACATCTAATAAAGAACATACAATAGATTCTGAAAGATGCAAGAATTCTTATGAGGAAATCCTAACTTGTTCTTCTCATTACAAAAACAGGGCAATTTAACTTTTGTATGAATACAAACTGAAAATCCACCAGTGAAATCCTTTAAATGCCATGTATATTATAAAATTTCCCATGCATGATAAACAAGTAATGAAAAAACAGAAGATAATGTTAAAATGTAGAAAAGTTTTCAGTAAATCATCTGAGAATCAGTGAATCAACTTATAAAACAAAATCTGTAATATGGTGTCTATGGAATCAAATCTGTTTTCTCAGCAGAGAGTCTATACAAGAAAGGAGATCTACAAATATGGGGAGCATGGAACATGTTTCAGGAAGACATAAGACCGGAATAAGCATTGGGGAATGCACACTAAAGATGTTTCAGGTAGAAGACAAAATGAAAATCTATAAAGATGTGAAAACTGTGGGGAAAACAGTACAGTCACGAAACTTAATAAATGGACTGACTGGGGTACAGATGAGGGACTTTCATCCTTTCAACCAAAACTGAAATAAACAGACACCAGAAATTATATATAGATGAACCCTTTCCAAAACAGTGGCTGTAGGAAAATTGTTCAGTAATTACTGCCCATCTTATTAAGCAGATCTACACAGATAAAAACTCTCTAGATGGGAGACCAGGAAAACATTTCTGTCAGAAATCAGGACAGTGTGAAAAACTTTTCAGTGAGAGGTTTATACTGGCCAATTATCGGTCAATTCATTCAGAAAAACAATGTTCACCATGTTTCTGCCACAAATGAGAATAAACTCTGTACCTGGGGAAATTCTCTATAAAACAAAGCTATAAATGTGTGAATAGATTGAAAAGGCTTCAAACAAAGAAACAACACAATATCCATCATTGCATTTGGTGAGTAGTAGAGCAAGCCTGCGACTGTAGGTAGTGGAACAGAGTCTGCCAGGACTTTCTTCTTGCCGGATACATTTGGGACAAAACCAAGATGCAATAGTCAGACACAGCTGGAAATTCATAGGAAATTGAAACTCTAGACTAAAGCATTCCCAAACAGAGAAGCAGATGCAAAAGCACAGAAACAAGGAGAGGCGAGTAACGAAGCTGAAATCTTAGATAGGCATTAATTTCCTTATCAAAACTTACTCCAAAGAAAGACGTTTAGAAGGTTTAGTCAAGGGACTCAAGAAAGGCTCAGAAACGAACTCCTCAGAAGTACATTGCTCATGATTAGAGATCTATTTGATTTAGAAAGACCTGAAATTTTAGAACCAGAATGAAGGTTGTATACTGTGCCTTCTTTTCTAACTCACCTACATCCTCCTACGTGTGAGTGCTTGCTTCTAGCATATCGCTTGTGTCCTCCTTCAGCTTATCTAATGTGGGCAGTAGCTAATAACCACCCTCTTCCCCCAGTTGAGTCTTTGGACTTTTGTCGACTATTCACTTAATAATGTTCTCCACTCTTAACTCAGTAGATTAGATCAGCATAACTATTTCAATCTCTTCTATCCATTTATATGAAGTACTAAAATATGATTTTGCTTTCCCAGGATCTCTTCTACTCTTCTTCAAGGCTAAAACATTTTACTTGATCTGCATCCCTCCTACACAAAACTTGAGTTGTTTCACCTAATAGTTTTTATATAGTAGGTATGGAGCTTATGTAATGTGAACATAGAAGTACTAAATCTCCCTACCACTCACTGTGCACAAAAATATTTTTCTTCTTGAATTTTGTAAGGAAATATGGTCTTTACTTACCAGATTAAAAGGAGATTTAAAATTTTTAAGAGCATAAAGATTCAAGACAGTGTTCTAAATATGCCAGGTAAACATGAATATTCCTGAAAAATATCAAACAATTTCCTGTCCCTAGTGTATACCCATGAAATCTCTAGAGTAATATAGAGCAAGATGAGAAGAATCTTCTTACCTAGAAAATAAAATTTACAAGTAGTTCTTGAATTGTTTAAATAAATGATTACAATATAATAGTTATACCCTATTAAGAAGTTAAAAAGAAGACAAAAGCAGTAAAATCATAGTCAATAGAGCATAAAACTATAAGGAAGCACAACTGTGCCATAAGAATAAAAAATGTTTAAAAATGAATCTGGAATTTCTGATGCCCAGACAATGAGCTAGTTAGTATCTGGGACTCTTCTTTCTTCCAGCAGAAGTGACTACATTCAAATTCCTCTTTCTGTGGGGCCAAGATAGGGTAACCAGATAAAATACAGGACACCAAGTTAAATTTCAATTTCAGGTAAACAACAAATAATGTTTCAGTATAAGTATGTCCCAAATATTGCACAAGACATACTTACACTAAAAAATGCTTTTGTCGTTTATCTGAAATTCAAATACATCTATACAATTTTCCAAAACTTCTTTCCAGAACTGAAAGAGTCCCTGACAACTTTTTTTTTAATTTTTATTGTGGTAGCATATATACAACATAAAATTTTCCATTTTATCCACTTTTTTGTTTATAATGCAGTGATACTAATTACATTCACAATATTGTACTATGTTGTCTGAACAAACAAAAAGCCCTAAGTTGAAATGTCATTTAATATTATAAGCCATAGTTCCTCAATTTTCCTTCCTACCTGCTATTCCATTGTCTGTTTTTATTGCTTGGTCTTTGCAGTATATCTTACATATTACAGAATAAATTCCCTCTTTGTTTATTTTTCCAAGGTAGGTTTAAGTTTTTCAAGTAACACATGCATACACACACACACACACACACACACCACAGATATACACTAATTATCTGAAATTTAGAGTAATCACTATCTTTAGAACATTCAACCATTGTCATCCAAGAATATAAACTATTTTTTCCAAGATATTGGTATTCAAAATATTAAGATATTTTGTCTACCAATAATTCTTTAATAATGGTTATGGATTCTTTTATAAATTAATTACTAGGTAATGTGCAGTTTGCATGGCTGTTTTTAATATCTATATTTGATTTCACTTTCTAGTCAATATTTTTCTGTAAAGAGATGCAAATGACTTTATTAGTTGATTTGATATCCAGAAAATTTGTTGAATTATCTTATTAGTGCTAATAGTTTATCTATTGATTGTATTCGGTTACTTTTAAATGACCATCCTATCCAAAAATAATGACCATTTTATTTTTCCCTGCCTTGAAGTATTTGACAGGATTTCCAATATTATGTTAGGGTTAATTCTTATTGTGTTAGGGCTAGTTCTTATTATTGAATGATAAGCATCTAAAGGATTTCCACTGTTACTTTTGCTGAAAGTTTTAGTTCATAGCCTTTATCAATGTTAAGGAATTTCCATTCTATTTATAATTTGCTTAGAGTTTTTTTTTTAATAATTATGTCTTAAAATGTATTGTGTTGAGTGGGGAAAATGTGAAAATATTAAACTTCCCCACCTGGGGAATTCCTCATATTTTCACAAGCATTGGGGACTACCAATTTGGAAGGCCAAGCCCTCGATCTTGGGGCTTGCCATCATGAAGCTTGGTACTGCAAAGTAGAGGTTAAGCCTACTTATAATTGTGCCTAAGAGTCACCCCCAGAGAACCTCTTTTGTTGCTCAGATGTGGCCTCTCTCTCCAAGCAAACTCTGCAGGTAAATTCACTGCCTTCCCCCCATGTGGGACATGACTCCCAGGGATGAGCCTGGACCTGGCATCATGGGATCAAGAAAGCCCTCTTGGACCAAAAGGGGGAAGAGTAACAAAACAAAATTAAGTTTTGGTGACTGAGAGATTTCAAATGGTGTTGAGAGGTCATTCTGGAGGTTATTCTTATTTGTTATACAGATATCCCTTTTTAGTTTTTAGTGTATTGGAATAGCTAGAAGGAAATACCTGAAACTGTTGAACTGCAACCCAGTAGCCTTGATTCTTGAAAATGATTGTATAACTATATAGCTTACATGGTGTGACCATGTGATTGTGAAAACCTTGTGGCTCATGCTCCCTTTATCCAGTGTATGGACAGATGAGTAGAAAAATGGGGACAAAAATTAGATGACTAATGGGGGACATAGGGATATGGGACATTTGGGGTGTTCCTTTTTACTTTTAGTAAATTCTTATTTGTATTTTTTTTGGAGTAATGAAAATGTTCAAAAATTGTGATGATGAAGGCACAACTATATGATGGTATTGTGAACAATTAATTGTACACTGTGGATGATTGTATGGTACCTGAATATATCTCAATAAAACTGAATTTTTAAAAATGTATTTTGTCACAGGTCACTATTTTGGACATAAATATACATGTTCTTCTCTTTGTTGGTAAGAAAACCCTCCATTTTTAATTGGGCAAATGGTGGACCCAAATAAAGATAATATTTCCCAGGTCCCTTTGCAGCTAGGTGTGGTGATGTGGAAAGTAAGTAAAAGAGTCGTGTATACCAGGAATTATCTTTAAAGGGAGAAGCATACTCTTCTCCATTCTCTTCACTTTTCTACTAATTAAAATGTAGGTGTAATGGCCAGAATACCAGAAGTTTTCTTAAACCATTAGCTGGAAGCTGTATGTGAAGACTATCAGAAAATAAGATAGTGTTCTGGTTTGCCAATGCTGCCAGAATGCAAAACACCAGAAATGGATTGGCTTTTATAAAGGGGATTAATTTGGTTACACAGTTACAGTCTTAAGGTCATAAAGTGTCCAAGGTAACACATTCACTGGAGGATGGCCAATGGTGTCCGAAAAACCTCTGTTAGCTGGGAAGGCATGTGGCCGGCATCTGCTCCAAAGTTCTGGTTTCAAAATGGCTTTCTCCCAGGATGTTCCTCTCTAGGCTGCAGTTCCTCAAAAATGTCACTCTTAGTTGCTCTTGGGGCATTTGTCCTCTCTTAGCTTCTCCAGAGCGAAAGTCTGCTTTCAAAGTCCATCTCCAAAATGTCTCTGTAAGCTGAAACTCCTCTTTCAGTTCCAGTGCATTCTTCAAAGTGTCCCTCTTGGCTGTAGCTCCTCTTCAAAATGTCACTCACAGCTGCACTGAGTTCCTTCTGTTTGTCAGCTCATTTATATAGCTCCAGTAATTTAATTCAGACCCACCCTGAATGGGTGGGCCAACACCTCCATGGAAATTTCCCAGTTAGAGTCATCATCCACAGTTGGATGGGGCACATCTCCGTGGAAACACTCAAAGAATCACAATCTAATCAAAACTATACATCTGCCCACACAAGATTACATCAAAGATAACGGCGTTTGGGGGGACATAATACATTCAAACTGGCACAGATAGCTTAAACCTGAGTTCCTAAAATTGTTGTGAAGCTATCCTATCAGCCGTGGATTGATGACCTTCAGACCTATTTTTTATGAAAATTATTACTTTTATGAAAAAGTAATAAGTTATTGTATTCCAATTGTCCATTGTGTTCTTTTCTTTAAAGGTTCTCTCAAATTGAATGGACAATATACTAATTGCAAGATTCATTCAAACTTCTAGTCAGATAAGATGACAAATTCTGTTATTAGTAGAACATAGAACTGAAAAGAAATTCTTAGCCTTGAGCAATATTCCAAAGGGTGTTCGAATTCTCCTATATCATCCCACAAATCTGGGTAGACTTCTTTGAACATCTAGATATTGGAATAAAGGTTGTTTCACTAATTTAAATTATTTCAAACATCCATCATGCAAAGTTATGAATATCTAGCATAGATTTAGATAGCAATATTTAATTGTTCTTGCAGTTATGAAATCCTCCTCTGGAATGAACTCCTGAAAAGGGTTTCTCAAAATGCTAACTGCTGAGGTATTCCTAATGAAAATAATTTAATTGGTAAATACCAGTCTCTATGCTGTAGATTAAAATTAATTTACAAATATGGTACACTATGCAAAGTATTGTAATGTAATTAATAAACAATATAAACCAAATATCTCAATAGAATATATTTTAAATAAATTATATTACATTCATATGATAGAATATTATAGAGCCATTGTAACACAATGGAGAAGAAAAATAATTCAAAGTGTTATACAGGGGATACTGTTTACATTTTCTTCAGATGCACTTTTTATTTACCTGTAAATCAATCTTCCTCCGTGTTTATCCATATAATGAACAACAGCATTCACTTGCTGAGTAAAAGGGAGGTAAAGGATTTTTTTATTAACTTTGAGATTCAAACTTTATCCTTCTGAGAAAACATCAAAACAATAAAATTCATTTTTATAGAAGACAAATACATACAGTCATGTACCCACCACCATTTCTAAGATACAGAAGTATTCCATCACCCCAGAAAGTTCCTGTGCACCTTAACAATCAATACTTTCCCCCAACCTTGTCACCTGGCAAGCAATAATATGCTATCACTATAGATATTCATATAAATGGAAATATACAGTATGCAATCTTTTGTGTCTGAGTTGTTTCACTTGGCACAATGCTTTTGAAATTCATCCATTTTTTGAGTGTATCAGTAGGGTTTTTTTTTTTTTCCTCTTTATTACCAAGTGGTATTCTATTTTATGAATATACCACAATGTATTTATGCATTCACCAATTGGTGGACATTTGGTTGTTGCCAGGTTTCGGTTCTTATGAATAAAGTTGCTATGTATATTCACCTACAACTCTTTGTGTGAATGTACATTTCCAATTCTCTTGAGGAAATACCTGGGAGCAAGATTACTCCATCAGACAGTAAGTGTATGTTCAACTCCATAAGACACTACCAAGACGTTTTCAAAATTGGCTATACTACTTGGCATTTCCACTGGCAATGTATGAGCACTCCTGTTGCTCCACATGCTCTCTAATACTCAGTATTTTCTGTTTTGTTTTATTTTTTCAATTTTAATCATTCCAGTGAGTATGTAGTGACATCTCCTTGTGGTCTTATGTGCATTTACTTAATAACGAATCACATTGAGAATCATTTCATGTGCATAACAGCCATTCATATATCGTCTTTAGTAAAATGTCTGTTCAAATCTTTTGCCATTTTTTTCCTTTATGGAATTGTTTGTCCTATTATTGAATTATAAAAGTTTTTAATATCCCTGGCTATTAATCCTTTATAAGATATGTATTTTATAAATATTTTCTCACCATCTGTGTTTTGCATTTTCTATTTCTTAGCAGTATCTTTTGAAGAGCAAACATTTTTGATATTGATGAAGTCCAATTAAATAAAATTGTAATGGCTCTTATATTGTACTCTAGCTAAATAAATCTTTGTCTACCCTGAGATCACACAGTATTCAAACTTTTCCCAATGTTTTCCTTTAGAAGTTTTATAGTTTTATCTGTTATTCTTAAATTCATGATTCATTTTAATTTTCCCTTCTCTTCTTTTTCTGAAACAGATTGTGAAGAATTGGTATTATTTCTTTTTTAATTATTTGGTAGAATTCAACATTGAAACCATTGTGGTATGGAGTTCCTTTGTGATAACAATGAATTCAGTTTTTTCAATAGATTAAGGCTATCCTGTTTACCTGTTTTTTAACTGAGTGACTTTGGTTATTTGCTTCTTTAGAGGAATTTGTTTATTTAATCTAAATTGTTTAATTTATTAGCATAAATTTCTTTATATTATTCCCTTATCATCCTTCTAAAGTCTGCATGTATAATAAAATATCCCCTTTCATTCATTTAATCAGTTTGGCTGGGTGTGTATCTTTTTATTGATCTCTTAAAAGAACTACTTTTTTTATTTAATCGATTTTCTCTAATATTTTTACATTTCTAATGCATTCTTTCCCACTCTTTTCTTTATTACGTCCTTCTTTGCAATTACTTTAGATTTAATGTGTTCTTCTTTTTTTCTAGTTTCTTAAGAAGGCAGCTTAGATCATTGATTTTAGAACTTTCTTCTTTTCTAATTTAAGCATTTGAAGACATAAAAGCTCTCTCTATGCACTGCTTTAGCTGCATTCTACAAATTTAAGTATGTTGTACTTTCAATATTTTTCAGTTTGTACATTTTCCAATTTTCCTTTTTAATTTCTTCTTTGACCCATGACTTATTTAGAAATGCACTGCTTACTTCCAAATATATGAGAATTTCCAGGAAATTTTTCTATTATTCTTTTCTCCTTCCATTGCATTATGGTCCTAGAAACTTCTTTGAGTGATTTCATTCCTTTTAAATATATTAAGATTTGTATAATGGCCCAGAATATGGTCTTCATGGTGAATGTTCCTTATGATCTTGAAAAAAATTGCCATTCTTTCCGCTCTTGTTGCATGGAATGTTTATGTTAACTAGGTCAAGGGGGTTGATAGGGGATTCAAGTCTTCAGATAGATCCCAAGGGTCGCTTCTTAGCTCCTCTCTGTAATCCCGCTGCATCTTGTGACTAAACACTCAACACTCAGCCACAAGTACTGATTTATCTGAGCTTAACCTGGTATCTTAACACCAAAGGTCATTTGGCTTCTTCACCACCACTTAAATATCACATGTTCATAGATCCTGTATATCTACTCTTAGAAAAGTGAAGGGGTTTTTTGTAAGATAAAGGTAGTGTAAGAGATGACCTTATTTTAGAAATAAAAAAATGAAGAATGTCAGTGTTAAAATGTTTTCTAAAACAAGAGCGTAGTGAAGAACATGTAAACAGTGTTTCTTTTATTCCAGATGGTCACAGTTTAAAGGGAAAGTTGAGAATCCCTCCTAAAAGTCAAATTTCAACAACCCTCAATAATGTTCTCAAAGTAGAACACATCTTATACCTAAATTCATGTTTCTAGCATAGATCATTGCAGACAATTTATTTCAGGGGAACTGGATAGACAGAAAAATTGAAAGGAAATGGTCATGTTTTTCAGCTTCTTCCAGATAATAGGCAACTTTCCATGACCTGAGAATTCGATGCAAGCTGTGTAATTGAGAAGTTAATTTAGACACTAAAAGTCCACTTCCTGGATGGAGTGTGCAGGGGGGGGCTCACTAAGTAGGGAATAATTATTTTTAAATTGTGAAGACAGCCTCTTTCTTGGGAAAAAAGAAAAAAACCTAAAATATTCCTATATGTAGAAAACTACAATTATGGTAATTATAGTAACCAGTCCTTTTTTGATGTTTTGTATTTCCTTAATTTCTACCTGAGATACTTAAAAACATTTTTAGATCTTTTCTCATTTTCCCCTGACACACCTATTCCCAACACCATATGTGATGGTTAGGTTCGTATGTCAACTTGGCCAGGTAACAGTACCCAGGTGTCTGGTCAAGTAAGCACTGGCCTGTTACTGTTAGGACATGTGTGGCTGCTTAATGAACCAGAAAGCTGGTTTATTAAATCATCAGTCAATTGGCTGCAGCTGTGATTGATGATGTCAACAAAGTGTGTGTCTTCCACAATGAGAGGGTGCAGTCAGCTGGATTTAATCCAATCAGTTGAAGACTTTTAAGCTAGACAGATAGAGGACCTTCACTTCTTCTTCAGCTGACCAGCAAAGCATTTCCTGAGGAGTTCGTCGAAGTTGCCAGTTCATTTCCTGAGGAGTTCATTGAACATCTTCATTGGAGTTGCCAGTCTGCTGCCTGCCCTACAGAATTTAGACTCGTGCATACCCACAGTTGTGTGAGACACTTTTATAAATCTTTTATTTATAGATATCTCTTGTTGATTCTGTTTCCTAGAGAACCCTAACTAACACACCATATTTATTAAATGTTGTCATTTTTTTCTGAAAATGTTTCTACTTTCCTTAAAAATAGGAAGCCATCATCTTTATTATAGGCTACACTTAAGTAGAAATACCTGGAAAATTATTTTCAATGCATTCCCAAACCCCTACTCCCATCTTTATTTCCTTAACCAGAGTAAAAACCTAAGTCATTGTAAACCTTCTATTCCTTCTATTGAAACTTTCAAGTTTAAGAGGAATTTTTCTGCAGTAGTGCTATTCCTATAAAAATTGTCCTGATGCACAGAGAATAATTCTTCTTGGTCTTGATGGAGGTTGGCGTTTTTAAAAATGACATGCAATTTAACTTCAACTTAGGTTAGATTGTGTAGTCAACATCTATCATCACTTTTTGCTTGAGGTTCAGCCTTTCCTCAACGTGCACCTTGACTACCATAAGGATTGCTTCTGTTGACCCCTTTAAAGCCTCCACCTTGCAGATCCAGTTATCTTTCCAAAATATAAACTATATATTACCAAAAACTCTTCTAAGTATCAAAAATAAAGTAAAATAAAATATCCCCAAAGTAAGAAAGGGGTGAACTATGTCATCAGCTTATTTGTTTAGAGCTTGAGAGAAAAGAAAAATCCCCTGTCAAAGGCGTGTTTAAAATCAGAACTTGTGTTCTTTCATATCTGCAGGTGACATCTTTTTATGCTTTCAGGATTAGTTAGTGTGTCAAAATGTGTTATTTCAATTTTAGATAAAGTCATATCTCTATCGTTTGCTTCTTTTTTCTGGCTTAATGTCCACACACCTGGCATCTCAGATCATCCTTCTAAGGACTTCCTATGTAACAAAAAATATATATATATATTCAGCCATGATGCATTTATGACCCTGTGAAATGAAATTACAATCATGCTTACTTAACATCTCTGAGAAACTTGCACTTTTTTTGAAGGGGGGATCAGCTTGCTGATAAATTTTAACATATGCTTGAGACAAAATATTTTTATATATTTATATAGCTTTAAAAATGTATTTAAATGCATGACCTTCCATTTCCTATGAGATCACATCCAATAATGTAGCATGACATACAAAGGTCTATGTGTCCTACTCCCTATATCCAGCCTTATAGCTAGGGTGTGTCCCATTCCTAATATTCTACCTCTGTGCTTCTCAATCTGTTTGAGGTGAGGGACCAGTTTTTTCCCCCTGAAATTCATTATGGGCTAAAGATCTTGTAAAATACAGTGAAAATGGATTATTTTAACAATGAAATATAAAAAGGGCATGTAAAATACAAGTTTTTAAATTTTACTATTAGGTTAACAGATGTAAAATTACTCTTTCAAATTGCTATAAAAGTTTCTATGCATTTATTCTCAGTTTCTATGTTTCCCTGTCACAGACCAAAAACAAGTGTGGTCTGGCCCTGTTCCTTGGACCACTTTGAGTTCCACTGCTCTGTGGTTCAGGTATTTCCAAATATCTAGAATTCCCACAACATTCAAAATGATGTACATGCATACCTGATTTTATTGTGCTTCACTTCATTGTGCTTTGCAGGTACGGCATTTTCTACAAATTGAAGGTTTGTGGCAACCCTGTGTCGAGCAAGTCTATGGCAACATTTTTCCAACTGCATGTGCTCACTTCTTATCTCTGTGTCACATTTTGGTAATTCTCACAATATTTCAAATTTTTTCATTATTATCATATCTGGTATGGTGATCTGTGACCAGTGACCTTTGATGTTAACCACTGTAATTGTTCTGAAATATCTCAAACCACGTCCATTTAAGACCGTGAACTTCATGGATAAAGTGTGTTCTAACTGCTCCACCCACTGGCCATTCCCAGCTCTCTCCCTATCCTGGGGCCTCCCTATTCCCTGAGACACAACAACATTGAAATTCGTTCGATTAATAATCCTACAATGTTGTCTAAGTGTTCAAGTGAAAGAATGAGTCCCATGTCTCTCACTTTAAATCAGAAGCTAGAAATGATTAAGCTTAGTGAGAAAGGCATTCCAAAAGCTGAGATAGGCCTAAGGCTAGGCCTCTTGTGCCAAACAGTTAGCCTCGTCATGAATGCAAAGGAAAAGTTCTTGAAGGAAATTGAAAGTGCTAATCCAGTGAATTCGTGAATGAAATGGATAGAAAATCAAACCAGCCCCAACATTCCCTTAAACTAAAGTCTAATCCAGAGTAAGACCCTAACTTTCTTCATTTATGTGAAGCTGAGAGAAGTGAAGAAGCTGAAGAAGAAGGCCTGTTTGAACTGTTCATTCTGAATGCTAATAGGCATTTAAAATTAAGCCTCCAAAATCTGATTTTCAATTTGGTCTCAAAATCATTTTGTTCCTTCCACCATCTTAGCGATCTCAGTTGATTGTAATTCCATTCCTTCGGCTGCTCAGAATGAAAGCCTGGAGTCATGCCTAACTCCTCTCTTGTCACACAACAGATAGAATCTATCGCCAAAATCCTATTGGTTCTGTTTTCAAAGTACAGACAGTTTCAAGTCACTTTTCACTGCCTTGACCTCTAGCTCTATGGTTTACAACCATAACCTTTTTTTTGGACTATTGCAGAAGCCTCAGAAATGGTCCTCTTGCTGTTACCCCTACCTCTGTCCCCAAGTCTATTCCCAAAAAAGCAGCCAGAATGATCCTTTAAAAGTCAAGTCAGATCATATCTATTCTCAGATCAAAACCTTCCAATAACCCCCATCCTATTCAGAGGAAAAGATACAGTTTCTAATATGGACAGATGAGTGGAAAAATGGAGACAAAAATTAGATGAAGAATAGGGTGGGATGATGGGAGTGAAAAGATTCAGGTGTCCTTTTTTGCTTTTATTTTTATTTTGGAGTAAGGAAAATGTTCAAAAATTGATTCTGGTGATGAACTCACAATTGTATGATGGTGCTGTGATTAATTGAGTGTACACTGTGGATGACTGTAGGGTGTGTGAATATATCTCAGTAAAACTGTATTTTTAAAAAAGCAAATGAACAATGAGGGGGAGGGGAAGGGGATGTTTTGGATATTCTTTTTATTTTTATTTCAATTTTATTTTTTTGGACTAGTGAAAATTTTCAAAGATTGTGGTGATGAATGCACAACTATATGACAATACTGTGAACAACTGATTGTATACTTTGAATGATTGTATGTTATGTGATTATATCTCTATGAAATTGCGTCAAAAAATAAAAAAAAAGATATAGTTTCTAGAATGACCTATATGACCATAAATTATCATGAGGCACAATCCTCTATGACATCATTTCTGATCACTCCTCTTTGCCAGAGGTCTGCAGTAAGAAGAGGACAATGGGAGGGATGGCTGCACATCTGCTTTCTGCTTAGTTTCTTGGACTGAATTTGAACCTGTTGACACAGACTTTTATCATAATGAGGCTTTTGTTTGTGGATGAGAAAATGAGCTAAATACCAGTAAGTCCCATGCTTAAGTATATGACACTCCTACTTGAAAAATTAATAAAAATTCAGCAAAAGTTATTGCATTCAGACACACTTGTTTTGTAGCTAAATACTTTTATTTTACATGTTAAGATTATTTTTTTCTTCATTTAAGGAATGCTGGGAGCCTAGATTTTTCTTGACACAAGAAACGGAACAATATACCTCCCAAAGAAATTTTCCTTTCTGCTTTAAAAATGGAATCTGGGCTTCGACCTCCCAGGCCAGGTCATACTGATGATCCCTATGCCTATATCATGACCAGAGCTCCAAGACTCCCACTTCGACTATTGCAGCTTTTTAAGAGAAGCCAACAAGGAAGCCTTGTCTTTCTTGTGCCTTTACTCCCATACAAGCATCAATGGTTTAATCCTTATGTTTAGGAAGTGGAAAGTCTCCTCACTTTAAAAATATTTATGGTCTTATTGTTTCCTGATGAAAAAATGAAGTATACATTTTACCTTTAAAAAAAATGGAATCTGGGTACTGGAGCATATAGGATATTTAGTGGCAAGCAAAGATCCTGCTAGTAGTGTTGTGGAGCTACTTTTAATAGTGATCGAGTCTGAGAATACTTTATGGGTCTTTTAACATGTTGAATTCAAACTGAGTGTATATGAATTCTTTGCCATCTATGTGATTTCATATACTTCTATGACTTAATTAGCTAATTTTCCCAGCCAGCTTTAACTGAGGGAAAAGTTGTTAAGAGATTCTTTATTGAATCCTGAGAGAGGAATGAGAGCTAGAAGCTGTTGATACTGTACTTAGGAGACTAAACACCAGCAAAGCAGCTTCTAGAACTGGATATAAAATAAAGCAAAGAGCTGGGGAAGAAGCCAAACCCCATGTCTCTGAACAGAGCATCCCTTCACAAATGCCGGAAGCTTGTGGAGAAACAGGTGGTAGCACTCTTGATATAGATATCAGCCTTCTCACCACCAGTGTCAGCAGCAGTGGGAGCCATGAAGCTGCTCCAAGCAACATTATGGGCAGCAGAAAGTTGGCAAATGGAAGCATGAACTGAAGAGGGAAACATAAAGCAGGAGACACTTGGAAACTGATGCTGGAAGACTAGGTTGTAAGCACAGGTGAGGCATACTTTTAGTGGGGCTAAGTGTGTACAAGTGCAGATAAACAGACTGGGGTCATTATAATTTTGAGGTAGTTATAACTGTGCCCCATTTTGTAGTCACAGATGGTAAGGCCAGGTGTCACTGTGTTTAAGAACTCATCTCCTTTTACCCAACAACTGCTATACATTTGTTCAAAGCCTCTCATGACTTTCAATCCCTTTACCATGGCCGGTAAGGCCCTTTGATCTGACTCTGACTCACTACTCTCATTACTTACTGCAATCCAGATACTCTAGAATTCTTAAAGATTTTTAGAAAACACACAGCATAATGCTACCTTTTATATACCTCCTTTGCCTGGAACATTCTTCCCTCAGACACCTCCTGGCTTGTTCCTTGTTCTTGCCGTAGGTCTTTTCTCAAAAGCCACCTTCTCAGAGTGGCCCACACTGTCCACCTCCCTAGAGAAAATAGCCTATGTTACTCTGATCACCCTCCTTGATTTCCTAATTCAGACAAATGTCACCACCTTACATATAATATCTTTATCTGTTTATTGTCTGTCTCCTCTCTGCCTTCCACTGTCATGTAAGCTCTAAGAGGACAGGGAATTTTACTCTTGTATCTCTCCTATATTTCATTACCTATAATAGCGTCTGTTGCATGGTTGGCTCCCAGTAATTATTTATTGAATATACAGTGTAGTGGTTAAAAGCATGGATTTTGGAGAGGCGGGGCAAGATGGCAGACTGGTGAGCTGTATGTTTTAGTTACTCCTCCAGGAAAGTAGGTAGAAAGCCAGGAACTGCGTGGACTGGACACCAAAGAGCAATCTGACTTTGGGCATACTTCATACAACACTCATGAAAATGTGGAACTGCTGAGATCAGCGAAATCTGTAAGTTTTTGTGGACAGGGGACCCGTGCCCCTCCCTGCCAGGCTCAGTCCCGTGGGAGGAGGGGCTGTCAGCTCCGGGAAGGAGAAGGGAGAACTGCAGTGGCAGCCCTTATCGGAAACTCATTCTACTGATCCAGACTCCAACCATAGATAGACTGAGACCAGACACCAGAGAATCTTAGAGCAGCCAGCCCAGCAGAGAGGAGACAGATATAGAAAAAAACAGCACGAAAAACTCCAAAATAAAAGCGGAGGATTTTTGGAGTTCTGGTGAACATAGAAAGGGGAAGGGCAGAGCTCAGGCCCTCAGGCTCATATGCAAATCCCGAAGAAAAGCTGATCTCTCTGCCCTGTGGACGTTTCCTTAATGGCCCTAATTGCTTTGTCTCTTAGCATTTCAATAACCCATTAGATCTGTGAGGAGGGCCCTTTATTTTTTTTTTTAATCCTTTTTTCTTTTTCTAAAACAATTACTCTAAGAAGCCCAATACAGAGAGCTTCAAAGACTTGCAATTTGGGCAGGTCAAGACAAGAGCAGAACTAAGAGAGCTCTGAGACAAAAGGCAATAATCCAGTGGCTGAGAAATTTTACTAAACACCACAACTTCCCAAGAAATGGGGTGTGTCCGCTCACAGCCATCATCCTGGTGGACAGGAAACACCCCTGCCCTTCGCCAGCCCCATAGCCCAGAGCTGCCCCAGACAACCCAGTGTGACGGAAGTGCTTCAAATAACAGGCACACACCACAAAACTGGGTGTGGACATTACCCTTCCCTGCAACCTCAGCTGATTGTCCCAGAGTTGGGAAGGTGGAGCAGTGTGAATTAACAAAGCCCCATTCAGCCGTCATTTCAGCAGACTGGGAGCCTCCCTACACAGCCCAGCAGCCCAGAACCACCCTGGGGGGACGGCACTCACCTGTGACACAGCACAGTCATCCCTCAACAGAGGACCAGGGGGTGCACGGCCTGGAAGAGGGACCCACTCACAAGTCTCAGGAG
This sequence comes from Choloepus didactylus, assembly GCF_015220235.1. Classification (NCBI taxonomy): domain Eukaryota; kingdom Metazoa; phylum Chordata; class Mammalia; order Pilosa; family Megalonychidae; genus Choloepus; species Choloepus didactylus. The sequence continues at coordinate 107,148,981 of NC_051308.1, forward strand.
CCATACACCAATACCAAGGACTTGTGGGTCAGTGGCAGAGACAAACTGTGGCAGGACTGAACTGAAGGATTAGACTATTGCAGCAGCTTTAAAACTCTAGGATCACCAGGGAGATTTGATTGTAAGAGCCACCCCCACTCCCTGACTGCCCAGAAACATGCCCCATATACAGGGCAGGCAACACCAACTACACACGCAAGCTTGGTACACCAATTGGACCCCACAAGACTCACTCCCCCACTCACCACAAAGGCACAGCAGGGGAGAAATGGCTTGTGGAGAACAGGTGGCTCGTGGATGCCACCTGCTGGTTAGTTAGAGAAAGTGTACTCCATGAAGCTATAGATCTGATAAATTAGAGATAAGGACTTCAATTGGTCTACACATCCTAAAAGAACCCTATCAAGTTCAGCAAATGCCAAGAAGCCAAAAACAACAGAAAATTATAAAGCATATGAAAAAACCAGACGATATGGATAACCCAAGCCCAAGCAACCAAAATATCAGAGGAGACACAGCACCTAGAGCACCTACTCAAAGAACTAAAGATGAACAATGAGACCATAGTACAGAATACAAAGGATATCAAGAAGACCCTAGAAGAGCATAAAGAAGACATTGCAAGACTAAATAAAAAAAATAGATGATCTTATGGAAATTACAGAAACTGTTGACCAAATTAAAAAGATTCTGGATACTCACAGTACAAGACTAGAGGAAGTTGAACAATGAATCAGTGACCTGGAAGATGACAGAATGGAAAATGAAAGCATAAAAGAAAGAATGGAGAAAAAAATTGAAAAAATCGAAACGGACCTCAGGGATATGATAGATAATATAAAACGTCCTAATATAAGACTCATTGGTGTTCCAGAAGGGGAAGAAAAGGGTAAAGGTCTAGGAAGAGTATTCAAAGAAATTGTTGGGGAAAACTTCCCAAATCTTCTAAACAACATAAATACACAAATCATAAATGCTCAGCGAACTCCAAATAGAATAAATCCAAATAAACCCACTCTGAGACATATTCTGATCACACTGTCAAACACAGAAGAGAAGGAGCAAGTTCTGAAAGCAGCAAGAGAAAAGCAATTCACCACATACAAAGGAAACAGCATAAGACTAAGTAGTGACTACTCAGCAGCCACCATGGAAGCAAGAAGGCAGTGGCACGATATATTTAAAATTCTGAGTGAGAAAAATTTCCAACCAAGAATATTTTATCCAGCAAAGCTCTCCTTCAAATTTGAGGGAGAGCTTAAATTTTTCACAGACAAACAAATGCTGAGAGAATTTGCTAACAAGAGACCTGCCGTACTGGAGATACTAAAGGGAGCCCTACAGACAGAGAAACAAGGAAAGGACAGAGAGACTTGGAAAAAGGTTCAGTACTAAAGAGATTCGGTATGGGTACAATAAAGGATATTAATAGACAGAGGGGGAAAATATATATGACAAACATAAACCAAAGGATAAGATGGCTGATTCAAGAAATGCCTTCACGGTTATAACGTTGAATGTAAATGGATTAAACTCCCCAATTAAAAGATATAGATTCACAGAATGGATCAAAAACAATGAACCATCAATATGTTGCATACAAGAGACTCATCTTAGACACAGGGACACAAAGAAATTGAAAGTGAAAAGATGGAAAAAAATATTTCATGCAAGCTACAGCCAAAAGAAAGCAGGTGTAGCAATATTAATCTCAGATAAAATAGACTTCAAATGCAGGGATGTTTTGAGAGACAAAGAAGGCCACTACATACTAATAAAAGGGGCAATTCAACAAGAAGAAATAACAATGGTAAATGTCTATGCACCCAATCAAGGTGCCACAAAATACATGAGAGAAACACTGGCAAAACTAAAGGAAGCAATTGATGTTTCCACAATAATTGTGGGAGACTTCAACACATCACTCTCTCCTATAGATAGATCAACCAGACAGAGGGACCAATAAGGAAATTGAAAACCTAAACAATCTGATAAATGAATTAGATTTAACAGACATATACAGAACATTACATCCCAAATCACCAGGATACACATACTTTTCTAGTGCTCACGGAACTTTCTCCAGAATAGATCATATGCTGGGACATAAAACAAGCCTCAGTAAATTTAAAAAGATTGAAATTATTCAAAGCACATTCTCTGACCACAATGGAATACAAATAGAAGTCAATAACCATCAGAGACTTAGAAAATTCACAAATACCTGGAGGTTAAACAACACACTCCTAAACAATCAGTGGGTTAAAGAAGAAATAGCAAGAGAAATTGCTAAATATATAGAGACGAATGAAAATGAGAACACAACATACCAAAACCTATGGGATGCAGCAAAAGCAGTGCTGAGGGGGAAATTTATAGCACTAAACGCATATATTAAAAAGGAAGGAAGAGCCAAAATCAGAGAACTAATGGATCAACTGAAGAAGATAGAAAATGAACAGCAAACCAATCCTAAACCAAGTACAAGAAAAGAAATAACAAGGATTAAAGCAGAAATAAATGACATAGAGAACAAAAAAACAACAGAGAGGATAAATATCACCAAAAGTTGGTTCTTTGAGAAGATCAACAAGATTGACAAGCCCCTAGCTAGACTGACAAAATCAAAAAGAGAGAAGACCCATATAAACAAAATAATGAATGAAAAAGGTGACATAACTGCAGATCCTGAAGAAATTAAAAAAATTATAAGAGGATACTATGAACAACTGTATGGCAACAAACTGGATAATGTAGAGGAAATGGACAATTTCCTGGAAACATATGAACAACCTAGACTGACCAGAGAAGAAATAGAAGACCTCAATCAACCCATCACAAGCAAAGAGATCCAATCAGTCATCAAAAATCTTCCCACAAATAAATGCCCAGGGCCAGATGGCTTCACAGGGGAATTCTACCAAACTTTCCAGAAAAAAGCTGACACCATTCTTACTCAAACTCTTTCAAAACATTGAAGAAAAGGGAACACTACCTAACTCATTTTATGAAGCTAACATCAATCTAATACCAAAACCAGGCAAAGATGCTACAATAAAGGAAAACTACCGGCCAATCTCCCTAATGAATATAGATGCAAAAATCCTCAACAAAATACTTGCAAATTGAATCCAAAGACACATTAAAAAAATAATACACCATGACCAAGTGGGGTTCATTCCAGGCATGCAAGGATGGTTCAACATAAGAAAATCAATCAATGTATTACAACACATTAAAAATTCAAAAGGGAAAAATCAAATGATCATCTCAATAGATGCTGAAAAAGCATTTGACAAAATCCAACATCCCTTTTTGATAAAAACACTTCAAATGGTAGGAATTGAAGGAAACTTCCTCAATATGATAAAGAGCATATATGAAAAACCCACAGCCAGCATAGTACTCAATGGTGAGAGACTGAAAGCCTTCCCTCTAAGATCAGGAACAAGACAAGGATGTCTGCTGTCACCACTGTTATTCAACATTGTGCTGGAAGTGCTAGCCAGGGCAATCCGGCAAGACAAAGAAATAAAAGGCATCCAAATTGGAAAAGAAGAAGTAAAACTGTCATTGTTTGCAGATGATATTATCTTATATCTAGAAAACCCTGAGAAATCGACGATACAGCTACTAGAGCTAATAAACAAATTTAGCAAAGTAGCGGGATACAAGATTAATGCACATAAGTCAGTAATGTTTCTATATGCTAGAAATGAACAAACTGAAGAGACACTCAAGAAAAAGATACCATTTTCAATAGCAACTAAAAAAATCAAGTACCTAGGAATAAACTTAACCAAAGATGTAAAAGACCTATACAAAGAAAACTACGTAACTCTACTAAAAGAAATAGAAGGGGACCTTAAAAGATGGAAAAATATTCCATGTTCGTGGATAAGAAGGCTAAATGTCATTAAGATGTCAATTCTACCCAAACTCATCTACAGATTCAATGCAATCCCAATCAAAATTCCAACAACCTACTTTGCAGACTTGGAAAAGCTAGTTATCAAATTTATTTGGAAAGGGAAGATGCCTCGAATTGCTAAAGACACTCTAAAAAAGAAAAACGAAGTGGGAGGACTTACACTCCCTGACTTTGAAGCTTATTATAAAGCCAGAGTTGTCAAAACTGCATGGTACTGGCACAAAGATAGACATATAGATCAATGGAATCAAATTGAGAATTCAGAGATAGACCCTCAGATCTATGGCCAACTGATCTTTGATAAGGCCCCCAAAGTCACTGAACTGAGTCATAATGGTCTATTCAACAAATGGGGCTGGGAGAGTTAGATATCCATATCCAAAAGAATGAAAGAGGACCCCTACCTCACACCCTACACAAAAATTAACTCAAAATGGACCAAAGATCTCAATATAAAAGAAAGTACCATAAAACTCCCAGAAGATAATGCAGGAAAACATCTTCAAGACCTTGTGTTAGGCGGCCACTTCCTAGACTTTACACCCAAAGCACAAGCAACAAAAGAAAAAATAGATAAATGGGAACTCCTCAAGCTTAGAAGTTTCTGCACCTCAAAGGAATTTCTCAAAAAGGTAAAGAGGCAGCCAACTCAATGGGAAAAAATTTTTGGAAACCATGTATCTGACAAAAGACTGATATCTTGCATATATAAAGAAATCCTACAACTCAATGACAATAGTACAGACAGCCCAATTATAAAATGGGCAAAAGATATGAAAAGACAGTTCTCTGAAGAGGAAATACAAATGGCCAAGAAACATATAAAAAAATGTTCAGCTTCACTAGCTATTAGAGAGATGCAAATTAAGACCACAATGAGATACCATCTAACACCGATTAGAATGGCTGCCATTAAACAAACAGGAAACTACAAATGCTGGAGGGGATGTGGAGAAATTGGAACTCTCATTTATTGTTGGTGGGACTGTATAATGGTTCAGCCACTCTGGAAGTCAGTCTGGCAGTTCCTTAGAAAACTAGAAATAAAGTTACCATTCGATCCAGCGATTGCACTTCTCGGTATATACCTGGAAGATCGGAAAGCAGTGACACGAACAGATACCTGCACGCCAATGTTCATAGCAGCATTATTCACAATTGCCAAGAGATGGAAACAACCCAAATGTCCTTCAACAGATGAGTGGATAAATAAAATGTGGTATATACACACAATGGAATACTACGCGGCAGTAAGAAGGAACGACCTCATGAAACATATGACAACATGGATGAACCTTGAAGACATAATGCTGAGCGAAATAAGTCAGGCACAGAAAGAGAAATATTATATGCTTCCACTAATGTGAACTTTGAAAAATGTAAAACGAATGGTTTATAATGTAGAATGTAGGGGAACTAGCAATAGAGAGCAATTAAGGAAGGGGGAACAGTAATCCAAGAAGAACAGATATGCTATTTAACGTTCTGGGGATGCCCAGGAATGATTATGGTCTGTTAATTTCTGATGGCTATAGTAGGAACAAGTTCACAGAAATGTTGCTATATTATGTAACTTTCTTGGGGTAAAGTAGGAACAGGTTGGAAGTAAATCAGTTATCTTAGGTTAGTTGTCTTTTTCTTACTCCCTTGTTATGGTCTCTTTGAAATGTTCTTTTATTGAATGTTTTTCTTTTTTGTTTTTTTTTTGTTTTCTTGTTTTTTAATTTTTTTTTCATACAGTTGATTTAAAAAGGAATAAAAGGTTTAAAAAAAAAAGAAAAGAAAAAAAGGAAAAAAATATGTAGTGCCCCCTTGAGGAGCCTGTGGAGAATGCAGGGTTATTGGCCTAACCCACCTCAATGGTTGCTAACATGACCACAGACATAGGGAACTGGTGGTTTGATGGGTTGAGCCCTCTACCATAGGTTTTACCCTTGGGAAGACGGTTGCTGCAAAGGAGAGGCTAGGCCTCCCTATAATTGTGCCTAAGAGCCTCCTCCCAAATGCCTCTTTGTTGCTCAGATGTGGCCCTCTCTCTCTAGCTAAGCCAACTTGAAAGGTGAAATCACTGCCCTGCCCCCCTAAGTGGGATCAGACACCCAGGGGAGTGAATCTCCCTGGCAACGTGGAATATGACTCCCGGGGAGGAATGTAGACCTGGCATCGTGGGACGGAGAACATCTTCTTGACCAAAAGGGGGATATGAAAGGAAATGAAATAAGCTTCAGTAGCAGAGAGATTCCAAAAGGAGCCGAGAGGTCACTCTGGTGGGCACTCTTACGCACAATTTAGACAACCCTTTTTAGGTTCTAAAGAATTGGGGTAGCTGGTGGTAGATACCTGAAACTATCAAACTACAACCCAGAACCCATGAATCTCGAAGACAATTGTATAAAAATGTAGCTTATGAGGGGTGACAATGGGATTGGGAAAACCATAAGGACCACACTCCCCTTTGTCTAGTTTATGGATGGATGAGTAGAAAAATAGGGGAAGGAAACAAACAAACAAACAGACAAAGGTACCCAGTGTTCTTTTTTACTTCAATTGCTCTTTTTTACTTTAATTATTATTCTTGTTATTTTTGTGTGTGTGCTAATGAAGGTGTCAGGGATTGATTTAGGTGATGAATGTACAACTACGTAATGGTACTTTGAACAATCGAATGTACGATTTGTTTTGTATGACTGCATGGTATGTGAATATATCTCAATAAAATGAAGATAAAAAAATAAAAATAAATAAAAGCATGGATTTTGGAACAAAATTGTCACATCACATATGTGACTTTTGGCTACTTTTCCATAAAATGGGAATAATAACAATACATACCTCAAGACTGTTGTAAGTGTGACATGAGTTAATTTGGATAAAGTATGTAAAAGAGTGTCTAGCCTAAAGTAAGCTCTGTTTAAATGTTTTGTGTTATTTAGTCAGCTATAATCAAAAAATAGTTACCTCCATTATTTGCTGTAATAATTGAGCATTACATTAAGTTGTGTTGCATTTCTGGCAGTGTTGTTCACACTTGGACCAGGGCCACAGAAGTGAGAATGGAATGTAAGAGAATTAATAAAGGGGGACTTGGTGACTGGCTATTCAGAAAGAATGATGGAGCAAAGAGAAGTGAAGTTTTAATCTTAGAGCCCAGTAAAATTATAGGATCATTTACAGAAGAATGTCAGAATGCGAAAATAGTTTATGAGGAAAGATTATGAGTTAGTCTTAATTCATTAGGATGAATAGATACCTTCTGTCGGTAAGAATCAGCCTATGCCCTTAACAATACCTCTTACCCTGAACCCAGGAGTCAGAGCAGGTACTGCAGAAACACCTTTCTTCATCTGTGGTTTATGGAATTGGAGGCTTGGAGCCCTCTTTCAGTTTATGCTGATTCACTAAATCAAGTGTTCCACATTCTTATCTTAATTCATTCATTAAGTAGGATATTTCAGACAGACAACCCCTGGGCCATGGTTTATTGAGAGCATATGCATACCATGCTCTCCAGAACCTCAACCCCAGCATATTCTGCTGTACCTGTCCTGCTGCAGCCTCCCTCCAACAATCAATGTCATTCTTAGAGAAATTTACCAACAATCAAGAATACCCTCTGCATCTCTTTTCCAACCACACCCTCTAGCATTTCTACTGTATTTGTGTTCACAACAGAACACAGTAAGTTCCAAGTTTGTATTGACAACAAAACAGATTGCCTTCTTGATTTTATACCTGATAGAAATGGGCAGTGTTATCTCTAACTATGGAAAACACCACCCTGCCTAGATGCAGTAAATCCCATGCTCCAAGGTTCTAGCTAGAATAATATGATTAGTAGTACTAGGGGACACCGCTGTCCTGGGACGATTCAGTGAAACACTTCGCTCTGAAATACCAGAACCTCACCCAAGAGCTCTGATGAAATTACCCAGCCATAATGACACAAAGATTTTCTGTCAATCTTAGGACCCAATTCTTCATGTCCTGTTGAGCTGGCATTTCTGGCAACATGATCATATTTCCTCAGGGCTCTTTTTTATTCCATCTATGACAATTTTATGTGGAGAGAGTCTGTGCAGGTAGCCGAAATCCACCTTGTTTCTAGGGGCATGACTTGTGCCTCACACAGATATATGACCACTTCTCAACTACAATACCTTGTCCAAAGAAGAATTAGGATAGCATTAAGCTACTGTGTTTAGGAACCAAGAGTTTCCTAAAAATCACTGTAGACAACAGTCATTCCCTGCTAAGAGATTCCCTGGGGATTACCAAAGTGTGACAGCAAAGAAACCCAGAGTAGCACTCTACTGTTAACTAGGCTTGTGACTCCAATAGCACAGAACACTCTGGTGAGATCCTCTGGGGTCCCGTCCTTCCTTCCTAAGTTCATATGTGTACTTTAGGATCTTGCCTATTGGAAAGGCAATAAGTTGAAGGAAAGAAAGAGCTGAGAGTAACTATTTTACCATCTTTTCAAAATATTAATGGTCCACCGACATCTTATAGTGACACCATCTGTTTCGGTTTGCTCATGCTGACGTTTTGCAAAACACCAGAAATGGATCGGCTTTCATAAAGGGTTTCTTTGGTTACAAAGTTACAGTCTTAAGGCCATAAAGTGTCCAAGGTAAATCATCAACAATCAGGTACCTTCACTGGAGAATGGCCATTGGTGTCCGGAAAACCTCTGTTAGCTGGGAAGGCACGTGGCTGGCGTCTGTTCCAGAGTTCTGGTTTCAAAATGGCTTTCTCCCAGGACATTCCTTTCTCAGCTCCTGTGCATTCTTCAAAGCATCCCTCTTGGCTGTACCAAGCTCACTCCATCTGTCTGAGGCTTTATAGGGCCCCAGTGAACTAATCAAGGCCCACACTGAATGGGCAGGGCCACGCCTCCCTGGAAGTTATCTAATCAGTTATCACTGGTCACATCTCCATGGAAACACTCAATCAAAGAATTACAATCTAATCAACACTAATATGTCTGCCCACACAAGATTGCATCAAAGATAATGGCGTTTTGGGGGACATAACACATCCAAATCGTAAACCAACACACCATCTCTTTGGAAATATATCAGTACCTGAAAATCTACAGCCTATCAGATACAGACTGGTGTTTCCAAAACCTCTTCTGACAGGTCCTTGTTCACGTTATTCGTTTACTCAAAAATATTTTAGGTATCCACTGTGTATCAGGTTACAATCTAGGAATTAGGATATAAATGTGATCAAGACAGAGAAAATCCATATGTTTACATTTTAGATAATAATTTCAGTCAAATTAAAGTAGTCAAAATAAACAATTATAGGATAGAGGATGACTGAGGTGGAGTGTGCTACGTTAGATGGACTGATCAGGAAAGGTGTCTCTATGGAGGTAACTTCAGAAAGCTGAAAGGTGTCAAGAAATAAGCTCAGATGATCTGGGAGAAGAATGTTCCAGCAGAGGGAAAAGTAAATATAGTGACCTCAAGCTGGGAGGAAGCTTGGCATATTAGAGGGTCAGAAAGAGGTCCAATGCCTTAGAAGTATAATATAGAGTGGGGGAAAGATTGGACTTGGGGCCAGAAAAGTTAGCTTGAGCCAGATTAGAGGTTCAAGAATGATGACCAAAAAAATAGAGCCGAGGGAAATTCCATTCAAATAGGAATCATTGGAAACATATGTGCCTCTATTCAAATATGGAATATTCTTACTTGAGCCTCTTCAGTATACTAAAGGTCACCCTCTGTGGCCTCCTACCATGTGATGGAAACTTGACTTTCATGTATTGCTCAAAACAATTGAAATCCTGCCTTCTTCTCTGGACTCAGGTGTCCTGAATCCAGATAGGCTATCTGAACATGTCATAAAGAAGGAGATGGACTCTCAACAGTGAAACGTCTGGCCCAGTATCTTGTTTATGGGCAAAGTTGAAGCCTGAATAAGTGATCATGGGATCCTGTCTACTGCCTTGAAAATGCCCCATTCCAAGCTGTCAACTTCCACTAAGAAATCTACACACTCTGCTCAATTAGCTCATTCAGGCAAAGGTATTAACAAAGCATCAGTATGAACTCTGCACCCTAAAAGCTTCCTGCTCTCCAACAGGCTCAATCAAATATAGCCCAATTAAAGGCATTAGATAATTTAAGAATCCATATTTCAAAAACTAAGGGGAAATCAAACTAAAAACAATCATCACCATCAACCAAAGAAACAAAGAAAAGTAAACATATAGCTCAACTGGCACCAGATCACTCTTTTCCGTCATTGCCTCGTGCAGTGATTTGAAGCAATATGTACCCCAGGAAAACATGTTCTTAAATTAAATCCATTCTCATAGTTGTGAACTCATTGTAAGTAGGACCTTTTGACGGGCTTATTTCAATTAACAAGGTGTGGCCAACCTGAATCAGGATGGGTCTTAATCTTATTATTGGAGCAAATAAGCTGAGTGAAATTCAGAGAAAGCCACAGGAAGTAAGAAGCTGAAATCAACAAAACCCAGAAAAGAATGAGAGGCCAGAAGAGGCCACCATGTGCCTTGCTGTGTGACAAGCTAAGGACCAAGAATCACCAGCAGCCAGCCCTGGAACGCCTCAAAACCATCAGCAAATAAATTCCTGTTGTCTAACCTGACCCATTTCATGGTATTTGCTTGAGCAGCCTAGGAAACTAAAAACACCTTGGCTCTGCCCATTAGAACTTACCCCCTTGATGCCCACATCCTCTTTTTTTTCTCAGTTTACACATTTTCTATAATTTATTCCCCTTTAATGCTAAATATAAAATCAGTGATTTCACCAATGTCTTTAGGGACAAATGTATACAAATCGAAATCTAAAATCAATGATTACGTAGGTTGAAGTGGACCCTGATACTTAAGAAAAGCTGCTAAATGAAAAGCATTTCTAGAGAAAACAAAACCTCATGACAAAATCAAACAAACAAAAGAGAAAGGGGCTTTGTTATCTTTCAAGAATAGAAGACAAAAATAAGTTTAGTTCATTTTGAATCCATGTAGTATAAAAATACTTATGTGGGAGTGCTGAATTATATCTTTAAAACAGAAACAAATCTGAAATATATTAGAGTCTGGGTTTGGAGGGGGAATCTTCCTTTTTCACCCTTTTTTTTTTTTTTTTTTTTTTTTTGATTTTCACAGAAGACCAGATATTTTGAAGAAAAAAAAAAAATTATTTCCCAACTAAATTTCTTTCTGGTCTTCTAAATACTTAGCAGGATGGCACTTAGTACTCTATATAATTTTAAAGTGGCGTAATTAGATTTTTAGCAGCACATTTCCTTTGCCCTGATAAACCACAGAAAATAAAATTAAAATTCTGTCTTAAAATGCCGTTGATATTACACCTATTCCTGTACTTTCCATCCATACCTTTCCTAGGCTTTAAGACTGTGATTATCAAAATTTAAAGACAGCTAGCTAAAGAAGGGAACAAGAAAATCAGCATTACTGTTCGAAAGTTGGGTGTTAAAATAGTACAAAACACAACATTCTCTGAACACAGTGTGATCCTGCAGGACAATTCTTAGGTACTCTGGAGAGTTGAGGCACTGAGAAAAACATCACACACTATACTTCTTGCTCACAAACAACAACAACAAGTACAGTACCAGCAAACTGCTTTGCTGATTTAAAAAAAAAAAAGTAGGTGGAGAATGGATGGTACGTATTCTGGGGTAGTAATTCAGCACTACTATCCATCTAGCCATCTAGCTTAGTATAATCATGCTGGGTATATAATGGTTAACTCAAAAGTTATAAGACAAACAAATGTAGGTAGTTTTTTTTATCTGGAAACTGTGGTACTGATCCCACAGTCCCAGAATCTAACTTGCAAAGGCTCAACTCTACCAAGTTGTTGTTGATGCTGAATGGCAAGAGTAGACTAAATTGTAATACTGAAATAAAAACTGCTGTCTGAAAATAAAAATCATAGAAAACTCACAATCAAACATAATATCCAGTTTGAAAACAGAACAATTCCTGGATAGTCCCTGGAACTTACCAAATGGAATTTGACCTGAATCTTATTTAATGCCTACTAACCAGTAATATCCATAATCTGACAATAGCTTTCCTTGGAGAGAAAATCGTGGATCATCGAACATGTGTCTGTTACAATTGTGCTGCGGTTTTCTTCTGATTGTGGTCTCAGGCTGCAAATCTCAGGCTGGGATTTCAGCTTCAGCACTCAACAAGTTCATTAGATAGTCCACGTTTAGCAAGGCAGGAGGGTGACAGGGCTTTAATCCTTCTGCTCTTTCAATTTCTTATAAAATTCCTGCTCAGCATCCTAATGGCAGGTCCAGCATCCGTGTGCTTGGAATAGCAGAATATTCTAGGCAGCCATCTGAGCAATTATCTTATTCAAAGCTGTTCCTTCATTTGACAATTAAGTATTTTAAAAAGTGTCCCTGTTGTGAGGACAAGGATGCAGAAACAGGGCCTCTGCCCTAATGAAGTAGACACGTTCAGTGTTTATCAGCATCCATTCCAACTGGAGTAGCGACTTTGCATGCCAAATGCAGTTCAATTACTTTCTAGACAGCCTGCTGCCCCTTTCTGGTGTACGCTGCTCTGAAAACTCACTCAAGTGCTCATATCTGGAATGAAGGCACATGTCTACATAACTAATCTGAAAAAAGATGACACTGTGCACTGGTCAGAAACATGGGGAAGCAAAGTTAAAGGAATGATGAAAAGTAACACAGGAAAAAGTTTAAATTATACAGCAATATTGGTATCTTTTCATATGCCTCATCAAGGGTTCACAAAATATATCCAACCAAGATCCTCTTTTCTCAAAAAAATATAATCCCTTCACAAAACAGAACAAGCAGCTGTTAGTTAGGGGAGCTGCATTTAAAAATATATGTGCATTTATGTATAAATAAATTACTAGAGCTGAAAATGTCTTCAGATGTTAGTCAAAATTTACCTATAAATTTTCCTATAAATTTACTATTTAGTTAGTGCACCTCTTAAAATATATCTTTCAAATAGTCTTATACATTTAGGTGAAATTTTACCCTTGCAAGAGATAAAGAAGCATATATTTTCCAGAATAGCAATTATTTTCATCCCTGTAACTTGGTTCTGTTCACATGCTGTTGCTACAGTGATTTTTGGAAACATCTGTAGGAACTTGGAGGATTTATGAGAGTAAGAGTTTCCGTAACAAAAAAGAGGGCAGGGACATCTAACTTTCTCTACAGGTATTATTACAAAGCACTGGAACTGTGACATTTATGATTCTGCAGCAAAAATCTTCAATGCCTTTGTCAACCAGCACTGCTTTTTTTCTTTCTGATCAAAAGACTTTAATAGCCTGGCAAACTAATTTCTAGGGTTCAATCCAGGCAGCTTAAAGAGAAATGAATTTTATCAATACTGGCATCTACTACAACTCGGGGCAGATCCAGCACTTTCTCTCTGATGATGTTATCCACTTGTCTTTTTGGTCATTAAGGAAGGACAACTCTGACAGGCTACAGTACCTCTCCATGAGTGAGGCAAGTGCAGGAAAATCTGAAAATAAGAAAAAACCCACCACAGTCTTGATTCGGCTTAAAGCAATAGTGCAATCACATTATACCCACATCTTCCAAAAACATCTTTTCCATGGCAAGAAAAGTTGATGATGATGCTTGTGGCTTTTATCACAGAGATGCATTAAATAAGCAGGTGTGTGCTGAGTACCAGAGGGCACTTCAAAATGCATCTTCATCATCTCCTACTTCTCCTCTCTAAGGGTCTGCCTTTGATGCTAACCGTGGTTTTAAGCCAAAGAATGAATAGACTGTGTTGCTTTCCTTTGATTCAAAAAAACTGTCATAATCTCCACAGTATCGGTCACCATTGAATATGAGGTGGTAGAGGGTTGCCCTGAGTAGGCTTCTTTTCCGGAGGGATATTTTTATACATCCATTGCCTCTGTTCTTCTGACATTGTGATATCCACCTCTTCAAATTCTATCTTGTTGACTTCCAGAAATCTAACCACATCCTGCTGTTTCTTCTTGATCGCCACAAAGTCGGAGGAAGAGGCGACTAACATGCGGATGACCATTCTCTAGTCGCGCCGGGGACCAACCCTCCGCCCCCCGGGACCGACCCTCCGCCTCAAGGGGCTCTGGGCTGACGCGAATGCAGAGGTAGAATCCGGCTCTGAGCCGCCGCCATCCCCTCGCAGAGAGTTCCCGTTAGGGAAGATCTGAGGACTCTCTCCTCTTTTTAACTAATCCTAATATGAATCCCTCCCTGGCATATGCACATCCACCGAGACATACCGAGATGCACACAATCTCATGGAAGTAGGATGCCAGTGCAACCCACCCTCACTTTGACAGGAGATATCTCTTATGTTATTATTTTCTTTAGAGAGCGCTGACAATGCATAAATATCCCAATCACTATAGAGTCTGAGGCACCCACCTGCCTTCCTCATCTCCAATGAAAGGCAAAAGGAGAGAGGAAAAGTTTTAATAAGAACAGAGTCAAATGGTGCAGAGATGTCAACGAAGGAATAGATTAAGATAGCATCACTTGATCTAATAATAAATTTATTTCAGTCAGCACTAATTGAAAAATATTATATTCAGGCAAATGAACAATCTATGTAATTTGAAGGGCCAATGAAAAATGAAAATACAGTATCTCTTATTCAAAAATTACTAAGAATTTCATGATGGCAACAGCAGAGCATTAAATCAAGTATGAGTCCCTTGGAAGCATGGGATTCACTGCACAGGTCGTTTGCCCATGAAGCTGGCCTTGAATTCAGGTAAAGCTTCTGATCATGGAAACAGATATAATTACCTGAATTCTGCTCTCAAAAATACAAAAGAAGACAACAGAAGCCTAAACAACTAGGGTACAGAGTAGGAAGAGATGAGCACCTTTTGCAAGATTGGTTCAATTTCAGGATTACAGAAAAGCTTTCAATTAGACAGTCCAGGGAAGCTTCCAGGAGAAAGAAGCATCTGCGTCAGAATTTGAAGAACTGATGGAGATAAACATGTGGCCAAAGCAGTAGAAGTATCACTGAAAGATTTAAATAAAGCAGATTTCCTAAGGGTCAGGTTTTCTACCAAAACAAGCTGTTTCAACAGAATGATGGTTTATTTATAGGCATCAATTACATTTAAGCAAAACCAGACAAGGATTTTACAAACAAAGTAAAACTAGTGTCACTGGAGTTGGTTTAGGCTTGTTTTCCACTTCTTCAGGAATCTGTTTTGGACCCATGATTCATGTGCCAAGCAAAGCCAGGGTCCAGAGCTTCTGAGGTCCTGGATTTTGGTTCCAATAGTAAAGGCAAGTGGTGTTTAAGAAGTGAGAGGATGTTCCCATATGAGCTGTGGGAGAATGGGGAGAAAAGAGCCTTAACCTAAAAGAAGGGATATTGGAGAGGAGAGGGGAAGAATACAAAAAGATAGAGGAATGGAGAAAGTTCAGAAGAGGTTGAAGAAACAAAGGACAAGAAAAGGTTCACCTCTGCTTTTTAAACCATGAGCCCAGGACAATGAACACGAACAGGGTAACAATTGCAGCCAAACAGATCAGCATCAGGAAGCTGGAATATCCATCTGGTTGGGGGGCGGGAAATAAGGACGTAAAGCCAAAGGGTACTCTCTAGTCCACTGTGTTATTGCTTCTCAGTCACAAGAGTGGGATCGTCCCAGAGTTTTCATCTGTAGCTTCTAGAACCCTCATTTCAGTTCCTACTGAGTCTCTGTCC
Source organism: Choloepus didactylus (assembly GCF_015220235.1). NCBI lineage: Eukaryota > Metazoa > Chordata > Mammalia > Pilosa > Megalonychidae > Choloepus > Choloepus didactylus. The sequence goes on from NC_051308.1 coordinate 107,164,661, forward strand.
CTGCCGATTCTCTCTTCCCCTTTCTCTCTCTATTCCCCACCACCACCACCAGGAAATCACTACAGCCTTCTTTCTTCTGTCTCTAGCACCCCAACTCCCATTTTCTTGAAATTTAACTGCTGTCACTCTCCACCCTTCTTTATTTGGTTTCTCCCACTTTTATCCTTCTTGTGCCTAGCATTCCTACCCATTTCTCAGAAAAGCCCTTGGATTCTCTTCCATCCTTTCCCAGCCCTTGGATTCTCTTCCATCCTTTCCCAGCCGGGCCCCAGTTCTTCCTCACCCCAGTGGATGATTATATCATAGCCTCCAAGGCTGCTGTGCCTCACTCGGCAGGACAGGCCAGCCGCCTCCCCAGCTGCCACATCCAGGGTCACCCGGAGCCACCATGTCCTGTCAGCATTGGGCAGGACGTCGTCTCGCTGAGTGGCCGGCTGCTCCTGCTCGCCCCGCATCCACATCACACACACAGGCTTAGGGTGGAATCCTGAGATGTGGCACACCAGCAGCAGACGGCCAGGACCAGGGCTGGGGCCTCTGGACAGCCAGGCCTCAGGCTTCACTGGAAAGAAGATGGGAAGACATGGAATTCAAGGAGGCATCCCACGCCACAGCTCAGGGATTCTGGGTGCCTTAGTAATTTGGGTGATCACTTCTTTCCAGTCTCTAGAAAATGATTTTGAATCCACATCTCACCCTCTAGCCTCTTAAGGTATGTTTCAAAAGGATAATTGGGAGTGGCAAACTCAAATACAAAGTTAAAGCATGAGGAATATGAGGAACAGAGAGTTGGACTCACCTTGCCGTTGCAGTTCTGGCTTCGCTGCTTCAAGGAGGCCTGCTAGAAATCGAGGGCAGGTCTCACTGAGAAGGTTCTGCACTATCTCTTTAATTTCTCGGTAGCAATTGAGCGCCCTGCAGACATTCTGGGCCCGACATCCTGCTCCTGGAGCTGGCTGCCAGGCATTTCCTTGGAAACTCAGGAAATCTGTTCCTTGATATGCCACTTTTAGAAAGCTCTCAGAGGCATCCCCAGGACACATTCTACAGCCTGATGACATCTGGGACTCAAAGGGGTCTGGGGAGTGGAAGGCAAGAGAGAATCAGTATGGAAAGATTTACAGGGAAGGAAGGTAAAACACCCAGAGAGAAAAAGGATTCAAGAGAAGGAAATTTTGCTGGGGAATCATGATGGGAGACTAGAGAGGGAGACTAGAGTTGAGGTGGGAAAAGGGGTGGACATTTGTGGGAAGATAATTGGAATGATTTCTTTGGAAGAGGTAGGTGTGGAGGTTTAGGAAGATGGTCTGGAAGAAAGCTGACTTGTGAGTGGTTAGGCACAGGCAGGCCAAATGAACATCAGCCAAGAGAAAAGGAGGACAGAAGCCTGGTTGGGAGAAGCTGGATGTGAGGCCAGGGATGATGGGCAGAGGATGGAGAAGAGACAGCCATTCTGAGGAGCCACAACTTGAGAGTATACTCAGGGATGTGAAGAGATAGATGCATGCAGGCTCTTCTGTGTTTGGGGAGGAGCATTGAATGGAGTAGCAGAGGAGGGAGGATGAGCCAAAGGAAGCAGTATGAGGCCAGGAAGGTTAGATGATGGTCAGAGCCTCTTATACCACCTTTCTTCTTAGGACTATGGTCTGAAACCTCAGGTGGAGCAACAGCTGAGAACAATGAACTCACATTCAAACTGTAACTGACTGGCAAAGGCCTGCACTTCCCGGATGAAACCATTGAAATAAAACTGGAATAGTGCCTGGAGGTTCTTCAACTCTTCTTTGCTGAAGTTTCCCTGGGACCAGGGCCACAGAAAGCGGATGGTGCCCAAGGCACTGTCCCAGCCATGAGTCTGCAGCTCGCCCAGCCAGCCTGAGCCCTGGTTGTGGGCCCAGCTGTGGTTGGCAAAGGAGGAGATCTGGAGAATATGGAAGGAGAAAGGCTCTTCAACTGCTGGATGGCAGGGTCCTAAGGCCTGGGGAGCAGAGGAAGATGGGACTGGAAAGTGGAAAGAGCATGAAAGGATGGGATAAGAGGGGTTCAAAGGAGGAGAAGAGGGATGGAGATAGTTACACTGGTTGCAGATATTCCAATATACCCTCCCTTCATGGACAGCTTCTTGGGAGAGAGACTGAGACTGGAGGCAAGGACTATCTGTCTGGAACTAGTCTGGAATGCAGACTACAAGGGCATCCCAAAGGAACACTGCTCCCCTCCCCCAGGTCCTCCCCAATTTCCTCTGTGCCCTCCTGTGCCCCACCCACAGGTGTCCTTACCCCTGAGTCCTCCTTACCCTCTGTGCTTTCCCCATAGCAGAGAAGTCCCTGAAAAAGCAGGGGCAGCAGGAGCAGCATCGAAGCTCTACCAGGTGAAGGGCACCTTGGTAGGACAAACTGCCCTCAGAACTCAGATAGCAGCCTCCCTACCCACACCCCCTCGCACTCTCCTCCCACTTCCCTTGCTGCTCAGATGAACTTCTCCCTCTCTGTACTTCCCTGTCAGAGAACACACTGCCTCCCTCAGCCACAGGTTTCTTACAGGGCCTCTATTTCCCCTATAGTTCTCCTTTATGTTACACCTCCTCCCCCCATCCCCACCCCCACCTGGCTTTCTGGCTTCCAGAGGTTCCCCCTGCTCTTGTCTGCATTCTCCAGACCTCCCCTATTGCACTTGCTGGCATGGAAGGAGGCCTAGGACTACAGCTGGAGTCTGTGGTCTGGCCCTGGAGAAATCAGATCCTCACTTTGGTTCTTGATGGTCTCACCTCTGATGGAAGGTATTCAATGGTGCCCTGTGTCCCTTCCAACAGTCTTCCTACTCCTTTATTTCTCTTTTCCTCCTTTCTGCTGCCTGGGCTTGCTTTCTCCCTCTTCTTCATCTTTCCTGTCTTTCTCTTATCATCCATTATTTCTGCCCCCAGAACCTACTCTCAGTCTTCTCACTTGTCCTGCCTGGACTCCTGCCCTCTCATTCTCCCCTCCACCTCTTCCTTCTGCTCTTCTCAAAATCACCCTCAGAAGACATTAGGAATCCTGCATAATCCACAGGCAAATCTTCATTATCTATAGTGAAAAAGAAGTGGCAATGACTATGCAGATTATCAGATAATCTAAAGGAATTTCCTTTTTGCTCAGTTTCCCCCAGTTGGACCAATTACCAGTGTTGGAAGGGGTCCATAAGCTGGCTTGACCTGGAAGCAATGAGCTGACTCATCCATGTCGTGTGGGCCTGGAGTGAACAGACAGGGGCCTTGGACCTTTAGCCCTGCCCCAAGCGAGTGGAGCAAGTCGAGATCTGTGGGTAAATTTCACCCTGGGAATGAAAACAGCAGGGTAGATAAGTGGCCTTCCCATCCCAGTTTCTGGTCTGGAAGCATATGTGCCTTGGTAGCGACTGGTTAGAGAGCAGTTTGGTTTAGAAGCAGGGAGGTACCTATAGGGGACAAAAGTGATCATGGGTGAATTAATTACTGTGTTGATTTTTTGTTTTTGTTCCTTTCGTTTATGTTTGTTATGGCCACCTGAAAGCAGTTGAAATACCATGCCTGTGTTTGATTTTCATATATTCATTTTCATAAATTCATAAATTAAATATATTCGGACATTTTCTCAGAGCCCACCTAGTGCCAAGAAATTTGCCAGACACTACCATTGCAGAGGTGGAAGTCCTTTGAAGAAAACAAAACAAAACCCAACCCCAAAACTCTGCTTTCCCTATAGAGAAGGATAGTGGTAGGGATTATTGAAAAAGGTCTATAATCAGTCCCAACCTGGTGTTGTTTCTGAATTCCAGGAATAAAGAAAAACTTTTACAGAGCTTCAGACAGAAATACTGGTTATTTATGAGGAAAAGAAAGACACTGGTTTCAGATGTTTCACATGCAATGCAATGGTGAAATATTTCAGAATTCTGTTGGAAAGGAGGTGATCTAAAATTCCTTATTCAGGCAAATTATCATTCATCTACCATGGCAAAACTGATCCATATTTAGACCCTCAAAAACTCAAAACGTATGCTTCACAATGCCCTTTATGAAATGAATTGCCACAGTAAAGACAAAAATTAACCTTAATAAAGAACTCAAGAAATGGCACAAGAAAGATAGGTATAAAACCTATAGTTAACTAAATAATTGTTTAAAATGTACTTTTAAAATTTGACACAATTCTTTAGTATTTTAGGAAAATGTTAATAACAATGAAGAAATCAAATTCCATATTATTTCAGCAAAACCTAGGGAGGGAGATGAGAAGAAAGCAGAAAAATAACATTTATTTGAAATTGTCTGATTGGTCATAGGAGTGAAATAGAAACTGGGGTCAACTAGAAAATTTGGTTAAATCCTGGTATATTTATTAGATTAGATTAAATCAAGGTGACAGAGAGCACAGATATTTAGTTCATATTTTCAAACACTTAAAATGTCCAAATGTGTGTTTAAAAATGAATAAATCCATTATCATGCTGGAAAATAATGGAGGGATCCAATTGCTGGAGAGAAAGTTTAAAGTCATTCAAAAAAGAAAACAAGTATGATGGATTCAAATCCACAGCCCAAAACATATGCAGAAGAAACATAATATAAAGATAAGTGGAAATCCGCAAATACTATAATGTTAGAATGAAAAGATACAAGCTATAATGGTACTTAGATACAAGCTATAATGGTACTTGATTAGAAAATAAATTAATAATGCTGGTTTTACTGAGGTTCAGGCTGCAAGAGCATTTTGCCCTGTGAGAGTAATGCAAGAACTTCTTTCTTAACAGAGTGGCATGTTGGCCTAAGGAGAGGTTCCAGCCTGAAAACAGGCTCTGTATTTTAAGAGAAGCAGCGCAGGGACTAAGACAAGTAGACTCCCAACTTCAGTGCCTCCATCCTTTTTGCTAGCAATTGAAGGATTAATTGCATCACATGCCCAGAAAGGCCATGGATTATTTTGAGCAGCAGCCTCCTGGTTCTACAGAAATTATGGGTAGATGAGCATGCTTATTTTAAACTTTATCTGAAAAAACAAAAGCAGAAGATCCTATATATTTTTGCTAAAGGGTACTATTAAAGGGGATATTTGCCTTACCGTTTAGTAAAACATACTGAAAGTTTGTGCTAAAAAAGTGGAAGATTAGACTCATAGTATTTTTTATAGAAATTTATTATGTGATAGAAGTGGGTGTTTGAGCTTAAGGACCAAGGGAAAAAAAAAAGTCACGGTAGGAGAATGATATTGAGACCTTATTATGAGTGGTTATACATGCCATACTGAAGAATTGTCTTACTTTCCAAGCAAGTGAAGGATTTTAAATATGAGAGTGAGGCAGTTAAATTGGCAATTAGGAAAATCCCCCTAAATACCAGTGTGAATCATAGAAGAATGTATCAGATGAGATCAAGAAGGCAGTTGAATTTGGAGTCCTGAACAAAGGCAGTGCAGTGAGAATGGAGGACAGTTTAAATAACAGATTATTTCAAGGTAACTGTGAGTTGTCAAAGAAGTGCGACCAAGAGGAGATAAAGTTTTGCCATTGAAGATGTTAGAGAATATAGGTGTGGTGGCTTGGAGCTACGAACCCTAGAAAAACATGTTCTTCAACTTAATCCATTCCTGTGAGCATGAACCCTTAGAAGTAGAACCTTTTGACGGGTTGTTTCAGTTAAGGTGTGGCCAAGCTGACGGGTCTTAATCCTATCATTAAAGGCCTTATAGGGAAGGTCACAGAGAGAGAGAAGGCACCAGGAAGCCGCCAGATGCTAAAAGTCAATGGAAAGTGAAAGAGAAGGTAGAAACCAGAAGAGGCTGCCATGTCCATTGATTCCCATATAACAGAAAAACCAAGGATCAAGGATCACCAGCAACCAGCCCCTCAATGCCACAGTCTTCTGAGAGAAAGCATCATCCTGATGACCTTGATTTTGGATTTTTCCTAGCCTCAAAACCGTGAGCCAAAAAATTCCCATTGTTTAAGCCAACCAATTACATAGTATTTGTTTCAGCAGCCCAGAAGCTAAATCACTATGTTTGGAATGAATAGACTGAGATGCAGAGTTCAGTTTGGTTCCTGTTGAGAATGAGGCTCTAGTTGAAGGTGTTTGAGTCTTTCATGGCATATTGGTTACTACAAGGGAGTGTCATGGGCTACGTGTACCCTGCCAAGTTCATGGTGTCATAATCAATGTAAGTATCTATATATTTGTTGATCTCTTTCAAATTACTTTTTAAATTAAACTAAATAATATTATCATTAAAAATGTTCAAGTGTCTTGAAGTTTGTTCACTTATTCATTTATTCTTTCATTTATTAAATAAATATTTATTTTTACTATGGACAGTTACATTAATGGATCTTCCAATGTTCAATTACTATTAAATTCCTGGTAAAACCCCTACATGGCATGGCTAGATTAATTTACTTAAATTCACAAATGAATGTGGATGATACTTATCGGGTGTATGCTTCGTTTTGTTTTTATTTGTTTACTTTGTTTATCTTCAAGTATTCTTGTCCAGTTGGTGAGTTTGTGTTGGGCTAATTCTAGCCTCATAAAATGACTTCAATTGTTTTCTGTCTTTTCCTATATTCTAAAACAGTATGTGCATCATTCAGAATTTCCTGTACCCCATATTCCAGGGCCATTTTGGTTAGTTATAACTTTGACTTCAGATTTAGTTTTTATAGTAACTGAAAGATTTAGGGTTTCTTCTTCCTTTAGGGCTTATTTTAGCCATTTATAAATTTCAATAAAATTTTCCATCTCATTTTGACTTCAAATCTCCTTACATAGAGTTGTACATAGTCTTATTTTATGAATTTTTAGTCTTCACTGCATCCATAAACATTCACTTCTTAGATTTCAGTGTTGTTTATTCATGCATTATCTTTATCTTATATCAGTCCTTCTAGAGTTAAATTCTATATTTTATTAATTTTTTTAAAAAGTTTTTGTAGATCATTTAGATTCCTTCTAAATTAAAATTATTCAGAAGTTAAATTCCAAAGAAAAAAAATCAAATATTTATTTCAATTGTTTGGTGCTTTATGGTATAATTCTTTCCTCCTTGCTTGACAAATTCCTCTAGTGCCTAACCACCATTTTTGACTAAATGTTTCACTGTGGCTAGGTCCCTTTTAAGAAGAAATTCCCCCTCCTATGCTCTTCTCTGGGACTGCAGTCATCGCTTTTTGTTAACCTTCTTGCCCAAACTGGAAAATTCTCTGGAAACATACTGCAATGTGTAGTTTTGAACAAATCCACGTTCCGTTATCATGAGTAAGAAAATGATGGGGGGGGGGGACACCTAAAAATAGATTTCAACTAGTGTTTTTAAATATATTTATATAAATGTAAGGCTGTTTTCAATCTGCTCCCATTGAAAACTGTCTGTAATCATCCAGTGGAATTCCTGTATTTCCTTAAAAGAAGTTTGATTTAAACTATAATGATTTTAGAATAAACTTAATGCCAACTTAATAAAATGTTAATAGAAGATATAAACTTAATGAAATGTTAATACAAAATATAAAATAACATCAACTCCTATATCTACAAACATTCAGTAGTCAACCAAAGTTTGATATAATGAAATCTCATCTTTCAAATTGAATCTGTTACTTATTCCTCTTAGGTGCAAGGAAAAAATTTGGAAAAGGTCAGTGCCAAGCCTGTCCTATGTGATCACACAGCATGGCCTTTTGTGAGCATCATTCATCTGCTCTCTGATTGTTCTGCATGGTAGGTTGAATTATGTACCCCAATTTAGACATGTTCTTAATCTTAATCTGCATCCCTGTAGGTGAAACCCATTATAAAGAGGACCTCTTACAGATGCTACTTTTAATTAAGGTGTGGCCTGACTAAATGAGGGGTCTTAACCCAGATTACTAGAGGCATTAGAAAGAGAAGGTCACAGGAAGGAAGCTAGTAGCAAGAAGTCAGCAGGGACCCAGAAGAGAAAGGAGAGGACATCACCATGTGACAGAACCTGAAATACAAGCCAAGGAATGCCCCAAGCCGAGGAACCCCCTGGTTGCCAGTAACTAACACCAGAAGGCTGCTACTGATCCCAAGAGGAAGCAAGTCTATTAGCCTCTGAAATAGTGAGACAATAAATTCCTGTTGTTTAAATAAAACCATTGGGTGCTATTTGTAATAGCAATTCAGGAAACTAAGACATTCTGTCTTCTAACTCTGCCCACACAGTGACATTTTCTCTTAAGTTCTCATTTTTCATTTAAGGAGATTTCCTTTCAGTTAAAAATTCCATTCATGTGAACTTATGAAACCTATGTTGTCCCAGTGAAGGATACAAAGACTTCTCTTTGGTAGTATCCATCTCTGTAGCTCTCATTATTGCCCTCACATGTTGTTGCATTACCTTCAGAGCCCCCAAAGTCTTAAGTAATTATTTCTAGGAGCCCCTTGTGATTGCATTTATTAACTCACTAATGAATCTGTTTAGCTCCCACTTCTTGGAAACTTTTGTGCAACTTCCTCTGCCCTCCCATGTCTTCAGTCAGCTCCTGTCATACTCCATTGCAGTGACAGTTGTTCACAGGAACAAGATCCACAGGATCCAAAGTAATATAGTAAGTTCTGAGACCCTCCATGTGCTAAACCCAGATGGAAATATCTGTCTTTGTCCTCATTTTCAGTTACATTTTTGTTAAAAAGCAAAAGGAGTTTTAGGCTATGCTACCAATATCTTAAGTGCTGTCCAACAGAACCATCTGGGATGATGGAAATGTTCTATTTTGTGCTATCCAGTACAGTGCTCAATTTAATTAATTTAAATTTAAATTTGGAAAGTGCAATCTTAGAATTTAAATTGAAAATAATAACTTTCAGTTCTTATCCACATCCCTATGGCTTTCTGTAACTCGAACATGTCCAGCTAAAAATCTGCCAGACCTCCCCCTCATATCTGACTATGACTTATCACAGATGATAGTTATCTTGGTCACTTGAGGTTACTATTTTTCCCTTCCGATACTCTGTTCATTAGAAGTGAGACAGTAACTCTGACTATGACTTATCACTGATGATAGTTATCTTGGTCACTTGAGGTTACTGTTTTTCCCTTCCGATACTCTATTCATTAGAAATGAGACAGTAACTCTGACCTACGCTCAAGGGGAGGGGAATTAAGCTCCACTTCCTGGAGGGAGAAGTATCTGCATACATTATTTGGAATCCTTCTGTAAGAAAGATTTGTCCCTTTCCCCCCATTTGTTTATTTACTCAATCATTTATTTATATTAGTGTGGGTTTGTGAATATTTTTTTCATACTTTGAGTTTTATTAGAACCTCTAAGGCATGCTACACCTCTTCTCTCGACCACCCCGGTGACCACTCCTGCCCCTACTTATCCATGTTGCCAACTTTTTCCTTGAAAACTGGCTACCCAAGTTGAGGTCCACATCCTGGCCCTAATGCTATCTCTATCCCTGTTCTAGACTGTGTGAAAAATATTCTAAGTTCTTCTTTTCCCCAAAAGTAACAAAAGATATATGAATTGTAAGAGTGTTTATTAGGCCGTGTTGCTGTACGTGGTTATAACTTGAACAAATTGCACAATCTGTGAGTTGTTGCTTCTACATCTGTGAAATGAGATCAAGTCTATTAACTTCCTCAGGGGGTTATTGTGAGGATTAAATGAGGAAATGTGTAGAAAGCACACAAGAACCATTTAATAATTATTAGCTCCTAGTATCGTTAGAATCATTGCTACCTCCACTGCCACCACAGTGATCATCACTATGAGATCTGTAACTTGAGGAAACAATATCTCCCTTGGGATGGTGCCCCAATGTACTAATGTCATCAGTTAATCAGGTTCCATATGTACTAATGTCATCAGTTAATCAGGTTCCATGCGCCACCCTGATCATCAAATCTTTGACAGTGAGGAAATAGAGGACCATGTTCCAGGAAAGGAAAGAAGTGTAGAGAGATGGAGCCCAGCATTTGGAACCACATTTCCTTAGCCTACAGATATCTGCCAATTCCAAATTTGGTAGCAGAACTTTCCACACAGTCCTGGAGCTAAAGAGACAAAAACTACAATTTGGGGCCTGTGCGGAAGGAGAAATCCTGGTAAACACCTTGGACTTTGGGTTACAATTCTAAAATCTTTCATTCTAAAGCCCCAAAACCTAGCAGCAAAAGTGAACCAAACTAGAGATAGAATAGCCCCCAGGGATTGAAACCCAGGCTTGAATAATTGTAATAACTGATTTGATTAAAGTCAGCTAGGATTGCTAGTGCCCAACCCTAACAGTCAAGTTGAGCAATGGAAAGGATAAATAAATTATAATAAATATTAACTGTATTAAATAATAAAAATTAAAGTGCATTACAAATGCAGAACATAAATCAGTAGAAAGATAAATGAAATTCAAATGTTCTAGGACACTTGCATTAGCAAAGAGTGGTAAAATATTAATTTATATTTGAATTTAAAGAGGTTAGGATACATATATGAGTTTTCATATAAATGGAATATTAAAAGACCATGAAAACATGTAATAAATGGGAAAATTGCATAATTAAAATACCTAATCCAAAAGCAGGCAGAAAGCACTGGAAATTGAAGAGGAAGAACACAAAAGGGACAGAAAAAGAGGTAATCAATAGTAAGATGGTATATTTAAACCCAAATATATCAGTAACTATATAAAAGATAAACAAACTAAATAATTAAAAGACAAAGTTTTCAGACCAGATAGAAAACAGCTTAACTATATTATGGCCACAAGTGAAATGCTATAAATATAAGCAAACAGAAGGCTTGAAAATAAAAACACACAAAAAGATATACTATATAAATACTAATATAAAGGAAACTGATATTGCTATAACTTCAGACAAAAGCATCCTTACAGGCAAGGAAGCATTATTGGAGATAAAGTAGGAAATATATCAACTGGAAAATATAGCATTTTTAAACATTTATACATCTAATAACACATTGTCAAAATTAGAAAACAAAAGTTGGAAAAAAAAAGATTTTTTAAATGTACAATAATGGTGGAGATTTTTAACATAGCTCTCTGAATGAAGCAAATCGAAAAAGCAACATGCATAAGATTCAAACAAGATTAACAAACATGACCTAATTGATATATTTAGAATTCAAAAATTTAACAGCAGAAAGGCATGTTCTTTTCAAATACCCATGGAATATTTACTTTTAAAATGACAATATGTATGGCCATAAAGCAATTGTAAATAAATTTCAAAGGTTGAAACAGGGCAAAATAAATACATTGGAATTTAGCTACAAATCAATCATAAGAAGATGAACAGAAAATCCCAAATGTTTGGTAATTCAGAAATACAAAATCTAAATAACTGACATGTCAAAAAATGAAAATTAGATAATATGTTGAAACTAAAGGCAATAAAACATCAAACTTTTAATATATGATTATGGAAATATTTTGGCATTTAAGACATATGCTGAAAATGATAGCTGTAAATAGATTATTTAAACATCTACATCAATAAATTAGAAAGATAACAGCAAATTAAACACAAAGAAAGTAGAAATTAAGAAATAATAAAGAAAATGATTTGACCATAGAGAGAACCAACAAAGCCAAAAGTTAATTCTTTAAAAATCTTGTAAAATGTATAGACCTCTGTCAAGATGAGAGAATAGATTTCAAAATCAGACAAATAAAGGTACATAACTACAAACCCTAGAGACATTAATATAAAAATAAGAGATTATGAATATGCTGAAGGCAATAAATTGGACAATTTGGAAAACATACACAAAATCCTTGAAAAACACAATTTACTGACACAAAAAGAAGTAGATAATCTGAATAGAGTTATGCTTATTTTGAGAATTTGGATGTGAAATTTAAAACTTTCTCAAAAGAAATTTCCCAAAACGTAAGGTTTCACTAGTGAATTTTACAAAACATATAACGAGGAAAATAACACAAACTCTCCCTGAGAACAGAAATAGAGGAAATATTACTTAATTCATTTCATGAGGTAAAAAACCTTAGCGCCAATACCTGACAAGAATATTAAAGAATCAAATAACAATGATGCAAATCCTTAAACAATAAAAGAGCAAACTGAATCAACATACATGCATTATGAGCAAGACAGGTAAATGGCAGAAATTCTTTTTTGTTTTACCATTTTAAAACCAGTAACTGCAATTCACTATTTTAATGGAATAAAGGAAAGAAAACATTTTATTGTGTTTTTGTGTTAAGAAATGCAAAATAAGTACATGATAAAATTCATTAGCCAACCATTAAAAAAAAAGCTTTTAACAAATTTGGAAGAAAATGTCCCTAATCTGATAAAGGATATTAAAGGGTATCTGCCAAACACCCACAGCAAATATCATAATTAATGTGAACTCCTGAAACATTCCTCTCTGATATCAGTATCAAGATAAGAATGCAAGTCTAGCAATAATCCTATTCATAATTGTACCAAATGTCACAGCCAGTGCAACTAGGCAAGAAAAGCAATAAAAATTGGAAAGTAACCAATGAAAAGAAATATTGGAAAGAAACAAAAGAAATTTTCATATTCAGAGATGTCACGAGAATGTACACAGATAATCAATAAAGGAAAGTGAAAATAAAATAATAGACTTAAGTTGATTTAACGTGGATACTTAAAGCAAAGTTAAAATATTTTAACATATTTTTATATATCAGCAAAAAAACACAAACACACTGGCAGGTACAAACACTCATGGAAAAAAAAATTTGGAAAACCCTTTAATTTTGAGGTTAAGGTATATTTCTGATAGCCATTCATCCAGATACTTTTATTTTTCCCATAAAACTTCTAGTCTCAAGCACTGTAATAATTTTCTGTTGTTTTAAGACACTAAGCTTGTGATAATTTAGAGGAAAAAGCATAAATCCAGAAAACCAGTTTCAAAGTATTATAAATTGGGGGGAAAAGGATAAAGAAAAGTGAAGAAAATAGAGGAAAGGTATAAGAAGGATATGGAAACCTAAAGCGAGTCATCAGAGATCACATAATATCACAATTTACAAGCAACTAAAAATTCCAACTCAGTGGGTTTAAAATGAAAAATGAAACTCATGATATTCATATACTGAAATGTCCAGAGGTACATCAACCTTTGAGTAAAGTTTAATCTGGTCCCTGACTCTGTCACTCCATCATTCTCTTCTGTTTTCTTTTCAATGTAAGCTTATACCTGGGCCAGTTTGACCTATGATGCAAAGCGCTATAGCAATTTTGGGTTTTTAACACATTGTTACATCCAGAGGAAGAGAGAGGTACTGCTTTCACAACCACCAAAAGTAAACTCTAGGCTTTAGGTCTTGGGTAGGCCCCAAAAAATCTGTATATCTAACAAGCTCACAGATGCTGCTGTTTGTGGTCCACACCCCAAGAAGCACAGACTCTTAGGGTCCAGGCCTGTAACTGAGTTGCTCTCATGCAGGCAAAAACATGATGGTGACTCTATAAGGTGGGGTGGAGTGGAAGGCATTCTGGAGAAGCCACATGAGGGGAAGAAAGCTGTGTTTTCTGCCATTTACTACTCTTTTCAACTCTTTTCCATTTCTCCCCAACGCCTCACACACCATATCACCTTAAATATTCCAGGTGGGAGAACTACTTCTAGAAACTTATGGCTCCTATAAGCCTTCTGCTTGCCAACCTCCACTCTCACCCCCACCTTTCCTAAGGCCTCTATAAAAAATAAACTCATTTTTTCCTTTCCTCTGTCCCCTGTTTTAATCAAGATGAGTTTGGATTTTTTTAAAGGGATAGTCTCTAAAACTGTGAAATGAACAAAAGAATGAAAATCAAAGCAAACTGCAAATCAAAGATATTGCTTTATTTATGCAGCCCTGGTCTCAAGGTTTCTGAAAGTAAAAACAGTCTTCTTCATTCTTTTCCTTGAACATTTAACAACCTACTGGCTCTAACAACCTTCACACACATTGTCTCTCACTCATTCTCACTGGAAAACTGAGAAACAGGATTCTCATTCTAATGACTCTCTGTAGCTAGACTATAGTTGTGGTAAGGGCAATGATGATATTCCCCAGAGGAGTTCAGGACAGAAACAAGGAAAGCAAGAGAACATAATGTTTTTTGGCCAAGTGAGAAATATTTTAGTAACAAGAGGGACATCTGTAGCATCAAGAGATGAGGAATGGGGAAGGGGTTCACTTTAAAAGGGAAAACAGTACCACCTTAGCATTAGTATCGAATCAGATCATTTTTTCTGAGCAAATACATGTGCAGGTAAGAAATCCTACCAGAGATCCTTATACAGCAAATCCTGTCCTCAAGACACTTAATTATTGGAGGGGAAGAAAAACAAAATAACTGCAATGACATGGGTACAGATTAAAGAGGAGCTCTGTATGACACCAACAAGAGAGAGGCACCAGGGCACCAGGGAAGGCTTCCTGGAGGAAGTGGCATCTAACTTGGCCTTGTGAGTTAAAAGTTCATCCAGGAATTCTCAGCATCTCTGCATATACAATAATTCCTTCAAATTATATTTAGCTTACTTTAACAAATGACACTTAAACAGAAGCAGAAAAGAGTTTAACATGGGATGTCAATGGGATGTCACAATTACATTGCATATACCATAATACATTTATTCTCAGACACATTGTTTCACATATTTTAATATCTATGAAATCTGGGTGGATCTTACCATTGATATCATCTTATAATGGATGAACAGTTTTTAAATTATTTTTGTAATAATTATTCATTTCCAATATATTATTCATTTCCAATATATCTAAGCACATAAGTAAATATAGGAACAGGCTCCATTCTTTTTCTTAACAGAAAGCATCTTCAATGTGTGTAGTTTAGAAGAAGGATGATTCTGCTTTCCTAGAAAACAATATTTTGGCCTGTATTGATTCTTACTCTGAATGTTTGTTTACATGACATACAGTATACAATCAGAAAGTATTTTTGCTTCAATGTTTACTTTCTATAATGTAGTACTTTGGTATTCCCACAGCATCCCTCCTTTCCCAACAAATGTACAGTTTTCTGTCTCAATGCTAAATCTACAATATTATGTGAGTGCATTGTACAGGTTTGAAAACAAAGGATGAATGAAGCATTCAGAGACTTAGTATTTGAAAAAGGGAAATTTTGTATTTTTTATTTTATTACAGGTACTAATATTTATAAACTCAATGAACTGTACCATGCTACTACATGTTCTCAAGTACATACTGAATAATAATGATTGGGGAGTTGTTTTTTTAAGAGTTGCCTAAAGCAGCAGCAGCAGCAATGTTAAACTAAAATTCTGCATCTGGAGACACCTTCATAAATTTGCCATTTGCAAACTTTCTTAGCATTATTTTAAAATAGGTACTTTTAGGCTCTGAATATCATGTAGACCAGAACAAATTAAAGTTGTTTGCATTACTGAAAAAAAAAATTAGAGCCACACAACAGCAGATCTGAACAGGCAAAAGAAAGGACCAGCAAGCTAAAAGAGAGGACAATCAAAATCACACAGTCAGAAGAACAGAAATAGAAAAAAGTTTTTTTTAAATTAAGCAATATCTCAAGGAATTGAATGACAGCATGAAGTACACAAATATATGCATCTTGGGTGTCCCAGAAGGAGAACAGAAGGAAAAGGGGGTAGAAAGAATATTTGAGGAAATAATGGCCAAAAATTTCCCAACTCTTATGAAAGTCATAAATATACATGTCCAAGAAGCTCAATGTGCTCCAAATGTAATAAATCCTAATAGATCTACTCTGAGACTCGTACTAATCTGAATGTCAAATGCCAAAGATAAACAGAGAATCCTGAAAGCAGCAAGAGAAAAGCAATTTGTGACACACAAGGGATCCTCAATAAGACTAAGTGCCAATGTCTCATCAGAAACCAGGGGGCAAAGGGGAGTGGTATAATATATTTAAGGTACTGAAAGAGAAAAAACGTCAGCCAAAAATTCTTTATCTAGCAAAACTGTCCTTCAAAAATGAGGAAGAATTGACCAATCGAATCAAATTGAGAGTTCAGATATAGATGTGCACATCTAAGGTCAATTGATTTTTTACAAGGCAGCCAAGTCCACTCAATTTGGACAAAACAGTCTCTTCAACAAACTGTGCTGGGAAAACTAGATATCAATACCCAAAAGAATAACAGAGGACCCACATCTCAACCTTACACAAAAATTAACTCAAAATGGATCAAAGACCTAACATCAGAGCTAGGAACATAAAACTCCTAGAAGAAAAAGTAAGGAAGCATCTTCAACATCTTGTAGTAGGAGGTGGTTTGTTAGACCTTACACCCAAAGCACAAGCAATGAATGAAGAAATAGATATATGGGACTACTCAAAGCGACTATTTTTATGCTTCAAAGGACTTTGTCAATAAAGTAAAAAGGCAGCATACTCAATGGGAGAAAATATTTGAAAATCACATATCTGATAAGGATTTAATATCCAGAATAAAAAAGAAATCCTACATCTCCACAATAAAAAAAAAAAAAAAAAACCACAATTTTAAAATGTGCAAGACTTGAATAGACACTTTTCCAAACAGGAAATACAAATGGCTAAAAAGCACATGAAAAGATGCTCAACATCACTGGCTATTAGGGAAATGCAAATCAAACCACAATGAGATATCATTCCATACCTACTAGAATGGCCATTATAAAAAATATATAAAATAAATTTTAAAAAAAAACAGAAAACTATGTATACTGGAGGAGACTTAGAGAAATAAGAACACTTATTCACTGCTGGTGGGAATGTGGAATGGGACAGCCTCTGTGGAAGACAATTTGGCAGTTCCTCAGGAAGCTAAGTAGAGAATTGCCATATGATCTGGCAATCCAGCTACTAGGTGTATACTCACAAGAACTGAAAGCAGGGATGCAGACATTTGCACACTGGTGTTCATAACAGCATTATTCACAATTGCCAAAAGATGGAACAACTCATGTCCATTAACCAATGAATGAATAAACAAAATGTGGTGTATACATATGATGGAATATTATTCAGCTGTAAGAAGGAATGAAGTCCTGATGCATGCAACAACAGGGATCAACCTTCAGGATATTATGCTGAGTGAAATAAGTCAGACACAAAAGGACAGAAATTGTATGGTCTCACTGATATGAACTAATTATAATGAGCAAACTCTGAGAGTTAAAATCTAGAGTATACGTTACCAGGAGATAGAATGAGAGTAGAGAATGGGGAATTGATGCTTAATTTGTGCAGAATTTTTAATAAGGTGATTGTAAATGTTTGAAAATGGATAAAGGTGATGGTAGCATATTATTGTGAGTGTAATTAATTATGGGTGTGATCGTGGTCGAAAGAGGAAGTTTTGGGTCATGTCACTAGAAGAAAAGCTAGAGGATAAAACATGGGACTGTATAACGTAGCAAACCCTGTTGTAGATGATGACTATGGTTAATAGTACAAATATAAGGATGTTATTCCATGAACTAAAACAAATATTATCACTATTAAGAGGTATTAATAATAGGGTGGCATATGGGGAAAATGCAACTAATGCAAACTACGGATTATAATTAACAGTAATACTGTAATATTATTTCATCAATTATAACAAAAGTACCATACCAATGTTAAGTGTCAATAATAGAGAGTATAAAGGGTATGAGATTTTTCTTTTTGGAGCAATGAAAATGTTCTCAAATTGATTGTGGTTATGAAGTGAGATACGGTAGGTTAGTATAGGCTGGAGTGAAATAGTGACACATCCCAGAGTAATTTGGGCAGATAATAAAAAATATATTTACAGCCTCCCCCTCCCCAGCCCCGAGGATCTGAGGGAAGGTGCGGATGTGTTGGACATCCTCACCTGGACTGGTGTTGATGTTGTCACAAACATTGGGACTGGCGGTTTGATGTGCTGAGCCCTCGAGCATGGCACTTGCCCTTATGAAGCTCATTACCACAAAGGAGAGTCTAAACTTGTATGTAATGGTGCCTAAGAGTCTCCCCCTGAGTACCTCTTTGTTGCTCAGATGTGGCCCTCTCTCTCTCTAACTGAGCCATCTCGACAGGTGAACTCGCTGCCCTCCCCCCTACGTGGGACCCGACTCCCAGGGGTGTAAATCTCCCTGGCAATGCAGAGTATGACTCCCGGGGATGAATGTGGACCTGGCATCGTGGGACTGGGAGTATCTTCTTGACCAAAAGGGGGATGCAAAATGAGACGAAATAGTTTCAGTGGCTGAGAGATTCCGAATGGAGTCGAGAGGTCACTCTGGTAGACATTCTTATGCACTATATAGATAACACCTCTTAGGCTTTAATGTATTGGAATAGCTAGAAGTAAATACCTGAAACTACCAAACTCCAACCCAGCAGTCTGGACTCCTGAAGACAATTATATAATAATGTAGATTACAAGGGGTGACAGTGTGATTGTGAAGACCTTGTGGATCACACCCCCTTTATCTAGTGTATGGATGAGTGGAGGAATGGGGATAAAAACTAAAGGACAAATGGGGTGGGATGGGGGGATGATTTGGGTGTTTTTTTTTTCACTTTTATTTTTTATTCTTGTTCTGGTTCTTTCTGATGTAAGGAAAATGTTCAGAGGTAGATTGTGGTGATGAACGCATAACTATGTTATCATACTGTGGACAGTGGATTGTATATCATGGATGATTGTATGGTGTGTGAATGTATTTCAATAAAACTGAATTTAATAAAAAAAAAAAAAAAGCTATTATGAGAGAATTCTAGTGCCCAGCTGCTGACGGACGGTAGCTCAGGTGAGACAGTCGCCAGGGATGGCGGAGCATGAGGAAGGAGCGATTGTCCTGGCTGTTCTCCAAGACGCTGAACAGAATCCCAAGGCTCCCAGGCCATTCTGAGCCAGGAACTGCCCAGCGGCCCCAGATCATGAAGAGAAAGCACTAGAGGTTTATGATTTGATTAAAATTATCCAAGACCCAGAGAAACCCAATACTTTAGAAGAACCTGAAGTGGTAACGGAAAGTTGTGTAGAATTCAAGAAATAAATGAAGAAGACTACCTGGTTATCATCAGTTCATGCCAACTGTACCTCATTGCTGTCTGGCAACTCTTATTGGGTTGTGCTTAAGAGTAAAATTTCAGCGATGTTTACCATTTAAAAATAAGTCAACAAGTAGATAAATGATAAAGAGCGAGTAACAGCTGCAATGGAGAACCCCAACTTACGGGAAATCATAGGATAGTGTCCTTGAACTGATTAACAGCTATTTTAAGAGATACTGAACTGTAATTGTTTGATGTATTTGTTTGAACTCTTTGTAAAATGTAAAAGACTCATGTTTAATAACTAGGTGATTTGTACCTCAAAGCATTTTTAAAAGATTATTTTCAAACAAGATTTAATTATAAGGTAGTTTTCAGTGTACAACATTCTCAGGATGTGTAATACTTAAGTATTCAGACAGAAGAATATTTTCTAGTTATTATGTGTAAGATGAATTGCTATTTTTCTGATGCCCATTCTGATGAAACTGTGCCAAAATATCTACTGTGCCAAAATGTATCCAATTTAAATAATTACTGTTTAATATAAATAAAACAGAGATGATTCTTGTATTGATTCACCTGAAAATGTTTTCATTGAACTGTGAATTTCAGTGTGAATGTAGATTCCTAAAAGTATTTCCAAAGCTTTAATTTTGCTGATTAGTATAATAGATTAGAGGTCTGAGAATCAAAAGGGACACTTAAGAGATCAGGGATAGGCCATGCCTTTCTTCAAATATAGTCCTGAAAAAAGAGGAATAGATGAGAAACAGATGTGGAGATGGCCATATAACATACCCAAATTTGAAGATTGTGCCAGTTTGAATGTATTGTGTCCCCCAAACGCCATTATCTTTGATGTAGTCTTGTGGGGCAGACGTTTTGGTGCTGATTAGATTTGCTTGGAATGTGCCCCACCCAGCTGTGGGTGATGACTCTGATGAGATATTCCCATGGAGGCATGGCCCCACCCATTCAGGGTAGGCCTTGATCAGTGGAGCCATATAAATGAGCTGACTCAAAGAGAAGGAACCCAGTGCAGCTGTGAGTGATGTTTTGAAGAGGAGTGAGCTTGCTAGAGAGGAACGTCCTGGAAGAAAGCCATTTTGAAACCAGAACTCTGGAGCAGACACCAGCTACGTGCCTTCCCAGCTAACAGGCATTTTCCAGATGCCACTGGCCATCCTCCAGTGAAGGTATCCGATAGATGATGACTTACCTTGGACACTTTATGGCCTTAAGACTGTAACTGTGTAGCCAAATAAACCCCCTTTTTATAAAAGCCAATCCATCTCTGGTGTTTTGCATTCTGCAGCATTAGCAAACTAGAACAAAGATCAAGAAGTCCCCCAAAGAAGTTTTGATTAAACCAATCTAAATATATGGTCTGTTCTTTATTTGTATTTTGTTCATTTTCTTTTAAGGGATAGTGATCATTTAGAATGTAACAGGGTGTGGTAGGCAGCCTCCGAGATGGCCCACAGTGATCTTCACCTCCTGCAATTCATGCCCTTGTACAGTTTCTTTCCATAATGAATCAGAGCTGGTTGTTGTGACCAAAAAAGTACAGCAGAGGTGACCATGTGTGACTTCTGAAGATAGATCATAACAGGTCTTGCTGCTTGTACCTTGGTCTCTTGGATTGCTAACATTCTGCAGGAAGCCAGCTGCCATGTCATGAGGATACTCAAGCAGCCCTGTAGAGAATCCTATGTGGAGAAGAATTTAAGACTTCTACCAATAACCAGCACCAATTTGCCAACCATGTGAATGAACCACCTTGGAAACAATCCTCCAGCTTCAGTCTGGCCTTCAGATAACTGCATCCCTGGCTAACATCTTGACTGGAACCTCATGAGACCCTGAGCCAGAACTACGCAACTAAGCCACTCCCAAATTCCTGACCCATAGAAGCTGTGAGAGATAATAAATGTTTATTGTTGGTTTATGCCAAAATAAAAAACTATTATAAGCGAAAAAGAAAAATATGATACATTAATAAAAGGGGCAATACACCAAGAAGAAATAACAATCATAAATATTTATGCACCTAACCATTGTACCCCAAAATACAAGATGCAAACACTGGCAAAACTGAAAGGAGAAAACAGCTGGAGACTTCAATACACCACTCTTATCAATAGAACATCTAGAAGAAGATCAATATGGAAACAAAGGACTTGAATAATATGATAAATGAACTTGACCTAACAGACATATACAGAACATGGCAGCCCAAAACAGCAGGATACACATTCTTCTCAAGTTCACATGCATCATTCTCCAGGACAGACTGCATGCTGGGTCACAAAACAAGTCTCAAAAATTTAAAAAGATTGAAATTATACAAAACTCTTTCTCTGCCCTTAATGGAATGAAGCCAGAAATCAGTAACAAGCTGAGAACTGGAAAATCCACAAATATATGGAAATTAAATAACATACTCCTAAACAATCAGTGGGTCAAAGAAGAAATTACAAGGGAAATCAGTCAATATCTTGAGGCAAATAAAAATGAGAATACAACATATCAAAACTGTGGGATGCAGGATTTTGTCAAATGCCTTTTCTTTATCAATTGAGATGATTGTGTGGTTCTTTTCCTTCTATGTGAAACTCATCCTTCCCAATCTTAAAACTTATTAAAAAGCCACAGTAATCAAAAGAGCATGGACCACCACAAGGTCAGACATGTAGACTAATGGAATCAAACTGAGATTTCAGAAGTAAACTCTAATATATGACCAACTGATTTTTGACAAAGATGCCAAATCCACTCAAATGGAAAAGAATAGTCTCTTCAACAAATGGTACTGGGAAAACTGGATGAAGGTGGACCCCTAATTCACACCATATTCAAAAATTAACTCAAGATGGATCAAAGGCCTAAGTATAAGAACCAGCGCTATAAAACTCCTAGAAGAAAACATGGAATCATCTTCAGGACTTTGTGTTAGGCAATGAGTTATTAGATTTAAACACAAAGCACAGGCAAAAAATAACAATAAATAAATGGGAGCTCATCAAAATTAAAAACTTTTGTGCATCAAAGGACTTTATCATGAAAGTAAAAGAGACAACCTACAGAATGGAAGAATATACTTGAAAACCACATATCCTATAAGAGTTTTATATCCAGAATATATATAAAACTCAACAACAAAAAGACACTATTTTAAAGCAGGCAAAGGACCTGAGTCATTATTTCTCCAAAAAAGATAATACAGATGGCCAAAAGCAACATGAAAAGATGCTCGACATCATTATCCATAAGGGAAATGCAAATCAAAACCACAATGAGATCCCATTTTATACCCATTAGAATGGCTACTGTTCAAAAAAAAATTACAAGTGTTTGAGAGGGTATGGAGAAACAGGAACACTCATTCATTGTTATGATGAATATAAAATGGTACAGCCTCTGTGGAAGACAGCTCAGCAATTCTTCAGAAAGTTAAATAGAATTTCCATATAACCTGCCAATTCCATTCCTAGGAGTATACCCAAAAGAATTGAAAGCAGGAATGCAAACAGACATTTGCACACTGGTGTTCATAGCGGTGTTATTCACAATTGCTGAAAGATAGAAACAATCCAAGTGTCTGTTAACTGATGCATGAATAAACAAAATGTGGTGTATATATCAATGGAATATTATTCAGCCATGAAAAGGGGATGAGGTTCTGATATGTCCGACAAGATGGCTGAACTTTGAAGACATCAAGTTGAGTGCAATAAGCCAGACATAAAAGAACAAATGTTGCTTGATCTCACTGACATGAAATAATTATATTAAGCAAATTAATTGAGTAAGAAACTAGAATATAGGTTACCAGGGATTGATGTGGTCTAAGAAATGGTGAGCTAATGGTTAAATTATAGAGTTTCTACAAGTTTGGTAATGGATGGTAGTGATGGAAACATAATTAGCAGTACTGAAGTATATATTTGAATATGGTTAAAAGGGAAAATTTTAGATTGTATATTTGTTACTAGAAAAAAGTTTAAGAAAACCAACATACAAATATATAACACAAACAGGGAACCCTAAGAAAAACCATGAACTATAGTTAAATAGTACAATTATAATAATATTCTTTCATCAGTTTTAACAAATGTACCACACTAATACTAAATGATAATAATAGGGGGTGTATATGAGAGCTCTGTATTTTCTGCATGATTTTTCTGTAAGCTTACAAACTCAACTTCTTTAATTTAAAAAATAAATAATTAAAAAAGTAAAATATAATCAATTATCATATTGAACATAATTTTCAAAATAAATGATTTCAGAACTCTGGAAAATGACCAAAGACATACCATGGATTGTGAGTTATTTATTCAACAATGATTACCTGAATTTCATTAAGAATATCAGGAGTCTGTGGTTTTAACATGGACCTGCTCCTGTCCAACCCCCAGGATGGTATGCAGTAGGCTGAGAACCAGAAGGGTAAACTTGACTTGGAGCTCCATGGAAAAGTTCCATGATCAGGGATATTTTAGAAAACAATAGCATTCGGTGGCAAAAACTGAAGGATAACATTGCAGCTGCCTGTAGCTGCAATCCTGGTTTAGATGAACAACAGACCAACCAAAAATTTAACAAGACCATCTGAGAAATGAGACAGCCATGGTGTGCTTTTAAAGCCTGCCACATATTCCTAGAAGCTAGGAAACCTCCATGCAAGTGTAGGGTTGTGTGCACACTCAGGAGAGAGTAGAGACGTCCATATTTATCTGTTCATCTCTGGTTAAACATGATGCCTTGCACCAAGAAAAAGCTGAAGCCAGAGAAAATTTTTAAACTGCTTGAACATTGATTGTGTGCCCCAATCGACACACAGATCCCTTCACCAGAGCATGGAAGCCTTACTAGGTTAAGGGTTTTAGGCATAATCTCTGACCAATCAATTGTTGACCACTAAGTTATGCAGACCTAGGATTGATTCCTAAGAAGCCAGGCTTAAAACTTAAAAAGAAGGAGGAGGAAAAGAAGATAGCAAATAGGAGGAGGAGGAAGGAAGAGAAAAAGAAGAATTTAAAACCAAAAAACAAACAAAAACAAGTAAGCTGAGACAACAGTTAACTGCCAACTGAATGGGAGACACACTCTACAAATTAGACCAGGCAGACAACTAAAGAATAAACTAAACAACACCAAAAAACAAATCAATCAAAAGG
Organism: Choloepus didactylus; assembly: GCF_015220235.1. Lineage (NCBI taxonomy): Eukaryota > Metazoa > Chordata > Mammalia > Pilosa > Megalonychidae > Choloepus > Choloepus didactylus. Next base: position 107,188,890 of record NC_051308.1, read on the forward strand.
ACAATTACTTTATTCAGAAAAGCTTCAAACTAGAAACAAACCAAATGTCCATCAAACAGTGAAAGGATAAAAAAAAAATTAATGGATCCATACATGGAATTCCATTCATACTGCTGATATTTTCAGTGACGTGAATGACTTAAATCCATTTATGCTAAATGAAAAAGTCAGACACAAGGAGTACATACAGTTTATTTCATTTTAATAAAATCATGGAAAAGACAAATCTAAATTTAAGGAACACAAGCAGATCAGTGGTTGCAAGGATTTGAGTTGGTGGTTGGATACAAATAGGCACAAGGGATGCTGGAGTGATAAGAAATGTTCTATATCTCAATTGCAGTAGTGCTTACATGGAAGTATATATTTGTGAAAATACATTGAACTCTACACTAAAAATACATGCATTTTATTGTATGTAAATTACACATCAATGAAGTTGATTTAAAATAATTTTCAAGTAACAAAAAAATTAAGCTGTAAAAAAGACAATAGGATTGTTAAAACAGACGTTGCTAGTCCAAGAGAGTGGGCTTAATTTCTCCCACTTGTTTTAGAAGCTAAATATGTCTACTTCATTGTCAATTCTTAACAAATGTTAGTTGAATTAGTGAACAAAACTAAAGTAACTGAAGTCCAACCAAGGCTATCTTGTATAGCACTGTCCTTTGGGAGATTTGCATTCCATACACATCACTTGTCCTAATCCCACCTGTCTTGGTCTGCCAGGACTCCTATGACAAATATTATACAAAGGGTTGACTTAAACAACAAAAATGTATTGGCTCATGTTTTAAGAGGCCAGAAGCCCCCAAGTCATGGTGTGGGAAATGTCGTGTTTGCTCTTGGAGTCTGCAGTGTTCTGGTGATAGCTTGATGCAATCCGTGGGGTTCATTGACTTTTATCTCTGCCTGCATCACATAGTGAAGCATTTGGTCTCCTCCCATGATTTTCTCTGACATCTGGCTTTCACATCTTCTGGTTTCTTTTTATAAGGCCTCCAGTAATACAGATCTCTTTCTAAGGCCTACCCAGATTCAGTTTGGCCACACCTAAATAGGATTTTAAAAGATCACATTCATAAATGAGTTTACATCTTAGTTTATACTATATCTTCAAAGGTCCTGTTAATAAGAACATGGATTAAGATTAAAAACATGTCCTGTTGGGGTACATGATTCAATGTCTAATACCACCCAAATCCTCTGTTGCTCTTTTTTCATGAACATTAGGACACTTATCTGCCCCACTACCCCTTACCTGTGACCAAATATTATTTCTTCCTCCCCCCTCCCCCTCCCCTTCCCTCTCCAACTCCATCTTCCTCTCCCTCTCTCTCTCTCCCCTTCTCTGTGTTTGTGTTAAATGTTGGAAAGAGTTGGAGCTCTACATTTAGAAAATAAATGTAGCAAGTGACAAAGCTATTTTTCCTTAAGGTGCAGGGAGAAAATGGGGGAGGTACTGGACTAGGGGATTTCTTCACAAAGTAAGCATCATTTAAACAAGAGGGGAAGCATCAATGTTTCGAATGTTATAACAATGTCAAGAAGTAATATAAGAAAAGGCAACCAGTTTGATAACTAATTCAGTAATCAATCAATTATAAATAGAATATATAAATTCTACTAAGCACATATTACATGCAGATAAGGCATTTTTTCATGATCCTTGCCCTAACTGTGCTTAAATTTTGGAAGAAGAAAGACCTAAGTACCTACAATGTAGGTTAGGAAGTGATAAGTACATGTAGCAGAGTACGGCTAAAGTTCTGTGGAAGTTCTGACAGAAAGAGACTGAGTCCCATTTGTGGATTATGAAAAGACCTCTACATGAAGTGAAATCAGAAATGGGCTTTGAAGGTTGAGTCCTAGTGGACAAACGGAGATTGCTAGGGAGCCAATCCATACAAAGTTACAGAAATCAAATTGATTTGTATGGATGCATTTTTATTAAGCAGAATTTTAAAAACCAGTTTAAGTGGGAGTAGAAATGATGGAATCACTGTGTTGTCCTGAGATTCCGGGCTGTTGGGTTCTCAATAAGGGAGGCATTGTAAGGATCTCATGGGATATCCTGATATGAGCTGTGAAAGAACAGAGATAGGCAGAGCGCTAGATAAGTTGGAATTGATTATTGAAGAAAATGGAGAGGTAATAAAGGGAGAAAAGCTGAAACAGGGAAAGAGAGAAGATGGAATAAAGAATTGGGAAGAGAGGAGGGAATAGAAAGAACTCACCTGCATTTTTTAAATCACAATACAAGGCCTATCAGAAGCATGGGGCACTATTACCACCAAGGGGATCAAGTTCATGGAGATGTGGTATTCTGTGAATTTGAGGAACACATGGATGTCACTTCAAGTTCTACTACAAATTTTACTCCATCCATTGATCTCCCTATCTTAACATAAGCTTTGGGTATCAGTCACATCAATCATCCTTATTCAAGAAAGGACTCATCTTACCTCGGATCAACTGCATTTGAATGTCCCTCATGTTCCATTTCTCTGTTTCTTGAGTCACTTATTTTGATTCCTTCCTGAGATCCTTCTTACCTAGTTGTGGCATCTTCCAACTTTCCTCTGCTCTATCCTCTAAGCCCAAGGTCCCCTTCTCAAACTCCCAGCTTCCAATCTTACTTACCCAAGTACGTGATGATGTCTTGGCCACCTAGACTGCTGTGCTTCACTCAGAAAGACAAGCCAGCTGCATCTTTAGCTTCTGCATCCAGGATCACCAAAGTCCCATCAGCATTAGAAAGGATATCATCTTGTATAGTGCCCAGTTGCTTCTGCTCACCCTGAATCCGCATGACCCAAGCAGGCTTTGGGTAGAAGCCAGCACACGATAAACCAGCAACAGCCAGGATCAGGAGTGGGGTCACTGGACAGCCAGGCCTCTGGCTTCTTGCAGAGAGTGCAAAAGGTATTCAGATGAGGACTCTAACACACAGTTTAGGGGTCTCAGGTATTCACAATAATATGCACAGCTATCTTTTTCCCTACTCTAAGAACCTGTCACCTAGCAACCCCTCTCCCTCTGTTCCTCTTCCTTGTTCTAAGTCTGAAGAGAATGATGATAAGGGGTGAGACTTGAATATAAAAATCTTGGCAGAAAGGGACTGAACTGACGTTACCTCTGGAAATCCATCTTCCCTGCCTCAAGGAGACCCAATTCAAATTGGGGGCAGGTATTTCTGATGAGGCTACATACAGTTTCCTGCATACCTTGATACTGTTTGATTATACTGCAGACATTGTGGGCCCTACTTCCACCATCTGGAGATAGCACCCATGATATACTCTGGAAACTCAGGAAATATTTTCTTTAATAAGCTGCCTGGAAGGGGCCTTGTGGGGTCTCATTCAAGTGAAGCTCACTGCAAACTGCCACCTATAACTCAAAAGTGTCTGGAGCATTGTACATTGGAAGGAGGAAAGAGGAAAGGAAATCAATTGAAAAAAAAAATCAGAAAAAGGATCTAAAAATTTAGGGCCTTGTGAGGGAGTGGAACAGGAAGAAAGTTTCATATGTGTGTGAGAGTGGGCCAAAGATATAGTTGAGGGAGTTTTTGCTTGGTGGGTATAGAGTGTTTGTAAATAAAAATTAATTCAAAATAAATTTAAAAGATATATTTGATGAAGAACAAGGGAGAGAAGAACCTGTGAGGATGGAGGGGAGGGATTCAGGATAAATGACATGAATTAATAGGCTATCGATTTGAAGAAGGTTTGGGAAAATAAGTGAGTATGTGATACAGCTGAGAGAGGAACTTGTATGATGCAGATGGGAGTATGACATTCCAGGATGAATGAAAACAGTCATAATAGTTGTTGGGATATGGACATAGATGGTTAAAGAAATTGAATGGGGATTTAAAAATTGGAAAAAGCCTCAACAGACATTTTTCTAAAGAAGATAAATGAATGGCAAGCACATAAAAAGACAATCAACATCATTATCCATTAGAGAAATGCAAATTGTGATGGTTAAGTTCATGTGTCAACTTGGCCAGGTGACCCAGCTGTCTCGTCAAACAAACACTGGCCTAACAATTGCTGTGAGGATTTTTCAGGCTGGTTAATAAACCAACAGGCTGGTTTACTAAATGATCAGTCAATTGACTGCAGCTGTGACTGATGACTCACCAAAGGGCGTGCCTTCCACAATGAGAGAATGCAATTGGCTGGATTTAATCCAATTAATCAGTTGATGACTTATAAGCAAGACAGATAGAGGACCTTCACTTCTTCTTTGGCTGCCCAGTGAAGCATTTCCTGAGGAGTTCGTCGAAGTTGCCGGTTCGTTTCCTGAGGAGTTCATCGAACACATTCGTCGAAGATCCCAGTTCATTTCCTGAGGAGTTCGTTGAAGTTACCGGTTCGTTTCCTGAGGAATTCATCGGACATCTTCCTTGGAGTTGACAGTTTGCCGACGGCTCTACAGAATTTGGACTCGTGCATACCCACAGTTGTGTGAGTCACTTTTACAATTTAATAATCAGAGACCCATCTCATTGATTCTGTTTCCCTAGAGAACCCTAACTAATACACAAATTAAAACCAAAATGAAGCACCACTACATATCCACAAGGATGACTATTATTTTAAAAAAATGATAAAAAATAAGTGTTGGGGAAGATGAGGAGAAATTAGAACTCTGGTGCATTATTGGTGGGAAAGCAAAAAGTTAAATGTAGAATTACCATTTGACCCAGCAATCCCACTTCTAAGTGCATACCCAAAAGAGAGTGAAAATGGTGTCATAAACAGATACTTTTATACCAATCTTTAAAGCAGCATTATTCACAATAGCCAAAATGTGGAAACAACCCAAGTATCCATCAACAAATGAATGGATAAACAAAATCTGGTACATGCACACAATGAAATATTACTCAGTCATAAAAATGAAGTTGTGAGACATACTGCAATATGGAAGAAACTTGAAAACTTTATGTTCAGTGAAATAAGCAAGACTCATAAGGACAGGAAATGTATAATATCACTTATAAGGATGACTATAAATAGCAAATCACCAAAGATAAAAAGCAGATTAGAGTTTACAAGGGAGGCAGGGATGCGGGTGAGGAGGGAAGGAAGAGTGTTTGTTTGAAAACAATAAAAAAAAATTAAATGGGGGAAGAGATCTTATTTTAAGGGAATCAAGCATAGAATAAGACAATTGTGTACCTCTGGATTTTAGGCTATAAAAGGGACATCACTGGGATAAGAAAACAAAGCACAAGAAAGAAAGAATTCCAGAAATAGCAAGATACTAGGAAATTTTGAGGAGTCAAGGTCTGGACTATCACCCAACAGGTTTATATAGAGAGATTTTTATGGTGGGATGGGGATAACAGAAATGGTACAGAAAGCAGTAAAGGTGTTATGGTGCCCGCGAGTTAAAGTCCAAGACAGCCAAACAGAATTTAAAGAGCCTTTTATTAGCCAGCTAGCAGGCAGCTGCCGTCTCTCACTCCGCACAGGGAGTTCAGCAAGCAGCCCCCACCTGTGTGCACTGGTGCCTTATGTAGACAGAAACCGTATCCTAGAAACGCAAGCAAGCAAGCTATTCTAACAGAAGCAGAGTTGGCAGTTTAGCTCTTGATCACAAAAAACAATTACACAAAGAGTTTCACTTGGAACTGGAGCAGTTATTGATCATACAAAACAATTTCACAAAAACAATTTCACAAAGAGTTTCACTTGGGACTGGAGCAGCTATTGATTATTAAAGGGTTACAAAAAGTTTCACTTGGACCTGGAGCAGTTATTGTTAAAAGGGTTACGCTTGGCTGATGCGTGCAACCGCAGCTTTGCCTCCCTTAAATGGTAAAGATTTGATTTCTTTAACTGGTACAGGCCCAGTCTCACTCCCCCCTCCTCATGGCCTAATGCTGTTTACACAACACTGTTGCTTTGCAGATGTTTTGGGATTAAGGGAAAGGGACCTCACTTCAAAGGCTATTTCCCAGAAATAAAAGTACCTTTTGAAATCTTCTCTTAGTTGAGGGGAAGGACGTACATTCCAACTGCAATTGATTTGCATGGTCGTGAATCTCCTGAATTAATCCAATGAAGTAGACATGAAATAGCAACTCCAGGTCTATCAAGGGCTCATTGCTGAAGTTGCCTTTGGACAGGGTGTGCAGGAAAATTATATTGCTTGATTCATTTTCCAGCCATGAGTCTGCGACTCACCCAGCCAACCCAAGCCCTGATTGAGTGCCCAGGATTAGTTGGTGAAGGGTGAGATATGGATGAGATGGAATGAGATGTTTTCCTGGGTGGTAGAAGATCAGGTAGAGTAGGGAGAAAAGAGAAACAGGCAAGAAGGAGAGAAGATGCAAAGAGAACAGTTACCAGAGAGAGGCACTATGGTTATCTTAGCTATGATATTTGACTGACACAAAACCCCATTCTCTGCCACCAGCCTCCCAAACACAACTACAGCTGGAGAAAGGGATGCTCAGATCATGAACACTCTGGTATCCTTAATATAAAAATACATCTTGGGAAAGCCCACTACATTTCTAACCAGATTCACTTCCACTCAAGCAGACAGTTGAAAGAGATGTCCTTACCTTCTTCATTTTCACCAACTGAGAGGAGAACAGATAGCAAAGGAAGTTTCAGAAACAGCATTTCATTTGCAGATGTTTCTCTCAGATGTTTGTGATATCTGTTCCCAAGAAATCTACCCCCAATATCTCTTCTGTCTTCCTTCTCCCACCAATAGACAAACATCCCCTTCAGCCACTCTGCAGCAAAGAAAATCTGCTGCTTCCCACAACCCTGAGCCTCCAACTTAGTCTTTAATTTCCCCTCCAGATATAGTTTAAAATTATTCTCTTTCTCTGGATTCCAACTGCACTCCCTGTCTACTTTCCTACCTCAACTGCAGAGGACAAAATTGAATGTGACGTTGAAGGGTCACTTCTCCTCTCTGGGACTTCATGTCCCATCTATAAAATTTAAAAGGGTTTCCTAGGATCCTGCTTGTCTTAACAGATAATTCTTCCAGGTTCTATACTCACCTTTGTCTCCATGCTCTCATCGTGTCTTCTCTTCTCTGTCACTACATCCTACTTTTCTGCTTTTGAATGTCTTCAAAATCTTCTCTTTCCTATTTCACCCCTTATTCCTCCACCATTCTTATCTCTTGGTTCTCACTAGTGCATTTATAAAATTGAGAATTTACTTTCTTGAACTCTCCTTTGATTTCCCTTTGCAACTGTATAAACTATAGATAACTCTCCATTAACCTTAGAGATAAAATTGCAGCTATCCCAGAGTACATAAAATAAGAAAAATATAAAGAATACCAATCTGAGAAAGCTGCATACTATACAATTCCAATTATGTGACACTGTGGAAAAGACAAAACTATAGAGACAGCAAAAAGATCAGTGGTTACCAGAAGTTCAGGGGGCTGGAGGAATGTGTGGAGCACAGACATTTTAGGGCATTGAAACTATCTTATTTTACTATACAAAGAACTATACAACACTAAGTGTGATCCTTATTGTAAGCAACAAACTTCAGTTAATAATAATGTATCAATATTTGTCAACAATTGTAACAAATGAACCACATTAATGCAAGATGTTAATAAGAGAAACTGTGTGCAGGAGGAAGGGGAGAAGGTGTATATGGGAACTCTCTGTACTTCCTGCACAATGTTTCTGTAAACCTAAAACTTCTCTAAAAAATAAAATATATACTAAAAATCTTTAAAACATAAAATATACATGAAGAATAAGCCCTCCCATTTACTTCATATATTCACTTACCTAAAAATTGCTCAACATGTGCTTGGTACAAGTATGTCCGGCATCTTACCATGCACATGAGCATACAGTGATAAACAGTGAAATCATTCTGATAAGGAACTTTTAAACTACATAGGAAGCAATATACTTAAACCAAGAATTAAAAGTCATTGTGTTAATGCCTTTTAAATATATAGACTCCCCAGATACAAGCCTGTTTAGAATATTCTCTAGAGAAACATTTGATTGTCTAACCACTGAGTTATCTGTTATAGGTTGACTTGTATCCCTGAAAAAGACACAATTCAAGTTCTAACCCCATTCCTATGAATGTGACTTTATTCGGAAATAGGGTCTTTGAAGATGTTATTAGTTAAGATGAGGACAAACTGGATTAGGATAGAACCTAATCCAATATGACTGTATAAGAAGGGGAGAATTGGACACAGACAGACCCAGAGTAGAAAACGATGTGAGGACTGAGGCAGAGATTGAAGCCTGAGGATTGTCAGCAGACCACCAGCAGCCAGGACAGAGACAGGGAACAGATTCTTCTCTGGAGACATCAGAGGGTGCATGGCCCTGCTGACACCTTGATTTTGAACTTTAAGCCTCCAGAGCTATGAGACAATAAATTCCTATTGTTGTAAGACATTCAGTGTGTGTGGCTTTGCTACACCAGCCCTAGGAAACTATGGAAATAATACCCATAAACTGAAGTCCTGGAAGAGCATCATGCACTTCCACCTGATGGCTGAACTTCTGTGCAGTGTGCAACTGCGTTGGATTGCTGTAATCAGAACATTCTCCTTTTCTGAGGATGCATGCCTGAGGCGTCCATAAAAACCCATGTTGGATTTAAATGTTGTGATCTGATAAAAATACATTGTCAAAAAAAAAAGGATAGTACTTGATAATATTTGAGTTTACTTATGTAGTTCATTTATGGGGATTTTGAGTGATCCTGACTGGTGAATGTGTATGAACACACAAACATAAAATCTTTGTGAGGTCCAGGCAATCATTTATTATAATTTTTTTAAATTCATTGAATGCAGGGAAGTAGTCACCTAAACCCCCATTTTTAGCATTTCTTATTTGGATTTGTCAGCATTAATAAAGAAGCTGGAAGCCACATTCAAGAGGTCCTTCTGTTATGACACCAGTATTTGGCAATTTCCATGTGCCAGAGATGATTCTAAGAGCAATACATAGATTAAGCCCCACTCAAATTATTCACAAGTGACATACCTCAACTTTGTCATCATTGTATCTTAGTTTGTAGTTTTAGGGAGCTATAACAAATGCAATGCTTTGCATTCAGCACATTTTTTTCTGGATGGGTTCTCCATGAAAAACACATTTCTCCTGCTCCCTTATAATCGGGTTAGAACCATCTGAGTTCTGGTGAATAGAATGTGTGCTGGGTGTGTAAGCCACTCTAGGACCTGCCATTTAAAAGATCCATCTGATCTTCTTATCCTGCAGAGCCAGCTTAGAGGTATCCTGTCAGGATGGCAGAGTTCTGAGATGGAGAAGGACTACCAACCTACATGGAGTTGACCTGCATAAGAAAGAAACATTATTGTGTCATGCCTCAAAAATTCTAAAGTTCATTTATAAATGCAGCACAGCCTAGCTAGCCTGTCTAATATAGAACCCAATAAATAGCATCTTTTCCCCACTCTTGAATTCAGAAACACATGAGACAAAGATTAAGTGTGAAATGGATCAAATTGTCAGCTTTATTTCTGGTAAAGTTGCTACAGAATTTGCCTTAAGCTTGCAATCCAAGGGCTCTTGCTAGTACTTAACCACAAGTGAAGTGGCTGCCTCAGCTAGTCCCAGGTAATACTGGAAAATTCCAAACTTCCTGTTTTAATTTCTTTGGTTGCTCAAGCAAATACCATGAAATGGATTGTGTTAAATAATGGGAATTTATTAGCTTACAGTTTTGAGGCTAAGAGAAAGCCCAAATCAAGGCACCATCAAGGCAATGCTTTCTTCCCAAAGACAGGTGCCTTGGGGCTGGCTTCCAGTGATCCTTGGTCCTTGGTTCCTCTGTTACATGGTAAGCGCATGGCGGCCTCTCCTGGCTTCTCCGCTCTCTTCCAGGTTCAGTTGGATTTTGGCTTCTTGCTTCCTGTGACTTTTGTGCTCTGTGAGTTTCATTCTGCTTTTCAAGGACTCTAATAATGAGATTAAGACCCATGCAGGGCCACACTTTAACGGAAGTAACTTCATCAAAAATCCTACTTACAATGAGTTCACACCCACAGAAATGGATTAAGTTTAAGAGCATGTTTTTCTTGGATACAAAGCTCCAAACTACCACACACACACACACACACACACCCAAGGATGTGTTCCTGTGATTTAGGGCTTCTAAAAGACCAGAAATCACACTTCTGTGAGCAATTTAGCTCCAGAGTTAATGGAGGAGGAAGGTGCTGAGATAAAATATACCCATTTTCTCTCCCATACACATCAGAGAGATAATTCACTCTATTTTCATGGTGAGACAAAAAGCCAAAAAAGTTTAGGGAAAATTCTCCCTAAACTAGAAGAGTAGGCAACCTCTGCTATGACAGTATCCATCCAATTATCTAAACAGAAACCTGCAAATCTGCATTATTTGGAAATGGCCCCCTCTGTTTCAGTTTGCTAAGTTATCTGGAATGCAATATACCAGAAGTGGCTGGTTTTTAGCAAAGGAGATTTATTAAGTTACAAGTTACAATTCCAAGGCCATGAAAATATCCCAATTAAGGCATCAACAGGACAATACCTTCTCCGAAGAAAGGCCAATGGTATCTGGGGCTTCTCTGTCACCTGGGAAAGCACATGGGGATGTCTGCTGGCCCTTCTCTCTTGGGTTGATTTCAATGGCTGTCTCCACAATGTCTCTCCAAAATGTCTCTCTCTCCATGAGCTCTCTTAAAGGACTCCAGTAAAGGATTATAACCCACCTTGAATTGGGTGAGTCACATCCCAGTTAAAACAACCTAATCAAAAAGTCCCACTCAACAATAGGTCTGCTCCCACAAGGATGGATAAAGGGAATATGGCCTTTTATGGAGTACAAAACAGACTCAAACCAGCACACCCTCCTTGACTGCCCACAGTCACCATGTCTCCATGTAATTTCTCTCCACATTTGTAAAATCTGCCTTTCCTCACTAACCTCATTATACATAGTTCTGCTTTCATCACGTGTGACCTAGATTACTGCCACAATCCCTCAACTTTACATAAAAATCCAAATCCTCTCTATACCAATTCTGGACACTACCCCAGAGTTTCCACATGAAATGTAAACCTAAATGTTTATACTCTTTCAATTGTTTTATGAAAAATAATCCAAATTCCTGAGCATGACAATTTTATATGCAAAGACTCAGAAAAATTATTAACAGGGGAGGGGTGGTATAGTGTGAGAAGGGAAATTGACGTTATTTGATTTGGTGAATACTTCTGAAAATAAAGACAAGAACATGAAATTTATGTAAAATGCAAGGAAGAGAGGAGATAATTATGTAGGTCCCCTGGACACACAAAAACCCAAGGAAAAATCCAAAATGGAAGGAACATCCTGGAATTGAAGCCCAGGATGAGTAGAGGGGTTCCTGAGCATTCTGAGGGAGCACAGTGTTCCTCCTCGGCCACCAGCCTTCCCAGGGCTTGTCCCATTGGTGCCCGGGCCACAGGCACATTGTGTTCACCTTTGCCTGGACTCTTCCCCGGTCCTCCTCCAATTCCACTTCAGCCAGCAGCTTTTCACCCCCTAGGAAGAGACCTCTTCTTGGAACACCAAAGTCAGGTGTCCATCCCACACAGTCTTGCTCTATGCTCTGGTATCCCCTTCTACAACTGGAAACCTCACCCTCTGCCCACTTCCCTATCTCAGAAACCCCACTGCTACCCACAACCACATGCCTTTAACTGGACCTCTCATTTCCCTTCCTGCTCTGTTTCAAGTTATTCTCTCCCCTTTCTGGCTTGTGACCATGGTCCCTGCCCCTACCCTGTGTCCTTCTCCCTCTCATATTGTATCTACAACAGTGAAAATTGTGCTTGCCTGAGAGTCGGGATAAAATCCTGGATGGACCAGTTACTAGATCTTTGATTACCACTCTGGTCTCAGTTTCCTCTGCTGTAAAATGACTGGATTGAAAGAACTTGATATTCTTTCATTCCACTTCCACTATAGTGTTCTTTGATTTGTTCTGAGTTCTCATTCACTTCATTTCAAGTAGTAGTTTATTTCTCTTCTCTGCTTCCTTGTCCTCATTTCTTACCTTTCCATGGCTTCCCTCTTGCTCCCTACTTACCCTGGGTCTGAGTTCTCAGGTAACTCCCCTGGCTTCTCACCACTCCTACCTAAACTCCATACCCATTCATTCTAAGTACTGCTCACCATCCTGGCTAAATGTTGAAACCTAAAGCATTGGCTTATCACTAGACTCTTAGATCTCTATGTGTAAATATATGACCCACAGGCAAGATATTTTTATTGCAAGATAGAAGATAAGGAAACAAACAAAACTATTACAGAACATATAGAATGTTGGATAGTTTTTATAAATATTTATACATGCATACATTCAACTCATAAGATGATAAGGAAATCTGTAAGAAGCAAAACAAATAAAAAATTGAAGATTAGCGAGGGAATGGAAGCTGACACTTGAGCTTTCTGGGACATTGTCAAGAATATATTCCCAAGGGCTTTGGCTACAGTAGTCACATGGGTCAAAAGGTAAGATCTTGAAATAACCAATAAAAGTGTAAGTTGTAAGGGAGACCTTCTACTACACCCTCAGTGAACCTGGACTAGGAAAATATCTGTCCAACTGAACAAGGAGTTAACAAGAAATCTTGTGTTTGCCTTAGGCTCTGGCTAGAATTTTTTTTTTGATTGTCTTTACAAAAGTCCTTAATCACAGGTTTGTCCTCACTTGAGTTTGGAGTGCAAAAGTATTCCACTTCTGTTGTCTTAGAATACCCAATCCAAGAAATTAAGATTAAAAAGCAGTTCCAAGTTAGTAACAGCACTGTATCACTCAGCTGAAGCAAATACAAAACTGATCTCTAGGGACCCACAGTCCATGCAGTCTTCCCTTTCCTAATATAAGCAGTCCTTGCTTTGCATGGTTCCAATATGCATGAATTTCGTTTACCATGGTTTAGTTAAGGAACACCAATCCCCTAACAACATGGTTCAAATTTCAGTTACCACAGAATATCAACTGTGAGTAATTGCATAAAGTACAAATTCTACTATCAGCTCTTCAGTCCACAGATCACTACGGGAAAAAACACTATAATCAGTGACCAATCACACCACTTCTTTCAAAGTTTGTTGGTGACTGTTATTCTGTTCATACACAGACAGCAAAGTGTGTAGTTGTGTTGTCAGCTTGTATCCCAGTAATAAACCCATGCAACATTTTACAAAAATGCAGAAGGAGGGAATTGGCCAACAAACATCAAAGTGTAGAAAAAGAAAAGTAGAAATGCTATAAGTGAAATTTGAACTGAATGTAAATGGAGTTTATAGAAGAAACAGCTGATAATGGGATTGTAGATATTGCCAGTGTTTTAGAGCTTATAGATATGAAGCCAGGAACTCAGTGAAAGCAAACATATTGACATGAATGAGGAAAGTGGTTGTGACAAAGGATGGTGTCCCCAAGGAAGTGCCACTGGTGGCAAAGTTTGCATTAAAGGAATTCTCAGAGATACTCCACAACATTGAAAGTTCATAGTATAAATTGCTGGAAGCTGATCCAAACATAGAAAGAGAATGAAAATTCACCAAGCCATAGAAAAGATGTTCCATATCTTTAAGTTATACCACAAGATGAAGGCAAGCACTGTTCAAACCCACTCTTGATAAGATTTTACAGAAATTACCCACAATATAAGGGACATCCCCCCTGAGGGCAGCCATTGTCAGATGGAAGGACTAAAAAGGTCCAGCCCCTTGCCTCATTTAGGAACTCTCTGAAAGGCCATCCAGCTCCAGAACTCTCTGTGAGACTGCCTAAAGCCTCTGTTGAAACTGCATCACAGGTCAATTTTTCTCTCTGCCCAGGCATGCTTCCCTCTTCCCTCTCCCAAGTATTGTTCCTGAGAGCACTCTCCAATAAATGTTCCACATGCAGATCTCTGTCTCAGAGTCTGTTTCCTCCAAAACTGACCAAAGACATTTATCTGTATTAAAACAGCCACTTGTCCTTGGAAAAAGTCATCCTGAGCAGCAGTAGCCTGCCATGGTAAAAACCTCAAATGGCCATCAGATGCAAAGTCCTACAGCTGCCTGTCCAGGCCACAGCAGCATGGAGTAAGCTGCACAGCAATAAAAGCTAGTCACATTAAACCTAATTGGCCACTGTATGCCACCAAGGTCCAAGACTCATGTGTTCATGCTCTAATTTCCAATGCCAAAGGCCACTTGCATTGGTTCCACCAAAAGATTCTTTACATATTATTTTATTCTCCATGTCTACAATATTTTATTCTCTACAGTTGTCTTCTTTGTCTCAAGGTTCATGGTCCACACAGCCTTTGCTAATTCTCCCATGAATTGATTTTATTATCCTATATTGAAAACACCCACCTTTAACCATATTCAAAATTAGTGGGAATGTACACTAAAAATTTATGCCAACTTTTATTATACTTTAGATGTTCATCAATTTTCAAGTTACAGCTCTTTTCTAGACTCAATATAAATGAAGTTGCCCTCTATACTTTGGATTTACCTCAGCGAGATGTGTAACCTTTTTCCCATAAATTCCTTCTGATTTCTAACTTGTTTATCTTCATATAAATTTTGGAATGGCTGCTTGCATTTTCTCCCATGCTTGAGAAATATACAGATAATAAATCATCTTATATAAAGAAAACTTGGGCATTATTGTCAAGAATTTTTATTTTGCCTTATATAAAATGTAATAATCCACATAGATAATTACAGTGAGAAAAACAAAGAGCTACAGGTAAACATCCCACAAACCAAAGCTATCAACCTTTAATTAACATTCAGCTAACATTCTGGATTAATTAGGATTATGTTTGGCTGCAAGTGACAGAAAATTACAACTAGCAATGTCTTTTAAAAGATGTAATTATATTTCTCTCTCCTGTAAAAGGACTGCAAGCAGGCAATGCAGGGCTTTTACAACATCCCACAGGGTCAGAGACACTATGTTCCCTTTTCTGTTTTGGGCTTTTTTGGTTTGGGTTTTGGTTTTGTTTTTTGGGGTTTTGCTTTATTTTGTTTAGTTTTGGTCTTCACAATGTTGGGTCCTCATTCCAAAGATCAGCTCATCCTCTATGATGGTTGCCGGAAGTCCTTCCATCAAACTCACATTTCAGCCAGCTATATGGAGGAAAGGAAGGTCAGCACACCCACCCATCCACCCTCCACTGCTTCAGATCCATTTTTCAGAAGTTGTGCATGCCTCTGGTCACAAGACCACACCCTGCTGAAAGGGTGGCTATTCAGTTGTTTATGGTTCTCTGCTAATAACTGGGGGGTTGATTTATCCTACAGGAAGTGGAAAATAGATTCTGGGAGACAAACAGCAGTCTCTCCCATATGACTCCATTTGGCAAGTCTTGTATCCATGTCGCTCCCTAGGTGTATAGTTCGTAACCAGTTTCATTTGAATGGGTAACATGGAAAGAACATTACTCAAAGCTCAAAGATCCATGAGTGCTTTTCTTGGGACTCTTCTTTAAACACAAATTTGGGTTTATACCTGTTTTAAATATTTCCTGTCTAAAATTATATCTAGCAATCTTTCTAAAGTGGAATTGGTTGTGCATTGAGGATGGAGGGAGAGGTGGTTAGGTCAACCAGAGCCTCTGTGTTGTAAAAGGGCCCAAGTTATTAATCTTGGCTCTCCCTGTGGGAACTTTCAGGCTACTGGGAACAGATCTGAGATTCAAGCAACAATCCTTGGGTGGATTCCCAAAATTCACAAGAAATTTCCAGTTACCAATTCCACTCAGAGTTTGACTGATTATTAAAGTTATTGTTCTGCATTTAGCAGATAATATAAAATAGTTGTACGTAAGGTAAATGTTAGATCACATAATCTAAAAGTCACTGCACCTCAATAATAATCAAAATTAGTTTGATATAAACAATATTGATGGAAGGCTTGGAGTCTGCCCATTCCTATAGATACCATAATGTCTACCCTTGCATTTGCCGAAGCATTAGAAACCTTCACACCTGGACCAGGTCTTGTTGTGTTCTGTAGAGTCATTTTTCCTAATTTTTACTTTAGTCTAATATAATCTTCTTACTTCAAGAGAATTAATAGCAAACAGGCCTAAGGACTTGCAAATTTTACTGAAAGAACTTTCCTAAGAACATTGTTCACTGCACCAGCTTCTTCTCTAAAAGGACTGGTGGGAGAATGTGGGCAAGATGGCAGACTGGTGAGCTGTATGTTTTAGTTACTCCTCCAGGAAAGTAGGTAAAAAGCCAGGAACTGCGTGGACTGGACACCACAGAGCAATCTGTCTTTGGGCATACTTCATACAACACTCATGAAAACGTGGAACTGCTGAGATCAGCGAAATCTGTAAGTTTTTGCGGCCAGGGGACCCGCGCCCCTCCCTGCCAGGCTCAGTCCCGGGGGAGGAGGGGCTGTCAGCTCCAGGAAGGAGAAGGGAGAATTGCAGTGGCTGCTCTTATCGGAAACTCATTCTACTGATTCAAACTCCAACCATAGACAGACTGAGACCAGACACCAGAGACTCTGAGAGCAGCCAGCCCAGCAGAGAGGAGACAGGCATAGAAAAAAAACAACACGAAAAACTCCAAAATAAAAGCAGAGGATTTTAGGAGTTCTGGTGAACACAGAAAGGGGAAGGGCGGAGATCAGGCCTTGAGGCGCATATGCAAATCCCGAAGCAAGGCTGATCTCTCTGCCCTGTGCACCTTTCCTTAATGGCCCTGGTTGCTTTGTCTATTAGCACTTCAATAACCCATTAGATCTCTGAGGAGGGCCGTTTTTTTTTTTTTTTTTTTTTTTTTAAATCCTTTTTGCTTTTTCTAAAACAATTACTCTAAGAAGCTCAATACAGAAAGCTTCAAAGAATTGAAATTTGGGCATGTCAAGTCAAGAGCAGAACTAAGAGAGCTCTGAGACAAAAGGCAATAATCCAGTGGCTGAGAAAATTCACTAAACAACACAACTTCCCAAGAAAAGGGGGGTGTCCGCTCACACCCACCATCCTGGTGGACAGGAAACACTCCTGCCCATCGCCAGCCCCATAGCCCAGAGCTGCCCCAGACAACCCAGTGTGACGGAAGTGCTTCAAATAACAGGCACACACCACAAAACTGGGCGTGGACATTAGCCTTCCCTGCAACCTCAGCTGAATGTCCCAGAGCTGGGAAGGGGGAGCAGTGTGAATTAACAGAGCCCCATTCAGCCATCATTTGAGCAGACTGGGAGCCTCCCAACACAGCCCAGCAGCCCAGAACTGCCCTGGGGGGACAGCACTCACCTGTGACATAGCACAGTCATCCCTCAACAGAGGACCCGGGGTGCACAGCCTGGAAGAGGGGCCCACTTGCAAGTCTCAGGAGCCATACGCCAATACCAAAGACTTGTGGGTCAGTGGCAGAGACAAACTGTGGCAGGACTGAACTGAAGGATTAGACTATTGCAGTAGCTTTAAAACTCTAGGATCATCAGGGAGATTTGATTGTTAGGGCCACCCCCCCCTCCCCGACTGCCCAGAAACACGCCCCACATACAGGGCAGGCAACACCAACTACACACGCAAGCTTGGGACACCAATTGGGCCCCACAAGACTCACTCCCCCACTCACCAAAAAGGCTAAGCAGGGGAGATCTGGCTTGTGGAGAACAGGTGGCTCGTGGACGCCACCTGCTGGTTAGTTAGAGAAAGTGTACTCCACGAAGCTGTAGATCTGATAAATTAGAGATAAGGACTTCAACTGGTCTACAAACCATAAAAGAACCCTATCAAGGTCAGCAAATGCCACGAGGCCAAAAACAACAGAAAATTATAAAGCATATGAAAAAACCAGACGATATGGATAACCCAAGCCCAAGCACCCAAATCAAAAGACCAGAAGAGACACACCTAGAGCAGCTACTCAAAGAACTAAAGATGAACAATGAGACCATAGTACGGGATATGAAGGAAATCAAGAAGACCCTAGAAGAGCATAAAGAAGACATTGCAAGACTAAATAAAAAAATGGATGATCTTATGGAAATTAAAGAAACTGTTGACCAAATTAAAAGATTCTGGACACTCATAGTACAAGACTAGAGGAAGTTGAACAACGAATCAGTGACCTGGAAGATGACAGAATGGAAAATGAAAGCATAAAAGAAAGAATGGGGAAAAAAATTGAAAAAATTGAAATGGACCTCAGGGATATGATAGATAATATGAAACGTCCGAATATAAGACTCATTGGTGTCCCAGAAGGGGAAGAAAAGGGTAAAGGTCTAGGAAGAGTATTCAAAGAAATTGTTGGGGAAAACTTCCCAAATCTTCTAAACAACATAAATACACAAATCATAAATGCTCAGCGAACTCCAAATAGAATAAATCCAAAAAAAACCCACTCCGAGACATATACTGATCACACTGTCAAACATAGAAGAGAAGGAGCAAGTTCTGAAAGCAGCAAGAGAAAAGCAATTCACCACATACAAAGGAAACAGCATAAGACTAAGTAGTGACTACTCAGCAGCCACCATGGAGGCAAGAAGGCAGTGGCACGATATATTTAAAATTCTGAGTGAGAGGAATTTCCAGCCAAGAATACTTTATCCAGCAAAGCTCTCCTTCAAATTTGAGGGAGAGCTTAAATTTTTCACAGACAAAGAAATGCTGAGAGAATTTGCTAACAAGAGACCTGCCCTACTGGAGATACTAAAGGGAGCCCTACAGACAGAGAAACAAAGACAGGACAGAGAGACTTGGAGAAAGGTTCAGTACTAAAGAGATTCGGTATGGGTACAATAAAGGATATTAATAGAGAGAGGGAAAAATATGGCAAACATAATCCAAAGGATAAGATGGCCGATTCAAGAAATGCCTTCACGGTTTTAACGTTGAATGTAAATGGATTAAACTCCCCAATTAAAAGATATAGATTCGCAGAATGGATCAAAAAAAATGAACCATCAATATGTTGCATACAAGAGACTCATCTTAGACACAGGGACACAAAGAAACTGAAAGTGAAAGGATGGAAAAAAATATTTCATGCAAGCTACAGCCAAAAGAAAGCAGGTGTAGCAATATTAATCTCAGATAAAATAGACTTCAAATGCAGGGATGTTTTGAGAGACAAAGAAGGCCACTACATACTAATAAAAGGGGCAATTCAGCAAGAAGAAATAACAATCGTAAATGTCTATGCACCCAATCAAGGTGCCACAAAATACATGAGAGAAACATTGGCAAAACTAAAGGAAGCAATTGATGTTTCCACAATAATTGTGGGAGACTTCAACACATCACTCTCTCCTATACATAGATCAACCAGACAGAAGACCAAGAAGGAAATTGAAAACCTAAACAATCTGATAAATGAATTAGATTTAACAGACATCTACAGGACATTACATCCCAAATCACCAGGATACACATACTTTTCTAGTGCTCACGGAACTTTCTCCAGAATAGATCATATGCTGGGACATAAAACAAGCCTCAATAAATTTAAAAAGATTGAAATTATTCAAAGCACATTCTCTGACCACAATGGAATACAATTAGAAGTCAATAACCATCAGAGACTTAGAAAATTCACAAATACCTGGAGGTTAAACAACACACTCCTAAACAATCAGTGGGTTAAAGAAGAAATAGCAAGAGAAATTGCTAAATATATAGAGACGAATGAAAATGAGAACACAACATACCAAAACCTATGGGATGCAGCAAAAGCAGTGCTAAGGGGGAAATTTATAGCACTAAACGCATATATTAAAAAGGAAGAAAGAGCCAAAATCAAAGAACTAATGGATCAACTGAAGAAGCTAGAAAATGAACAGCAAACCAATCCTAAACCAAGTACAAGAAAAGAAATAACAAGGATTAAAGCAGAAATAAATGACATAGAGAACAAAAAAACAATAGAAAGGATAAATATCACCAAAAGTTGGTTCTTTGAGAAGATCAACAAGATTGACAAGCTCCTAGCTAGACTGACAAAATCAAAAAGAGAGAAGACCCATATAAACAAAATAATGAATGAAAAAGGTGACATAACTGCAGATCCTGAAGAAATTAAAAAAATTATAAGAGGATATTATGAACAACTGTATGGCAACAAACTGGATAATGTAGAAGAAATGGACAATTTCCTGGAAACATATGAACAACCTAGACTGACCAGAGAAGAAATAGAAGACCTCAACCAACCCATCACAAGCAAAGAGATCCAATCAGTCATCAAAAATCTTCCCACAAATAAATGCCCAGGGCCAGATGGCTTCACAGGGGAATTCTACCAAACTTTCCAGAAAGAACTGACACCATTCTTATTCAAACTCTTTCAAAACGTTGAAGAAAATGGAACACTACCTAACTCATTTTATGAAGCTAACATCAATCTAATACCAAAACCAGGCAAAGATGCTACAAAAAAGGAAAACTACCGGCCAATCTCCCTAATGAATATAGATGCAAAAATCCTCAACAAAATACTTGCAAATCGAATCCGAAGACACATTAAAAAAATCATACACCATGACCAAGTGGGGTTCATTCCAGGCATGCAAGGATGGTTCAACATAAGAAAAACAATCAATGTATTACAACACATTAAAAACTCGAAAGGGAAAAATCAATTGATCATCTCAATAGATGCTGAAAAAGCATTTGACAAAATCCAACATCCCTTTTTGATAAAAACACTTCAAAAGGTAGGAATTGAAGGAAACTTCCTCAACATGATAAAGAGCATATATGAAAAACCCACAGCCAGCATAGTACTCAATGGTGAGAGACTGAAAGCCTTCCCTCTAAGATCAGGAACAAGACAAGGATGCCCGCTGTCACCACTGTTATTCAACATTGTGCTGGAAGTGCTAGCCAGGGCAATCCGGCAAGACAAAGAAATAAAAGGCATCCAAATTGGAAAAGAAGAAGTAAAACTGTCATTGTTTGCAGATGATATGATCTTATATCTAGAAAACCCTGAGAAATCAACGATACACCTACTAGAGCTAATAAACAAATTTAGCAAAGTAGCGGGATACAAGATTAATGCACATAAGTCAGTAATGTTTCTATATGCTAGAAATGAACAAACTGAAGAGACACTCAAGAAAAAGATACCATTTTCAATAGCAACTAAAAAAATCAAGTACCTAGGAATCAACTTAACCAAAGATGTAAAAGACCTATACAAAGAAAACTACATAACTCTACTAAAAGAAATAGAAGGGGACCTTAAAAGATGGAAAAATATTCCATGTTCATGGATAGGAAGGCTAAATGTCATTAAGATGTCAATTCTACCCAAACTCATCTACAGATTCAATGCAATCCCAATCAAAATTCCAACAACCTACTTTGCAGACTTGGAAAAGCTAGTTATCAAATTTATTTGGAAAGGGAAGATGCCTCGAATTGCTAAAGACACTCTAAAAAAGAAAAACGAAGTGGGAGGACTTACACTCCCTGACTTTGAAGCTTATTATAAAGCCACAGTTGCCAAAACAGCATGGTACTGGCACAAAGATAGACATATAGATCAATGGAATCGAATTGAGAATTCAGAGATAGACCCTCAGATCTATGGCCGACTGATCTTTGATAAGGCCCCCAAAGTCACCGAACTGAGCCATAATGGTCTTTTCAACAAATGGGGCTGGGAGAGTTAGATATCCATATCCAAAAGAATGAAAGAGGACCCCTACCTCACCCCCTACACAAAAATTAACTCAAAATGGACCAAAGATCTCAATATAAAAGAAAGTACCATAAAACTCCTGGAAGATAATGTCGGAAAACATCTTCAAGACCTTGTATTAGGAGGCCACTTCCTAGACTTTACACCCAAAGCACAAGCAACAAAAGAGAAAATAGATAAATGGGAACTCCTCAAGCTTAGAAGTTTCTGCACTTCAAAGGAATTTCTCAAAAAGGTAAAGAGGCAGCCAACTCAATGGGAAAAAATTTTTGGAAACCATGTATCTGTCAAAAGACTGATATCTTGCATATACAAAGAAATCCTACAACTCAATGACAATAGTACAGACAGCCCAATTATAAAATGGGCAAAAGATATGAAAAGACAGTTCTCTGAAGAGGAAATACAAATGGCCAAGAAACACATGAAAAAATGTTCAGCTTCACTAGCTATTAGAGAGATGCAAATTAAGACCACAATGAGATACCATCTAACACCGGTTAGAATGGCTGCCATTAAACAAACAGGAAACTACAAATGCTGGAGGGGATGTGGAGAAATTGGAACTCTTATTCATTGTTGGTGGGACTGTATAATGGTTCAGCCACTCTGGAAGTCAGTCTGGCAGTTCCTTAGAAAACTAGATATAGAGCTACCATTCGATCCAGCGATTGCACTTCTCGGTATATACCCGGAAGATCGGAAAGCAGTGACACGAACAGATATCTGCACGCCAATGTTCATAGCAGCATTATTCACAATTGCCAAGAGATGGAAACAACCCAAATGTCCTTCAACAGATGAGTGGATAAATAAAATGTGGTATATACACACGATGGAATACTACGCGGCAGTAAGAAGGAAAGATCTGGTGAAACATATGACAACATGGATGAACCTTGAAGACATAATGCTGAGCGAAATAAGCCAGGCACAAAAAGAGAAATATTATATGCTACCACTAATGTGAACTTTGAAAAATGTAAAACAAATGGTTTATAATGTAGAATGTAGGGGAACTAGCAGTAGAGAGCAATTAAGGAAGGGGGAACAATAATCCAAGAAGAACAGATAAGCTATTTAACGTTCTGGGGATGCCCAGAAATGACTATGGTCTGTTAATTTCTGATGGATGTAGTAGGAACAAGTTCACTGAAATGTTGCTATATTATGTAACTTTCTTGGGGTAAAGTAGGAACATGTTGGAAGTTAAGCAGTTATCTTAGGTTAGTTGTCTTTTTCTTACTCCCTTGCTATGGTCTCTTTGAAATGTTCTTTTATTGTATGTTTGTTTTCTTTTTAACTTTTTTTTTCATACAGTTGATTTGAAAAAAGAAGGGAAAGTTAAAAAAAAAAAAAAGAAAAAAGACAAACAAGGAAAAAAAAAAAAAAGATGTAGTGCCCCCTTGAGGAGCCTGTGGAGAATGCAGGGGTATTCGCCTACCCCACCTCCATGGTTGCTAACATGACCACAGACATAGGGGACTGGTGGTTTGATGGGTTGAGCCCTCTACCATAAGTTTTACCCTTGGGAAGACGGTTACTGCAAAGGAGAGGCTAGGCCTCCCTGTATTTCTGCCTAAGAGTCTCCTCCTGAATGCCTCTTTGTTGCTCAGATGTGGCCCTCTCTCTCTGGCTAAGCCAACTTGAAAGGTGAAATCACTGCCCTCCCCCCTACGTGGGATCAGACACCCAGGGAAGTGAATCTCCCTGGCAACGTGGAATATGACTCCCGGGGAGGAATGTAGACCCGGCATCGTGGGATGGAGAACATCTTCTTGACCAAAAGGGGGATGTGAAAGGAAATGAAATAAGCTTCAGTGGCAGAGAGATTCCAAAACGAGCCGAGAGATCACTCTGGTGGGCACTCTTACGCACACTTTAGACAACCTTTTTTAGGTTCTAAAGAATTGGGGTAGCTGGTGGTGGATACCTGAAACTATTAAACTACAACCCAGAACCCATGAATCTCGAAAACAGTTGTATAAAAATGTAGCTTATGAGGGGTGACAGTGGGATTGGGAATGCCATAAGGACCAAACTCCACTTTGTCTAGTTTATGGATGGATGTGTAGAAAAGTAGGGGAAGCAAACAAACAGACAAAGGTACCTAGTGTTCTTTTTTACTTCAATTGCTCTTTTTCACTCTAATTATTATTCTTGTTATTTTTGTGTGTGTGCTAATGAAGGTGTCAGGGATTGATTTAGGTGATGAATGTACAACTATGTAATGGTACTGTAAACAATCGAAAGTACAATTTGTTTTGTATGACTGCATGGTATGTGAATATATCTCAATAAAATGATGATTAAAAAAAAAAAAGTTAAAAAAAAAAAAAATAAAAGGACTGGTGGGAGAAATTTCCTTGTGACTTCAGGAGCAGGAATAGCAATACTTCTGAACAATTTATTTTCCTGTATCTTCTGGGCCCAGTGAGTATTAAATTGATCTGTCTCCATCATTTTTAATCACTTAAAACTCTGTGATCCATGTACAGTCAGTGTATAGGGTATCAGGGCACCTTTTTAAAAATTTACTCTATCCTTGGTTTCATCTTATTTTACTGGCCACATATTGCCTTGGATTCTTATAGTTTATAATACATTTTTCATATTAAATGCATGTGATTTGTAAGTAATTTTTAATTATTACTAAAAGTA
Organism: Choloepus didactylus; assembly: GCF_015220235.1. Lineage (NCBI taxonomy): Eukaryota > Metazoa > Chordata > Mammalia > Pilosa > Megalonychidae > Choloepus > Choloepus didactylus. Next base: position 107,213,264 of record NC_051308.1, read on the forward strand.
ACAAACACATTATCATGAACTTAAGCACAGGTTTGTAAGCTGCTTGATGATTTTGGAGCCTTAAGACCTCAAATTTTTGAGAAATAACAAGGATGCTGAAACATCATTTTAATCTCTGCTACCACCTGGTGATAAAATATAGAAACTTATCCCAATCTATACCTTTTGATAATATTTATGGATATTCTGTTTTAGTTTGCTAAGCTGCTCAAAGCAGATACCATGAAATGCACTGGCTTTAACTCTAGGAATTTATTAGCTTACAGGCTTAGAGTTTTGAAGCCATTAAAATGATACCGATCAAAAGTGGTAGGTTCTCTGTCCGATGCGCTCAAATGGCCAATTCCTGAAACACCGGGGTTTCAAAGAGAGAAAGAGTATTGCTAAGCACAAAGCAGGAGATCAGACGGCCTATTGGCCTAAAAATCTGTCTCCCTGAACTGCAATAACACTGCTAGTTTTATAGTATCAAAAGATAGGCATGTTTTAGGGTAATGACTACAATGTCTTGAGATGTCCAATTTAGAGATGATCTAATTTTTGAGCATATGCAGATTGATTGCATGCTTAGTCACAGAATGTATGTAAAAAAATGGTGACCTTAATACGATGATGGGTGATTTTTAGTATTATAATAAACTGTTAGTCACTTATAGGTTAAAGCAACTGCTCATGTCAGATGGACAAATTTTGGTTAGATCCCGCTCCATCTAGCAAGGTAATTTTGGAATTGGGGTGGATAGCTCTGGACTGACTCAAGGTCCCTCATTAATAAACATTAGGGGCTATCTTCAGTGATCATAAGACTCTAAAGTTGAAAAACAGGATAAGGGGTACAAGGAGGGATCAGTCACAAGGTTTTATAATCACAAGATAAAGGCTATATAGTTATACAATCATTATCAGAGAGCATGGCAGCTGGATTACAGTTCAATAATTTCAGGTATTACCCTCTGGCTATTCTAATATAATAGAAAGTGAAGTGAAATATCTATATAATGATACAATAATCATAATCATTTGTTAAATCCTGACTTCTCAGTTACAAAAATGCCCAAATCTAGGCATCATCAAGATGATGCTTTCTTTCTGAAGACTGGTTGCTGGCAATCCCAGACTCCTCTGTCACCTGACAAGGCACATGGTGGTGCCTGCTGGTCTCTCCCTGCTCTTTCAGATTTTGTTGCTTTCAGCTTCTTGCTTCCATGGCTTACTCTTTCTCTCTCTCTGTATTCGTCCCATCTATAAAGAACTCCAGTAAGAGAATTAAGACCCACCCTAGACCATGCCTCAACTGAAGTAATCATGTAATTCAACGTGACACTGGAAGTTCTTGCCAGAGCAATTAGGCAAGGAAAAGAAATAAAAGGCATCCATGTTCCAAAATTGACTGTGGTGATGAATGTACAACTATATGATGGTACTGTGAACAACTGATTGTACACTGTGGATGATTGTATGGTATGTGAATATAACTCAATAAAACTGAATTTTTTAAAAGGCATACATATTGGAAAGGGAGAAGTAAAACTTTCCCTATTTGCAGACAAGATGATCCCATGTACACAAAATCCTGAGAACCCCATGACAAAGCTCCTAAAACTAATAAATGAACTTGGCAAAGTTGTGGGTACAAGATCAACAAAGAAAATTCAATAGTGTTTCTAGATATAAGCAAAGAATAATTGGAAGAAGAAATCAAGAAAACAATTCTAATTACAATACCAATTAAAAGAATAAAATATCTAGGAATAAATCTAACCAAAAAAGTAAAGGACTTGTACACAGAAAACTACAAACATTGAATTACTACAATCAAAGAATTACAACCTAATCAACACTGAATACATCTGCCCCCACAAGATTGCATCAAAGAACATGGCTTTTTCTGGGGGACATAATATTTACAAACCAGTACATTATCCAAAGCATTTTATAGATTCAATGCAAAACCAATCAAAATTCCAATATCTTCTTTGCAGAAATGGAAAAGCCAAATATCAAATTTATATAGAAGGGCACAGGGCCCCAAATAGCTAAAGTCACCATGAAAAAGAAGAATGAAATTGGAGGACTCACACTTCCCACTCAAAACTTGTTACAAAGCCTCAGCAATCAAAATATCATGGCACTGGCACAAGGACAGATATATAAACCAATGTAATAGAATTGAGAGCTCAGATATCAACCCTCACATTTACAGCCAACTCACTTTTCACAAGGTGGCAAAGACTACTCAAATGGGAAAGAATATTCTCTTTGACAAATGGTTCTGGGAAAACTGGATCTCCATTTGAGAAAAGAAGAAAAACGGAGGACTCCTACCTCACATGATATACAAAAATCAACTCAAAATGGATCAAAGACCTTAATATAAGAGCTAGAACTATCAAACTCTTATAAGAAAACATAAGGAAGTATCTTCATGACCTTGTGTTAGGCAATGATATGTTAGTCTTTACACCCAAAGCACAAGCAACAAAAGAAAAAATAGCTAAATGAGACTCATCAAAATTAAAAACTTTTGTGGCTCAAAGGACTTTATCATGAAAATAAAATGACAACCTACAAAATGGGAGAAAATATTTGGCAACCACATATTAGATAAAGGATTAATATACAGAAAATATAAAGAAACTTTCAACTTAACAACAAAAAGATAAACAGACCAATTAAAAAGTGGGCAAAGGACTTGAACAGACATCTCTTCAAAGAAGATATACAAATGACCAGAAAGCACATGAAAAGATGATCAACATCATTAGCCATCAGGGAAATGCAAATCAAAACCATGATGAGATACCATTTCATACCCATTAGAATGGTTTCTACTAAAAAATGGAAAATAACAAGTGTTGGAGAGTATATAGAGAAATATGAACACTCATTCATTGCAGGTGGCAATGTAAAATGGTGCAGCCTCTTTGGAAGAAGTCTGGCAGTTCCTCAGAAAGCTAAGTATAGAACTACCATATGACCTGGCAATCCCACTACTAGGTATATACCCAAAAGAATTGAAAGCAGGCATTCAAACAGATATTCACAGTGGCATTATTCATAATTGCCAAAAGATGGACACAATCCAAGTGTGCCTCAATCAATGAATGCATAAATAAAATGTGGTACACACATAAAATGGTGTATTATTCAGCCTTACAAAGGAATGAAGGTCAATACATGTGACAACATGGATGAATCTTGAAGATATCATGTTGTGTGAAATAAGCCAGACACAAAAAGACAAATATTGTATGAAAACTCACTGTTTTGAAACAATTATAACAAGCAAACTTATAGAGTCAGAGTCTAGAATATAAGTTACCAGGGGACAGGGTGGGATATGGAATGGAATATTAAGGCTGAAAATGTACAGGGTTCCTGTATGGAATGATGGAAATGTTTTGGTAACGGATGGTGGTGATGGTAGCACAACTTGCGAGCACAATTAACAGCACTGAAATATACATCTGAATATGACTGAAAGGGGAAATATTAGATTGTATATATGGTAAAAGAACAAAAAACTTTTAAAAATCCATGGAACTACAGTACACAAGCAGCAAGTCATAAGTAAAAGCATGGACTTAAATTAATAGTACAGTTGTAAAAATGTGGTGTCATCAATTGTGACAAATGATCCCCACCAATGCAGGGTGTTGGTGGTGGTGTGTTATGTGGGAATCCTGCATGTTATGCATGACTATTCTGTAAACTCACAGCTTCTCTAATTAAAAAAAGTAATTGAAGTACAAAAAATGCTGGGATCTTGTGTTGCCCTGCCTTGCACCTCCCCCACCCCTCATCAGTGTCACACAGAGCCAGCCCACACCACCAGGGCAGATCCCTGGTCACATACACAAAAAAAGGATCAGGAAGCTCCCTATGCTTTGGCATCAAGCTATTAACTGAACACATTGTATGGTTAAATTCTGAAGAAGGGCACTCACTCAGGTTAATCTGCAAAGTCTAGGAAAGTGTTTTCTTTCTTTACTTCTTTTTTATTGTTGTTCACTCCTGGAATTCAAAGAAAGCTCTGTCAGAACACTAACTGGATACAAGTTCAAAGAACAAATGCTTCAGTCAAAATTCCAGTGAAAATACATTAAAATATCAAAATGTCCAGGTTTCAACAAAAGATTACAAAACATACAAAGAAACAGAAAGCAATGGCCCAGGCAGAGGAGAAGATTAAAGCATTAGAAACCATCAGTGAGGAGTCCCAGACCTGGGGCATATCAAGAAAATCTTTAAAAAATATGCTAAATATGCTCAAAGAGCTAAAGGAAAACATGAACAAAGAACTAAAAGAAATCAGAAAAAAATGATAGATGAACACAAAGAGAAAATCAATGGAGAGGTGAAAATTATGAAAAGGAACCAAACAGAGCTGAAGACCACAGTAACAGAAATTAAAAATTTCCTAGAGGTTTCAACATGAGATTGAAGTTGACAGAAGAAAGAATGAGTAAAATTGAAGATAAGACAATTGAAATCATCCTGCCTGAGGAGCAGAAAGAATAAAGAATGAAGAAAAGTGAAAACAGCCTGAAGAACTTGTGGGACACCATAAAGCATTGTGGAAATCTCAGAAAGAAAAGAAAGAAAGGAGCAGAGAGAATACTTAAAAAAATAATGGCTTCAAACTGCCCAAATTTAAGGAAAGAAATGAATGTACACATCCAAGACACACAACAAACTCCTAACAGGATAATCCCAAATAGACCCACACCAAAACATATTATAATCAAACTGACAAAAGTGAAAAGATAAAGGGAGAATTTGAAAGCCACAAGAGAGAAGCAACATTGTCACATACAAGGGAACCTCAATAGACAAAGATCGGTCCTTGGAAGTCATGGAGGCAAGAAAGCAACAGGAAGACATATTTAAAGTGCTGAAAGCAAAAAAAAATTGCCTACCAAGAATTCTATATCTGGCAAAACTGTCTTTCAAAAATGAAGGACAGATTAAGATATTCCCAGATAAAATCTGAGGGAGTTTGTCACTACTAGACTGGCCTTACAAAAGGTGTTAAAAAGAGTTACACAGGTTAAAAGGAAATGAAATTAGACAATAGATCAAAGCCTCATGAAGAAATAAAGATCTTCAATAATGTTAACAACATGGGTAAATATAAATGCCAGTGCCATTGTAGTTTTGGTTTTTAATTCCATTTTTACTTCTTACAGGATCTAAAGGCAAATGCATAAAACATAATAATAAATCAATTTTTTAACTCATAATGTATAAATATGTAATATTTGACAAGAACTACATAAAGGTGAAGACAGAGGGATGTAGGAACATAGTTTGTGCATACTATTGAAGTTGAATTGGTATCTAAGCAAATGAGAGTTATAAATTTAGGATGCTAAATTTAAGCCCTAGATAGCTACAAAGAAAATAACAGAGAATATATAGAACGACAGAAATTAGCATGCATGTTGCCAGGGGCAGGAGGACAGGGGAAGAAATAGTTAATGCATAATGAACGCCCAGTTTCTGTTTGAGGAGATGGGAAGATTTTAGTAATTGAAGGTGGTGAGGGTACTGCAATAGTATAAATGTGAATACTCCCACTATGGTATCCTTGGGAGTGGTTGAGATACAAAAGCTTATGTTATGTTATGATTTTTGTGATGTGACGTGATGATGTGATGTGATGTGATGTGGTGATTGAAGTGATGTGATGTGATGTGATGTGATGTGATGTGATGTGATGTATGTGATGTGATGATGTTGCAACCAGTCTAGTGACTGCCTGAAGGTTTGACCCCAGACACTTGTCTCTGTCTCATCTGTCCAAAAAGTCAGAAAAGTGAAGCAGCAATCATGGCCACAAAAACATTGTAAGGAGAAGTCCCCTCAGCCCCTCCCCATTACTGCTCTCTGAGGGGTGGGATTCTAAAGCCGCAAAGACCTACTAACCCAATCAAATCTTTGGAATTTTAGTTTATTAATACTTTGATAAGACCTAGGCCAAGAAAACATATGATAACATTTTGGTAAATGCTGGACAAGGAAACAGGATCCTCTCGGCTAAGGGAGCACTGGGCAGCGCAGAGGGCTCAGCGAGGTCCTCCAGGCTCCGGGCATGCACCGTGCGATCCCAGCATGCACCACCACATGTGGAGCCGCTGACCCAGACAGCTGCGTGTGGACCACAGGAGTAGTGGCGGCTGGCTCGTGTATGTCTCTTTGTCCTGTGGCATGTGAAGGCAATGAGGAGGGGACAACATGTAAGTGAAGGATGCCAATTCTGTGCTGCTTAGTAATCATGAGGTATTCCAGTTACTAACTGATCTTAAAGAGCAGCATAAATAAAGTGGAAAGAATAAGCACAGTTCTGCAACAGAATTTGAATACCATCGCCTATGAAACTTAAAATACATATCAAAAACACCAGGCAGGCACCAGAGTCCTGAGATTGTCACAGCAATGAAAAGGCACAAGTTGCCCAAAGCTGAAAAGTTTCAGCTGCTGAGTCACAGGCCTATGACTGCTGTTGAGATCCAGCTAATGATAGGAAAGAGTAAAGAGCAGCTCATGGAGGAGCAGATTGAGGCTCTCCTCCACGTAGACACAAGAATTAATGCCTGCAGGGTCAGAGGCTAAACAGAAGAAAAGTACCAACAACATGGCAATGGACGAAGAGGACCCAATGCAGAAGAGCACAGCTGGCCGGGCATCTCATGGGGCTGAAAGGCACAGCACCCAGTTTCAGGACTATTTTAGGAATGCTTATTTGGATTTGCCCTTTATTCCAACAGGCCTGATTTCATGGTTAGTTGGGTAAATCACAAAAATAAGCTTTCCTCAGAAATAAGCTAAAAAGGAAGACCTGTGCCTCCAGAAGAAGAAACGTGATGAAGATAGGCTAAAGTTGCCAGGGCAGAGAGCTAAAGAGGGAAGGACAAAATTAAGGATGATAGTGACTAGACTCTTTTGTGGTAAAAATATTTTGCCTGTGGTCTTTATCTCAGCTGTGGGGAGGTCCCTGTACACAGCTGGTAAAATGCTCCTATTTCCTTTACTGTTGTCCTAGTTTCATCTCCTTCTTTAGGAACTTCCTAAGCAGGGGCTTAGGAGCAGTGCAGGGAGCAGAGCTGGATTGTGAGAATCCAGTTAGATGGCTAAATTTCCCAAAGCAGCAAATAGCTGCTCTGGGTTAAAATGAGCCATTGGACTTGGCTCAACTCAGAGAAATGTATTCTTATAGAGCAGCACAGATAAGAACAGAATGAGCCTGGCCAGCCCTTCAAGTCTGAAGGCCTCTTTCCTCTGCTGGCATAGGCCTTAATTACAGGTCCACTATTTAGTCTTAGGCATTGGGGCCCCAACTCATTCCAGTTGAAAAGAAAGACTTCAGATTGAAGGACAGTGGCAACAGATATCCTTGGTGCAGTGTTGGGTGCCTTCTGACAACCCTCAATTTGTTGTCCTGAAGTAGGAGCTCTGGGCAGGGACCTGTTGAGGCCAGTTAATGTTCATTTGTACAGTAAGCAAATTGTTTGGACATTAAACAAAGGCAAAATTATGTAGCCCTTTTCATGGGCAGAATATGTTAGAATTGAGTTTGAATAATAAGAATTTGAATTTGCTGGCTATTGCAAGGTTGTGTCAGTCTTTGAATTTGAAATATTAAGATAATTAGTATGTGAAAAGCTTGTTAATATTCAGACTTTGGAAAGTGTAGTAGCTCCAGGCATTTGGTTGCCTTAGGTCCTGGAAATGCTGCTGAAAATCTGATTTCCCATTGTTCACTTATTTGGGGAAGAAAATGCACATAGACATCAGTTTTCCAAATTAGTACTCATTTTGTTGTAAGGTTACACATTTTCAATGCTAACCTCATCATCTAAGCATCAACTGAAATTTTCTTAAAGGAAACATGGAAATTAATGAGGGGAGGGGTGTTATTTCTAACTCTCAAGTATTGGAAATTTGACTTATTGATTTATCTGTCAAAACATACATGTGCCTATGTCAATGTTGTCTCATTTTAACTTAAAGTGTGTTAGGTGCTTTCTCTGAATGTATTTAGGACTTAATCTAGTTAATAATAGTTTCCAGCTTGGGAAGTTGTGTAAGTCTTCAAAGAGTTTATTTGCTATGAATAAAAAGAAATAAAGTGAAACCTGATAAAAAAAAAAAAAAGGAAGGAAGCGAGGGAGGGAGAGAAGAACACTCTAAAGGAGCAATCAAACCACAGCTCCCTGGGTCAAAAGATTACAGTTAAAACATGAAAGAGAATGACTGGCATCTGGAAGAAAAGGCTGTGGAGAGTTTCTTAGGAAAAGTGAATTTGGAGCAACCATGTATACTGTGGGGTATGGAAATCCACACACATGCCCACTGATAAAAGACCTGAGAAAGATTCATGATAAAAGACCTGAGAAAACTCCTAAGTGTTTACCTCAGGCTGTTCTCTAGGGTCAGTGGAACCCTGGCTAAGTATTGAAGGAAGGTCTTAGAATATGCAAAGACTGGGAGAGGTGAGGTTTTTTGTTTGTTTGTTTTGTTTTAATCCCTGGCATTCAAGGAAATCTCTGTCTCAAAAATAGCTAAAGAAACACAGACTTCAGTGGCCACTGAAGACTGAGGATAGACTCTTTGCAAAAATAGTCTGGAAAACTCACTAAGCAGGTAGCTACTGCAGCGTTCAACAATTAAAAAAAAAAAAAAAAGCCTGGGAAATGGAAAGAATCAGATTTTCAGAGTCAGCAAATGAAAATATTCAATTGTTTAGATTTCAATACAACAAAAAAATCACAAGGCATACTGAGAAATAGGAAAAGATGACCTATTCAAGGGACAAAATTAAGTGACAGAAACCATAAAAGAGGAAGCCTAGACATTGGAATTACTATGTCAACTATCTAAATATATTCCATGGCTAAAGGAAAAAATGGGCAAAGTGCTAAAGGAAATCAGGAATATGATATATTAACAAAATGAGAATTTTAATAAAATTATAAAATGGAACTAAGTAAAAATTCTGGAGCTAAAAAATACAATTTTTGAAATAAAAAATTCCCTAGAGGTATTGAACTGCAGGTTTGGGCTAACAGAAGAATAAAATCAGTGAACTTGAGGTTAGGAGAATTTAAATTATTGAGTCTGAGGAACAGAGAGAAAAAAAGAATGAAGAAAAGTGAGCAGTGTCTAAGGAACATGTAGGACATCATCAAGTTTACCATCATATACAGTATAGGAGTCCAAGAAGAAGAGAGAAAGAAAAGGTCAGAGAGGATATTTGAAGAAATAATGGCTGAAAACTTCCCAAATTTGGCAAAATAGGAATATACACATCCAAGAAGCTCAATGATCTCCAAATAGGAAAAACTCAGACATTCACAGTGAGACACATTATGACCAAACTGTTAAATGTCAAAGATAAAGAGAGAATCTTGAAAGCAGCAAGAGAGAAGCAATTATAGTATACCGGGTATCTACGGTAACATTAATAGCAGACTACTTATCAGAATGTATGGAGGACAGAAGGTAGGGATGGCATATTTAATATTCTTAAATTTTAAAAAAAACCTGTCAACCAAGAATTCTGTATCTGTAAACTGTGCTCCAAAAATGAGGAAGAAATTAAGACACTCCCACATAAACAAAAGCTGAGGGAGTTCATTATCACTAGATACTCTGCAAAAAAAATTAAAGGAAAAAAAATGTTAAAGGGATTCCTTAAGGTTGAAAGGACACTAGACAGTAACTGAAATAGTATGAAGATATAATGATCTGCAATAAAGGTAACAACACAAGTAGAAATGCCAGTATTATTAATTTTTTGGTTTGTAACTCCACTTTTTATTTTTACATAATATAAAATACAAATCATTAAATAATTATAAATCTATGTTATTGGGCACTCAAGTATAAAGATGTAATTTGTGACAAGAGTGTAAAGGGGTTGTGGGCAGAGGGGTATAGGAGCATAGATTGTTTACGCTGTTGAAGTTAAGTTGTTATCAATTCAAACTTAGATTATTATGGATTTAGGATGTTAAATATAAGCCCAATGGTAATGGCAAAGAAAATACCTAAAAATATACAAAAAGAGAAATTAGGAGGTTTGCTACAGAAAAAAAATCAACTAAACACAAAAGTAGGCAGCAATGGAGGAAACGAGGGTCAAGAAAAGTATAAGACATACAAAAACAAACAGCAAAATGGCAGAAATAAGTCCTGTATTATAAGCTAATGGGTTAAACTCTACAATCAAAAAAAGCAGAGATTGGCAGATTGGATTTAAAAAAATTTTTAATTATCCCAAAATGCAAGGGTGATGCAACAAAAGAAAATCTATCAATGTTATACACCACAGTATTAGAACAAAGGGAAAAAAATGATCTTCTCAATTGACACACAAAAAAGGCATTTGACAATTCCAAAAGGTTTTCATGGTAAAGACACTCAGAAAACTAGAATAGAAAGGAACTTCCTCAACATCAAGAAGGTATTTTTGAAAAACCCACAGCTAATCATACTCAATGGTTAAAGAGTGAAAATATCCTCTCTCCCCCAAAAACAAGGCTGTCTGTTTTCACCATGTTATTCAATATTGTACTGGAAGTTCTAGCTAGTGCTTCCCACAAAGCATCCAAATTAGAAAGCAAGAAGTAAAACTATCTCTATTTGAAGATATGATCCTTTATATAAAAAAAAAAAAATCCCAAAGAATCCACAAGAAAGTTATTAGGGCTAATAAGCAAATTCAGCAAAATTGCAGATTACAAGTTCAACACCCAAAAATCAGTTCTGTTTTTATGCACCAGCAACGAACAATCTATAAAGGAAATCAAGAAAGCAATTACACTTACAATATAATTTAAAAGAATAAAATATCTAGGAATAAACTTAACCAAGAAGATGAAAGACTTGTACACTGACAGCAACAAAACAGTGCTGAAAGAAATTAAGAAGACCTAAATAAAAGGGAAGACATTCCATACTGACAGATTGGAAGACAATAAAATTAAGATGACAGTACTACCTAAAGCAATGTACAGATTCAATGCAATCCCTTTCAAAATTCCAGGAGCCCTTTTTGCAGAAATGGAAAAGCCAACCATCAAATTCATATGAAATTGAAATTGGCACTGAATAAACAAAATAATCTTGAAGAAAAAAACAAAGTTGGAGTACTTAAACTTAATAATTTTGAAACTTGCTACAAAGCTATTGTAATTCTACCAGTTTGTATGTATTATGTCCCCCAGAAAAAGCCATGTTTTTTGATGCAACCTTGTGGGGGCAGACATATTAGTAGGGATTAAGTTGGAATGTTTGGATTAGGTTGTTTTCATGGAAATGTGCCCTACCCAACTGTGAGTGATGACTCTGATTGGATAATTTCCATGGAGGTGTTACCCCATCCATTTAGGGTGGGTCTAAATTAAGTCACTGGAGCCATGTAAATGAGCTGACAAACAGAAGGAACTCAGTGCAGCTGAGAGTGACATTTTGAAGAGGAGCTACAGCCAAGAGGGACACATTGAAGAATGCACAGAAGCTGAGAGAGGAACTGCAGTTTACAGAGACATTTTGGAGACAGCCTTTGAAAGCAGACTTTTGCACCAGAGAAGCTAAGAAAGGACAAACACCCCAAGAGCAACTGAGAGTGAAATTTTGGAGAGAAGCTGAAGCCTAGAGAGGAATACCCTGGGAGAAAGCCATTTTGAAACCAGAACTTGGAGCAGAGGCCAGCCACATGCCTTCCCAGCTAACAGAGGTTTTCCGCACACCATTGGCCATCCTTCATTGAAGGTACCCAATTGTTGATGTGTTACCTTGGACACTTTATGGCCTTAAGACTGTATCTGTGTAACCAAATAAACCCCTTTACATAAAAGCCAGTCCATTTCTGGTGTTTTGCATTCCGGCAGCATTAGCAAACTAGAACAGTAATCAAAACGATGTGTTACTGGTGTGACGATAGACATATATAGACCAACAGAATATAATTGAGGGTCCAGAAAGAAACCCACATATCTATTGCCTATTGATTTTTGATAAGGGTGGCAAGTCCATTCAATGGGGAATGAATAGTCTCTTATTATGAACTTTAATGGTTTTTAGATTTTCTCTGTAAAATTCTGTATATTCTTTCTTTACTCAATTTCTAGCTATTTTATATATTTTATTACTTTGTAAATGGGCTCAATTTTTATTTTACTTGGTTGTTTCTTGTATAAAGAAGGACTGTCAATTATTTTATATTTATTTTCTGATAACTGCCTTGCTAAATTTTCTTGGTACTTCTAACAGTTTACTTTTTATTCTATTAATTTATTTAGGTAGAAAGTCATATAATCTGAAAAAAAAATCTATTCCCTTGAAATCCTTATAGTTCTTACTTATATGTTAAATTTATATCTGGAAAAGTTACTGCACTCTCTTATTATTCCTAATATTCTGTATTTTTCATTTTATTTGTTAAAGTCATATCATCTGCAAATAATGACAATTTTTTCTTTAATTTCTATTTTTATCCCTTTTATTTTTCTTGTCTTAATGAGATTAGCTAGGACATTTAGTATTCTATTGAAGAGTACTGAAAAGAGAAGGCATACATATTTTGTTCTTGATTTTTATGCTTCTGAAGTTTCAAAATTAACTATTTTTCATGTAGATTCTTTGTAGCTACATTTGACTATATATTGGAGGCTCCCTTCTATTCTGAGTTGGTAATGTTTTACATGAATGGATATTTTTGTGAAAGAACGGGAGCACAACTCCGTCCTCAGTGTCCATGCAAAAAGAAAGTTTTATTCTACTTATTTCTACAGGTCTTTATAGCATACAAGGTAGTCTCCTACGTGACTGTCTGCAGGTATTTCAGGGAGGGGTACATTCTCTCGAAAGCCATGAGGTGTATTTACATATCTTTAGTCTTAAGGGACAATTTCTTTGGGGGCTAGACAGGAAACAGCAGGGGCAGGGGGCAGGAGGCAGGAGACAGGAGCATGGAAGGAGCCCAGCAAGAGCTCAGAGATTATTCCCTCATCTAAATTGCTGTCTGCTTTCAGACGTCCACCTTCAGACATCTGTACCTTTGGGGAGGTCCTGCTGTATAGTTTGTTAAGCCAGGGGACCTTCCGTATCTCCACATATTTTCACATATCAAATAAACTCTAGAGATTGTTATCTGGTCTTTCTTCCTTAATCTATTAAAGCAATTCTTTTAATATATTTTCTAATGTTAAACCATCCTTGCATTCCATGTTTAAATCTTACTTCATTTAGTGTTGGCTTCTTTTATTTTGGATTTTTAGTTAATACACATAAATGAGATTGGCTGATAGTTATTTTTAATATTTGTTTTGTTTTGTTTATGGAGAAATTCTTTCTGGATTTGGTGTCATGAAAATTCTAGCATCGTAAAATTAGCTTAACTGTTTTTTCCATCTTTAACTAAAATGGTATATGTGATATATAGTTATCTGTTCCCTGTAGTCTGAACCTGGGGTCTTGTGGAGCTTCCGAGAACTATTACTATTGGTTCATTTGCCTTTATAATTATTTATATTTTCAATTTTTCTTTCTTCCTGGATTTTTAAAATAAATTTTAAATTTAATTTATGGCAAAAATGTTGATATAAAATCATATATAGCATATTCTTATTTTAATCTTTTTTTTACTCTATCTGTAATTATGGCTACTTTTCTAATACTCATTACAATTTTAGCAGTTCTGATAGGGACTTTATATTTTATTAATTTTCTCAAAAAGTCAGGTTTTGGTGTTGTCAGTCAGCTTTATCAATTTTTGTTTTTCTTTTTTCTGTTAACAACTAGTAATTTTTAAATTAGTTCCCTGCCTTCTAATATTGTTATTGATTTTGATGTTCTTTTTCAAGATTCCTGAGTGAAAAACAGCTCATACAAATGTCATAGGAACAGAGAGTAGATATTAGGGAATTAGTGCTTACAGGCTGCCAAGTTTCTCTTTGAGGTAATGAAAACAGTAGGGCAATGGTTACACAATATTGTGAATATAATTGATACTACTGCATTGTACACTGAAGTGGTTACAATGGAAACTTTTCAGTCCAATGTATGTTACTACAATAAAAAGTTTTTCAAAGGCAAAAAAAAAAAACCTTAGCTCATATATTTTTTAACTTTCTATTGTAATAACAAACATACAGCAAAAAAATCATTGTACAATTCAGCAGTACTAATTCTACTCACAATATTGTGCTATCTCCACTGACAGGCATTACCTCTAATATTCATCACTTCAAAGAGAAACTGCTCCCACTTAAAGCTAAATCCCTCTCATCACCCCAGCCCCCCTTGGCCCCTGGTAACCTAAAAACCACCATCTGTCTCTATGAAGTTTGCTTCATAGGTATTTCGCATAAGTTAAATCACACTATATTTGTCTTTTTATGTAAGGCTTTTTTCACTCAACTTCATGCCTTTGAGACTCACCATGTGTCCATCAATCAATGAATGGATAAAAAAAAGTGTGGTATATACATGCGAAGGAATGTTATCCAGCCATAAAAAAGGAACAAAGTTCTGATGCATGCTACAATATGCAGCATAAATGTTTTAGTCTGTCTGGTTTCCAAATAAATGTTTTTGAAGCTATAAATTCCACTTTACATGCCACTTCAGATTTATTTTATTAATCAGTGTGTATGCTTACCCATGTAAAAATATACAGTAATAAGATTAGAAGGAGTTGTGATAAACAATAGTGCAAAATATAATCCCTAGTCACCATTAATTTAAAATCTCAGAATATTTAAAACAATTAAAAATAGAAAGCAGAAATGTGTGGATGCAGATATGCACTTTGTTCATATTCTATGCTTGCATGCCCAGCTTTACATACTGAGGTAATTTAATTTACAAATCACCACAAAAAAATTGAACAAAGTATAAATAAATCATTTCTGAAACTCATAAGTTACAGTAATTAACAAATTCCCAATGAATATTTCTAGTCCCCAAATTAAAGTCACACAGAAAGTTAATTTCAAAGCAAGAATAGCTAATACTAACTTTCTTGACATATAATATAGATTGATTATTTCTTCATTCTTGTGGACATTCCTCTTAACCTCTTGCTCCTGACTGTAATGAAACACATGTTTGCATATGGATATAGACAGGTCACTTTTAAGAAGAAATTTCCCTTCCTTTGTTTTTCTCTGGAACTGCCCATCCTCACACTCACAAGTTCTCTTTTACTCCTTCTTTCTAGAACCAAGAAATTTCTGGAAACTTTCAGCTTGCCTTGGAATGGGGCAGTTAAACTTCCCCTCATGTGTGAATAAGAAAAGGAATTTTTTAAAGATCACCATGAACTGAATTAAAATAATTAATAACCAATTTTAACTATTTAGAAATATAATGCTGTAACTGATGTGTTAATCTTCCCCATTGACAAAGTTAACTATGGCCATCTGCTCACATGTCTGTATTTCCTTAAAAGAAATCTTTTGCATCCCATTAAAAAGTTTAGAATGAAATTTAAATCTAATTAATCAATAAATTAGAAAAAATATCAAGTAATACCTAACCCTAAACACTCTCAATTTTCATCACAATTTCATCTTTAAAAATTTCAACTTCCAAAATTATCAGGTTACTATTGATCAGATAATTGGGGGAAAGGGTATGGATGGGATAGGGCACAACATCCAGCTCCTTATATGTTCATCCAGCTCCTTATATGTTCTCACAAAATGGGAACTACTGCTAACCATCATTCACTTACCCATCCTCTGGTGTGCCTAGTAATTCTGAAAACACAGCCAGCTTTTTCCAATCACTAAATCCCAAAAAGTTTATATATCAGCTATTACTTTTATTTCAAGTTCAATAGCAAACAAACCTCACATTTTATAGCCGGAGTCTCAAAGCTTTCTTGAGATTTCCTCTTTAAAAAAAAAAAAAAAAGAAAGAAAGAAAGAAACCTCTGTTCCCAAAATGAAGGTAGAGTGTTTGTTTAGGAAACCAAGAGGGATATATGGTAGAAGTATATTTATCTTGTGTTGAGATTGATAAGGGTCAGCAATAGGGAAAGGAAGAAACAATTTTCAGAGATTTGCAGAGAATAGCCTGGTAAATAGAAAAGCTAGGAGAGAAAGGCTACAAAGATTTCTGAAATACAACACTCCATGATTAAATATTGAGTTCAAAGAAGGAACCACTTTGGAGGATGAAATTATTAATTACATTTAAATACCTGAAACTATGGCTGTTTCTCATACATTGTGGAATCACTCCAAGTGAATAGGTTTGCTGTACAAATAATACAAGCTGAATATGTGTTGAATGAATGAATAAGTGAATATATTGTGTCAGGAAGAAATCCATAGGAAAAATGCCTTGGATTTAGATTATTCAACTATCATTGTCACAACAATTCATGGTTTATAAAATGCTGGTGCTAGATGTTTTTTAATCCTTATGAAAACCCTGGGAGTACATATTTTTGCCCCTATTTAATTGAAAAAAATAATGAAGTTTAGGAAGCCTTTCCAAAGATGTGTGCACCTAACCAGCAGCAGAACCAGCCCTTTGATTCCTGATCAGTCGTTTGTCAGAAATAAATTAAGAGTCCAGGAGAGTGATGGATCCAGATGTCATAGTTAAAAACAGGACAGTGTAAGAGTTTTACAAGGTAAGAACACATATGAGAAAAGGACAAGAAATCAATTTTAAGGAATGACCAATCTCGGGAAGAGAGGAGGAGAAAGAGGGAAGTGAAGTGGATGTTACAACTACAAATAAAAATTAACTGAGGGTCCCCTGGTTTCCATGTATGTAAGTTAGGATCCCTTCAGTCACAATCAAAAGACCAATTGGATTGGCTGAAACAACGAAGGGACTCTTAACTGGGAAGTTCAAGGGTTGTTCAGATTATAGGTATAGTTTAAAATGGCTGCTTCTGTGGTACTGATGTCAGGCTTGTTTTTCTCATGGTGAAAATGGCTTTAGCTGTTTCAAGTTTTACACTGCACCCCATATCCTGGAGAAAAGAGAACATCTCTTTCTACTATCAAACACAACGCTTCATTTAAACTGAACCACTTTAGGGCAGGTCGCCAGTTCTCGGTAAGGGTGGGTAGCATCTATGTAATGTTTGGCTTAAATTATATGCTATCTATTTATCCTTCAGCCAATCACACTGTCAACAAGGATGGGTGGTCAGGATTGCCTTAGGTTAATCAGAGTCCAGGACTACAGCACAGGGTAGTCAACCAACCAAAAACCACATGGCGGCTAAACAGAGGCGGCAAAGTGGATTAATTCTATAGAAGAAACTCACCATGTCTAGCCTGGGTAGGAAGACGGAAGCAGCCCCACTATTTATTGTCACCTGTTAAAATTTGCTAATGCTGCCAGAATGCAAAACACCAGAGATGGACTGGCTTTTATAAAGAGGGGTTATTTGGTTACACAGTTACAGTCCCAAGGCCATAAAGTGTCCAACGTAACACATCAGAAATCGGGTACCTTCACTGGAGGATGGCCAATGGTGTCCGGAAAACCTTTGTTAGCTGGGAAAGCACGTGGCTGGTGTCTGCTCCAAGTTCTGGTTTCAAAATGGCTTTCTCCCACGATGTTCCTCTCTCGGCCACAGCTCCTCTTCATAATGTCACTCTCAGTTGCTCTTGGGATGTTTGTCCTCTCTTAGCTTCTCCAGAGCAAGAGTCTGCTTTCAAAGGCCATCTTCAAACTGTCTCTCTGCTGCAACTCCTGTGCTTTCTTCAAAGTGTCCCTCTTGGCTGTAGCTCCTCTTCAAAGCATCACTCACAATTGCACCGAGTTCCTTCTCTTTGTCAGCTCGTTTATATGCTCCAGTGATTAATTTAGACACCCCCTGAATGGGTGGGCCAACACCTCCATGGAAATTATCCACAGCTGATTGGGGTGCATCTCCAAAGAAACACTCAAAGAATTACAATCTAATCAACAGTGATAACATCTGCCCACACAAGATTACATCAAAGATAATGGTGTTTGGGGGACACAATATATTCAACTGGCACATTCCACCCCCTGGACCCCAAAATGACATTATCTTTCCATATACAAAACACATGCATCCCACAACAATATCACAGATATTTAAATCATTTCAGTAACAACAGTTAAGTACAAGATCCCATCAAAATCAATTATAGGTGTGGTCAGTCCTAAGGCAAAATTCCCCTTTAGCTGTGGATCTGTGAACTTAGAACAAGTTATGTGCTTCCAATATGCAAAGGAGGGACATTCATAGGATAAACATTACCATTGCCATAAGGAGAAACAGTAAGGAAAACAGGGTTTAAGGGACCAAAAGACTTCCTAAAACCTGCAGGACAAACTCCATTAGATTTCAAAGTTTGAGAGTCATTAACAGAATGAGTTTGCATCCTTGGGCTTGAGAGAGCAGGAGTCCCACCCTTCCTAAGGGCCTTGGTGGCAGCCCTTTCCTCTCCAAACACTTAGGTGAGTGCTCCAACATATCCACACATTGGGGAGACCACTTTCTCAGCCCCACCCTCCTCAAACATCGGGGCAGCTCCCAGATTCCCTTCCATCTCTGGGACACATGCTCAACCCCTTAATAACAGTGTGGTAGCAGCCAGGCTCTCCCCAATTCCTTGGGAATGTGCTCCACCCTCTTTGGGGCTTGGCGTGACAGAACATTTCCTGAGCATCAAGGTGGAAGGCCTGCACTTGACCTCCAGGACAAACTCCCCCTTTCCATGCATGTGGGCTGCTCTGCTCTCCCAGCCTGAGATCTCTTGACTCCAGACCTCAACCTCCATGGCTCTGTCTTTGAAGAAATATTTCCTTCAATTTGTTTCTTGTCTGTCTCCTTTAGTCCAGACTGGCAACGGCTCTGTCTATAAAGATCTTGCAAAAATTTTCTTGGCTTTGCATGAAGCACACAGGGGTCAAAACCATCAGACAATAGGACTTTCCACAAATCCTTTCTGTTTAACTCCTTTTCCAATCTTGGCTTGTACTGAATTGACGACTGGGTTCCATGTTTGGTTACATCCTCATGTTGGGCTATAGCTTCTGGGATTCCACCCTCTGGAAGCCCATAATTTTCCAAGCCATCAGCTTCTGGTTTCTTTGAACCCAAGAGTTCAGTTCTGATTTTATCTCTCTCCACTTGCATTTTACTATAAGCTGCAAGGAGAAGCCAGGGTACATCCTGCACACATAGTCTGGAGATCTCCTCAGCTAAGTTTTCCAGGTTGTTGCTTTCAAATTCTGCCTTCCATCCCACACCAGGACTCAATTTTGCTAAATTCTCTGCCACTTTAAAACAAGGATCACCTTTCCTCCAGTTCACAACAACATATTCATCATGTCTCTTCAAGTCCTTATTGGAATTATCTTTAGAGTCCATATTTCCACAAACAGTCTCTTCAAGGCAGTTTAGGCCTTTTCTATCAAGCTTCTCACAGTTCTTCCAGAATCTTCACCTTATCCATTTAAAAAGCTGTTTCAACATGTTTGGTATTTGCAAACTCAGCAGCAAAAGCACCCCACTCCTGGTACCAAAATCTGTTCTAGTTTGCTAATGCAGCCAGAATGCAAAACACCAGAGATGGACTGGCTTTTATAAAGGGGGTTTATTTGGTTACACAGTTACAGTCCTAAGACCATAAACTGTCCAAGGTAACACACTGGCAATTGGGTACCTTCACTGGAGGATGGCCAATGGTGTCCAGAAAACCTCTGTTAGTTAGGAAAGCACGTGGCTGGTGTCTGCTCCAAGTTCTGGTTTCAAAATGGCTTTCTCCCATGATGTTCCTCTCTACGCCACAGCGCCTCTTCAGAATGTCACTCTCAGTTGCTCTTGGGATGTTTGTCCTCTCTTAGCTTCTCCAGAGCAAGAGTCTGCTTTCAACGGCCATCTTCAAACTGTCTCTCTGCTGCAGCTCCTGTGCTTTCTTCAAAGTGTCCCTCTTGGCTGTAGCTCCTCTTCAAAACATCATTCACAGCTGCACTGACTTCCTTCTGTTTGTCAGCTCATTTACATGGCTCCAGTGATTAATTTAGACACCCCCTGAATGGGTGGGCCAACACCTCCATGGAAATTATCCAATCAGAGTCATCACCCACAGCTAGGTGGGGTGCATCTCCAAAGAAACGCTCAAAAAATTACAGTCTAATCAACACTGATAACATCTGCCCTCACAAGATTACATCAAAGATAACGGTGTTTGGGGGACACAATATATTCAAACTGGCCCATCCCGCACTCCATATGTTTTCATCTTTTCACCCTCTCCCCTCTCCACTTCTTTTTCCAAAAGTTTCCAGATGTGCAACTCCTGCCCTCTGTACCTGGATGTTCTCCTTGACCTAGCCACCTCTCTCAGTCCCCTAAACAAATGAGAACTAAGTCCCTTTCCCCTAGTTCAACCTAAGTAAGTTGCAATTTGGGCAGGTTGAGCATATTAGGCAGCTAAGAAATAAACACAACAGACAATGAAAAAAAAAGTGAGCTGCAAATTCAAATTTGATAAGGCAAAATTTTCAAACTCAGAAGGCAGTAATAATATTTCGGGTTTTTTCTACTAATTTATACTCAATATATTCCTGCTGCATAGCAATTGCTTAAGAAACATTTGTTGGAGAGGAGCTAAGATGGCAGCATAGAGAGGAGTGGAAGGCTGTTATTCCCCCCCCCCCCCGGAACAATTCATAAATGTCCAAAAAACTAGTAAATAACCTGGAATAACTGCAGGGAGACAAACGTGACTGTCCACTCATCATCCACCAACCTGAATTGGGAGGAACACCCGAGATCGCAGCATAAAATCGGTAAGTAAAAACTGCAGACCCGTGCTGAGAGCAGAGAGCTCCTCCCTCAAGGAAGCCTCACAGTGCTAGAAAGCAGCATTCTCTCAGCCCATCTCCATCTGGGGTTTTAATATTAACCACTCAATACAGACAGCGAATCCCCAACAAGCTGATAGAGGCTTTTGGTGACAACTGACCTTAGGAGAGTCGGGGCACATATCTGTCTCAGGACAGGGAGCCCAGAGGATCTGGTGTTATCTCTGGCTGACAGGTGAATCTGGGAGCTTTCTCTCCGTTTCTCCCTCTGTGGAGAAAACCTCAGCCATTTTCAGCCTGCAGCGCTTTGCAGTAAAGACAGCCTCAGCCATTTTCAAATCAAAACACCTTGATCAGCAGAGTTAGAGAAACAAAGAACTTACTGATATACAGCTGACCTCTATGGAGGGGGCATAGCTTCCCAAGAGGAAAGGGAGGGGCCCAGCTCTACTGCCTGCCTTACCGGAACCAGATCCCAAAGCCTGGAGGAGGAGAACCACAGGCCACACCCCATTACACCAGCTGGTGACAGGCTGACAGGTGCACCTGCCAGGCAGAAAAGCACAGGTGTGTCAATCCCCTAAGAAATATTTCCTCCTTCTGTGACCTGAGCCTGTTCTCATCTGGGAAAACCCAATTGGGATGGCCTAGGAGGTCAGATGCCTAGACAACAGAAAACTACAACCTACACTAAGAAAAATGAAGTTATGGCCCAGTCAAAGGAACAAATGTACACTTCAACTGAGATACAGGAATTTAAACAACTAATGCTAAATCAATTCAAAAAGTTTAGAGAAGATTTCACAAAAGAGATAGAAATATAAGGCAGAAATCAAAAGTTCAAAAAAGCAACTAGTAGAATCTATGGAAATGAAAGGCACAGCACAAGAGATGAAAGACACAATGGAAACATACAACAGCAGATCTCAAGAGGCAGAAGAAAACACTCAAGAACTGGAGAACAAAACACCTGAAAGACTACACACAAAGGAACAGATGGAGAAAAGAATGAACAAATATGAGCAACATCTCCAGAAACTTGAGAATGAAACAAAGTACAAGAATGTACATATCATTGGTGTCCCAGAAGGAGAAGAGACGGGAAAAAGGGCAGAAGCAATAATAGAGGAATAATCAATGAAAATTTCCTATCTCTTAAGAAAGACATAAAATTACAGATCCAAGAAGTGCTGTGTACCCCAAACAGAATAGATCTGAATAGGCCTACATAAGACACTTAACAATCAGATTATCAAATGTCAAAGACAAAGAGAGAATCCTGAAAGCAGCAAGAGAAAAGCAATCCATCACATACAAAGGAAGCTTAATAAGACTATGTGCGGATCTCTCAGCAGAAACCATGGAGGCAAGAAGGAAGTGGTGTGATATATTTAAGATATTGAAAGAGAAAAACCACCAACCGAGAATCCTATATCCAGCAAAGCTGTCCTTCAAATAGGAGAGCTCAAAATATTTTCCGACAAACAGACAATGAGAGACTTTGTGAACAAGGCACCCACCCTACAGGAAATACTAAATGGAGCACTACAGAGTGATAGGAGAAGATGGCAGTGTGTGGTCTGGAACACAATTTTGGGAGATGGTAGGACAGCAATGTAAGTACACTGAACAAAGATAACTATGAATACTGTTGAGAGAGGAAGGTTGGGAGCATGTGAGACACGAGAAGAAAGGAGGAAAGATAGACTGGGACTGTGTAACTCGGTGAAATCAAGAGTGTTCAACAATTGTGAAAAAATGTACAAATATGTTCTTTTATGAGGGAGAACAAGCAAATGTCAACCTTGCAACATGTTAAAAATGGGAAGGCATTGGGGGAGGGATGCAGTCAACATAAACTAGAGACTGTAGCTAACAGAATCGTTGTATTACGCTTCCTTTAGTTTAACAAAGGCGATATAACAAGGTAAATACAGATAAGAGGAGGGGATAGGGGAGACATGTTAGACACTTGACATTGGTGGTGTTGTCTGACTCCTCACTACTTTGATTTAAGGTTATTTTTCCTTTTACTGCTTCCTAGCTGTCATTTTTTTTCCTCTTTCTTTTGCATCTCTACCTTCAACCCTCCCTCCTGCCTTGTGGAAGAAATGTAGATGCCCTTATATAGATAGTGGTGAAGGTGGTGAACACATAAATATGTGACCATACAGAGAACCATCGATTGTTTACTTAGGATGGAATGTATGGTGTGTGAACAAAACCTTAAAAAAAAAATGGGTTGATGACAAAACCTCGAGGGCAATATACTGAGTGAAATAAGCCAGACATGTAAGGACAAATATTGCAGGTTCTTACTGATAGGAACTAATTATAATATGTAAACTCATAGACATGAAATATAAGGTACCAAGATATAGGATGAGGCTTAAGAACGGGGGGCGGTTGCTTAGTATCAGCAGAATGTTCAACTAGGATGAACTTAAATGTTTGGAAATGAACAGGGGTGTTGGTAGCAAGATGTGAGAATAACTAACGGTGCCAAATGGTGTGTGAATGAGGTGGAAAGGGGAAGCTCAGAGCCATATATGTCACCAGAAGGAAAGTTGGAAGTCAAAAGATGGAAATGTATAAAACTGAATCCTATGGTGGGCAATGTCCATGATTAACTGTACAAATATTAGAAATCTCTTCCATGAACTGGAACAAATGTATGACAATACAGTTAGAAGTTAACAATAGAGGGGCATATAGGGAAGAAATATATACCTATTGCAAACTATATACTATAGTTAGTAGTATTTCAACATGCTTTCATAAACAATAACAAATGTACTATTCTAACACTACGAGTCAACAATTGAGGGGGGTTCGTTAGTGATATGGGAGGATTCTAGTTTCCTTTTCTTTTCTTTGTTTTTCTTTTCTCATCTTTCACTTTATTTCTTGTCTGCAGTAATGAAAAACTTCTAAAAATTGAACAAAAATTAAGCATGGTGATGGATGCACAGCTGTGTGAGGGTGCTGGGGGCAACTGATAGTGCACTTTAGATCTTTGGATGACTGTATGGCATCTGAACAATCTCAATAAAAATTAAAAAGGAAAAAAAAAGAAACATTTGTTGCATTAATGAATGAATCCTAAAACATTTACAGTCTAGCCATGAACTCACACTGTCTTTTGGTACATTCATTGCCTTGATTCCACTTCAATCCTGAAGAGCAACACTCTTGTTCTTTTCTTGACCATTTACTCTTCTCTTCAGTGACATAGTTGCCCTAATACTGCTCATACGTCACCTACATCTGTGCTTCTCAAACTTTAACGCACCTATGATTCCTCCTGGAGATTTTGCTAAAACGTGCACTATGATTCGATAAGTCTGAGGTGAGGCCCCCAATTGTATATTTCTAACAAGCCAAAGTGATACCTCTGCTACTTGACCCTGAACCACATTGAATAGCAAGGCCATAAATCCTGCCTTGCTCTTTTTGTTTGGAAGAAGAGTTTGTTTAGAGCAAGAGCTACACTCTAATGGTTCTCTATAGCATCAAATAATAAGAGTGGTAAGAGGAAAAATTGTTTTGCTTCCAGGGATGAAAGAGGAAATCTTGGCCAAATGAGAAGAGTTTTAACAATAAAAGCATTAAATGCCTCAACTACTATAAAGATGTCAAGAAGGAAAAGAATAAGAAAAGGCTACAACATTGGCATAATTCAACACAAGCTTTTATTGAGACCACACTACACGCAAGTAAGACACTTTGCTAGGGAAACATATTAAGAAGACTTGGATTTTGCCCTGGAGGAGCATAAAAATTAGAAGGGGAAAAGGGGCCTAAATAACTAACAAACAGAATGAAGTGAGTATATTTTGCAAACTACAGCTCAAGTTCAGGCAAAGGAGCATCTGTGTCCCACTTGTGAATCAGGGAAGGCTTCTCAAGGAAGTGACATCTGAAATGGTCTTGATGATCAATTCATCTTTTAATATGGGGTAGCTAGGATCCCATTCCATTCAGAGTTAAAACCTGAATTGTAAAACTCTATAACTTAGGTCAGAAAAACAAATCCTATAAAATTACTTTAACTTATATTGACAACCTATCATAAAGCAGAAATAAACAAAAAAAGTTTTACATAGAAAGTTGAAAGGTTGCCATGACCACATCACGTTTAGCTGTATTCTGAGCACCTGGGCTGCTGGTTTCCTGTTCCAAAGGAAGAAGGTTAAGAGGAGGCTCTCTGTGTCTTCTGATATGACCTGTATAAGACAGAGAAGGAAGGCCTTTATATACATGGAGGTGAGAACTGAGGAGAAAGAGAGAAGGGGACTGAACAGAGAAGAAATACTGAGGAGAGAGATACAGAAACTATGGGCAGATGGGGGAGGGGATTGCGGTGGAGAGCAGGAAAGATAGATACAAAGAACTTACCAGCGCTTCCTCAACCAAAATACAAGGCCTGTCAGGAGCACCAGGGGCAATATCACTGCCAAGAAGATCCAGCTCTTGGAGCTGTGATGCTCTGTGGATTTGGGTGCAGACAAGAATGTCATTTCAAATCTATCCCCTATTTTACTGCATCTCTCTGGTCTTCCTTTGTCCATTTGAACATCTGCTTCACCAATCTCATCTCTTCCTACTTCTTCCCTTATCCCTCTTCAGGAAAGGAGATAAACCTTGACCTCCTCCTGCATCTACAAGTCCCTCATTTTCAACTCTTCTACACCATAGATTATCTATTTTTTTCCCATTCGGATATGGAATCCCTAAAACACCCAAAATTTTCACCTTCCCCTCCCAGTCTGCTTGAGGACCAGCTACTCCCATTTCCAGCCTAAGCCACAGGTCTTTCTCACCCCAGTAGAGGATGATGTCCTGGCCATCTAGGCTGCTGTGCCTCACCCGGCAGGACAGGCCAGCCGCTTCCCCAGCTGCCACATCCAAGGACACCCGAAGATACCATGTTCCATCAGCGTTGGGCAGGACATCACCTTGGCGAGTGCTTGGTTGTTCCTGCTCACCCCGCATCCACATCACCCACACAGGTTTGGGGTAGAAGCCAGAGACATGGCAAACCAGCAGCAGACGTCCGGGACCAGGAGGGCGGCCTCTGGACAGCCATGCCTGTGGCCTCACTGGAGAAGACAGGAAAGAAATTCAGACGAGGGCTTGATCACAGAACTCAGAGTTTCAGACACCCACCTCAGTTTAGACAGACACATCTTTCCCACCTCAGGGAACCAGTAACCCATCATCTCCTTCTCCCTTTGGCTCTTACCCATGCTACATTTGAAGGAGATGCTGGGAATATGTGATTTTAGAATAGAAAATTCTTGAAGGGAGGGTACAGGACTGACCTTGTCTCTGAAGATACGCCTTTCCTGCATCTAAAATACCCAACATGAAACGTGGGCAGATGTCACTGAGGAGGCCGTGTACTATTTCCTTGATGCCTTGGTACTGGTTGAGTAGTGAGCAGACACTTTGGGCCCTAATTCCACTTGCAGGAGATGGCACCCATGAATTGTTCTGGAAGCTCAGGAAATCTGATCCTTGATAAGCTGCCCGCAGGAAGCCAGTTGTAGTCTCCCCAGAGTGCAGCTCACAGCCTCCCATCATCAGTATTTCAGAGGGATCTGGGGAAGGGGTATTGTGAATTGGAAGAAAGAAGAAGTCAAAAAGATAATACAAAATGAATGGAAGGAAAAACAATAGAAACAGAAGAGAGAAGTTAGGGGAATGTGAGGAAATGGAATAAAGTATGGTTTGATTGGAAGTTCAGAGAGATGGGAATAGGGCTTGGAAGTGGAAGAAGAGATGAATTACATCAGGAAAGAGGTAAATTGTTTAGGGAAAGTTACGTAAACAGTGGGGACAAAAGGGTAATGGAGGAACTAGAAGAAGCGTGTTGGGATTATGGTAATCTAAAGCAAATGAAATGCAATGGATTACCATGAATGTATAGACAGAGATTGCTGAAGAGATTAAATGGAAGAGAAGATCACAATTTCAGGAGTGAAGAACATGAGAGTAACTAGTTGGAGGCCAGAAGGTGATAGTCATAGGAGACCACTAAGGAAAGATAATGTTCAAGCCTGCAATCAGTGAGAAACAGGTTCATAGCAAAAAAAATAGGATCTGGATTATAACCTCTGCCCAAAAGTGTATGATTGCAGTTTTATGGTAGAAAGAGAGAATAAAGGTTCAGAGGGGATAGAGGCTGTTTCCTAGAGAAATAAGAAGAAACTCATCAAAACATCTCATCCCAACCCTCAATCCCACCCCATAGAGGGAACTTAACTCACACTTGAACTGAAATTGACTGGCATAGTTTCGAAATTCCCGAACTAATCCAATGAAGTACATACAGAATAGTTGTTCTGTGTCCCTTAACTCCTTGTTGCTAAAGTTGCCCCTGGACCAGGGCCACAGGAAAATGGTGGTGCCAGAGTCACTCTCCCAGCCATGAGTCTGCAACTCATCCAACCATCCTGAGATCAGAGTTCCTGCACAGGTATGGTTGTAAATGTAGGTGATCTGGTTGATGTGGAAAGTGATAGGTTTCTGGAAGGCTGTAGTAGACAAAAGAATGGATTCAGTGAGGAGAAAAAGACACTGGGTAGGAATTCAATGAAAAAACAAAGGTGGTGGGAGAGGAAGAGCTCAGAATCTGGAGAAAAGAGAAGCCATAGTTACAACAGCAGATATTTGCCTACCCCCAATGCTGTATGCTTTACCAACAACCTCCAAGCACAGGGGCCTGGAGACAGTGATATTCATAATGGAAGAAGCCTGGCACATTCAGTCTCCAGGTACATCCTGGAATAACCACCCCACACCCATGAGCAAATACCCCAACCCCCTTAAACCCTTGCTAGTAGCTGCCAGAGTTCTTACCATCTTCATTGTCACCACCTGGAAAGAGAAGAAGTAGCAATGAAAGTTGCAGAAACAGCATTTTGTTTGCAGATGTTATTTCTTTCTCTCAGAAAAGCTGGTCTTTGATATCTGTTCTCAACAAACCTACCCCACAATAACTCTATTCTGACTTCCTTCTCCCACCAACAGACTAATGTCCCCTGCACCCACTCTCTGCCACAAAGGAAATGGGCGGCTTCCCACAACCCTGGGCCTCCTACTCAGTCTCAGTTCCGCCCCACACCACCCCAAACTCAGGTTTTCCCCTCTGGTTTACATCTTCTTTCCTTGTCACCAGCTTCTACCCTGTCTACCTTCCCCTAATTTAATGGCTATAAAACAAGTCTTACGTAGCATTGAAAAGTAATGTTAAATCTAGGGTCATTTTTTTCTCATTCATACAATAATAGGGGGAAGCTAAATGGTTTCCCAGCACCCTACCAAATGTTCCCTTCTCCCTGTTCTTTTCTGTCACTCTGTCCTTCTCTTTCACTTTTGAATGTACTCGAAGTGTTCTGTTCCTCTATCTCACTCCACCCCCTGTCCTACCACATTCACTTCTCATTGGTTTTTTTATTTGCTTCCTTATAATCTCCTTTCAACACTATAAACTTTTACTGATTTTCCATTACTCCTAGAGAAGGAACAGTAGTCATCACAGAGACTACAGGGAACATCAAAATACAGAATTTTAAAAGCCCTCTGAATTTTCTTGATTTATATTCATTCACCAGTCACTTTGCACCTGCTTGGAAGCAAACATCTTGCTATATTTATGAATATACGGAAGTTGACAATGCAATAGCTTTGTTCAAGGAACTTTTAGTCTCCTGAAGAAGAAAAACACACAAACCCAGAACAGTAGATCTTGGTGTGCTGAGTGTTATTAAATGTAGACTCTCTGGAAAAACAAGCCTGCTTGAAACAACATTTCTAAAGTGGTGACACTTGAGTGATTTTTGCCCACTCAGTAGTTGGCTCAATGTGTTAGATCTATAACCCTATCATACTGTATCCCCAACATATTACAGAGAGCCTGGCAAATGTCAGGTGCTCAATGATTATTTGTTGAATGAATTGGTGAATGAAGTCCAGGCATCTAATTATGTTTTAATTGTGGATCTTCAACATAAAAAACCTTTTAAGGCATTGGAAAGTGTTATTTGTAACCCTACAGGATGAAATGAGGATCTTCTACAGTTTTATTTAGGTTAAAAGCATGTGTTAATAAGCATGAAGTTTACACAGAATGTCCTGCTGCCGTAAGTGTTTTATTGCTTATGATCAGAAACTAGTGAGGACATGTGGGAAGTGAATTAAATAGAGTACTCTGGAATCTTTACCTCAGATTGCCTTCTTATCGGTCCTGCTTAGATGCTCCATGCTTGTCTCATTGCAAGTTGTTCTATATTGGACAGTTTTACCTTCTTTCATGGTGCTTATGGCTGTGTAAAGGCTCTTAAATATCTGTATTTTGTAAGTGACATATGTATAAACTTGTTTTGGTGGTTTGTTTTTCTGTTTTTGGTTTACAAGTAGACAAGATTATCTCAGGCTAATTTAGGGAAGAAAGGAATTTTTGGAAAGTTAAGATGAAAATGTAGAGACCTGGAAAGGGTATCACTCCATATACTTACAATCATAAAAGGCTGGATAATCAAAATCATAACTTTTCTTTAATCCATTAGAGAGCTAAAGTATCAGGACACCCAACTTACTCCAAATCTAAGGAAATACAGCTTCCTTCAGGGGAAGATGAAATGCAAACCCTTACTTACCTAGGCCACAGGCCCTACATCCAGTAAGAAGAATTAAACCAAAATTGTTAACAAATAATTCAAGGCTAGAATGAGTGTATAGAACCCTTGAAAGTCATAAATACAGGGAGAATGTGCATCGGTCTCCATGATTTTTCCTTGACCACACAAGAGACGCTCAAAAGATTGGGGTGAGCTATATAGACAAGAGAAACCCTTTTTAATGGTGCAAGCCTGAGGTATGGGAACAACTTGCTACTTGAGAAATGCAGGCAGCCTCAACCAGATCTTTATCCCCTATCTCCCACACAGAACAAAAGCCTTAACCTTACAGGGGAGAGGCAGAAAGACCTGCTACCCTCGGGGTACAGGTGTAGACCCATTGCAGCTGGAAGAAGGGAGCAACAAAAAAATAAACTGGGGGAGGTGCAGGAAAGCCTCCTGGTCCCAGACTATTAGAGGTTCCCAACTGCTGGGGGCAAAGTAGGATCACATCCCCTCTCCTCCTCAAAGAAAACCTCAAACACAGAGCACCTGCCTAAGACTGAGACTGAACCAGAACAAAAGGTAGAGCTCCTGCTCCCTCTCCCAATCAGGTGAGAAAGCATCAAGTAACAAGCATGTTCAGTCTACTGCTGGAAGAAGGGCAAGAGCAGACAGATCTTCTTTTAATCACAGCACAAAAAATATGCATATACCTGAAAATATACCAGACATTATGAAAAATTCTCTGGCAGACATTACATAAAATAGTCATAATTTCTATGTGCATTTTGATAATGTTTAGCTTCTTTATATAAGATGGTTTATGTTCCATCAGTGAATTCTTCCTTCACAGACACAAGCACACACACACACATACAGATACATGTATATAATATACATATAAGGAAGTAAATTTTAATAGAAAGCAAGTGTCTCTAAGGAACTCCAAATGTGTAAGAGGGCTCCGTAACTTTTTTCTTTGAAGTATTCTGTTTAGATGGTGCTAGATGGGACTGAAATCCACTTCTTCCTATTGGAAGATTAACAATAGTTAACAAGAAGGAATCAAGGGGGGAGGGCACACAGCTTCCTTTTAAGTTAAATCATATGGTTATTTCTAAGTTGTTGACTTGAGGAAACCAAAACACTTAATGTAGCCCCTGGCCAAATAACACTGTCTTGTTCTTGGATATTATTTATCTGGGAATCTTTGTGTTCCATGGCCCAGGAGCACCATTGTCTTCTCCCCTAATTCTTAGACTTCTGTAGTGGGGGAATCTCAGGAAGATTGATAGAATTAAAAATATATAGTTAGTCTCATTTTCATTTAATTATTTTGAACAAATTGAAAACAACTAAAATGTTCCAAAGCCCTTGTTCTCTAACTTAATTGGTCTTTACATCTAACTGCCTCTTACTTATCACCTTGCAATAAAGGGCTCTGACAGAGGCAGTGTCCTTTTTCGATTTGAACTTGAGTTTTATCCTTGAATCTTAACTGGATGTTTCTTGCACTCTTTTCTCAGAAACTCTCTTTGCTTTTATTTCTTGGTCCACTTGTCAATTTTATCACTTCTACCCCTTTTCCTCATGGTCCCCCAATCAAACCACAGGGATTTAGAGGAAAGCGTTTGATCAGTCCACATATATGTGTCTTGTGGAGCATAGCCTATTAGATTCTGATTTTACCCAAATATTGGGCATGCTTTAATGACAACCAGAGCATGTCATTAGGGACTGGTGCCTGTCCTCTAGGAAGGGACAGCTAAAACCTTGATGTAGATTATCCTAAAGAAAAATAATCAGACATAAATCAAGAATCAGATGGAAGAACAAAGTTTGTTCTGGATCCCAGAACACAAACCATATTTACAAATGTATTATTCAATCTGTATTTGCCTTAAATGGGCTTATTGGGCTAGCCTGGGAAACGATATTTTTACTATTTTCTACAGAGCAAATATTTTCCAATTTACTTATCAAACAACTCAATAGATTTTAAAACACAACCCATTTTTAAACTGGAGGCTTTCTGTATGGTGGTTTCTCTAGTGATAAATAAAATGTTTTTACTGTAAAATTGAGTTAATGTATAAAATACCACTTTATGCCATAATAAAAATATTAGTACTAACTTGAATTTTTTAAAAAATCTTTGACAAACTAGCCCTCATCCTTAAAACAAAGTAATGCTAGAGTAATTTGAAGCCTTTTGAAGCAACTACCAAGCACAAACTCCTAAGGATTGATTGACTAAAAATCCCACACTAAAGGCTTAGCAAAAGAAGAGGCATGTCCATTTTTAGCTCCCCAATACTATTTACCTCAATCACTATTATTCTACACAAGATATCTTCATTTTGACCAAAAAATATTAGACACAGCTTTAAAAGCAAGAAAAAAAAAAAATGACTCTATCAAGAGACTAACAATCCATATAACCAGACTCAGCTATGACCCAGATGTTGAAGCTATAAGAGAGGGAATTTAAAACAGTTATGTGTAATAGTTAAAGGACCTAGTGGAAAAGATAGACTATATTGTTAAACACATGGGGAATTTCAGCAGATAGATGGAAACTGTAAGAAAAAAAAACAAATAAAAATTCCAGAAAGAAAAAAAGAAAAAAAGAATGCTCTCAATGGGATTATCTGTAGATTAGAAACAGCTAAGGAAATAACTAGTGAACTTGAAGATAGTCACATAAGATACCCGAACTGAAATACAAAGAAAGAAAGAAGAATTAAACAGAAAAGAGCATCGTAGATTTAGGGGACAATATTAAATCACCTAATACAAGTATAACTGGAATCCTAGAAGGAAATGAAAAGAATTGGACAGAATAAATTTTGAAAAAATAATGATCTAAAAATGTATAAAATTAATGAAAGTCACTAATTTACTTACACAGGAAGCTCAGAAAGCCTCAAGCAGAATAATTACAAAACAAGCACACACACACACAGACACACCTAAAAAGGTCATATTTGAACTGCCATAAACCAAAGGTAAAGATAAAAATCTTATAGGCAGCCAGAGGAAAAAAGACACATTATATACAGAAGAATAAAGATAAGAAATAGAGCAGGCTTCACATCAGAAACTATGCAATCCAGAAGACAATGGAGTGACATCTTCAAGGTGCTGGGAGAAATAAAAGCACTGTTAACCCAGAATTCTATACCTAGCAAAAATATATTCCAAAAATAAAGGAGCTGCCAGGTCATATGGCAGTTCTATACTTAGCTTTCTGAGGAACTGCCAGAATGTCTCCCACAGTGGCTCCAGCAATCCCACTACTGGGTGCATATACAAAAGAATTTAAAGCAGGGATTTGAATAGATACTTGTACACCAATGTTCATAGCAGCATTATTCACAATGGCCAAGAAATGGACACAACCCAAGTGTCCATCAACTGATAAGCAGATAAATAAAATGTGGTATATACATACAATGGAAAGTTATTTAACCGTGAAAAAGAAATGAAGTCCTGATACATGGAACAACATTGACAAACCTTGAGGACATCATGTTGAGTGAAATAAGCCAGACACGAAAGGACAAATGTTGTATGTTCTCACTAATTTGAAATAATAAGAATAAGCAAACTCATAGAGTCAGGATCTAGAATACATGTTACCAGGGAACAGGGTGGGGATAGGGAATGGGACATTAAGGCTTAAAATGTGCAGGGTTCCTATTTGGAATGAAGGAAATGTTTTTGTAATGGATGGCGGTGATGGTAACACAGCATTCTGAATGTATAATTAACAGCACTGAAATATACATCTGAATATGATTTAAGAGGGAAAGGTTAGATTGCATATATGTTAACAGAAAAAAAATTTTTTTAAATCCATGGAAATGCACTACACTAACAGTGAACCCTATGTTAAACCATAATAGTATAGTAATAGTACAATTGTGAAAAAGTGCTATCATCAATTCTAACAAATGCTCCACACCAATGCAATGTTTTAATCATAGGGTGCTATATGGGAATCCTGTATTTTATGCATGATTGTTCTATAAACCCATAACTTATGTAAGAAAGAAAAAATAAAAGGAAAATTAAACATTTTAAGACAAAATATGAGGCGCAGGCGCAGTCTCTTTAGTTCGCCATCATTGTCTTTGTTTGCCGGTGAGTTTTGTTTCGACTCCTTGCATCGTGGGGCCGGCTGTAGGTCTTGGGCTTCTGGGTCCCCTACCGGGCCAGGGCGACTGAAGGGAAGGATTCCCTGAGGCTGCGACACGGCTGAGGAGGCAGAAGGGGAGGAATCGCCTTCTGTGCGGTGGCGATGTTCAGAGTTTGTGAGGATGGGAGGAAGAGTACAGAAGGAAACTGGCAGATTCATGGGCCAGTTTCTTTGTGCAGCTCTTACCTTCCTTATTCTTCAAAAACCCTGAGGATCCTAAGGTTTCAGCCTGAATTCTGGGATGCTGCGTTGATCAACAACAGTAACATCTAAATTCTGTGTCACTTTTCTGTTTACAAGTTTAAAGTCATCAGTTCACACAAGAGCAATGGATGATTGAAAAAGAAATACAAAGGAGATGTTCTCCAGAAGAACCCTGGCAATTTTTATAAGCAGATGAGGATGCACCATGAAAGACTTGTAAGGGAAATTTCAGCCTTCGCCATTAAAATACAGACTGACAGAAAAGTCAGAAAATCTAAAAACAAAAGTTTCCTCTGGGCATGATACTGATTCTTCAAGACTACACTTCTGTGTATGGACTCAGTTTGGAAACAATTGTAATATAGTTTATACTTAAATATGAGAAAAACTGTGTAAGAAAGGACCATTATGAATATAAGAATATTTTGTTCCTTTTTGTAATCATCTCATCTCAGGGTTATTGATATAAGAAAAGTCTTCCATCATAAATTCAGCTTCATTAGATATCTGAGAATTAATACTGGAGTTTTTCATGAAAAAGTCTTCTTAATAGATACTGGGGAAGTCCAGTAGGAGAAAAACCCTGAGCATGATAGAAATGTTGGAAAGCCTTCAGCCCGAATCAGATGTTCTTCAGCATGAACAAATTCATACTGGAGAGAAAACTTACAAATGTAATAAATGTGGGAAAACCTTTACCCTGAAGCAAAACTTCATTGAGCATGAGAAAATACATACTGGAGAGAAATCACATGAATGTTCTGAATGTGGTAAAGTATTCTCTCGAATCTCATCCCTTACTCTACATTTGAGAAGTCATACAGGGAAGAAACCATATAAATGTAATAAATGTGGAAAAGTCTTCAGCCAGAAGGAAAACTTCCTTTCTCACCAGAAACAACATTCAGGAGAGAAATTTTATGAATGTGGGAAAGCGTCTAGTCAGATGTCAAGCCTCATTAGACACCAGAAAAATCATAATGGAAAGAAACGCTATGCTTGTAAGCACTGTGGGAAAGCCTTCAGTGGCAAATCATATCTCGCTGAGCATGAAAAAATTCATACAGGAGAGAAGCCTTTTGAATGTTACCAATGTGGAAAAGCCTTCAGCCAGAAGCAATACCTCATTAAACATCAGAACATTCATAGTGGAAAGAAACCCTTTCAATGTAATGAATGTGGAAAAGCCTTTAGCCAGAAGGAAAATCTCATTATCCACCAACGAATCCATACTGGAGAGAAGCCTTATGAATGTAAAGGATGTGGGAAAGCCTTCATTCAGAAGTCAAGCCTCATTAGGCATCAGAGAAGTCACACTGGGGAGAAACCCTATACATGTAAGGAATGTGGGAAAGCCTTCAGTGGGAAATCAAATCTCACTGAGCATGAGAAAATTCATATTGGAGAGAAACCCTATAAATGTAATGAATGTGGAACAATCTTCAGGCAGAAGCAATACCTCATTAAACATCACAATATTCATACAGGAGAAAAACCCTATGAATGTAATAAGTGTGGGAAAGCCTTTTCTCGAATCACTTCACTTATTGTCCATGTGAGAATTCATACAGGTGATAAACCTTATGAATGTAAAATATGTGGGAAAGCTTTCTGCCAAAGCTCATCTCTTACTGTGCATATGAGAAGTCACACAGGTGAGAAACCCTATGGTTGTAATGAATGTGGGAAAGCCTTCTCTCAGTTCTCAACCCTTGCTCTACATATGAGAATCCATACAGGTGAAAAACCATATCAGTGTAGTGAATGTGGGAAAGCTTTTAGCCAGAAGTCACACCACATTAGACACCAGAGAATTCATACTCATTAAAACTCTGAACGCCTTGAATTTAGCAAAACTTCAGAATTCATACTTAGCACATAATTCATTTTACAGCCAAGTGACATGAATGGAGGAAATCTTTCAGCAGAAACTCAAAATACTGAGGTTTTTAATAAGAAGAAATACCATAGTATAATGAAAACTTGTGCTCCCAGAACTCCCACAACAAACATCGTTAATGCTTTTCTTTAGGAGCATTCCACTTAAAGTCAGGATCCAGTCGTGGGCACTGCTACCCTGCTATGAATCAACATGGTCCTGGAAGGCCTACCCAATGCAATAAGACAAAGATATAAGTGTAAGGATTTGAAATTAAGAGACATAATTGTTTTTTAAACTATATGATTTGCTATGTGTGTTATAGTAAAGCTATAGTCAAAG